>NC_047658.1:163278454-163990121 GCF_011762505.2 Arvicanthis niloticus
AGCACCCTCATAGAGGCAGGGGGAGGGAGGAGGGCATAGGGGGCTTGTGAAGGGGAAACGGGGAAGGGGAATAACATTTGAGATGTAAATAAATTAACCAAAAAGAAAAAAATTGCAAGTCAGCCATATATAGTGATACCCTGTCTGGAAGGAAAGGAGGAAGGAAGGAAGGAAGAAAGAAAGGGAGGGAGGGAAGGAGGGAGGGAGGGAGGGAGGAAGGAAGGAAGGGGAAAAGGAGAAAAAGACCCTTTCTTTAATGGGAGGTAGGTGTGGATACAACACAGAATCAGGGTCCTGTTTCTATGATTCTGTACTATTTATGTGTAAACACAACGATGAGATTGGGCATGAATTTTGAACTCTAGCGTTAAGTCATTTGTAATAACAGTTTTGAGTGCTGTAAATCTCATACTGACAGGAACAGCTTTTCTCTCCTTTTGTATGTTAGGGAAAAGTTTAAGCTATAACAAATCACGCAGCAGAGTCTCCTAAATTTGGGGAAATGCAGTGGTCAGCGCATGAGATACAGTGGATGAGCCTCCGCTGAGAACACCGCCTTCAGGACCATGGCCGCCCCCTTGCCGGGTGATCATCTGCACAGCTATTTCTCTTCTACATTAAGTGGGATCATAGGTGTTTGGTTTTAGAGATTTCTTTAAAATGTATTTTTGTTTTATGTGTATGAGCATTCGCCTGCATGGTCTGTACACTTGCCTTTGGAGGCCACAAGAGGGTGTCAGGTCCCTTGAAACTGGAGTCGCAGACAGTAGTGAGCCATTGTGTGGATATTGGGAATCAAACTCAGGGCCTCTGGAAGAGCAGCCCGTGTTCTTAACCACTGAGCCACCTGTGTGGCCGCTGGAGTCATGTTGCTGTTCAGTCACATTTATTTATTTACTTATTTACTTGCTTATTTATTGTGTGTGTATGTGTGTGTGTGTGTGTATGTGCGTGTGTGTGTATGTGCATGTGTGTGTATGTGCATGTGTGTGGAGGTGTGGGGATGCCATAGGGCATGTGTGGAGTTCAGAGGATGGTCAACCCTCAAGAATCTTTTTTCTCCTTCCACTATGTGTGTCCCAGGCAGGTTTGACAGCAGATGTCTTCACTCACCAAAAGGTAGGGTCTTCATCTCACCAGGTCCCATAGTTGTTTGAAGTGGAAAAAAAGAGTTATTGCTATTTAAAAATGGAGAGGAAAGCATGTGCTTTACAGATACTGTGACAGAATGTCTGAGTTACTTCTAGCAGTACCACAGTGGACTAGCAGAGTGCAAAATAAAATGCCCCAAAAGCACGGATAAACCAGTAGCCACGTCACATAGCCTGTTTGAAAATACAGGGAAAAGAGACCCCATTCACAGCATCATAGAAGAACTAGACACCACCTCTAGAAATACAGAGACATATAGAAAGCACTTGACTTACAAGAGTTGGACCACATGTGGATTTGAATTTGTTTAATGATAGGTTACTTGAAAAATGAGACCATATTGAGTTTGGTGTGCTTTCAAAATTACCTTTTTAAAAAATTCTTTGTATGTGTCTTTAAAGTATCTTAGTAGACGCATGGCTTGTGTAGCACAACATTAAGCTGGGGTTTGCCGTGCACTGAGCTTGCTGTGCAGCTCCCACAAGCTTATCTGGTCAGACTGCCAGGTGCCAGGAGACACAGGGGGGGCCATGAGATATATATTCAAACTGCCACACGTCCTGTGAGAGAATTCATATGAAACCTGTTGCTTTTTACAATTAATGCATACTAATTAAAAACAAAACAAAAAAACTCCACCTGGTCAAAAGCAGAAAAGAAGTCATGCCAGGAAGGGAAGAGGGTACAAGAGGTCAGGGGGTGGGGGAGAGGGGAGTGGAGAATCAACAACAACAACAACAAAATGTGTTTGGAAAATGCCATAATGAAACCCAATACTGTAGATGCCAATTACAGATTTCATTTTGAAAAGAAAGCTGTCATGTTGCAGGCATGTATTAAGAAAATCTAGATGACAATGAGAAGGCTCAGTAGGTGACGTGCCTACTGCCAAGCCTGACAAGTTGTCCTCAGATTCCTACATGCACAACATGGCATGGGTCCCTCCCTGCCCCCAAGAAATAAATAACTTTTAAATAGTTTTTTTTTCCTTTTTTTTTTTTTTTTTTTTTTTTTTTTTTTTTTTTTAAGAAAAATAACGTAACTGCTTGCATTCTCATGTTATGTTCCTCCAAAACCTGTTTCCAGGAATGTCCACACTGCAGGTAAGACACCGAGGGACCCCGCCGCCCCACCCCCAGGTGGTTCTGATTGGTAAATAAAGATGCCGACAGCCAATGGCTGGGCAGGGCAGACAGAGGCGGGACATTTAGGATTCCGGATCTAGGGACAGGGAGAAAAGAGGAGATCCAACATATTGGGTGAAGGAGAGGAAGGAGAGGATGAGAGCTGCCATGCCTGAGGAGAGTGGAGGACAGGGCGGCATGGCCAACATGTGTAGGACCAGAGAGAGAGAAGTCCAGCTGGGCAGCCCTCTGGGTCCAGAGCAGCCAAGATAGAATGCAAGATTATGGGGGGTTGGAGGGAGGGATTAACCACATGAAGGTTAGGAAGTGGCCCGGCCACTGCGTCGATTAAGATATATCAAAATATAAAGGCTGTATGTGTGTCTTTCATTCGTGAACCCAGAACACTGGGGCAGGTAGCAAGGACCTCTCAGTGCCAGAATTTATTTAATTATTTTATTACTACAGAAAAATGAGAAGAATCAGTAATCCCAGTGCTCAGGACACAGAGGCTAGAGAGTCAGGCATTTAGGGACAGCCTTGGCTATGCTAAAAGACCTTTAAAAATGGGGTAAAACAGTATGGTTACCATACGAAATATAACAACTCACATAAATTTTCACCTATGTCAACAGTCGGTTTATGTTACTGTGTGTGACAGTACACACGGGATGTCACACCTGTTCGGAGGACTGAGGCAAGAGGAATCCAGTCGAGGTGACAGAATAGGACCCTATCTCAACAGAGGACAGAAAATTACTTGTTAGCATGGCTTCATACATTGCACAGGATGCACCTATTCTAATAAAACATTTCTATACTCTCTATCCTTGCCAGGTAAAACATAGCCTAATATTTGAAAATATCTATTCACTGTTGTATGGAATTCATCTTCCCAGACATTCTGTAGTTTTATTTGCTACATCTGCCAAGACTTTACAGTGTGGACTATAACATTGACCGCATGTTGGTCTTTAAGCCTTTCGATGTTCCTTCTGTGTGAAGGTCCAAGCATCTTACCACAGTTGTGGGACCACTCTTGCCTCTCCTCCCATCTTGCTGCTCCCCGACAAACTGCAAGCTTCCCATTCTCATCAAAACCTTTCTTTCGCTAGGCAGTTTTCTGGCCTGGGATATATAGAAGTTCCTAGTTTATCTTTTGATATTACTTATGATCATTTTACTATGTAGTTACAGCTTCTCTTAGGGGTCTTTAAGTCAAATTTGTAAGTGATTATAAGTAATAATGCAGTGCTTCAAGGAGTCAAAACAAATGAGAACAAGCAATCTGCATAAAAGTAGCACACTGGGCGGGCCAGAGAATCAAGCTTGTTGCTCTTACAGAGCACCTTTCTGTGCATTCACAATGGGAGGCTCACAACTGCCTGTGCCTCCATCTCCAGGATGTCTGACACCTTCCAGGCCTCCTCAGGTGCCCATGTGCATGCACACACAAATTATAAACTAAACATTTTTTTAAACAGAGTATTACATTAGAAAGCATGCTATTCAGCCTTTCTTTGCCATGATGTAAGGAGCTTTACGAAGCGGAAGGCTAACTTTGATGGTCTCCAATACTTCAGAGCATGGAAGGCTGGCTCTATTTTAGTGCTCCTGTGTGTATGTGTGTACATGTGTTTATAATTGTGTGTATAAGTGTGTGTTTATGGTGTGCATACCCATGTATACAGGGCTGTACATCTATATATCTGTAAAAATGTTTGCATGTGAGTTCATGTGTAAGCATATATGTGCATGGGTTTGTGTGCCTGTGTGCACGTATGTGTTGTGCAGGAGTGTTTGCACGTGTGTATATGTGTGTGTATAAATGAGCATGTATGAGTATGCTAGCATATGTTTGTGTGTTCATGTGTATTTATACACATTTTCGTGTCAATATATGTTCATAGGCCAGCTTCAACACCACAGGATGTCACCAAGGAGGGTCATATGGCATTGGTGGTTGGAGTGGTGCTAATGGCAGCTGACAGGGGCCAGTACTGTTAGAGTTGATGGGGGTCAGTTCAGATGGGAACCAATGGGGGCTGCTGCTGCTGCTGGCAGCCAGTGACTAGAGAAAAGAGAGTGGGGGACCGGGCGGTGTTAATCCCAGCACTTGGGAGGCAGAGGCAGGCGGATTTCTGAGTTCGAGGCCAGCCTGGTCTACAGAGTGAGTTCCAGGACAGCCAGGGCTATACAGAGAAACCCTGTCTGGAAAAACCAAAAAAAAAAAAAAAAGAGAGAGAGAGAGAGAGTAGGGGGAAGCACGCACACACGCACACGCACACGCACACACGCACACACGCACACACGCACACACGCACACACGCACACACGCACACACACACACTCATTGGGTAGATGAAGCAAAGCTCCAATCACTTTACATACACATATATACACGTTTGGTGGATGGAGCAGAACTTCAACCAGCAGGTTCCAATAATGCTATTTTTCCCCTTAGCCCTTTTATAACCCCTAAGACAAAGTTTTCTATGTAAGAAGAAAATGACCTCATAGCCACAAGTTACATATTCTCTAAGAACAATCACCACAAAACATTCTTCAAAAAACAGATGAAAGTTGTCACACAAAGGGGGAATTACGACAGGATTGGTTACATAGTATTCCTTTGAAACTTATACTTAAATGTATATTCCTCATCTGTCTTTCTCTCCACAGCTTCATTGTAAACCAAAAGCAACGATTTTCATGTCCTAGATTAACAAAGTTGAAGCAGGCCAAGTCTATAGTAGCAAGTTTTCCCCTATGCTTAGCTGACGACAGTTTGTATTTACTAAGTCATCTATCTAACGTCTTGAATCATTTGAATTTTGAAATCTTGGTCACCTAAACGGGCTAATCATCTGGCCCCTGTTCTTCCTAAATTCACAATGAAATTCCGTACTCTTTGTTCATGACCTTCCTCTTCATGGTGCACACCAAACCCTGTGGCCATACCCCTAGATCACAGGATCAAGGAACTCAAGCCCAACCTAGAATGTTTTCTTGGATCATTAACTTGTCCCAACTCTATTTTTCTTGCTACTACAATTACATGCGGATAATGCATGAAGGCTCACCGTTTTCCTTTTTTCATTTGTTATTTTATTTATTTACAATTCAAATGTTATCCTTCTTCCTGGTTTCCCCTCCAAAACCCCCCATCCCATTCCCCATACCCTTTGTATCTATGAGGGTGCCCCCACCCATCCACTCCTGCCTCACTGCCCTATACCGGGATTCCCCTATACTGGGATATCGAGCCTTCACAGGACGACGAATGGCCTCCCCTCCCATTGATACCAGATAAGGCCATCCTCTGTTACATATGTGGCTGAAGCCATGGGTCCCTCCGTGTGTACTCTTTGGTTGGTGGTTTAGTCCCTAGAAGCTCGGGGGGGGGGGTCTAGTTAATTAATATTGTTGTTCTTCCTATAGAGTTGCAATCCCCTTAAACTCATTCAATCCTTCCTCCAGCTCTTCCATTAGAGTCCCCAGGCTCAGTCCAGTGAGTGGCTGTGAGTATCAGCATCTATATTAGTTGGGTGCTGGCAGAGCCTCTCAGAGGACAACCATACCAGGATCCTGTTTGCAAGTGCTTCTTGGCATCAGCAATAGTGTCTGGGTTTGGGGTCTACAGAAAGGATGGATCCCTAGGTGGGGCAGTCTCTGATGGCCTTTCCTTCAGTCTCCTCTCCATCTTTTGTCTCTGCATTTTCTTTAGACAGGAATAACTCTGGGTTAAAAAATTTAAGATGTATGGGTGGCCCCATCCCTCAACTGGGGGCGGAGCCTATCTACTGGAGGTGGTCTCTACAGGTTCTATCTCCCCTTTGTTGGGTACTTTGCCTAATGTCATCCCTGTTGGGTCCTGAGAACCTCTCACTTCCCTTGTGTCTGGGGATTTCTAGTGGTTGCCCCCAGTTCCCCATCCCCCAGTGCTACATATTTTTATCCATTTTTCTGACCCTCTGGACTTCTCTCCTGTCACTTCTCATACCTGATCTTGCCCCCCCTTTTTCCCTCTTCCTCTTTCTCTCCCATGTCCTTCCCTCCCTCTACCTCCAGAGATTATTTTGTTCCCCCTTCTAAGTGGGACTGAAGCATCCACACTTTGGTCTTCCTTCTTCTTAAGCATCATGTGGTCTGTGGGTTGTATCATGGGTATTCTGAGCTTTTGAACTAATATCCACTTATCAGTGAGTACATACCATGTGTGTTCTTTTGTGTCTGGGTTACCTCACTTCTAACCTGTGCCACTCTTGCTGTTCTATGAGAAAGGGGCACACTCTATTCTTGATTCTAAGTTTAAATTTTCTATCAGCCTCCCTAGCTTCCCAAAATTATTTAAATCAAACTAACCTCCTGAAACTACTTAAATCAAATCAGAAATCCCATGAAATCGTTAATCCATCTAAACAGCATTATCTCATGGAAGTTCATCTTCATGTTGATAGGCAAGACACATGCCCAACGGAGTGGGCTATCACCCAGGAAGTAGTCGCACCAGGCTATAGGCAGTGAGTGTATGCCCATACCCAATCACACCAAGCCAGATATATGAGGAATATAGCAATGAGAAACATGAGAAGGCACATCAGTAACAAGAAGCAACCCTTGGATGAAGTCCCTGACTCCGTGCATCTCCAGGATGCACCCATCACAGCCAAGCAAGATGGTGGACCACCTCCAGGAAGCTCACTTGCCCACTGCAGCTCTTCCTGCATGGCATCTGCCAATGTGTGCATATGTGAACATGTTCATTATTGTGTCTATACATATGTATATAAAAGTATGCACAAAAGTATGTGTGCATGCTTTTGTGAGTATATTTGTGTGTATGCACGTCTGCATGTAAACATATGTGCATGTAAGAACGTATGGTTGTGTGTGTATGCCCTTGTGTATATATGTGTGTCCATGTATGTATGTGTGTGCAGGCAAAGTGTGTATCTGGAGGGCATGTGTATGCATGTGTATCTCTTGTGTTTGTGTACATATGAGTGTAACATGAGGTATCTAACTATTTGAGTATACGTGTGTCTTCATGTACGTGTGCATGTGTATTTACATGTTCAGGTGTTACTCTCAGCCCTTGGAGAGAATTCACAAAGGCTGAGGTGCCAGTGTTTTGTGAAACAATCTCTAGTTAATTAAATAACTCTCCAGCAAACCATGTTCGAATTTTAAAGCCACTGCTGAAGCAGCTCAGCCGGTGGACATGAGCCTAAGGCAACCCTGGGCTCAGAGGGTGGACACAAGCCTAAGGCGACCCTGGGCTATGGGGTGCATTTTTGTGTAGCAATGCATGTGAACAGGCGGCCCTGGGCTGTGTGGTGCATTCTTGGGTGGCAATGAACTTGAACATTTGCATGAACATTCAAAGAGGGCAGAGGAAGACATTGGGCGCCTTCCTCTGCTGCTCTTTACCATATTCCCTTGAGACAGGGGTTTTTCACTGAACTAGGGGTTCACCTATGTCCTGTCCAGCAGGGCATTAAACAGGGATCTGGGGAGGTCACCTGGAAGAGAAGATGGGGGCAGGTGAACGCAAAGAAGAGGGCTTGTCTGTAGGCTGATCTAACAGTAATTTTTGCTTTTTCACACAGGGGTTATATACACAAAAAGGCAGGATGTGGGGAAGGGGATGACACAAGAGCGTAGGTGTTCAGGGGGACTACAGATACCTTCCAGAACAGTGTGTCAGCTGGGTGAAGGTTCAGGGGACAGGCCACTATGACTGTCTATGATTCACTTGTCCTAATCTAAGTTGGTACTATCTACCAAGGTCACCTACCTAGAAGGTCTATGACTAGAGCCTGACAACTATCTACCAAAGCTGTTTGTTTACAATAGCTTCTAGCCATCTGTTCTAGTGTTTTTCCACAGAGACTTTGTGCTAGCAGCCATGCATGTTGGGCCTACCACTGTCTTCAGGCCTATGGCTGATTCCAGGCCTTCAGTGTATAGACAGAGATGCCCCTGACACACCTATTTTGGCTAGACTGGCATGGAGTCCAGGGATCTACCTGACTCTGTGACCCACAGTGTTGGAGTTACAGGCTCAACTTGGTGCCTGTGGCCATTCCTAGGTATTAATATGTAGGCACTGGATCGTGAACTTGAGTCTTCGTGTTTGTACAAGTGCTCTTACTCACGGGGCCTTCTCCACGGCCTCCGTAGTGAGTTTCTGACCTACAGAGAGACCCTGACTCAAACATCCAAAGGAGAGGGGGCAGGAGTGGAGGAGACTATATCTCTGATGGTAACTAGTTTTAAAAGGAAGTGTGTGAATTTTCAAAACTACTTTTACCTCAAAATTAAAAAGGGAGGGCTGAGGACTAAGGCTGGGCACAGTGGCACACACCTATCATCTTACCACTTGGGAGGTAGAAGCCGGAGGATCACAAATTCAAGGCCAGCCTCGGCTACATATCAAGTTTGAGGCCAGACTGGGCTACGATAGACATAAGGTGGGGGTTAGGGTAGGGGTGTAGCTCAGTGGCAGGGTGTTTGCTAGGGTGTGTCTCCCAGGCACACAGATAAAAGACAGAGCAGTCAGAGCCTGTTAGAGAAGTGGAATCTGAAAGCACTGCATTGATCCCCTCATCACAGGTTCTCCCTGAGACGGGGAACATGAGACGGGAACATGGCCGACCACGTGCCATTTATTGGATATCGTCTCAGCCACTGCTGACAATTTTTAACTCAGTGCATTTGACAATTCTGTAGTTCCTATTATACAAAGGAGGACTCAGAAGAAAACAGAGGCTAAGAAACAAGTCCCCAAAAACACAGTGAGTGGCACAGTGAGTTTAGGGCTCATGAAAAAATCTAATCACGTCTATAGGCTTATATTCTCAATTATTTAAAGCCAGTCCACTTCTCAAAGTCTTAATAGAACTTTCATCCAATGAACATCAAATTAAAGCAGTAAGTTAGATCACGAGCATTCATTGTTCCAGAAACAGTTTTTAATCTGACTTCCTCTCCTTTGTGTTCCAGTTCCCACTGGGTGCTTCTTCTACCATCTTTTGGCAGAGTCTCTGCCCAGTCAGACATTACCTGAAACTTTTCTCTGTTAATATACATCCATCAGATGAACCAAGTTAGGGACTGGAGAGAGGGAACTTCAGGAAAAAGCACTGTTCTTGCAGAGAACCCCAGCTTAGTTCTCAGCATCCCTGGTTGACAGCTCACAACCTCCTGAGACTCCAGAGCCACAGGATTTGGCACCCTCTTCTGGACTCCATGGGTACCCACACTCGCATATGAGCACAGATACACACATGTATACACAGAGAGAGAGAGAGAGAGAGAGAGAGAGAGAGAGAGAGAGAGAGAGGAGAGAGAAACCCATATACACATTTTTTTAAAAAACTAAGCTAAGTTCATGTCTTAAACAGTGCATGTGCATGAGAGATTTTTGAATTTGCTTCTCTAGACTAGTCATCTTCCTTAAAGCCAGGCTGTATATTTATTCATCTGGCGTCTCCACCCTTCTGAAGGCCTGGTCAACATTTCAGAGCAAACAAGGTTAAGGTCAGCTCCATATTTCTCTCCTCCACTATCCCCACTGTCTTCACTGCCTCAGTGAATAACAACCCGTATTTCCGATACAATTAGAAAAACACAGAGGCATTTGTATGTCCTGCCCTTCCGTCATATCCCATATCTGTTGGCAAATGGAGTCAGCTTAGCCTTCAAAATAGACCTACATTAGCAAAGATCGAAAGTCACCCTACCCCCCTAACCCAGGAGACCACCATGTCTGCACCGGGATGAGAGCAGGGGTCTATGATGGCCAAGAGACACATCCATGAGATCTCCCAGGCAGGGTGTGTGACTGGCCTGAGAGCCCAGCAGCATAGTCTAGAACCACCATCATTTTCCCAGAGGCCAAATTTCTCCATAGCTACCCCAGCTTGCCATTAGGTCAATTCCAAGGCAGGAGGCCTTCCCTGATCTGTGACTGACTTAAGGATTTTGTTAGCCTTGCCAATTTTTCTTAGAACTTACCAGAATCTAACAGTTTTTCATCTGACCTTCCTTGTCCTCCATTTGTCCTTCCCAGAGGCCAGACCTGTGTTGAAGTCAGAAGGTGCCCAGCCTGTCTTGGCACCTACCACCTCTACATAGGCACTCAGGGCATTGCAGCTTATTGGAGGACCCAGACTCACACAGCATCCCAATGGCTCTGTCTGTTTCCAAAATCACAGTCTCCTAGACTCATTGCACAGTAGCCAGACATGATCAGACAAACACTAAAATCTATGCCAGCATCTGCAGGTACTACACCACCTGGCCACCGCTGCTTCACAACTCCACCTCCTGCTGACATGGGTCTCTGGCCATGTCATCACCAGCCAACCATGGTTTACTTACCTTTGCGAGTGCCCTGCTTCTGGAATGCCCCTGCTCCATATCCACACTGTCTAAGACCTCCTCTTTCAGGTCTGGCGTTCCCCATCCTCATGGTTAGCTTTATTTTCCTTCATGGAACTTTGTTAAAATGTAACTGGCCTGGACAGCCCTGGCTGTCCTAGAACTCACTCTGTAGACCAGGCTGGCCTTGAATTCTGAGATCCACCACCTGTCTCTGCCTCCCGAACACTGGTATACATTATTTATGTGCGTTTGTCTTTCCATTACCATAGCCCTCCGTGTCCCCAGCACATAGGCTACTCAACAAATGTTGAATGAGTAGATGAGAAGATTTCTTGCTAAAACCATTTATAAGGTTAATCTTTAAAGATATTTCATATGCCCAAGTTATCTTAGCAACATCTGAGTTTTCTGGGACAACTAGAGAGGTTAATACCATCAGCAGTTCAACAAGGCTGGATGGACAGATAGCTCAGTGATTAAGAGCACCTGCTGCTCCTGCAAAGGACCAGAGTTCGGTTTCTAGCATCCACCCGGCAGCTCACAGTGGTCTGGCGCCCTCTTCTGGCTTCCTCGGGAACTAGGTGCACAGACACACATTCAGGCAAACACTCATAGACCAAAAATAAAACAAAATATTTTCTTAAAATTGAGGACACAATGAGCAGTGGTGGTAGACGCCTTTAATCTCAGCACTCAGGAGGAAGAGGCAGGTGTATCTATGTAGTCTGAGGCCAGCCTGGTCTACAGGCTACACAGAGAAACACTGTTTCTGGTGTGGGTAGGGGACACATGCT
The DNA here is from genome assembly GCF_011762505.2 of Arvicanthis niloticus. Lineage (NCBI taxonomy): Eukaryota > Metazoa > Chordata > Mammalia > Rodentia > Muridae > Arvicanthis > Arvicanthis niloticus. The sequence goes on from NC_047658.1 coordinate 163,289,916, forward strand.
CTCTTCCTCCCCTTGTTCGCTGCATAGGAAATTATGTTGCAGCTTTGTAATTCAAACGTTCCACTGCATACTTATCACTAACTCGTTCACTATGAAATGACATTTTTATCTCAAGTAAGCTCAATCCACACTTAATTAGAAATATTCTAGCAAGGGAACAGCTATTGAATGTCAAAGGAGTGAAGATTGTCTGTCTCTAACTCTCAAGACCGTAAGTGATTTCAGGGAAGGCTGAAGTGTATTTTTCTTTTTTTAAAAGCACAGTTAGGAAAAAAAAAAATAAAACAGGAAAACATTCAAGACTCTTCTGAAGTTGAGACTATATGACAGCAAATTAAGTCACCAGCTGGAATGAGGAGCAGTTGACACACATTTGAATCTCGTGAGATTGAAGGAGGTCCGAACGTTAAGCATCCTGAAGTGTATTTTTAACACAGGCATGCTCCAGTGGAACCCAGACTGCCGGTGCTACTTTTGTAGTTCCATTCTTTTTTATGTAACCTTTTCATTCTTTGAGAATTCATCCACACATACAATGCAATTTGATTGAGTCCATCCACCACTGTCTCCTCTAGGACCCTCGCCATGTCCCTTTTCCAACTTCTTAACCCCTTGGGAAAAAAATAGCCCACTACATTAGCTTCTTTTCTGTGCTGTGATACAAACACCCTGATCAAGGCAGCTTATAGGAGGAAGGATTCAGCTGGGATTGTTTGGTTTCAGAAGGCTAAGAGTACATGTGGTGAAGAGTCGGGGCAGCAGGCAGGCATGTCGGCAGGAGCTCAAAGCTGAGAGCTCCTATCTTTGCCACGAGCACAAGCACAAAACAAAGAAAATGACTGGACGTGTCAGATGCTTTTAATCCCAAAGCCCACCCTCAGTGACGTACTTCCTGCAGCAGGAAAGGCTTCATCACCTAAAGCTACCCCAAAAGTGCCACCAACTGGGGACCAAGTATTCAAATTCCTGAGACTGTGGGGGGGACATTTCTCTTTCAAACCACACACACTGAGTCCAATCAGTACTTCCTGTATGAGCATCAATCAAAGATAGAGTCATCTATTGCCAACCTTTGTACGCTGTGGGTACAAAGATAAGCATCTTAAAGGCGGTTTGGTTTGAGCTTAATTCTTAAGGCAGGAGAAACTAGTGTGGTATAATTGCATTTTTATTTTAAAACCTGAGCTCCAAGACAGAAGTCAAAGGGTCATAGAAGCTGGAAACCATTCTCTGGCATAACGATCATCCTCATACAAATTGCAGATGCTATGACATAGAAACCAGAGCCACAAAGTGCCTTTTTGGCAACCAGCCCTTCTCTGAATATTGCATTTAGAGGTCACAGGCAGAAATGCCGACACTAGATCCAATCATTGATTCACTGCCCAGGAAGGTCAGACTTAACTGAAGAATGTTAAAGGCATAGTAAATACCTGGGTATGTGAACCCATTCCAGCCCGGTGAGTAGAAAACCAAGTAGAACTGCTTTTCTGGTTTTACCAGTGAGAGACTGCACACCTTTGCATTACTCCCAATCCTTTAAAAACGCTAACATGTGACTATCTGGTGGGGGCACAGAAATATTTATACTGCCAGGTCGCCCCCGCCAGGAGGAAGCATGGCTCAGCGGTTTCTTTTCTTCACCTATGAAAAAAAGCAGAACCATGAGCCACGAACCGTTTCCTGAGTGCTCTCGACACTTTCTGAATCACAGATGTGAAGTCCAAGGGAGGGAGAAAGGAAAGACAGGAAGACTATGGCGACATGAAGAGGAAGCTATGGGAGGAGGGGCCGCATCCGATGTAGGGGGAGGGGCGGTGTTCCATGTGTGGCAGGGTGGGGCGATGGCAACACAAGTTCTTCCCAGCCTCTGATCTGTCCTTTCTGCTGAGGAAGGCAGGAAACTTCAGGTACCATTGATGAAGCCCAAATTGCCACAGAGACATGTGCTTTCCAATTGTCAAGGACATTGACTAAGCCACACTTACTTCCAACCTATATAACGCAAGTGTCATTTTAAAATCTAAACAATTACCACCCCAACCACCCAGAATCCTCCTTGTAACATTTTGTTTACAGAAAGATTCTTTCACTTTTAACCTTCATATAAGCAATACCGTGGAAATGTTAACACCAGATCGAAACTTTGTAGCAACCACAGAGATATCACAAACACCTGTCATTCCAGCCCCAGGGGATCTGACACCCTCTTCTGACCTCCATGGGCACCAGGCACACACATACATACATGCAGGCCAAACAGTCACACAATAAAATAAAAACAAGCACATCGAAAACAAACAAAAAAAACTGAAGGAAGGAAAGCTAACATGGCTGCCCTTGAGAAGCCCACACCACACATGGACATGCGCCATCCTGTACCTGTCTCTGTTAACCCTTCTGATTATGTTAGAAATGAATGTCTCTTAACAAATTGTCAGCTCTGCTTCATATTTGCTCACCCTGGAATTCATCCAGGCTGTGAATCACAATTTGGTTTGTCAAGAATCAAGGTCCCTAAGGGAAAAATGGAGTCTTCTCCAGGGACTGGAGACTGAGTTTTTATCTTTATCTTCCTGTGCTGTGATGCAACACCCTGACAGAAAACAGAGGGAAGAGAGGGTTTGTTTTCCTTCAGAGTCCCACATGTTCAATTCATCACAGCAGGTTATTTGTTCTAGCGGAGTAGTCAGGTTGGTAGAATCTCGAAGTATCTGGTCACATTCATGGTCACACATGCATGCCATCCTATGCTTGGTTCATTCTCTACGCTCATATGCTGTAGGAGCCCTGCCTAGGTAATGGTGCTGCCCACTGTGGGCATTTCTTCCCACATCAATTAATATAATCAAGATAATCCCACAGACATGCCATTCAGACTCTCTTTCCAGAGGACTCTAGATTGTGTGAGTTGGCAACTACCATTTGTCATCACGACCCCCTGTCCCTGTCTCTGGTGACACAAAGAAGTCCAACATACACCAGAACAAGGTGTGTTTTAACAGAACATTGAGATTTATGAGCCCTGTGTTCTGCTTCAAATGGCTGCTAACCAGCTTTGTGGTTTTGCATAAATGACAAAAGCTCTTATTTATCCATTGCTATGTAACAAGTTGCCCCAAATGTAACAGTTTACAACAAAGCACTGTGTGTAATTTTCTGGTTTCTGTAGGCTGGCTCAGCTCCTTGTTAAGTTGATCTCCTCAGGGAGTCTCAAGAGATGGCAAAGGAGTCGTTAGGTAGCATTCTGTCATCTGAAGGCTGGCTTGAGCAGGAGACTACTGCTAAGGTTACCCACAAACCCATCAAGTTCCTTACCCTAAGGGCCTCTCAGGCTAGCTTAAGCTGTGGCAGCTGTCTTCCCCCAAAGCAAACAAGAGAACAACTAGATAGTGCCTGCAACAACCATCAGAGCCCAGTCTTACAGGCAAAATGGCATCAGTTCTGCCATGTTCTACCTTCCACAAGCAGACCCTGAACCCTGTGGGAAGAGTGAGAGCATCTACAGGCAGGGAGCATCGCGGACATCTCAGATGTTAGATAATGTCCTTTCTCCCTCAGTTTCTCTTCTGTAGAGTGAAGTCTGAACCGCATGACCTTTCAGGTTGGCGACCTCTCCCCCAAAAGTGCCACCACTAGACTTTGCCTTCCTGCTCTCATGTAAAAACCCCTTACACTTTTGCCTTTGAGCCCTTTGACTATACCCCCCACATACTGCCATTTATACACTTCCTGGTCACATCCTCCAGCTAGCTCCCTGTGACATCCACCTGGTCTACAGTTGCTCTCAGTCCACATCTATCCTGCCAAGTGCTTCAGAGTCCTCGTGGGCGCCACTTCCTGCCCCAAAGTTTTCTGTTCCTGACTTCTCTGTCTCTGCCCATTTGCTCTACTTTGGCACCTGAATTCCTCACCATCAACCTTATTTAACTTTATAAGAGGAAACTCAGTCTCTCATGCTATCATAAGAACCCTCTATACTTCCAGTTCTCTGATCAAGTTGTCCCAAGAGATGGGTCACCTCATTAAAATTTCCAAAACACTGTCCTATTGACTTTGTGTCAAGTCCCTCCCATTTTCACTTTATTTGCACTTCAAATCAAATTTTGTGTGTTTGCATACATGCGTGTGTGCATGTGGGTACGTGTGTGCACAGATGAGTGTGTGTGCATGTGCTTATGTGTGTGCATGAGTTTCTGTTTGTGTGTATGTGCGTATGCATGTATGAATACATGAGTGTGTGCATGCATATGTGTGTTCATGTGATTGTGTATATGCATGTGCTCATGTGTGTGCATGCGTATGAGTTTCTCTCCGTGTGTATGTGTGTGAGTGCATGAGTGTGTGCATGTGTGTACATGAGTGTATGCATGAGTTTCTCTGTGCATGTGTGCATCTCTGTGTGTTGTACGTGTGTGCATGAGTTTCTGTGTGTGTATGTATATGTGAGTGCATGAGTATGTGCATGAGTTTATGTGTGCATGTGCCTGTGTATGTTGACGTGCTCATGTGTGAGAGCTTCTGTGTGTGCATTTGTGTGTGTGTATGTGTGTGTGTGTGTGTGTGTGTGTGTGTAGGTCAGAAGTCAACCTTGAGTATCTTAAGCCACTGTTTTCAAGACAGGCCTCTCACATTGCCTGGGAACCCACTGCAGTTAGTCTAGCTGCAGCAAACGCCAGTGATCCGGTTATTTCTGTCTGTCTCCCTCTGCAGCACTGGGAGCAAGTGTGCACGTCTTTGCGCTCAGCTTTTGATGCAGGTCCAGCCCAGACTGTCTTACACTGCCAGCCTTTGCTGACTGAGCCAGCTCCTCAGTCCCAGCCCTCCTCCCTCAGATTAGATTTTAAGAGGCCATTGCTTTGGCTGGTCACTGTCTGCACAGTGGTTTAGAAACACCCTCATTTTAATGGACTGATTTCAGGTGACTGCCTGGTTCTTTCTCTGTTACAGACAAGCAGCTCTGTACTGAAGGCCACTGAAGAAAGTCCCCCAACAGTACAAATTGGTCATGTGGTCACCAGATTCCAAAACCCACTAGTTCACAGTAAATGTGTCCCCCACATCCTCACCACCACCTATTTCCCCTCCACAAAGGCTAAAAGACTATGTCAGGCCCTCTTCACTTTCCTCAGAACTGTATACGTGTAGCACCAAATGTAAAAAATGCACCATCTTATGCTACTGCCAGCTACTTTCTGCCTCGACGGTCTGGCTACCTCTGAAGACCCCCAAACTCGGGAGACCCTTACTCAATTCTTGGGAAGTCACAGCCACCCACAAACTCGAAAGACACTGTACCTGGATGCAATCAGCAGAGGTTTATTAGGGAGAGAGTTGGCTAGCCAAGGTCAATTCAGTTCACTCTCGCAGGAGTTGAATTGACAAAGCCAGTCAGTCTGAGGAGGGTTTTTAAAGGGGAAACCACAAACCAGGGGAGTGGGAGGGGGTGAGGGGTTGTCAAGGATACATAACATAAAAATAGTGGAACATTTCAGAGGAACCCACCCTAAATGATTTAGTCATGTGAAAAATCACTCTGCACACTCATTCTTCTCAAGGATGTAGTTTTACCATGTCACTGTGCCCTACCCTGTCATTTACCAACTATTTCAGATTAACTATTTCTCACTTGCTCCAGCCACAGCCCCACCTAGATGACTTTCATCTTTTTTTGTGGTCAGGAATGTGTCTTCCTGCTTTGGGCCTTCCTCACCCACAGGTGGGTTTTCTCCCCTGAGGCTTGAGGAATGTTAATCCAGCAAGTGTCCTCTGATTCAGGGATAATGTCCTCCACCCGGAATGTATCCTGGGGCAATGAAGGCCTGAAATCTTACACCCAGTTCCGCTTTCTGGAACTTGCATTCTTTTGCTCAAGTCTAGGGGTAAAGAAAAAGCCTGTATATATTTTATAAAATGATCTTTATAATTTTTCACTCTACAGCATCAAGTAACTAGGTAGATATGAAATCTAAAGGTTAAGGTGATTGGGATAACCTTCTAAATTGTATGGGCATCGTATGTATTGAGAATATATATACATATACATATACATATACATATACATATACACATACACATAATGGATATATGTATCCATTGGTTAACTTTAAGCATAAAGAGTTTTGATTTACTGGGATACTAGAAGGTGGGTCCGCCTACAAGCAGGTGGTTATAGCGGCTCCAGGGATGAGCGAACCAGAGCTGAAAGCACAGCAACTGGTCAAAACAGGGGCAAGCTACAGAGAGTAGCCCGGAGGACACCCAGCTGGGACCAGGCAGCTTGAAGGTAACCAGCATTATTGTGGAAACATGGCGGGAAAGCCGGGAACAAGCCGACATGCTTGTTTCTAATGTCACCTGCAACAAGGCAACAAAGGTCTGTGTTGTTTTGATCTACAAGCTTGTGGTAAATCATCATAAAGGCAAAAGGAAATTTTTTGTTTGGAGAGGCTGGAGGTTGAGCCTGGGGCTTCCCGCTGTGAGGGATCCCTCTGTCCTTGCTGTAGCCCCAGACTTGCTGTTTATCCCTTAATTCACAATGCTGCCTACTGCCGAGCGGACATAATTCATTTTTGATTCTGCCAAACCCCTGATATTTTTCTTTGTGATCTGACTTCTAAGGTCTTGTTTTAAAAAAATCTTGCCCTCGTATTTACCCTTCGTTATTATCTGCTGTTGAAAATATACAAATTTCCCTTTTGTGTCTGTGTCTCTCTGTCATTTGCAGAAGCCCACACAACTGTCCTACCTCAGCAGAGACATCCAAAGGCAGACCCTTTGTTGGAGAGCCTTGCTAATCTCTTTCTACACCACAACCTCACTGAAGTTTCCTTGAAGTTTTTTCTTGACATGTAAGGTATTTTGCCTTATACATGTATGTATGTGCTCACATGTGTGCCTGGGGCCACGGAGTCCAAAAGAGTGCACCAGATCTTCTAGAACTGGAGTTGCAGAAGGCTGTGAGCAGCCATGTAGGTGCTGGGAATCGAACCAGGATTCTCTGCAAGAGCAGTCAATACTTTTAACCACTGGGCCATCTCTCCAGCCCCAGTTGCCTTGATTTTACACTTGTTCCTTTTTTTCTTGTTGAGGTGAGATTCACATGACAAAATAGCCATTTCAAAGCAAACAGTATCAATCCTTGCTGAGAATTATGTAGCAGTCATCTCTTTCTGGTTCTGTACTTTCCCTGTTGACCTGCATGTCTGGTTGGATCCATTCTCCTCTGCATCAAGTTTACCTGTCATTAACAAGGCAAACAGAATAATTACTAATATTAAATGATATCAGCGTGCAATTTGAGACTATAGATCCATGGAGTACTTGTTGAGCTAGCACGAGTCCCTTCGTTTACTTCCTGGCACTGCTGAGAAATAGAACTGGATGCCACTTATTATAAACTAGTTGTAAGAGCACATGATATCACTCTCTTGCTAGAACACATGACATCACTCTTTCTAGAGCACATGACATCCCTCCCTTTCTTGGATGCCTCCACACGAATCCTTTCAGTTCTTCTCCTTCCTACCCACAGTCATCCTCATTGGTGACCACATCCAGGCTCATGGCTTAAAATTCCATTAAGCATAGCCTCAGCACTGTTGTTAGCATCCTTCTTGCTCTCTTCCTCATTCAAGACCAATTTTCAGCAAGCCCTACCTGTGCTGCAAGAGAATCACACCCAGAACCTAACTGCTCCTCATCATCCCCTTTCGCTCAAGCCATTGTACCCTCTGTTATGGTTAATCTAAGCCTTACATGGTTCAGAAACACCAGGAAATTACATATGTACAGTTTTGGAGGTGTCTGTGATGATATTTCAAGAGGCAAGTCAATCTTAAGGGCTCCAACTTGTAGCTGAACCAATTTAAATGTACCCTCCCTCCCACCCCGTCTAGTTTATGAATGGATGAGAGTCAGACTATGGCTATTTTATTTGGCTTTGACAATTACATGGGGGTGATCACTAATCTACTTTTCTAACTGCTGGCCTGGCTACTTACCCAGCGATGTAGCCCAGATACTTGCTGTTTCTCCTGGCCATGTGCTCATGGTATCTCCCGTCTCATGACTGCCTCTTCTTCTCTCTCCTGTCCTTCCTCCTCTCTTCTCTCTCTGCAACCGCCAACCAGGTAACTCAAAACCCACCTACCCACCTCTAATCCCTCCATTAATTTGCTGTAGCCATTTTTATTTAACCAATAGTTTTAAATTACACAACAAGATTTACATACCAAAAGCTGGTAAGCATGAGAAATCAATTGTAGGCAACCAGACCTTTGGGTACAGAATTTAGCATTAACAATACATAGCAACAGACCACACCTCAGCACCAATTTAATGGGCAGATCAATCCCTTGATGGATTCACAATCTGATGACAGGAGATGGGTGGGGCCTGGTTGGAGGAAAGCAGCTCTCTGTGGGTCTTGTCCTTGGAGGCTCTACTTGCCCTCTTTCTTTCCTGAATGTTGTTTTTATTTTCTGATTATGTAGGACTTTCAGGTCTCAGTTTGAACTTAAAATTGAAAAAATCCCACCGTCCCAGGACACATTCCAGGAGCACATTCCTTAGTCAGAGGACACTTGCAGGATTAACATTCAGAGGAAGAAGGGAGAGGCTGATTAACATTCCTCAGACCTCAGGGGAGGGAACCCAGGGTGAGGAAGGCCCAGAGCATATTCCAGGAGAGGGGCCCAGGATGGGAGGTGGTCAGGAAACTGAGCCCTTAAAACCTGGGCAAAAGGAAGACATTCATTGTCATAAAGTAATGTGCGAATCTGAGTCATCTATAGACCGGACCTGGGAAGGTCAGCCTTTGTGGTTGCCCTCATGAGCTCTGTATAAAAGCTGCTCCCAGCTTTGGCTCGGGGTTCCTCTTGTCTGCATACAGAGGAACCCCAGTATACTGGTTCTTATTATCATCAATAAACCTCATGTTATTGCAGCAAATCCCGACTGTGAGTGTTTCTGGAGGAGCACATCCCCCGGTTTGGATCTTAGAGTCCAACACTTACTCCAAGGCAAAGAACAACTACCATATTCTGCCCAAGCAACCTTGAACAGAACCCTGAAAACCAAAAAGCAAAATAAAGTTTCCCTTCCTTGAATTCTCTCTATAAAGTAAACTACAGTAACCAACTTCTTTGGAATTCTGGGACCTCTAATCTAGGCTTTCCTCTGTCATTCTTGCCCCCCTATTGGTTCTGATTGGTAAAGATGTTGACAGCCAATGTCTGGGTAGGGTAGACAGGCAGGATTTTTAGGATTCCTCAGTTAGGAAGGAGAAGGGAGGAAGGAGATCCACTGTGATGGGAGAAGGAGAAGAAAGATGCCACACCTGAGAGGTGAAGGACAGAGAGCATAGCCGCTATGTAGGAGCCAGGGAATGCAGCACAAGAGGGCTGCACTTCTGGGTCTGGGGCAGCCATGAAGGAATAAAAGTTTTAGTGATAACATGGGAATCTCGAAAGGGAGGCAGATCAGCCATGTGGAGGTTAGGAAGTGGCCCAACCATTGAGCTATTTAAGGCATGTAAAATATAAAGGCTGCGTGTATCTTTCATTCAGTGACCCAGAACATCGGGGCGTGTATCAACAAATGTGCACCGAAGCCACAGCCGGGACTGAGTTGGGTAGATTAATTGGGTGCTGCTACAATCCACCCTGAACACACCCAATCTTGTCTGAACACATTGGTTGCTGTCACTTTCATGCTGACTCCACATAGAACTATAAAAGCCTGACTATTTCATCATGTCCTGTATTGTAATCAAGATTCTGTGTGTGTTAAATGCACATAATTGCATTCAATCATTTCCAAATCTACTCTCCTAAACTTGGCTCGCTCGAGGATCTGAGGTCTCCTGATTGACGGGGGTCGGGTCTCCTTGAGAAAGATGCCTGTCCTTTTCAAGGCCCCTTCTGTCCTCCATGGATGACTCCAGACTCATAACTAGAGACAGATCTCAACATGCTCCAAGGAGATGCCAGGTTTAGCCTAGGAGCATATGGCTTATATTTTGAAAGAATTTCCATATTTTTCTAGTAGAGATAAAAGCCTGAGGAACATGTTGACAATGAATTTAAAGACTGCTACACCAGGGAGGAAACAAGTCAAAATTAGCCCAAATGTACTCATACGGATACATTTAAAAGCAAGTCTAGGTTTGACATGTGAGTCCTAGTGTAGTCGAAGTGGATCTGAAACTTTCCTTGGTGGATTGATTGAGCTTTGGGCTCAGGATTCCATAAAATTGACCTCAGAGCATTCTTGGCACAGACGTGGAGAAATGTGGATTTCATTTATCATTTGCAATATTTGTGCCCATCCCCCACAACATCTTTCATCGAAGAAGGCATCTGTGGACCAGACATGATGAAGATACTCTGAGTCAGACAGTGCCAGCATCCTTGAAAGGCTTTCTGGAGGTGGAAGACAGAGCTGCTGTTGCTGATGCTACGAGGGCTACCTCGATTACAGTGGGTAGGGTGATCCTGAAGTGGCGTGGCCAGGCGCCGGCACCAGAGTCAAGCTGGGAGAGACTGTTGCAATGGCAGTGGGGGTTATTTTTAAATAACCAGGATGTCTCAATCTGGCAAATTATTGATCGGGATGCTCATGGGACTTGGATGGAATGGACAGACAGCCTGTGAAGGCATCACTTGGTCTGGGAACTAAGTAGCTGAATCAATGCTGTATCAACAGAGCATCTGAAATTGGGCAATTTGCAAGCATAGGCCTTGTTTGATGGGATGACTCTTGAGGGAACAAACAGCGAATCTTCTCCCAACACAGGCCGTTTTCTAACATGTCAGGATGCACAGGCTACACTCCTATTGACCTATTTACCTGACATGAAGAGGGATCAGATAGGGCTCAGAACTACTGCTCCGCGCAACCTGACCTCTGGCTGCCTCTGGCTTTGTCCTCTTGGCCTCCATTCCTGATGGCTCCCTGCTGCAGCCAAGCTGGCCTTCGTCAGTCATGTGCAATGTCTTGTCTGTCTTGTCTGTCTGTCTGTCTGTCTGTCTGTCTCTGTCTTTTTCTGTAATGTACATGAGTACATAGGTCATGAAGCTGGAAAATGATCCGGTCCATGAGAGCGGAAGAGCAGATCTAAGGGTGGGCACTGCGGAGAGAGTAAAGGATGGTGAGGTGGAGTGGCAGGAACAGGAGCTGGGGAGGAAGGAGGAAGTGGAGAGAAGAGCCAAGCATGAGCAAAGATGCCACGGTGAAACCAGCCACTACTTGTGCTTATAAAATAGCAATAACGATCTCAAAAAACAAAACCCTAACAAAATAAAATAGAACATTATTTTGAAATCATCTGTCTTTTATTTATCACAAACCTATTTTATGTTCTCTCCGTTCTCTCATGATTTTTTTTTTAAAATATTACATTGAGTTGAGGGGAAATTTATACTGGATTTGATTGTTATACCTTTGCAAGATTATTTTTCTGTGGATTATCCAGAATCCAACATTTCATCTACTAATTTTTTTTTCCTAACCTTTACTTGTGGTTATAAGAGAAAGTCCTGAGTGATGGAACGTGAGCAGATGTGTGGGATATGAGGAGCTCTCCTCTCCCTTCCTCCTGCCCCTGCCTATATTGGAAATCAGTGGTTTTGATCCTGTATGTGAAGAGGAAGTGGCTTGGGTGTGGCCATGCCAAGGGGAGGTTTAGAACTGTTAAGATTATGCAATTATCTTGGAGCTGTCATATTGGCCCCAACTCAACCAGGGAGACTTCTTTTAATTTTTATTTTATTGGACTGGAGAGATGGCTTTGTGATTAGAAGCACTAGGTATTCTTGCTGAAGACTCAGGTTCAATTCCCAGGTGTTGGGGGCCGACTTTTAGCAGAAAGCGGCTATCAACTTTGCAGCCATCTTGAGCCATATACCCTGACATGAGACTTGTTTTACATCAGCCTACAACAGCTGAGCACACTCTGATAACATCTTGGTTTTGATACCTTTGGTGTGAGATTAAAGGTGTGTGAGATTAAAGGTGTGTAACTTAAAGGTGTGACTTAGAGATTAGATTTAGAGACAAGACCTAAGGGCATGACTTAAAGGCGTGACCAAAAGGCATGGCTTAGAAGTGAGACATAGGCTTAGAAGTGAGACATATAAAAGGCAAGAGGCAGACAGGAGAGTTCAGAACAATTTGGAGTAACAGAGATTCAGACACTAGGAGTAGGAGTAGACATTAGACACTCAGAAGAGAACAACAGAAGTACAACTAGGAACTAGAAGGAGTACAACTAGGAACTCAAGACTTGGGACTTGGACTAGGAAGAGAGACTGAAGAATAAACGGGATTGAATCACACTCTGTCTGGTCTCCATTCTTCGAGTCCATCCTCACTCTCTCTCTTGCTGAACCCCGACCCGCAGACTGAAGCAGCAGCTTGGGCTGGGAAACAGTGGCCGCCAAGCGTGGAGGAGTGGAGAGGGTCACAACATTTTTGGCCGCCCAAAGTGGGGCAGCTCAGGCCTCAATATTTTTGGTGCCCAAACGTGGGCTAGTGCGGTTCTCAACACCCAGGACCCACATGGCATCTCACAGACATCTGTATAACTCCAGTTCCAGGATATCCAATGCCCTCCCCTCTGCCCCTTTAGGCACCAGGCACACACTTACATGAAGGCAAAACACCCATATCCTTTAAAAAAAAATAATCAAAAAGATCAACTAAAAATGTATTTATTTTTATTTACGCATATGTGTGTATGTCTGTGTGAGTGTACGCCATGTACGTGCAGTGCCCGTGAGAGGCCAGAAAAGGGCGCTGGCTCCCCTGAGCTGGAGTTGTGAACCACCCAGTGTGGTTGCTAGCGAGAGCCCTGACTGCTGCGCTACCTTTCCAGTCACTCCAGGTTCTTTTACTTAAAGAAGAAACTCTTTAAGCCACTTGATGTGAGATTTTGCTGGTCTTTGAGGCTGAACCTTACAGGAACTGTTCATTTCCAGGAGCTGCTCTGTTATTGTAGGCTGGGGGTGGGGGTGGGGAGAGGTGGCAAAGGGTGTCTCTCTCAGCCTTCCCCCAACTTGTGGCAGCTGGCGTCCTCATTAGGCTTCTTCCACCTCCACTTCCCCCCTGACCTCCCTCCTCCCCTCCCCCCCCCCACCCCCCTACAGTGGGTTTTCTTAAAAGTAGAACTTGAAATAAAGACGAGACAGCTGTGGTTTACTCGAGATCACAGGATATGCGTATGTGCGGAGAATAAGGGAGAGGAAGAAGAGCAAAGCCGGGAAATGGATGTCCCAGGGGTAGCAGCTAGGAGACAGCGGTGACCGACACCACTGGGACTTCACGGAAAGTATTTGCAGCACTTTTCAGAATTCCTCCCAGTTTTTCTTGTGTGCATATGCATTGCTCGTGGGTGGTGCAAGTGAGCTTGTGCGTGCACATGGAGGCTGGAGGTCACCCTCAGGAGCTCCCCACTTTGGTTTTATAGACAGGGTCTCTCACTGGCTTAGAGCTCATGAATCCTCATCTCCACTGCACGTGACTGCTGCAGCGCCTGGCTCTTCTGTTTCCTGGGGACTGAGTGGACCTTTTACTGACTGAGCTGTGTCCCAGCCTCTCGTTGTCTGCATCTCCACATCCCCTATCTCTCGTGAAGACGCTTTCGCTGACCTCATCCAACCCAAGAACTTCCCAGTATTTGGCTTCTCCTCGTTCATGTTTCCTGTAACCTGAAAAATGTGTTGACCTTATCTTGGTTTTCAAGTCCGCCACGCCCCTCCTATCTGATAGGCTGCTCACCCCCACGGGCTGTGATCTCCTCAGAACCTTTTAAGAAGCATTAAGAATGGCTTCCTGCTTTCTGCCCTTGCCAAACAAACTTTGCTAGTTGTGTCAGCGTGAAGTTCAGCCCAGAGCCTTTTACGAGGCTTGCTGTGAGAGCTGCAGGCCTTCCTCCAAACTCCCAGTTTCCTGTTTCACAGAGGCATGGTCTTTCAACACCGGGAGAGGATGCTTTCAGTATTTACTTCCTTTCTTTGAAGAATATGCTTTTAAACGATGTATTTACTTTTAGGTGTACAAACGTTTTACCTACACTTGTATCTTTGTACATGTGCTGGTCTGGTGCCCGAGGAGGCCAAGAGGAGGTTTCAGATCTCCCGGAAAGAGAGTTACAGACAGCTGTGAGACACCATGTGGGTGCTGGGAGGAAACCTGGGTCCTCCAGTCCTTATTTTATTGTGTGTGTGCATGCATGTATGTGTGTGTGAATGTGTGTGCATGTATGTGCACACATCTATGCGGGTGCTAGCAGAGTCCAGAAGGCACCAGCTCTCCTGGGGTGGGAGTTACAGGCTTTACTGTAAACAACTGTGTGAGAGCTGAGAACCGAACCTGGGTTCTCTGCAAGAGCAATATGTGATCTTCAGCACTGAGCCATCTCTTCAGCAATTGCTGTTTCCCCACTGAGATGATGAGCAATCAGCCCCCCACCCAAACCCCATCTCACCACCTACACATCCATTCACTTTCCCAATACAGCAATGCTGTTGGTTGTCATAACTGGACCAGTGTTCACAGTTCGTGTTTAAAGGCTTTGCAAATGCCGTGTGTGTTTTCACCACATAGATCGACCACCTGCTCCTATAGTGCACATTTCATTCTTGGTGTTAACAATCTTATTCCTGCAGCCGCCACAAACATTACCTAGCTTTTGTTTTTAATTCATGGCTATTTCAATATCAAACTTTCCTTTTCCCTAGAAAATCTGCTCAAACACATATTCCATTCATCAACTTCCTCTCCCCCCTCCCCGCTGGTGATCTTCCCTCAGCAATGGAGTGGGACCTGAGAGTTACAAGCTACAATAAACCATTCCCTCCCCAAGCTGATCTCAGTCAGTGTTTTATCAGAGCAATAGAAAGCCTACCTAGGAAAGATGAGGCCTTGAGTAGTCCAGACTGGCCTGGAATGCTGGATGCAGTCCTAGCTGGCTTTGAACTCCTGACCCTGAGAGCTGGGATAATGTGCACCACCACACCTGGCTTTTCACTGGTCTTTAGAAAAACAAGTGTGGAGAATGTGTCCACATTATTTATGTTGATTTTCAACTTGTGTCTTACTCGTGGTTCTTTGCTCTCTGATGCTATTTTAGAAGCAGCACATCACTCTTGCTATTGAAGAAGTATCTTCTTTGTCCTTGAGGAATGGCAGTAACATTGCTTTTCCTTAGTCTCTGTCCCCATCTGTTCCATAAACAAGTTCATCTATTCTGATGAAACCAGAGATCTCCACTCTCCCTTGCCCTTCTTTGGTCTCTACCATGGATCTTACACCCATTCCTCACATTTCTGATGACCCCATAGTGTCTGATGCATTTAGGAGAGGATGAGGGACCATCCTGAGCATGTGGCAAGCTCCCTGCCAGTATCTTCTGGTCTTTTCAGATTCTCTACAAGAAACCTTGCCTTTCCTCCTTCCATCTGGCAGGGTCGGGCTGACCTGTCTGCTCTAGGAGACAAGGAGGGTGAGGGGTGTGTCCGTCTCACCATCTGTTTTCACTTCATTCTTTTCTCCCCCATGCTCCAAATATGGCGTTTCTACCCTCTCCTCAGTTAAGTCATCTTATGCCTGAACTGCAGAAGGGCAGTGGGGAACCTCACAGAGTAGGGAGGGGCCCACCAGATCCAGGACAGACTTCATCTGCCTCACGTTTTGGATCCTGGCTGTGCCATTTGCTAGGTACCCTATCTTCTGGTTGCCTTCAGTCGCCATGACAAAGCCACAGCTGGAAGCAATTTAATGTGAGAAAAGGGGTTTGCTTTGCTTATGGTTCCAGAGACTACACAATTCACCATAGTGCAAAGACAGAGCAGCAGGAGCTGGGGCCAGCCTAACAGTCAGGAAACTGAGTGATCCTAGGGGAACCGGAAGTGGAGCCAAGCTACACACCTCAAAGCCAGGCTCCCAGCATGCTCTTCTTCCAGCAAGCGTCTAACTCCTAAAGGTTCTTTAACAACCCGAGCAGCGCCACCAGCTGGAACCAAGTGTTCAAGCAGGAGTACACGAGGGATGTTTCAAACCACACTTTCCGTCTCTAACTCTCTCTAACTCGTGACAAGTTCTTGGAATTAGTACACTGCTTTCATCCCTGCCTTTCTTCTAGTGCATCATGTTAACCCCTTTGAGCCGTCCTCCTGGTCTCCTAGCTCTGCTGCCTTCTCCCGACTAACTTATTCTTGGCGGGGGTGAGGGGGTTTATAAACAAGTAATTTGTTTACTCTCAGTTCATCAGGGCTTGTGAGGGGAAGGGTGATACAGTTTTACTTCCCATCCACCTACAGCACTGGAAGCTGTCAACGCTGAAAACAAGCATCATCTAACCCTTCCCGGTTTTCTTGGATCCATCCCACTTGGGTGTCAGTTCTTCAGGCTCCCTGTGTTCGGATGTGTGTATGCTTCTTCCAAGTTCACAGGTGAGCACGTGCCCACAAGAGGCAGACGAGGGTGTTGGCACCTCTGGAACTGGAGTTGCAGGGGGTGGTGAGCAATGGTGCCGTGTGGAGAGAGGGGTTGAGGGGGTGGAGGGAGGGGAGGAACTGAACTTGGTAACCTGGAAGAGCAGCAAGCCTTCTTAGCCACCAAACCAATACCCCAGACCCGTTTTCAAAAAGGACTACATTTATTATTGTCTTAACAGAATAAACACACGAGGTTCCAATGGAGGAACCTAGGGTGTTTTCAAGGGTAAAGAGAGCCTCCTGAGTGTCCTCAAAGCAGTGGTTGAGCTGAGTCCAACTGCATCCACGCATTAGGTAGACTATACATTAGTGTCACTCCAAGCATTCGGGATGACAGTAGGAAATACAACTAATGACCCTGTTACAGTTCTAGCTAACTTGTGCGTCTTAGAAATTAGGGACCAGGCAGATAAATCATCGAATATTGACATTAACCCAGAGCCAAATACGTATTTTATTGTGCTTATAATAAGTATGCAAAGTTAAATATCCATCACACACAACTTTTAGCCCCGCCTCAAAATTACTCCCCACACAAGTTGCAGCTGTAGAGCATAGTGGAAATACAAGATGCCATATAATTAGGCCAGGAAAATTATTATGGTTAATAAACTGACCGAACCTCATAAGTAGTATGAATAATAACATCAAACATTATGTGCTCTAGGTTGGAGCAGGAACAAGGAGCTTGAACGTGGTGAGGAACACATCTCAGAATCCAACAAATAACAGAGGATGTTGCCAGCGTTTTAGTTTACAGAAATCAAGGGTATGTTTACGTGCCTTTGAGCACAGCAGAAGCCAACAACCAAAGCATGGAAACGAAGGCAAGGCTCAAGTCTCCCTTTACCGTCTCTCTTGGTTTCCCGCTCTCTTGGGTTGTTACTAATATTACAACAATGAGGAGAGCCTGTGATTCCCGGCTTTCTTCACTGCTTCATTGGTAACCTCAAGTCCCAGAATGGCAGAGCTGGCTCCAAACAGACTTCTCAACCTCGCTCAGAGATGCGGCTCCCTCTACTCACGAATTCTACTATAAATAGGTATTTTCACCCATGTTAATGAGAAATCTACTTCACTCTAATCCAGAACTCCCCGATCCTCTTGGCGGGATGCTAATACCAGCTTAGAATAAAGTTCTCTAGACTCTTTCAGAAGTTGTATCAACCAACTTAAAATGGTCCAGTCGACCAGTGTTTCCTTTAGGCTTTTTAAATAAACGTTTGCATAGTGCTTTAGGAAGTCTCCGGCCCAGTGCTCATTAATTTACGGCTTCACTCATCAGTGTTAGGCATCCTGAATATTATTTCTTTTTCCACAAACACACTGAAACCTTGTAAGTCACCATCCTGAGTTATTTAACTGAACCCTCGTCCCACATGTCCATTTGGCACTTCCAGTTATGATAAGGATAAGCTATTTTTTTAGTCTAGCGGGGAATTTTCACCTGATTTGATGCGGTCGAATTCCTAGCACGTGGGCCCTGCTTTCCGTTTTTGCGTTCGGGATGCTGGTATTTCCCTAGCGGCCTTCCAGACTTGCCCTACGTACGGTACGCAAGCTCAACGTCTACGCGTCGCTGCCAAATCCGCACACTGCTGCTGGTCACCGAGAGACTAGTGCGAGCAACGCCTGGTGCACCGCGCCGGCCACGCCCTCCTTCCCCGCCGGCCCAGCCCTTTCTCTGGCTCCGCCTGCTCCTTTGGCTCCGCCCTCCCCTCCGTAGCCTCTGCGCGCCCCGCCCCGCGTCCAGCGCCGCCTGCCGCGGAGGCTTGTGCTTCCCCGGGCCGCACCGGCGCCCCCTGCAGGCAGCGACGGACACAGCAGCCGGAAGAGCCCGAGCTCCTGCCACCGTGTCCGCGCCGCCGCTGCCGCCGAGCTCCGCGGAGCCCCGATTGCAGCCGAACGTCCTCGGAGCCGCCCGCCGCGGCCCCGCGCACTCCGATCAGAGCCGCCGCGCCGCCCGCCCGGCCTCCGGCCTCCGCCCTCCGCTCCCCGCCCGGGCCCGCCCGCACCGGCCTTCACTCTGGAGCGGCCCGGGCAGCCGCAGCAGGGGCGGCGGCGGCGCATCGAGGAGCTCTCCAGGTCGTCCCGGGAGAAGCTGCTGCAGTCCCGGGACAGGATGTTCTCCAAGCTCACGTCCATCCTGCAACATGCCGTGGAGGCGGTGAGGCCGGGCGGGGCGCGAGGGCTTCGGGGCGCGGGGAGGGAGGCTGCGGCGAGGCCTGGGCGCCCCCGGGGCCTCTACTCTCCCGCTGGGGACCGGGCGGCTCCCGGGGCCTCCTGGCCGTTAACCTCCGGGGCTACGTGGCCAGCGCCGCGCAAGACAAAAGAACGGCGGTGCTCGTGGGCAGGGCTTGCTTTTGCTTTCGTGAGGGTGGGAGAGGAGCGACGGGGACCGCGGGGCCCGGTCCACGCCGGTACCGGCTCTGCCAGCTCGGCCCACCTTGGCCGGACCTCGGTGATCGATCTGCAGGAGTTTGCGGGTCCATGATCACCCTGCTCACACCATCTGTTTCCCTTTTCTTGTGTATAACGCGCTTCCTGGAGGCCCTTGGCGCAGCCTGCAACCGCTGTACTTTGAGGCTGGCCCTAAACAGCACAGAGGGACAGAACTCAAACCGCCAAACATACCAGCACCCTAGAAACTAGGAAGAGAATGCCTTCCTTGCCAGTGCTAAACACGGCCCTGTGCTTATTTTACTTTTATTTTACTTGCTTATTTTGGACCGAGTATCACCTTGTGTGAAGAAAGTTACTCTGTTCATTTTTTAAATGACATTTTCTTTGCATGTTGAGAATGGCCTAATAGTAGCACTTTCAAATTCACATGACTTTCTAAAGGAAAAAAAAAAAAAAAAGATGACAGACACCACGGTGGTTTTTAGGGTCAGCTAACAAAATTAAAGTTGTGAATGTCAGATATGGAGACAAAACTTTAACGCAGTTGCTTTTTACATACTACGTGGGATTTGGGTTTTGCTTTGTCTTGTTTTTCCTGGTGACACACCAAACCAAAAAAGAAGTGGGGTGTCCTGAGGAGTGTGGACACATGGGGGAGAGAACTGGACCTTAAGATACTGCTTCTACTTTCCTTGCTTAATATGGAGTCAACCTGCAACGCATTTGTAAAATAATTTTAAAAAATTTTAACAACAGTTATATTGATATTTTGCATTATACTTTAGTCTATAAAGAATCATCAAACTTTTAAAGTTGAACATTGCCTAATATAATGGTAACTAAAAGATAACTAGGAATAAGTTATATGGATTAAGCCCCGGGGCCTGTCATATTCTAGACAAAAGCACTCCCACTGAATTTTGTTTTATTCTATTTTTTTTTTTTTATTCTTTTTTTATTTTTGAGATAGAGAATTGCCCAGTGCCCCAAGGTGGCCTTCAACTCACTTGAACTCAGCCCAGGCTGGCCTCGAACTTCCTGCGCAGCCTCTGGAGTCTTAAGTTCTAGGCATGTCTCTAAGCCTGGCTAGGATTTTTTGGTTTATAGACTCATTTTGGTCCCAAGGCCTGTGTTTTCTGTTTTCATAATCTTTTTATAATTACATGTATCATTAGCATCTATCAGATTACCTGAGTAAGCCTCTGGCTCTGTAGTATCCAGTTTCCCCATCTTGCTGTGAGGAGAAAAGGAGCTCACTAGGTTCACCCAGTCCCGGGAATAAATAAATGTCTGGCCAGTGGAAATGTCAAGTCCATTTGCTCAGTACTGGTTTCTAAGTTGTGTTACCACCCACACACTTTACCAAGAGAAAGGACTGCTCCTGATGTCTGATTGGCTCTGCTTTGCTCTATTGGGAGGGGTCTCATGAAGCCCAGGCTGGTCCTGAACTTACCATCTCTATCTCAGAAGGACTGGGATTATAGATTTGGTCCCTCATCTCTTGAAGAATATATTTTTTGACGCCCCCTTCACCATTGTCCTGGGAAAGAACTCCCGAGACAATGATAAACAAGCCTCGTCTGGTAGCTGAAGCGTGTTTTCATAACCCAAGATTAGTTCCTCTGTGGCTCAGTCTCATTGACTCTTTTGCCTTCCCGATCCTAATATGTTGGCTTTCTCTCTCTCCTTTTACATTCCTGACCCAGCATACCAGTAAGCAGAATCCTCAGGGTTCTGCAGACTTGGGAGGGAGCCCCAGGCCTGCAAGTGACCATACCCCTTTTCTGTTTGTTCTATGTGTCTTTAGAACTATGCTGTCCTAATCCTTCGTATTATCAGTGTCTGAGTGTTCAATAGTCAGTCAGGTCAGCCTGCAATGGTTTTTTTTATGTTTTTTTTATGTATATTCATCTAGATGAACTTAGTCTAGGTGTTTGAGTTTTGTGTTTGTTTTGTTCTTGAGTCAAGGTCTTTGTCAGGCCTCAAATTTGCTCTGCAGCCAGAGATGACCTTGAACTCCTGATCTTCCTGCCCCCCTACTCCCAAGAACTTGTGTTATAGGCTTATGCTTTGTTTTCTGTTTAGTTTCTGAAACGGGGTTTTACCCAGGGCTTGGTAAATGATAGGTAAGGGCTGTCCCACAGACTTCTATCCTGGCTTTTTCAGAGGCTCTTAATTATGACCGTGTGTGTGTGTGTGTGTGTGTGTGTGTGTGTGTGTATCACAAGCACTTGATCAGGTGGAAGTCTGAGGACATCTTTCTGGAGTCAGTTTTTCTCTCTCACTGTCCTGATCCTGGGGAGTCAAACTCAGGCAGTCAGACACCCTTTTAAATTAAAAAAAAAAAATCCTTTTAGATTTACTTTATTTTAGTTGTATGAGTATTTTGCTTGCATGCATGTTTGTGAACCGAGTGTATGCTGGGTGTCTGTGGAGATAGAGAAAGATGCTGAGTTCCCTGGAACCAGATCTGGTCCTCTGTAAGGGTAATAGGTACTCTTAACTGCTAAACCATATCCAGCTTTAACTTGCCTGAATTAACCCTTCAAACTCTTACTCCGAAATAGGGTCTCACTACACTGTTCAGTAACCCTCCTGCCTCAGCTTTGCAAGTAGCTGGGATTACAAGAATGTGTTATCGCACCTGGCATGTATCGTTTAAATGGTTTTGCAGTTAACTACTTACAAAGATGGAAAATAGATGTTTTCATAGCCTCACATTTATAAATGTGTTTTAACCTCAGAGGCATGTTGTGAGGTTAGGAGAGACATTCAGACCTGATGAAAAGCCAAGACCTGTAGTGTAATTCTCTTCTCTCCTCTCTCTCCTGAAAGGATGGCTCTCCCCTCAGGTAGCTCGAATCAGTTAGTAAGTATCTTAGGAATAATTGTGTTCTGTTAGCCAGTTGCCACATGTCTCAACTCTGATGAGGCCTGTCCTATAGTCCTAAGGTTAGATCCCATTGTCTTAGCAGTTCCCACTTAGCATTTGCTGAGGGCCAGGTCCTGCGGAGACATCATTGTGGTTCTGCCTTTGTGGCTCTATCATCATTGTGTGGTTCTACCATCATTGTAGCTCTGCCATCGTGGCTCTTTCCCTTTATTCCAGGGAGGCTGTTTAACTAACTCAGTCGATGTCATCTTTCAGAATGCAGTGTTTTCAAAGCATAATTAATAGACAGTTGTTGGGACCAGCATCCCACCGTATCCACCATACTGGGGGCTGAACCCGAGCCTCCTGTCCCTTAGGCAAGCCTCCTTCTTCCTCTGAGCCATCTCCCAGTTGTAACCCAGCCTGGCCTCCATCCTCTGCCTCTCTTTAGCAGTTTGCCTCCTGGCTACCAATTCTTGAAAACTGCTCTGTCTTGGGACTTGTTTTTCAAGACCTGTTTGAGCCCCTTTCTTACTCAGGGAGAGTTTTAAGAGCCAGAGTAAAAGAAAGCACCCACACACTCAGGGAACACGGTGTGTCTGCATCTTGGATCATAGTGCCAGCTGGCTAAGCACACACAGGAGGTCACAGTGTAAGGAACGTACAGGGTTGGTCTGCCCTGGAGTCAGATAGAGCAGGGTCCAGTCCAGCCGCTGTCCCTCTGAGTTGACACAGAACTTAGGGAGTTTATGCACAGGATGGCTGCAGAGGTTAAAATGAGCTGTCCAGGAGAGTTGTATATGGTTGATAAAGCTTAAAGCCTCAAAGATTGGTCTGGCCTGGCTGTGGGGGCTGGGGGTGTAGGAGGAAGAGGGCAGATCTTAAGGGTAGTTGGAGAAGGTTCTAAGAGGTAAGACTGGAACTAGGGAGTAGAGAGGTGGAAGAGAGAGGGAGGTGTTAAGAAGTTGAGGAAGCAGGTAGTGGGGGCCATACTTGTGTCTCTGATCTTCCTGAGGCAAGCCTGGACTCTCCATAAAGCCTTGTCTTAAAAGCAAGACAGAGGAAGTGATGGGGAGCGGGGCAGGGAGTGGGATGTGAAGTGAATAAATGAAAGGGAGGAAGGAAAAGCAAAGCCAGACGTCCAGATGTGTTGTACACCCCTATAGTCCCAGTCCTCAGGAACTGGAAGCCCCAGCTGTGCAGTGAGTTTGAAGCCAGTTGGGACTACAGGAGACCTTGTCTCAAATAAAAACAAACAACAAAACAGAGATAAAATAAGTTAAGGTTAGCAAAAGGCAATTTTAAAGATCTTTTAAAATGTGCGTTTTGTAGATATTTAAAGCAGAGATGATGGCTAGAATGTTTTGTCCAAATTGTTGATGGAGGTTCCTCTGTGTATTGGACATGTTGGACAGAGTCCAGGTTTCTAGCAAAACGCATTGTTCCCTTAGGCAAGTCAGCTAACAGGTAGAGTTTGATGGGCGTTTGAGCAGAACAGGAACTTGTTGTGAGAGTTTAAGGCTGGTTTAGGCTGGCTATGGTGGGGTGTGCAGCTGAGGCAAGAGTGTCTCAAGTTCAAGGCCTACCTGGAATGTATGTGAGACCCTACTACAATGTAAAAAGTTAAAGGAGTGTTGGGGGGTGTGGCCTGTTGATGGTGCCACGTTTGCCTCTGCCAAGCCCTAGGTTCTCTCTTCAGTTCCGCCAGTGGCTGTGTGTGACCCATGTGCTGGTCTGCACAGCTACCTATCAGATGCCGCCACTTGTGGCCGTTCCTTTCTTCATGGATGAGTATTTGATGCTGGCTCAACTCCATCACTGAGTTAAAACGGGTCTGCGTGATGAAAAAGATGGCCCCGCTCAGCCGAGTTAGAAACGGGTCTGCGTGATGAAAAAGATGGCCCTGCCCAGCCCTTGTCCAGTTACAGCCTAAGGGAGAGACAGCTTAAAAGTTATCATCAAAGCTAGGAGGAAGCCTCTGAGTGGCAGGTGCTTCAGAGTGGAAAAGGGGAAACTTCTTAGAGAGAAGAAGGTTCCAGATTGGAGAACAGGAAATCCAAGACAAGCAAACAGGAAATCACAGATAGGTGTCCTGGCGATTTGAGGTGGCTATAAGGATGAGAGTTTTGAGAAATTAATCTCCAAGTACTAAAATTATTAAACTATAGTCTCCTGCTGCTGGTTGGCATATCTCTATCAGAGGATGAATGTTTTTATGCAATGGTAAAAAAAAAAGCAATTTGCACCATCTAACAAAAAGGCAGGTTTGCTGGAGTCTCAAAGACTAAGAGAATTCTCCTTTGAATGCGATTGCTATTCATCTAAGTTATTAGCAATTCAGAACAGTTCATCTGTCTCCCTCCTGCACTGAAGGAATGTCGTCATCCTGCTTGGGATTTGATGGTATTATATGGCACACACACACACACACACACACACACACACACACACGCTGGTGTGTGCTGAGACTCTAGCCTGGTGATCTGCTGTGTTACCAGTATTGCTGGGAAAAGCTGGAGGAAGGATACTGTGTAACAGTGTAAAAGGAGAAATCATTGCTCCACTAAAAACAACATCCTTTCTTTGAAAGAATCAACTCCTCCTGTGTTTGTCCCATTTGTTAGTAAATTTACCTCCATAAAGCTAAGTCCTCCCAAAGCTTAACCACCTGCTAAGTCTTTCACAACCGCAACAAATATTCGTTTCTGTTTTCTTCAAGTTCTGGGCACATAGGCAAGTATGGGAAGAATTGGCTTGAAGAAACCAATGACAGATCAAAACTCTTCAGTTCCGTTTTCTTTTCATTAAACATATTGCACCTGTGTATTGAGAGACTTAACATGTCTGTGACTGTACCCGTAAGTTACATAAGAGTTGAGAAATTGTGTTGACAGAGTCGTTAACCTCAGAGTTCCTAGCTGGGAAGCCAAAGGTCAGCATGGAACAGGTGGAAGTTAAGAGAGGCCTGACTGCAGTAGGTCATCTGGCAGGCATCCCCAGTCTGTAGCCACAGGTAGCTGTGAGTGTGGCCTGACACAAAACCAAAGTCCTACTTAAAACTTATTTGTGTGTGTGTACACTCAATTTGCTGCATTCTCAAGTGTGAGCTTTGTAGGTGGCAACATCTAGTCACAGTGTCAAACGGTTGGACATTCTTGGCGCTTACAGGAGGAGCATGAAATAGTTAACCCAGCCGGACTGTAAAATAATTGTGCCCAGGACAGAAACCTCTAGCTGTATTCTACCGTAGGTCAGCACAGTACTTTCTGACAAAGGTTGATGACAGCTGAAGAGTGCCCAGCTCCCATTCTTACTCTTTCCAGGAGAAGAGTTTGAGGAACGGCAGGCCTGCCTTTCTCCGTTTAACATGAACTCCCCAACTTGAAGCAAGATGGCTGAGGGCTATAATTATGGACTTAAAACTTATGAAGTACATTTCAAAGCCTGCAGTGTGACACATTTTGTGAAATTTAAATGTGTAGTGTCTTGTTCATGTAGTTATTCTGCTAAAAATATCACTGCGTGATCTAGGCTTACAAAGAAAAAGATTTACATCAGAATGCTGTGGAAAGTAGGGAGCAGTTTTAATCAGATTATGACGTTGGCAGTGCAGTTATTTGTAGTGCTGATACGTAAGCGATTGCCAGCTACTCTTCACCCTTTCGCCTTCCAAAGTCCCAGGTACAAAGACCTCTGGTTATCAGTAATGTTATTTTACAGATACCTCAGCCATAGAATAATGGGGGTTTGGTTTTGTCACTTTTGAAGCCGTGTGATAACAGAAGAGGGGGAAAGGTCAATGCTATAGTTTAATAATAATATTGATAAAGGTGCTTTTTAAAAAATAATTCATTTTGCTTTCTTAGATTCAACTCATTTTGGTTTATTTGATACTTGACATAAAATCAAGTTTCCCCTTTATTTTGATACTTCTTTTGCCTCACAGACAAGTATGATATTAAAGTTTTCAGGAGCCTTTAATGCTGCCCTCTAAGTCTGGTCTTTTGTGTTTGTAGCTTGCACCATCTCTTCCGTTACAAGAAGATTTTGTTTATCACTGGAAGGCAATTACCCATTACTACATAGAAGCTTCAGGTAAGCAGCGTTTATGTCTAAGTTCTGCTTTAAGATGAGTTGTCAGTGACTTTATTGTTAACTTTGAACAACTTTACCTTTGATTTGTCTTTTAGGGTCATTTAAAATGTAGCTTCTGAGCATCCCCTGTGCTGGGCATTGTTCTAGGCACGGGGACTGGAGTGGTCAGTCTCTCACACACGGGGCCCTGTCCTGAGAGAGCTCATGGGGGAGGCACCCAGCGAGTGGGAACATGCACGCAGTGTGTCTGATAAGTGTTGTGGGGAAGTGAAGCAGGCATGATGCGGGGTGGCAGTGGGTGTGGGGGTGTAGGGTGGGCAAATGGCTACGTCAGGCTAGGGAGCCATGACACCCTTTGACCATGTTCCTCTGGAGAGGCCCTCACTCACTCGGGCACTCCTGTCTACCGCTCCATCCCTCAGCCCCTCACTGGTGTTCTTAAGGAAACCTGTTTGAGTGCCTGAGAAAAGATGATTTATGATTAAGTTTAGGAGCAAATGTATACATGTACAGACAGTGTGTGGCTTCCTCTCCTGGGGATTATTGTATAAAGAGACCTGAGAGGGAAATGTTTGGCAAAGGAGGTTATGATTTCTTTCGTGTCTGGGTGGGAGGGATGGACAAAGACCACACTGGGTCCTCAAGTACTTCACTTTTTTAAATATCTCTCTCTCTCTCTCTCTCTCTCTCTCTCTCTCTCTCTGTCTCTCTCTCTCTCTCCCTCCCTCCCTCCCTCCCTCCCTCTCTCTCTCCCTCCCTTTCCACCTCCCTCTCTCTCTGTCCCTTTCTCCTGTGTCTGTGTGTCTGTATGCCTGTGTCTGTGTGTCTGTATGTTTGTACATGTGATGCATGTGAATAAGCATGCTTTGTGTATATAGAGAGATCAGAGTACAACTTTGTGGAGTTGGTTCACTCCGGGGATTGAACTCAGGTCATCAGGCCTGCACACAAGCACTTTTGCCTATTGCGCAGTCTTGTAGGCTCTGTCCACCGTACTTTTTGAGACACTGTCTCTTACTGAACTCTAACTGATTGACTAGATAGACTAGCCAGTGAGTTCCTGAGACCTACCTGTCTTTTCCTCCCACAGAACTGGGGTCACAACCACAGCACCTGGGTTTTCATGGTGTTGGGGATCTAACCTCAGGTCTGCAGGCTTGGGTGCCAGACACCTTACCCACCCAGCCATCTCCCCAGTATCCCCCAGATGTTTTAATTATTTCAAAAAGTGTAAGGTTTGAGGATGGGGGTGCAGCTCAGTGGTAGAGCACTTGCCTGGAGTAAGTTAGATGTTAGGTTCCAGCACCAGCAGTTAAAAGAAGAACCAGAAGGGGGAGGGAAAGAAGAGCTGTGAGGAGGTTTGTGTACAGAATCCAGGGGAGGAAAGGGCAGATACAGAGTCAGACTGCTCACCAGTAAGCTTGCTCACCAGTAAGCTTGCTCACCAGTAAGCTTGCTCACCAGCATCTTCATTGAGTAGGAAAGAGAAGCTGGTGCTCAAGAGGGGCTTGGCCTTTGGGAGGCTGGTGAATGGTTTGCACAGGATAGGCAGGTCTGTTTTAACCAGTGAGCAGAAGGGTAAATATGGAGGATACAGGTAAAGTGTCTTAGGGATCCGCTGGCCCTCTGAGGCCACATAGAATCCTTTGCATGTGTCATGTGCTGCTGAAGCCTGCACAAACATAAGCCATGGCCATTCCGCACTGTGCCAACATCCTTCGTAAGAACTGAGGTGGGCCTCACGTGCCCCGTGTGTTAAAGTGTGACAGTCTCCTGTCTAGAGGGTTGTGCAGTCACAGTGGTAAATATGCAGATAAGACACACATCCTTTAATACAGGCCGAGTGAAAAAGTGGGAGGGGCCGATTGGCAAGCCATTGGGGTCAGGTGACTCATGTTTCAAAGACAAGGATCCTGTGCAGCTCTATAGTGACTGAGGCTGGGGCAGCCCTTCCCATGTAATGTGCGTGTTTAGCAGCTCACCTGCAAAGGTGTTTTTTGAGACTACTCACCTATTACTATTAGCTCTTGTGCCACCACCCCCCGCCCCCCGGGGCTTTAAGGAAACATACATTGTTGAGTTAAAGGATTTTTTTTCTCTATTTGGTAGCAGAAGTAAGTGTGTGTGTTAGTTATGTGAGGGACAGGTATGCTCTGAGTCAGGCAGAGTCTGGGGGTAGAGAGAAGATGGAGAGAAAGGGGTCAGGGCAAGCAGGGTCTGAGTGGGAAGCAGGAGGCGTCCCAGGCGGAAATGTGTGCAGAGGCACAGGATCGGTGAGAGTTTAAACCACAGACAGGAGCAGACGGGAACTACAGCTTGTCTTTCCGAGACCATTTCTAACTGAGAAGGGGTGGATATTCACTGACCAGCTATGTTCTAGGAAATGGATCACAGTTTCTAACAAAGGTAGCCACACGATGAGCAAACCTCACATGTGTGGCTCAGACTTTTCTGTTGAGTTGGAATGAGGGGAGAGGAGGGTGATGTTGTCGCACATAGGAAGTTTAAAAAGGGTTTTGAGTTTTTATTTGGTGACTTTTTCTATTGTTTAGATGATAAAGCCCCAGTGACTGATACAAACATCCCATCCCACCTGGAACAGATGTTAGACATACTGGTCCAAGAAGAAAATGAGCGAGAATCTGGAGAGACAGGGCCATGCATGGAATATCTGCTCCATCACAAGATCTTGGAAACATTATACACCTTAGGGAAAGCCGACGTAAGTCTCTGCCCCTCTGTGTAGCACAGGTGAAGCTCCAGGTGCTCAGATATATAGATGGGAATGGCACGTGGCAGAGTGGAGGAGATGGAGGGGGTGGGGGGGATGTATCCTGTGCAGTTACAGCATTGGGGGTGGGGGGGGGAGCGCCAGAGCCATGCAGGGCAAACATTTGTGAAGATAAACAAGTACCAGTTGCTCACAGTCAGAAGGGTGAGGGCTCCAGGAGAGTTGCAGTACAAGTTCCAGCCTAAAAGGGAACATTGTTGCTTATTCTGGCATTCATGGAGTCACGTGGATGTCACGCAGATTTTAGGCCTAATGAATTTTGAAAATAATCTTTACAAATCTAATATAACATTATTATAGATAGTGTTTTCTACCACAGAAGCTTCACATTCATGCATCTTTAGTACCAGAGCCAGAGCGTGTTCTGAGACATGTCAGCTGGTTTTGTGCTGTGGACACCACAGTGTGCCCAGGCCCCATGATGCTGCCCACCGCACACGCTGGTATGACCTGCATTGTTTGAACTGGAGTTGGAAGTGCGTGTAGAACCTTCCTCCAGCTCAAAAACTCAGTGGTTCTGTGAATTTCTGTAAAGTAAAGGGAATGATGGATATTTTAATGATACATAGTTGCAAATCATATTAAAGACAAATTCTTTTTAACAAAGTCTATAATGCCCAGTTTATTTTGAGGTGCCTTTAAGTTACATGCACTCTTTTCTAAGGAGTGATCCTGTCCCCTAAGAACCAGAGCGGTATCCTTATGTCCCTTTTCCCTGCCCTTTGTGTTGAGGGATTTTACAACACTAAATCCAATTAGTTTGATGTTTTAGCAAAATGGTAGTAACTGTACTGCTAGTAAATTTATTTCTGATAGAAATGATGATAAATATCATTTACATTTTATCTGAATGATATAAGGTAGTTGTTACCCTAAAAATATCGTTGTGCTGAAGATTATATTTTAGGCCGATTCCGGGTAGCGTTTCTGGGATGATCCTTGGGTGCACACACCTCACGACGGTTTTAACTGTGTGTAGGCATCTGCTTTATCATAGCACATATGACTTGCCTGACGCATGTGCTTTTAATCCAGAGTGACCATTGGGCTTGAGGCTCTTGAGCAGAATAGCTGGCATGCTATGTGAACTCCCTAGAGATGGTCTTTATAATTCTCATAGTACAAATACCTTCACAGTTAGCTTAAAGGAGTCCATGCCATAGGGTTCCTTTTTACTAGTGTCTATGAGTCCATTATAACTTGTTTATTGCTGTAAGTTATAAGAGCTCCCTTCTAGCAAGCATGCGGTGGCACACGGCTTTGGCGCCCACCCTCTGGTGGCGGGCTGTGCCCAACTCTCCAAGTTCAAATCCCACCCCAGTCTCCCTGTGTGACTCTCAGTGAGTCTCATAGGAAAAAAATAAATAAATAAGATCTCCCTTTGGTCAGGCAGGGAGTCAGCTCTCATAGGCTCCTGTCCCAGCTTGATGGTACCTGAAGCAGATGCTGGCCTCAACAATACATGTTCACCTTGGTGTGTGTAATCACCTGAGGCTGTGACCACACAGTCATGTTACGGTCTCAGATGTATGATTGTGTTTCTAGAAGGCCAGTTATGAATATTAATGGAAAACTTTATTCTGGCAAAATCATTAACTGGCCAGTGGCTTTGTCTTTGAAGGGGACTATACTTCCAGACACAGTCTGTCCTACTGTAAACATTTGTTGAGGACTGCACTGCCCCATGCTTGGGGGCCACTATGTCCAGGACCGCACTGCCCCATGCTTTGGGGCTAAGTGCTCTGGTCCACTTAGGGGATCAGACAACAGGGTCTAGCAAGAGAGAGAGAGTGGGGATGGAGGGGCAAGAAATGCGAAGAATGGAGACAAGATAGGGTGTATGATCAAGTCCCATTTCCTAAAAGGAAATCATGGGTATATATGGCACTTTACCACGTGACTTGCCTCCATGGACAAGCAGGGGAACTCAGCTGAAGACACTTTACCACGTGCACCTTGCAGCTGGGGGCACTAAACAGCAAAACAAGATATGTGGGAAAAACAAGATGTTTATCAGAGTGTGCTCAGCTGTTGTAGGCTGTTGAAAACAAGTCTCTTATCAGGGTATATGGCCTGAAATAGCTGCAAAGATGATAGCCGCTTTCTGCTAGGAGTCAGCTCCCAACAAACATTTGCTTATGTTATGTTTGTCCTGTGCCCAGTGTCCTCCAGGAATGAAGCAGCAGGTCTTGGTGTTCTATACCAAGCTTCTGGGAAGAATCCGGCAGCCCCTGCTTCCACACATCAATGTACACAGGCCTGTGCAGGTATCCACTCCCCTGACGTCAGATTAAAAGCACATTGATTTCAGTATACAAGGAATTTTATATTGTTTTTCTAAGAGTAAAAATAATGGAGGAAATTATTATAACATAGCATGAAAATTTACAAATGTTTGGGTTTTCCTTATATATCACCATATTTATATTTCTCTGTAATGTTCTATACTTTATCTCTATAATATCAAAAAGAATTTTAAATCTAAAAAAATTTTTTTTGACAGAAATTAATTCGACTCTGTGGTGAGGTCCTTGCAACACCAACAGAGAATGAAGAGATCCAGTTTCTCTGCATCGTGTGTGCAAAGCTGAAACAGGATCCCTACCTGGTCAACTTTTTCCTGGAGGTATGTCGCTCTGATCTGCAGCTCATAGAAGGTGAAGTTAAATCCTCTCGGGAGCAACTCGGGTTTGCAGGTTCTGCCGACAAGAAGCACTTTCCATCTCAGATCAGTGTTTATTTCAACTGCCAGTCACCCTGGAAGGAGAATTCCAAGGACTGCAGTTGAGCCAAACAGGGTAGGACTGAGATGGGCTGACCATCAAGCCAAGACTCATAGGAAGGAGGCTCAGAGAGGGGAGTCTGAGAGGGAGGACAGCACTGGGGAAGGGGGAGGGAAGGACAGCAGATTCAGAGGTGAGCCAGCTGAACAGAATCTTAAGGTGCCGATAGCTTTTTTTCCCTTTTGGATGGCTGCAGTATTTTGTTCTATTTTTACAGCCATAATCAAGACATGGCTTGTTTTAATTGATATTTTGAATTATACTTACAGCTTAAGAGGAGAAAATAAACCATGTCTACTTTCTGCTTTTGTTCACTTTTTTCCTTTAATCTCTTTTTAGAATTTATTTTTAAATATATGTCTACATATCGTGTGTGTGTGTGTGTGTGTGTGTGTGTGTGTGTGACAGTCTCTTTCATCAAACATGGGGTTCACCCATTAGGATAGACTGGCTGGCCAGCGTGCCCCAGGGAGCTTCCTGTCTGCACCTCAGCCCCTTCTTTTTTTCTTGGCAGTGGAATCGCTGAGGAACACTTTAGGGAAAGTGGCTTTGCTGTCAGATGCTCGTCACCAGTGTTCGGGGCATTGTGACGTTTTAGTGTTTCAGAGTTTGGCATTCTAATATATTGGTTTCTCTTCTGCTATTGAGTAAATAATTTGGGGTCCTATCTGCAACATTCCCAGCTGTTGGCAGGCAGCTGCAAAATTGTATGAATTTAATTTTGTGCATAGTACTCTGGCCATGAAACTCTTGTGTCCATTTCTGTTCACACATGCAGTCATTATCTTAGTCTTTCAAGTTTGCATCAATGCTTGTTAGTCAGGAATGTACATTTCTAAAGAGGTTACTTTGGCTGCATTACAGTTCTTTTATTCTTTATGTATAAGAAAAAGTTAGTTTAGCTGTGTGTAAAATTTCTTTACCTTGCTTGTGTTTTGAGACAGGATCTTACTATGTGGGCCCAGGCTGTCCCAGAACTGCTGTGTGGACCAGGCTGGGCTTTAGTTTGAGGAGATCTTTCTGCCTCTGCCTCCATGCCTGGCTGGTTTTCTTTTTTTGAGACAGGAGTTCATTCTGTAGCCCTGGCTAGCCTAGAATTCTCAGTGTTGTCTGGGCTCACATTACAAGTGTGGCTACTACTCTTGGCTGGGGTTTTCTTTTTCAAGTTTTTTTTTTTCTTCTTTCTACTGTTTTCTTAGACACTTAGTACTTTAGATACATGGATTTAACCCTAAACTTACCTGAAAATCTCTGAAACTTGTCTCATGGATTACATCAACCAAAAAAACCAGAAAATCCTCAGGCTCGTATGTTTTCAGTCGTGAGATGCCAGTGACACAGCTATTTTTAGAGAACCATTTACACATGAAATGCATGTCTGTTTTATTCAGACATCACCTATGAATACTCTCCACTGAAGTCATCACAGCTTGTGAGCGTCAGGATTACTACCGAGCCTCTTATTCCCTCCTGTTGGTCACTTTGCTCCATGATTCTGCCTCACTGGTCACTGTGTGTCCACAGCTTCTCATAGCTAACACAACTTAACTGCTTGGCTGATCCTCGCTGACTGACAGCCTGTGGGAGGCAGGGCTTTATCACTTTACTATGCACGGTAACGGTCTCCAGCATTGCACCCTGAACTCTGTCCCTGTAACTGGCATCTGCTGTGTTCAGTACACATGGTGGGAGAGTGAGAGTTTGCTGTTGCCCTTCTGATGAAGAGGGTAAGGTGAAGCAAGCTGAGAATCAGAAGGATGCAAAAGAAACTGGAGAAGTGTTCTTAGGATGGAGAGATTACATCTGCTCAGGGTCATCAGAAAGACTTCCTGGACGAGGTTATCTTCCAGGTGAGCCTGGAGAGATGAATGAGCAGAAGGAAGACCACATGCAGGAAGCAGCAAGACAGTCAGGATAAACAGACAGGCCAGGACTGGCTACGACTATGAATGGCTCATGTGTGTTCTTGTCACTTGGAGCCACCGATGAATTTTGAGCAGGGATTGTTACTATGTGGTCAGATCTGGGCCTTAATACCTGACATTTCAAGCAGTGTTTTGAGTGGCTTCCTTTAGGGAAAGATGTGTGGGGAGGAGTGGGAAGTAGGGCTGAGCCGAGGTGGGCCCAGACTACAGTGGCTGTGGCAGGCTCCGTGTGCTGTAGGATGCTTGTGTGCAGGATATAGGGAAAGGCCATTGGGATGTATGGGGTCCAGAGAAGCAACGCTAGAGCTAGGGCAAGCAGGGCAACCCGGAGGAGCCTGCTTTGAAGGGATGATGGTGTTTCAGTTCTCCATACCTGGAGCTGTCCTGATGCCCATGTGGGTGTAAGTTCTGGTATCTGATGCCACTGCCACAGGTCTGTTGCTTGGAGAGAGGTCTAGGTTTAAGAGGTTCAGGAGTTACCTGCACAAATGTGTTGTCAGGAGTTAGCCACACAAATTTGTTGCACCAGTAAGATCCATCAAAAAGGGAACACAAGCAACATGTCCCATGTCCACAGTTCACCACCTAGGAGCTTTCTGAATGAAGATTCCCTGGCTCTGCCTCCGTGTTCTCCATCTGTAGTCCCAGGCGTCTGTCCTGTCAGGCCTCACAGAAGACCATGACGGCAGCCTAGGCGTCTTCCCTCAGCACTCTTCTTGGACACAGCAGTTCTGACAGAATTAGAGACTGAGAGGAAAATGCTGCACTTGCTTTCTTACTAATTAAACTGTGTATTTGGTGCACGTGTGGCAGGTGTATGACATGGGGTGTGTGGCGGTCAGAGTGGACAACTTGTGAGAGCTGGTTTGCTCCACTGTGTGGCTCTTTGGGGATCAAACTTAGATCATAAGACTTGGCAGCGAATGCCTTTACTCTGAGCCACCTCACAGGCCCAAGTGCTGCTCTTTTGTAAAGTGTGCTGTGCTGTGGAAGTTGTTCACTACATAGAGTTGTTTGGATTGTGTGCCATGGGCTCGTGTGTCTCAACGCTGGCCTGGTGATACAGCAGCAGCCAAGCCTCTAACACCTGTGCTAGGGGAGTGAGCCTTGGAATGGACTGGCCTTCCCTGTGGTGAGCCCCACGGAGAGGCTGGCTTCCAGTGAACTTCACCTTGTGAAATAGTGTGACTTCTGTTCTCATGTCAAAGAGGAAGCTAATGATTTGCTCCAGTTAAGAATCTTTTTGTGTTTGGATATGAGGATCAGGCAAGCACATTGTCTCCTCAGACAACAGATAAATATATCCTCCAGGTAGTTTCTTGTGTTTTCCCAAGCAGAGGTGTAAGGAAAAAAATCTCTAACAAACTGAAGAAAATTTGAGGCTTTTGTGAAAACCTCAAGGCTAATGCGTCAACCTTTGAACTTTTGAGTTTGGGGCCTCCCACATGGCCCTAGCAGGATTGGCATTGCGAGGATGTACCTGTGGTAACTGTAACTGCAGTACCAGTGCTTTACAGTGGCCAGAGAGTTATCCCTAGACCATCATTGCCCGGTCAATGTAAAACGTGTGTGTTCAGTGTGGAGGGTTGGTGACGTCCGTGTGACTGTGATGTCACATCTCAAAGGTGGCTTAAATCTGTATGTTTTCGTTTCATGTAACACTGACCACCACTTCCTTTAGGCATGGCCACACTAATCATAGAGAAATCCAAGCTGGGCCTGATGGCACAGGTCTGTTAGAGCTGCTACTTAGAAGCCTGAGGCAGGAGGATTGCCATTTCAGGACCTGCCTGGACTACAAGATAGGTTCAAGGTTAACCTGAGCAACTAAATAAGGCCCTATTTCACAATAGAAACTGAAAGTGTAGCTCAGCGCCAAGCCTGCGTGAGGCCATGCACTCAGTATCCAGCACTGTGACTATTCTATTATCTGTTAACACCAGAGATGACTCTCAGAGGCGGACAGAGAGCTAGTCTAGCTGAGTGAGGCCCAGGCCATAGTTCTCAGCACATGGCCAGAGAAGCCAGGGAGAAGGGAGGCCACTCCCATATGATTGCTGGGTTTTGTTTATTCGAGGTGGTAGCTGTGTGGAGCGTGATCTCTGTTCTGAATGTGACCCTCACAGACACACACTTCTTTTCAGAACAAGTCGAAGTCCCAGACATCCAAAGGAGCTCTGAGTGTCATCTCTGAGGATGGCCCAAAAGTTCAGGACCCCAGGTCAGGGGACATCAGCCAGCCCCAGGAGCTGTCAGGTGCTTCTGGGGTAGAGCACATGGAGTCGGAGGATGAACTCCCTCACCAGATGGATGACCTGTCTGCAACTCTGGATGACCTCAGTGTCACCTCACTGCCAGAGGCCTCTGCCATCCGGCCAAACCAGGATTACAACTTAGTGAATTCTTTGTTGAACCTGACAAGAAGT
The DNA here is from genome assembly GCF_011762505.2 of Arvicanthis niloticus. Taxonomy (NCBI): domain Eukaryota; kingdom Metazoa; phylum Chordata; class Mammalia; order Rodentia; family Muridae; genus Arvicanthis; species Arvicanthis niloticus. The sequence goes on from NC_047658.1 coordinate 163,325,710, forward strand.
CCTGTGAGTCAGCTTCTTACTCCCTCCCTCCCTCCCCCACACACACATTTGATTGCAATAATATGTATTTTAAAGTAGAAACACATTTATTCTTCCTTTGATGAAAAACACTGAATCTTTTCATGTTGAATTCCAGAAGTACTGTGTGTGTTCTTTCTCAGGATGGCCGGATAGCTGTGAAAGCCTGCGAGGGCTTGATGCTCTTGGTGAGCCTGCCGGAGCCTGCGGCTGCCAAGTGCCTCGCTCAGAGCACCTGCTTGTGCGAGCTGCTGACTGGCAGACTCGCCTCCCTGTACAAGGCCCTACCTCAGTCAGTGGATCCCTTAGACATTGAAACCGTGGAGGCAGTTAACTGGGGGTAAGTGCTGTCCATTCTGTGTCCTGGAGGGGACGGCTTGAGACGCTGTGCCTGCATCTCAAAGTCCACGTCTCCTTTCCAGTGACTCAACTGTTTGGTTTTGAAAATGTGGCACTACCAGGCATCAGTGAGTGGGATATTCTCATACTCAGTGGTGACAAAATGCTGTAGGAACAGCTCAAGGACTACAGAGTCCGGCTCCGTTTATTTTGCTCACTGTGGGATTTATGTTAAGATCAATAACTGCTTGTTTTGTCAACAACAGAAGACTTAAAAGGCAGGGTCTCACTCTGTCGCCTTGACTGGCCTCAAACTTGCTTTGTAGGTCAGGCTAGCCTCCAGTTCAGATGCACTCGCCTTTGCCTCAGGCATCACTTGCCCAGGAAAGACTGTCCTTGCTCCAGAGCAGTCTGAGGTGTGCTGTGCTGTGCTGTGGACTCTCCTGTGTCACGCTCGTATCCCTCTATTCTGCTTCTCAAGCTTGCCCCTTTGTTCTTATTAGGAAGTAGGACTTGTGGCCTCAGGCAGCAGCTCACAGTTCAGAGCACACACTGTTCTTGCAGAAGACCAGAGTTTGGGTCCCAGCACCCCGACGGGGCAGCTCATGACCACTAGGGACCCAGGGACCCACTCTTCTAGCTTCCGTGGGAGCTTGCACTCACACACATTCCTACACATGCATGCACACATGCTCATGCACACACATGTATATGTCTATACACACAGTCACACACGTCACACCTGTACTCACACACATACTCACACACATGCACATTTCCATACAGTCACACAGGCACACACATGTTTACACACATATATGCACGCATACATTTCTACACACATGCACATTTCCATACACACACACTAAAAATAAAAATCTTTAATAGAATATGAATTTTGCATAATATTTATAAATTATTTTAAAATAAAAGCAACATTAAGAATTATGCACAAACTTGCCACCTATCAGCAGCCAAATATTTTCTTTGTGTTTAAAAGTTGAATATTTATATGAATTGTTTGAGACTTTGCTATTGCATTCTGGTCATATTCACACCTCTCCCAGCTCCTCTGAGCTCCATCCTGCCTCCGTCCCTACCCGCTCAACAGCCCCTTTTGCTTTAAACGCATTGAGTCCAGCCTGATAGTTTAATCTATCTACCTATTGCCATTTTCTCTGAAGATTGCCACACTGTGTTTTGCTTAAAAGGTCATGAGCACGTTGCAGGTTAGGGCAGAGGGAGCCTGCCCTTAGACCTTCCATTCCCTTCCTGCTCCTCCACTGTCTTTCAGCTGGTATCTTGGTCAAGCCTTGCTGGCTGGATTGTTCTCTGCATTAGCTTCCTCCCACTTCAGGGATGAACTGATGTATGGCTTTTATTTGAAGAGACACCTCTCATCTGTGTCTCCTATAATAACTCACTTGTGACTGGTATCCAGTGTTGCTCTGGGTACTGAGTGAACTTGCTCAGGAGCTTTCTTTCCCTGCGTCCACACTTGCACAGCCTCAGATTGTTCTCTGTGTCACACAGGTTGGACTCATACAGCCACAAAGAAGACGCGTCAGCATTCCCGGGGAAGCGGGCCTTAATTTCATTTCTTTCCTGGTTTGATTATTGTGATCAGCTCATCAAGGAGGCACAAAAGGTTTAAATTCTTTGTTGTTTATTGATAGTTTTTGTGTTTATTAAGTATAACTTGAATCACTATTCCAAAAGTCTCTTGATTGTGCCTTAAGTGTTCAATGCAGTGCCTATAACCACTCTCTCAACGCTCCGCTTTGGAGAGATGTTACTGGGATCTTTGCCTGGTCTTAGTTTTGAGGGGAGTGGGGTGGTATAGCAGCAAATAACTGTTCTTGCACAGGTCCCAGCTGGTTCCCAGCTCCATGTGGCACTGATGTCTAGTGAGAGTTCATTGTCTTTAGGCCCACGTCAACTTGTTGCTGTCCTCTGTGTGTTCTAGACTGCTGCTGTTGCCCTCGCCAAAGCCATCCACGAAAGGTTCTTCGTTGGTGTCATGGAACCCCAGCTGATGCAGACGTGAGTGTCCCCTCACCTTGCAGAACTAGCCATGGCGTGTCATTTCTGCTCACTGACCGCGTCTGCTCCTCTCAGCTCAGAGATAGGGATTCTGACATCGACAGCTTTGCTGCACCGCATTGTTCGACAAGTGACCTCAGACGTCCTGCTTCAGGAAATGGTGATCTTCATCCTCGGAGAGCAGAGGGAGCCAGAAACTCTGTCAGAAATTAGCAGACATCCTCTAAGGCATAGGTTAATCGAACATTGCGATCACATATCTGATGAGGTAAGCCATGCTCAACTGTGCTGGACTTAGATTCTAATGTTTTTGTGATTTGTTTTGTGATGGCAAGTGGGGCGGTACTGGGGATGGGAGGGATGGTGGCACAGGTGTCTCAGTGAACATGTAGAGGCCAAATATTCCCTGTCCACCATGTGTGTGTCCCCAGGATTGAACTCAGGTAATCAGGCTTGGTGTCGTGTACTGTTTGTTACCCAGAGAGCCACTTCAATGGCCTCTGCTTGTGACCGTTCAAATGAGTCTTTCTTTTGTGGCTCTAACACCCGACAGTCTGACTTGAGAAGGGCACCTGACTTGAAGGTGTCCCCTCAGCTTCCATTGACTTGGTTTCAGATCAGCATAATGACCCTGAGGATGTTTGAGCACCTCCTGCAAAAACCTAACGAGCACATTCTGTACAACTTGGTCCTAAGAAATCTTGAAGAAAGAAACTATACAGAGTACAAACCTTTATGTCCAGAAGACAAGGACGTGGTGGAGAACGGGCTGATAGCAGGAGCCGTGTAAGTGCCTGCTCGATGGGTGTCGTCTCCCCAGCCAGGACTTGGTTCTCCACAGGTGCATTAAACAATGCCTCCAGCAGGTCCCACCTCCTCGTGAAGGGCGGGTGCTAAATATTCTTTACGCTTTAGCAAAAGTAGTAGTGAACCCTTGCGATTGTTAATGTAAAATGGTTATTTGCATATTAAATACATTAGTCCTTCTTTCTTTGTATTAGAAAAATTATATATCTCAGAAACTAGCAGAGACTCTTTTGGTTTAGAAAATATCATAATAAATGTTGTTTTTTATACATCATTAAATTAAACTTAGCGATCTGGAGGAAGATCCATTATTTACTGACATTTCACCAGATAACACTCTGCCGAACCAAGAGTGGGTCTGCTCACCCCGCGCCAGCCCAGACCATCCCAGAAATGATGGAAAGACGGAAGTGCATAAAGTTGTCAACAGGTGAGCCGCTGTGTGATTGGCCTGAATGTGTCACGTGTTCTGAGCCAGGCTGCACTGCCCCCTTCGGTTGTCACAGGAGTGCACTGTGAATGCAGGTGCTGCCAGGGATATTGTCTTGATTATGGAACTGGGGACAACAGTTGATACAAAGAGAAAAGACAGTATTTATAGAGAAGTAATTTCTGTTGAGAGCACTGGCCAGTCTCCATAAGAAGCTTCTGAGGTCAGCCTGCACCGAGACAGAGGAAAGGGAAAAGTAACTGAGACAGAAGTAAGGGCTAAGGGATTAGCTCTCAGTGACTTAACGCTACATAGTTCATAGCTAGAAAAACAGTGACAAACTGCTCACTTCTCTATCTGTGTTTTTACGTTTTTTAAAAAGTATCTTTTCATGATACTTTTGTATCTTTGCTTTAACTCTGTCATTGCCTGGTTCTGGCAAGTGACATTAAAGAAAAAAGGCATTTGGTTCAAATGTGAAATTATAGTCTATAAAAATATCTCAGGTTCAGTTACTTACAGTTTTTAAGATTAATAAATAAAGTAATCCATTGTGCCCAATCCAGAAATTGAGTCTTTTTAGGTTTATTTGTGCTACATACAGAATTAGCTATTTTTTAATAAAACCTTACCTTAACCTGAGGGCAGAGCAGCCATTTATCAAAACCTGCCATGTACTTTGATTTTAAGTTCCCCTTGCATTTGTTACCAGTTAAGCTTGCGTGTAATTCCTCCCGTGGTGTGTGCAGTGCCGCCGTGGAGCGCCTGCGCTCACTATGGCCCTTCCCTTCAGTTTCCTCTGTCTAGTGCCAGATGAAGCAAAGTCCTCCTACCATGTCGAGGGCACCGGCTACGACACCTACCTCCGAGACGCTCACAGGCAGGTAAGTGGCACGGCCGACTGACTTGAGGGTCTGGGGGTGTAAATGCGCATGTATGTGTTACCCCTCCCCCCCCATGTACACTACTCTGCCCAGTTGCCAGCAACCCTTACTCCAGAGAAAGGTGTAGGTTCACCTGAGAAATGAGATATGAGTCTGCGGGCACCGCTCATTTATTTGTTCATTCACTCTTTCATGGTTCGAGGTCTCTGGTTCCCATGATGCCTTGAGTTTGCTTATGGCTCCTGCGTCAGTCTCCCAGGTGCCAAGATCGCAGATGTGTGCCACCTACCTGGCTCTCAAGGACTAGTTTTTATTTTCACTCTATCATATGCTAACACTTCATTAAACAATAAATAACAAATTACTAGAAAAATGAAAACAGAAAAAACTTTCAGTTACTTCAGAGTTAGACCAGTTAGACCAGTTAGACCAGTTAGACCAGTTAGGCCAGTGTGAAACTGCGTAGTCACGTATGAGGGCCAGGAGAGCTAACTCCCGTTTCCATTCTTACCACTGGTGATTAGCACTGGCCTGTGGTCCCCCCTTGGAGAGCAGTGTTCCATCCTTTCACAGTGAGAGACCCAATGTCTATATGTTCTAAGAACAGCAAGCTGGCTTGGTCATCTACCTTTACATGTAATGATACATGGAACACCTTACATGAGACGTTGGCTCTGAACCAGATGTTCTCCAAGTCTGCCCTAATGACTGAAAGAGTCAATCAAGGACCACAGCAAGCCCTGAAGGGGTGACTTCTCAGAGTCAGGTGCGCCCTTTCCCCACCAGCCTCGATGGGCTCATTATGACAGTCCCTATCCCTCCTGCCCAGTTCTGACTCCTCAGGCACAGCTGACAGTACCTGAGGAAGTTCTGCTTCATCTTGGCTCCTTTCTCTGCTGCTCTTTAACACTCCGCACACTTTCCTCATAGTTCCGAGACTACTGTGCAGTCTGCTTGCGATGGGAGTGGCCTGGGGCCCCCAAGCCCCTGGAGAAGTGCGACCTAGAAGCAGCCTTCTTTGAAGGTCATTTTTTGAAAGTTTTATTTGACAGAATGGGAAGAATTCTTGATCAGGTAATACATTGGAAGATCCTGAGTTTCATACAATTGTGTTTGATTGATTGTGTTCCTGATAGATGACTGTCCATAAGTCGTGGTTGTCTACAGCTGATGGGCTGGCTCTTGAAGGAGGAGGGGGTGAGAGAGAGAGAGAGAGAGAGAGAGAGTGTGTGTGTGTGTGTGTGTGTGTGTGTGTGTGTGTGTGTATTCTGTCGCCAATACTTACATGTAGGAAAATATGCTTTTAAGCTCTCTCTTATTGGGACTTCAGATTTCCTTTCCTTTGTCTTAAGGCAACATTTTGAAAAGGGGTGACTTGAAGGTAGTTTCTTTTCTCAAAAAAAAAAAAAAAATCCTTGTATTTATGAGTATGTGGTAAGTAAGAAAGCCGTCAGTTGACCTTGGAGCCAGAAGTTAGGTTTTGGGTACCTTATAACAGAATATGGTGGGCACGTCTAATGTCCATCAACATGTCTGCTGTCTTCCACTGTGGGCCCAGCCATTCTCCTGAGGACAAGAGATTTAGTGGTTGGTTTTCATTGTGTCAGGGCATGGAAACAGAGAGTAGCGTCCCACTGTGCTTCTAAACTTGGGCCTGAATCACCTTTGCTGTCCCAGGCTGCCTTGCCTATCTCTTCTAGGCAGTTAGTTTTAAGCCCACCAGTTTCCTTTGGCTGCTGGGGAAAAGAGAGCTGCCTGGGTGAGTGGCTCCAGGAGACATTCAGAGCTACACCGTCCTCTCTAGTGCTGGCTTCTAGGACCAGCGGCAGCAGTGACCAGCTAAGTTACAGAGCCTTGTGATCCTACGTGCAGAAGGTGTCTAAGCAGCTACATTTACATGTTGAGTTATGGAAAGTAGACTTAAAATTATATTACTGTGTTGGAAGTTCAGATACTTTTTGTTAGGACTTTGGGTTCAGTGTGTCCTCTGTGGTTCATAGTCAGAGCTGTACCTGACACACTGGTGGGTTGTGATGGCCTGCTGTAGGAAGCTGTCTCTTTGTGGGTACCCATGCCTGCTCTCTATTTCAAGTCTCAGCACCATGGGTGGGGACGGTAGCATATCAGCATATATCCCCCCCCCCCCCCCCCAGAGTACAGGACATGAGCGCGTCTGCTCTTCTTCCTTACAGCCGTACGACGTGAATCTGCAGGTGACCTCGGTGTTGTCCAGACTCTCCCTGTTCCCGCATCCGCACACACACGAGTACCTTCTGGATCCCTACGTGAACCTGGCCTCTGGCTGTAGGTCTCTCTTCTCTGTGATTGTCAGGGTGAGTTCGCTGATGCTCTGGTCTCTGGGATCAGTCAGCTTATGACCAGCACTCTCATCTCACTATGTGGAGTTAGTGTGAAGTAAGACATAGCTCCTGCTTGTAGGTAATCACTATGCATTCTGAACCATTATAGAGCTACAGGAATTCATGGAAGTCATTAAAACATGGGCCAGAGAGATGCTTCAGAGGTTAAGAGCATTTGCTTTTGCAAAGGACGAGGAGCCCATAGCTCACTCAGCTACGTGGGCTGGCAGTGAGCCCCCAGGCTTGTCCTGTCTCCACCACCAGTGCTGGGTGGGGTTGCAGATACACACACCACTGCTCTCAGCTTCATGTGGGTGCTGGGGATCCGAGCTCAGGTCTTCATGCTGACACAGCAAGCCCGGTGCCCACAGAGCCTCCTCCCTACCCTGACATCTAATTTTGAAGATTAAATAGAAGTTGGTCATAGATGTGGTGCCTGGGAAAGAAGGTACCTCAGAAAGAGCCCCTGTGGAGCTGAATTCCTCACTTCTACACAGGTTGTTGGCGACCTGATGGTTCGAATTCAGCGAATTCAAGACTTCACCCCCAAGCTTCTCCTAGTCAGAAAGCGACTGCTTGGCTTGGAGCCCGAAGGCCCCATGTGAGTCAGAGTTTTGTAGACTTTATCTGGAAATTCCTCCCATCTCAGGGTTGCACTGTTATTCTGATTTTCTGTCTGCTCTCTCCAGCGTTGACCACATCACGCTGCTGGAGGGTGTGATTGTGTTAGAGGAGTTCTGCAAGGAGCTGGCGGCCATTGCCTTTGTTAAGTACCACGCCTCAGCCACACCATGAAGAACTCAGCCGTGAAAGGATGAAAAGCCTTGTAAATGAAGTATTGAGTCAACTGCACAGAGCGTTAAGAATCCACTGCGTGACTGCTCTCCGCGAGGCCCGACGTTGCTTCCACTCGCCCTGCCATAATGACTCTCTGTATGATTGCACGTTGTTCAAACCCAGGAAACAATCAAACCTGAGGAGATCGAGTCTCCAGGGACCGAGAAGCTGCGAAACCTGTGACGTCAGGACTTGGCTGACGTCCTGTGCTTTTAATATCCTTTTAGGCAGCAAAGCATTTTGACATGCTCTGGGACTCAAATGCTTCTATTCTTTTGTATTAATAAGCAACGAAAAAAATCACTAATTTTATAACTTTTTAAGGTTGAGATTCTTATCATACAAAATATTTAGGAAAACTAAGTGAGGAAAAACGTCGCCGAGGAACCATCAAAGGAATCCGGAGGAGAATCTGCACGCAGACAGCATCGACTCCGTCAGCTTTTGTAAGAATAACAATTTAATATGACAAAGAAATTCTTAATATATTATATATATTTTTAAAGAAATGTTCTTTTACTCTTTTGTGCACACAGCCATATTCGTGGTTGATTTTCATGCGTGGCTCCCAGTTTATTTAAAGCTGTCATTTTTGCCACAGCATTGGGTTTATGCTCATCGTTGGTAGTGTTTGCTAAAATAGTATTTTTTTAAGCTAATTAACACATGCTGGGTTGAGACCCCCCCCCCATTTCCTCTCTGAAAGTTGCTTTATGAAATTGCTTTATGACTGACCTCCGTACTGACGTGCGCGGCAGTGTTAGCAGGACCCGGCTCTGGAGCGGCAGTCGGCGTGCCGAAGGTCTCTCAGTGTTCACTGTTCTCTTTATTAGGTTCAGTCTTTTGTCTTACGTGATTCTAAAGAGATCTTTAAGTCTCTTCATGTTCAGTTTACACCTTAACTGATGTAAGGAAACAGCGTGTGTGTGAGTGGTACAGATGCAGGGATGTCTCGGTCAGCCAAGGTGCAGGGTACAGCTGCAGGACACAGGGACACCTTGTCCCCTTGTCCATCTAGTCTTTCGGTGACTGATGCCAGTCACTCAGCTGTGGTTCTGGAGCTCGTGTCCTCGTCCTTATTGAAGTGTTAAACAGTGCACTTCCCTCTTCACCAGCCATGGGGGAGACAGTCACCAGCTGGGGGCGTTACTCCGTGGCTCGGAGCTTGTTTGACACTTTGCTCAGTCTGGTTTACTAGTGTTTCAGATTCATTTATAGCTCAGTTTTGCTACTTAGGAACAAAATACCAGAAGATGAAGAATAGCCTCAGTTCCAGAATGTTAATCATTGTTAAAATAACAAAACCACTCTATGTTTCTAACACACGTGATGAGAATCTTTCTCTGTTCTTCAAGAAATCCGTTAAGACAGACCATAAGAGAACCAGAGCGGGAGGGAGGCAGCGGTCCCCTGCATGGCCTTCCTTCCATGGCTCTGAGCGTTAAGCAGTGGTTCCCTTTGTTGTATTTATTGACTAGTTTCTGCAAGAATCCCCACAGCTCCTCTGTCTTCAGATGTTGCTCCGTCTACTTGATAGTGTATTTGAGATAAGGCATTGAGAGGTATCAGGTATCTCTTGATGCTCCCATAGTGCTCTGTGGGTGCCGGTGGGGTGAGCTCCAGACCAAATACTCATCCTTCACTTCACGGCTGGACCTGTGGTAACCCACGTGATGAGCTTGGCAAAGCTTTACCCTCTGTGTTTGCTGCTCCTGAGGACACGCTTTTCCGAAGTTGTTGTAATGGCCTTGCCCTGTAGCCAGCTAGCACTACCCTGTTTCTCTTCTAAGTTTAATTTCTTTTTTCATATTTAATTCAGACCCAGAGTCAGCACAAGTCATGGAACTGAGTTTGAGTTGATTTAAGCAAACCACAAGCCACATCTAAGGTGTTTCTCATAGTCTCAGAGACTCCAGGATTTCTCCTGACTGTGTTGGGTAGGAAGTACCACCTTAGCAAGTGGCTGCCATTGCTGAGTTCCAAACTGAATTCTGGCCTGCTTCAAGTTCGTATGAATAGGAAATAAGCATGCACACCTTTTTTTTTTTTTAAACTTTCTAACAATGTAGTCTTTGGTTTATTTTCAGTAATGAACGATTTTTCACTTGACAAAATCAGATTTGTCTTTGCCAGTCTTTACTGTAATGCTCACATAAGTGTTTAATGTTCTCATAATATATCTGTGCAATAGAAAGCTGTGAGTGGATTCATAGCTTTTGGCCTAACTGTATATTACTGTGTGTACATGTGTGTATATAAATGTGTGTATATGACATATATATATCTATAAAAGGACCAAAATCCTTATAGCTTGCTTAAACTGTTGCTAATGTAAAGATTGTTACATCTAATTTTACAGGGCACAAATTATAGAACTAATTCACATTTTTATGGTAATGTCTCCATAAGTTATTACATTAACTATATAGTTACCGTTGAATTATGAAGTTTACATTGTAACAGAAGAAGTTACGGTGAAATGCCAAGCCCACAAACTATTGTAATTTTACATTTTGGGTTGAACAATAAAATAAAATATGCATGTCATCGTAACACCTAGATAATCATCTTCTGGGCCCTGTAAGATACTGTCACTGATACTCTGTTGGCCTCCTGCCTTGTTTACATTAAACAGGATATTTGGCATATTTTTCCACGAGCACCATGTAGGTCACTAGCAGTGTTCTGAAGGTCTGGATTCCCGGGCCACTGATGAGGAAGCTCTTGAGGTGACTGTGTGCCTACTGTCCCCTCCAGGCAGGTGGGGATCAGCTTCAGCTTTTGTGCTAACAGTGCATGCAGGACAAAGAGGGAAATCAAGAAAATAAATCAATGTAACTTAAACCAAATATTGTCTTATGTTTTTGTAGAATTGTAACTGAAAACGTTTCACCCACTGCTAAGCAGGAGATTGTGATTCTTCTTAGCATTGACAGCCTCCCATGGATACAATGTACTCGGTCACTTTTCAACCCACTACCTTGTCTCATTCCCCGCCCACTGGCTGACACTTTCTTCCCAACACAACCCTCCTGAGTTTTGTGCCATTTTGATCCATTAAGGTTAGACTTGCTGGCACGAACATGTGAGGGTGTAACTTTTACTGCACCTTAGCAGAGGCTACACCACTGAAGGAAGTGACCCACCAGCCATCCACGTGGCTCCTTGGGGAGAGTGAGGAGTGTTGACAGGCCTGTGTTGTGCAGGTTCCCAGGTATCATCATATGGTCACTCTGGAAACAGCGATTCTCTTCACCCTAGTGATCAAAAGGCCACTACAGCCATTGAGTCCTGTGGTTCCCCTTCATAGGGAGAATGTCACGTGCCATCTGTGGGAGAGCTCGGCACCCATCATTCCCCTGGGTCAGTTTAACGTGTAATTTTCAGTTCCTTCCTTGAGAGTCATGTTCTTAGCGGTCCTCAGCCTTCCTAACACTGTGACCCTTTAACACAGTTCCTTATGCTTTGCACCAACCATAAAATTATTTCATTGCTACTTCATGACTATAATTTTGCTACTGTTATGAATCATCATGTCAATGTCTAATACGTAGGACATCTGATATGCCTGATACCCCTGTGAAAGGGCCATTCGACCCCAAAAGGGGTCATGACCCAGAGATTAAAAACCTCTGTCCTAAAGGAAGATGTTCATGAGAATCTTAGGGGAGCTGTCCTCTAAATACTGCTTCTAAACCAGTTTTCTGACATTACAAAAAAACATTTCATTTTAGCTGATATTTAAAACACACTATAGACTTACTCACTTGAGTATTTGCTCAAATACCTTAGTTGGAAATGGGGTGGGGGTAGGGGACAAAATATATAGACACATAGAATGAAAGTCTGTGTCTCTTGGTCTTTTCAGTCACTGTCAGCCAGACAGCTTCAGGAGAAAATGGAGTAGCTAACTGGAAAGACCAGGCTTGATGTTAATGTGACAAGAGCCCACGACCTTACTTGTCTCCATGGGTTTCAAATGAAAGCACCATTTTAAACCATGCAGCCATGATGCAAACTAGTCTGCCAGTTCCTCAGAAAGATGGGAACTGATCTGTCTTAAGATCAACTATACCATACTTGGGCATATACCCAAAGAACACTTCACCCTACCATGGAGGCGCTCAACCATGTTCAACTGCTGCTCTGTTCGTAATACCCAGAAACTGGAAACAGCCTTCATGTCCATCAACAGACGGATGGACAATGAATGATAGACACCAAAGCGTCCACCTCAGGCGCCACTCCAGTGGAGGATGTATGATGCAGAGATGGGAAAGATGGGGTTCAGGGTGGAGAGATTGAAGAGAAGGCAAAGCTGAGGGGAAATATGGAACCAGAGAGTCCACAGCAGTGAGGAGTAGGCAGATGTGAGGAAGCCATAGTGAGATTTTGGCCTGGGCTGCTGTCAAGAGCCATGGCTGGATCCGTGGTCCTGCTGCACCTGAGGTCTGTGTTGATGTCTCTGACCCGAGTTACTAAACACAGACCAAGCCAGTGTCTGTGGTCTGGGCTACCTCCAGAGACCATGTGGATATCTGAGGGCACTTCAGCCAAGGGGGAACATGCTGATCTGAGTAGCCTGCCTTGCCACCTAAGGCCATGGGGACATCCAGCCCAGGCTACTGCCAGGGGCCATGTCTGGGTTTGGGGTCTATGTTGATGTCCCAGGCCCGTATTCATACCAAAGGCCATGAAGATGTCCCTGGTCTCGACAGCCTTCTGAGTGACCGTGTTGAACCAATCCTGCCTTTCACTGGCTACCATACTCTGGAGCAATGACCCCAGCCCTAGCCTGGGCTACATAGTAGAGCTGATCCTGATGGCCAGGGCGTGGGGAGAGATGGGTGAGCTTTCCTCACGAGTGAGCACAGGAGAGCAGGACCTGCCCCTTGTCTGCCCACCCCCATCATCACCTGTGGTAGGTGGTGGAGCCGGCTCTGAGATCATCAGAGCGGGAGAGCAGGCCCTGCACCTCACCCGGGCAGCACAGTAGGTCTGGTTGTGGTGGTGAAGGCACAGAGGAGAGCACCCCAAGGACACTACAGGAAGAAAGCTGCCACTGCTGCCCCTTGCCAGCTCCGGTACTGGGTGAGCTAGCTGAGGCAGTGCTGGAGAGCTGGCAGGCCGCGCAACTCAGCCACCTCCCAGGCCTAGATCCTTGGCTTTGAGTTGACCCATGCCTGTGAGCGGTCTACATAACATCTATCTATGAACTGCTGGAGCATGTGAAGAAGGGGCCAAAGCTGCAGGAGCTCCGTGACACAGGGCAGCAACAGGATATCCGAGAGGAGTCCCAGTGAGCGTTGAGTATGGATGAGGAGCAGAAGCCAGAGACCTCGAAACAGACCACTACAAGGAATCCTTGCAAATGAAGTGTGCTCTTATGGGACACACTGCAGCTTTCACGTCAAGGGTGGGAGGGGTTATGCTATTTTTATTCGATCTTACATTCTTTTGAGGGGGAGGTTGCAAGGACAGGGCAGATACAAGGGGTCAGGGAGACGAGTGGGATTAGGGTGCATGATGTGAAATTCACAAAGAATTTTTAAAAGGTCTTTTAAAAACGAAATGGAATTTTTCAGGTTAACGGATGGAACTACAGAACGTCTTGAGTAAACTACCCCACACCCAGAGAGACGAATATGGCGTATACGCAGTTCTATGTGAATGTCAGCTGTTAAGTCATTGTCTATGTCTGTCTGTGTGTGTCTTTCATTCATGAATCCAGAGCTCTTGAGTGGGTGCAGAGCCGGCGCAAGCAACTTCCAAGAGCTCAGTGCCGTTTAACTATTTGACTGCTACACTTTGGAACGTGCACTTTCTTTTCTGGTGAGTAGGAATTTCCTGTAACCAAGCCAGCTCAGTCAGTCAACAACATGTTCTCCAGGGCAGGAGTGAGGATTAAACAGAAAAAAGACAGTTAGACAGCACTGTAGCATGATCCCAGCCAGTTCTGAGGATAGAGCAGGTTTATTTATTCCAGTCTGCTTTTATATCACTTTAAGTACATGCAAAATGATAAGATCAGTTCTGAGTCAAGGAGCAAGCAAGGCAACAAACAAAATCCAATACACACCGTTTTTAGGGGCTAGTCAGGAGGATCAAGACAAAAGGAATGCCACAAGTGCCTCTGCTGAGCTGCTTTGAGCTTTGTATTAACTCAAATGTAAGTGTTCTTAATCTGGGTCTATTTCCTGAGTTCTGGCCCAAAGTCAGATTCCCACCTTAAACTTACTTCTTTTGTCCTGACCCAATGTCAAATACCCACCAAGTGTCTAGAAGCAAGAGGCCCCAAAAGGCTTTCTACAATCATGACCTTTGGGGTTTCGTCATAGAGTAAGCAAATGGCCACCTAAAATATTAAAACCCAAAGACTTAACTGGACTAGACGAGGTGGAGCACCCAGGCCAGCAAGCTGGTGAATGCCTGTGACCTCAGGACTTAGGGAGCAGAGGATGAGGATCAAAAGTCCAAATGAAACACGGGCTTGAAAGCCAAGGACGGGATAAAGCCAGTGCCAATGCACTTCCCTCGGCTGCGCAGGGTAAGATTTGGTTTAGACCAAATGGTTGCAGATGCCTGCCCCCTTTTCCCCTTCTAAGTATGCCCTGGAAATCATTGTTCTCAGTGGAGGTAGCGGGCACACATATACAGTTAAAAGTACCAACTGGTGCTGATGGCAGTGAATGGGTGAGGAAAATCTAGAGGCCAGGTGTGGGCGTGTGCTGTGGACAGGTGCAGGGTATAAACCTCCCGAGTAACAGTCTACCAGGCCACCTGGCAGCAATGGAGAAAATGATGTCACTTTTCTTTCACTCTTCTTGAGTATGACAAGGGGCTTCCTGCCTTCCCACATATGCTATTAAGGATGGAAAGGAACCTGTAGTGTGCCTGATAATGTCATGCCATGATGACCTTACTTTTCCTTGTGGTTAGATTAGTCAGCGTGTCTGGGAACTCTCGCTAAAAAGAAAAACAGCATTAAGGTATTGATTCTGTCAACGGACTGATCAAATTGTCACCAGGAAGCAGAACACACCAGCTGACCCCCATGTACTAAATACTGAAAGATATAGAAAACTTATGAAAAATATAGAAAGTTTTTATGACCCCTAGACCTGAGCAAAAGAATGCAGGTTCACTAGTTCCAAGAAATCAGAACTGAATGTAAGATTTTAGGCCTTCACTGCCCCAGGATACATTCTACATTCCGGGAGGGGTACATTATCCCTGAGTCAGAGGACACTTGCTGGATTACATTCCTCAGACCTCAGGGAAGAGAACCCACCTGCAGGTGGGGAAGGCCCAAAACAGGAAGACACATTCCTGACCACAAGAAAGATGCAAGTCATCTGGGTGGTCCCAGGAACTGGCTGACAGAAAGATAAATGGTTGGACAAGGTTACATTCTTACAAAAGATAAGTGTATAAGATGTTTTTCACATGACCCTGACTGAACCTGATGGGTTGGGTCTCTTTGAGACTTTCCACTGTTTTTATGTTATGTTTCCTTGGTCACTCCCTCAACCCCCCTTGGTTTGTGGTTCTTCCCTATATAAGCCCTCCACTCCCAGCCGATGGGGTCAATTCCTCTGCTCCTGTGTGGGTTATGAATTGACCATCAGTCAAATGATCCTGAAATATACCTCTTGCTGTTGCATCAAGAATGGTGGCTTGTGAGTTATTGGGTGGCCTCGAATTCATGAGACTTGAAGGAGGTCCTCCCTTCGTGGGGGGAGGAGGGGTTACAATACTACTATGGCCTCTGTTCTTGTATCAAGAATTGAGGCTTAGGCAGAAGCATACATGTCTGGATTTTTATAGATGTTATTTCATAATGGTCATTAAATATGGTGTCCAAGTGGTTCTTTGTTTTTAAATTGTTATTCAATATATCTTGATCCAATTCTTTCCCTTCCCCCAGTTTCCCCAGCTCCTCCCACCTTGTCCACATGAGTCTTAATATATTCTTTCTAGAGATGTACTGAAGAGGACAGGGACGATGCTCAGGGTAGAGCCTCCAAACTAGCCAAGAACATGTCATGTATCTAAGAGCCTGTTCCTGTCAAGGTTGAGAGCTGTCACCAGAATTGCAAGCTTGAAGAGCTAGATGTGTGATTTAGAAGAGCAAATGATGTCCTCAGCTGAGAGGAGGGAAGGCATCATGAAGACTTCCAGGTTGCCACTGCCTCCAGCCAGTAATTGATGAGAGAGCAACCATAAAACCAGTGTCACCATGACACAGAAAATCGAGAAGACACACAAATCCCTAGTGTGGGTGGGGCTATACCTCAAAGCTGGAAGAGCTTCTCTTATGTATCTCTCATTCCATTCTCCAGTAGAGCGGCTTGGAGGGTCTCAATTAATTAGGCTTGTCTAGAGAACCCTGAACTGGGGTGTTCTAGAAGCAAAAAAAACCAATAATGTAACATTTTTCTTCTGAGACCTCCATTCCATTGCTATTCTCAGCAGCATAGGCAGGCAGAGGACCTGTGGCTCTGAGAGTTTTGCCAGCTAATTGGTTTCATTCTGTTCTAGTAATGCTTGGTAAACAGACAGTCCTTTCCTTCAGTACCTCGGTGTTGAGTTCCAACAGATAGGAAAGCGAGAAAAGCAAACACTTGTTCTTGGGCTCATGGTCCAGAGCTCTTGGACTCCTATACAAAAGTGGTTTGATCCTACAAAGGCTTTGTTTCCCACAGAATGATACAGTGTAACACAGATCAACTGAACCTTTCCCTGAACACAGTGCTCGCAGGTCATGTGAGGCTCTCTAGAATCTGGGTTCAGAACCACATCCTACAAATAAAAGCTGTAAAGGCAAGTGTGTGAAAGCAATTTCTGGATGTTTTTCTTTGAAATTGGACGTTGAAGTAAAAATATTTTTCACAGCCCTTAATGGCTGGCATCTTTTCTTGTGCAGCATCTAATAATTGATATTCATTGAGTTCCTCGAGTTCCAGAGAAGCTGATACTCATCTTGCAGAGCGGTGTTACTCATTATCATTTTTATTTCAATGGGAAGAAAAGATGAGCGAAGAGTGATTAATTTGACACAGATAATTCCGGCATTTCAATCTCGACACCATTTTAAGGTCTTCGTGTTATTAAAAGTTCTTTGTCCTCGTTTTGCACTGCTTGCTCTTGCTGTCCTTTCTGATACAAAGCCGTTGCATGTTGGTCCTTTTTCTAAATCTGTGTCAGCATGATTCAAGACCTCTTGGCTAAACATACAAATGCTCAATTTTTCTGTCAACTCGTAAGCCTTGCCAGTTTCTCAGCTCCTATGTCAGGCTGTTTTCTACAAACTCTCCAGATGTGCCTATGGCACTGTGGAAGCTGCTTCCTAACTCTTAACAGTCACTGTCTTTTTTTTTTTTTTTTTCCCCTTGAGGTGAGATAGAGTCTGTTATGCAGCCCTGGGATAGTTCCTTTACCAATGTTGAAGCCTGCCTTTGTTCCCTGCCCACCAACTATTTCATATCATTGCTGTAATATGACTACCAGTCACTGATGCAGAAATATAACTTGACTCAGAGCAGGGTGATGCTGACCACATACCCTGTTATGTTCTGTATGTTCTAAGGTTTGTTGATCTTAGGAAATTCCACCACTCATCGAAGGTCTATATACGCTGCTTTGTCTAAAATGGCTCGAGTCAGGGCCAACCATGGGGCAGTACTTCCAGCACCTGCATATGAGTTGCGGTTTTTGCATCTTTAGCCTTTACAAGCTGCCCTGAGAACTATCCTCCACATAGCTTTGAGCTGTTGCCCTGGTTGATTAGTCTTGAGGTGTGCTTCCTTTTTAACTGAGATCAGTGTCTGTGTGGTTTGTGGGGTGACTCCTGGACCCCAGTGACTAATATGCTTTCTGCTTTTTTTTCCCCCTTCGGGGATGAAGGAAGAGGAACCTTCCTTTGAGTTTGTCTGTCAGGATCACCTCAGCAATGAGTTCACAGAGGGTGGTTTAAGTCTCTGAAACATCAGGGTGCCATGCTTCTCTGAGTCCCTTTAGACAGCATCTCCCTCTAGAATCCTGTATAGTACCCCTGTACTGGCAACAGCTTCCTGGGTTATTTCTGATGATGTCATCAAAAAGTCTTTCATTTAGCTCATCACCACCGAGGTCATAAATTTTCATGTTAAATCTCCTGCTGGAATCTCTTCTGTTGTCTCCACAGACCTAGCCCTGCTCAGTGTCAGATCATTCTGCTGTTGGCTGCTGGGCTCTGCAGGGGAGCCTCCCTTCCAACCCCAGTGCTTTGCACAGACTCTAGAGACCTTGATAAATCATTTCCTACTCGGAGTGAAGAGGTTACCACCTGGGTCCCAGGATTTATGTTGGGCATCTGTATGTATATAGGTAGGTAGGTACCACATCTTATCTTCCTGCATCTGAGGATTATTTTTCTGCATTAATGTACATTCAATATCAGCTCATTTGACATTGGCTACCAGTAAGCATATATTTTGTTAAATCAACCAAGAAAACCAGTGATACTGAAAGATAGAAAAATCATAAGTTGATCCCCTGAACCCTACTCTTAAAAGCAAAGACATAAAAACCTGTAAGTCAAACACTGTGTCGCCTCAGTCCCAGGAAATTAGCTGACCATTTGAACAGATGGCCCTAACTAAACAAACCTTAAGATTCATGGTGTCAAGATGCTATGGGCCCGAGATTAGCTTGGCCGGGCTTTGAACTAACAGCCCTGAGACAGTTGGTGCCAGGATGCTAAAAGTTTGAGATAAGCCTGACCCCCTTGAACTGGAGCTCATGATATATAGTGTGAAACTACTTCGAAATAGCCAATTATAAAGTGACACACCATGCATCTTAGGAATTTGAGATCAAATGTATCGATGACCTAGTGACCTGTTCCCCCTCCTTCCCCCTTCCCTAACTCCACTCTCAGCCTTCCCCCTTCCCTAACTCCACCCCCACCTGGTTTGTAGATTCACCCTTAAAAGCTGTAAACTTCTTTTGTTCTTTGGCTGAATTCCGCTGCCCCTGCGCGGGCTTGAAGGAAAGACAGCCCTGGCTAGCCAGTAAACCTCTTGCAATTTGCATCAAGTTGTGTTTCTCGTGAGTGATTTGGGGTGCGTCTGCAGTTCTCCACGGATCGGTGAGGTCCTTTTCATTTGGGTTTTACAATACTTCCAACTGTAAGGAACCACCCATTAAGTCCAGACTCCCAAGTTTGTGCATTCAACTTAATAGTTGTCCAAGACTCCATTCCCACAACAAGCCTCGGGCTGCTGCCTATACAAATTAATCAAATGCTGCTTTTTTTTTTTTTTTTTTTTTTTTTTTTTTTTAGTATAAGTTAATTTTTCTGTCGTTGGACTCTCCTTTTTCTCACTGGAATGGAGATCTGTCCCAGTTATAGCTCTAAAAGCTAACAGCACTCATTGGCAAAGAAAGAATCTGGCTTTAGGAATCTCAGCTTCATTTGAACCTTCCCAGCTGTGGCATTCAGATGTGGTTTTCGAAATGCCTTCTAGATAATGCCCTTGCACATCAGTGTTATGGCTATGCTGAGTTCAATTTACATCATAAAAGACAGACTAAGTCTCTTGGGTCTGTTTCTATGTAAAATTGGTCTTTGCTGCTAAAACAAAAATGAGGTCACCTAAGGGCTTCCATAGAGTGTCTCTGGTTCTTTGTCATGGGCTTAACTGTAGCAGCTGAAAACTGCCAGTTGGCCGAGGCCTTCCTACTCCACTGTAGCTCAGAAACTTCTCTGGCTGCTGTGAACAAATTCACACTGAAATGTAGAGGAGAAAGGGCGTATTTGGGCTCACAGTGTGAGGGCAAACAGTCCAGGGAGGTAGGAGCAGGAGACTGATCAGATTGTACCCACAGCCAGGATACTATATGAATGCTTGTGCTCCACTGGCTTTCTCCTCCTCATGTAGTCCAGAATAGTCTCACATAGTTCTCATGTAGTGCATAGACTGGCACCACCCACAGTTAGGATGGGTTTTCTCACTTCAACTTAATCTAAATTAAAAAAAAAAAAATCCCTCATATGTATTCGTTCATCAATATGCCCAGAAGCTTGGCCCTTTGGCAGGTCTAGATCTTATCAAGTAGAGAATAGTAACTATCACACATTTCCTGGTATTTATAGTTACCTATATAATGTGGACATAGTGGCACATATCTGTAATCCCAGCACTAGGGAAGCAGAGGCAGGAATATCAGGCACTCAAGGCCAGACAGGAGATCTTGTCTCAAAAACAAGAAACTAGTCCTCAAATAATTGCGGATATGTTTAGTATAGTTGGATAAGCAAGGGACAGTAATGGTGGTGTCTCTTTTCATTCTGTTTGTATATGAGAAACTGTACCATCTCACCAGCATTCCCTCAGTAGCTACAAGGCTTCCATTTCAGACGTTTGGCTGTTTCCAAAGGAGATACTGATGAGTCTGAAAGATGTTATTTCTTGGGCTGAAGAGATAACACAGTTGGCAATCTGTGCCATGAAGTGTACCATGGCCTGATTATGGATCTTCAGCATCATATGAAGGCTAAGCATAATGTCTATAATCCCAGCACTGGGGAGGTAGAGGTAAGAGGGTCCCTGGGGTATGGAGGTCAGCTCCACAGTCAAGTCATAGACCATATCTGAGAAAATAAGCTGGACAGCAATAGAAGAACACACCTTCACATGCATCTGCACCCACCCCACGTATGAACATACTCATGCACACACATACAAACATATACACCACACCATACCACACTACACAGACACACACACGTGCCACACTCCAGACAGACATATACATACACACATATACACATGCACCACACACACATACATATACACACATACACAAACACATATACATGCTATATTACACAGACATTTACACATACACACATCTACACACATATATACATACATACATACACACACAAATACATATACATGCCATACTGTACTACAGACATATACACATATACACACACCACAAACACACATATACACGTACGTACACACATACACCACACACATACATACACAAAAGGTTATTAAATGCAGCATTGTTTCTGTGTCAATACTGATGTTCACAATGAACGTTGAAAGTTTGCAAATCCTGTAATGACCTTGCAGCTCAGGCAATGTTGTTTCATGGTCTTTTATGTATTAAAATACTAAGTTGCTGATAACAAACACTTGTGATGAACTGCACTTTCTAACTTAAGTTGGCACCCCTTCATTTTGAAATCACCAAGAGACAAAAGCAGTAGAGATGACCTGGGCCTTTCTAGGCCCCAGGCCCCTGTATATAGATTTTTTTCTTGCCTTCTGACAGAAATGGTTTGCTTACATCTGTACAGATGAGAACATAATTACTGTAAGGCGGGCGAGCCCACGTCCGCTCTGTGCACTCACATTTGCTCTGCAAAGAGCAGCATGTGTGTGCCCTCAGCTGCGTCCTGGAAGCTTTGCTGCCTCAGAAGCTCGCTTGCATTAAACATGAGAGCCAGATAAGTGGGGTTGCCACAGGGAATTGCAGGCAGCGCCACACCACCTAGAATGAGCTTTGTTCTGCTTGTACAGCGCTTCCTGGGTTGAGGAGAGCTGGGGACAAGGGTCTCCCAAGCTCTGAGATTACAGGTCCTCACTGCCATATTCATTTTATGTTGCGCTGGGGATTGAACTCAGGACTTCATGCATACTAGTGCAAGGACTTTACCAATTGAGCTACAGCCCAGCCCTTGATTTTGGCCTGAGTTTTTTTCCGAGGGAAGCAGTGGTTTAAGGATAGCTTCTCCTTAACACCCCCAAGAAGAGCAGGGGACAGGCTATGAGCCTTTGCCTTGCCTGTGTGAAGGACGAGAAACTCCCTCTAATGAAGAGTGAGAGCAAGAAGTGAGAATGCACGAGAAATTTTCAAGGTAGAAAGGTCGAGAGAGAGGAAAGGCACTGAAGCAGGAAAGCCTGAAGTGGACCGGGAAACAGCCCTGGAACTCTCATGTACGCCATTCCCTGCTCGGCGTGCGTGCATGCCTGCGTGCGTTTGTTTGTAGCACCCACAACCTGGGCTGCTGCTGCCTGGCAGCTAAGCCTGTCTTCCTGCCTCTTTACCCTCTGTTTCCTCTACATATCCAACCCTGCTCCCAGGGAGCAACACGGGCTCAGCACAGGCTCCATCCTATTTCAGGCCCTGCTTCGACATTTGGCACTCAACTTGAAAATGAAGGATTTGACTTGTTCCTGGGATTTGCTCCTAGGACCAGTCTCCCACCCTAGCAAGTCAGCCCGGGCCCCACCGATGGCCAGCTGCGAGGCTTTGGGCATCTACCTACCCCTCTCCTGAGCTGTAAAATGGAGATGGTGCCATCCTCCTCAGAGGGTTATTGTACCGACTTAGTGCGCAGTAGCGGCTCTGGATTCTGGTTCTCCACATGTTCCCAGCCTCCCAGGACTCGTGAATCATAATGGATATATGGCAGCTTGCTGGGCAAGCTTCCCAGCTGTTTCTGACGGATTATCAGATGTTCTTTACAGAGACCATCTAGCCCCACACACTGCTCCAGGAGGCCAGGTCTCAGCATAGCCTTCTGTCCCAGTAAACCCTGGTTACTCTCTCAGCTGTCCCTCCCGGCACGGTACCCCAGTAGCCTTGAACTTCCACCCACACAGAAGACAAGAATAACAGTCGATCACCCTCGCTGTACACATGCCTTCTTCCCACACACCAACCCCTGTCCTGCATTGTCTTTAAAGTTTCTGGAGTAAATCTAGCTTTGCTCAGCAGTCCCAGTCAGTGATAAGCGACCCTGTTTACTCTTGACAAGAATGGGTCTGTAAACTTTGCCCCAGGTTTATGGTTCCAAGTCCGTTGCTGACGTGGCAGGCAGGGGTAACCGGACACCTACATCAGAGGACCGTGCTGACCTAGCAGGATGCAGATGCTACTTCCTGGAGGCTCCGGATGGTCTTGGTGCCTGAAAACAACCACGGACTCAAGGTCAACCTCGGTTGCCAGACAGTTACCACGTGCTGCCGCTAGGGGGCGATGGCGCCAAAGGGTCTCTCTCCCATCCGGGAAGGCCACTGCCAAGTGGGTCAGGCGCTGGGTAATCTGTTTCTTTCCGTTCCTGGGCAGATGGCAGCTGTGAGTCGCCTTCGGACATCCCGATGTGAAATTTTGTATCAATCAGCTTTACTATACCCTCGCTTCTCAGTCCCGGTTCACCTCAAAAGCTCTAAACACGCAGCAGTGAGGCTTGCTAAAGCAGTCTCTGGATGAAGAGCGATTGTGTGTTTTATACTAAGTGCTTTAGTAAGTGGGATGCTCACATGCCACTGTGCAAGCCTGGCAGTCAGAGGAGCACTTGTGTGTGTGTTTTGGGGGCTGGCGGGGGGAATCTCTCCACCCATCACGTGAGGTCCATTCAGGTGGTCGGACTCATCATCAGATGCCTAGGAACTGGAGTTGCAGGTGTTTTTGAGCCTGGGTGCTGGGAACGGAGTAGTGCTCTAACAAGCATGGTGACCGAGCCGCTTCCAGCCTTTCCAGCCCTCCAATCACGTATTTTAAGAGCTCCTTGGTCATTCTAACAGGGACCCTAAGAACCTCGTTATGCAGGGGGATCAGATGCCGATAGGAATCATGGGAGTAAGTTTTAGATTGTTCTATCATATTTCTCCTGTGACTTAATAAGTCACTGCTGATGTCAGGTTTTAGAATAAACGGTTTTGCCTAGTTTTGGAAGAACCTGGGGCTGAAAACTATCTCAAAACCATTGTCCCCATGGAGATCCATTTTTAAAATAATAATACCTTATAAGGGCATTAACTAGCTGTCAGCTAAGCTAGTGATAAGTTTGTATGAATTAATATATCACATCAAAATAGGATTTGGAGAAAACTGGGGCCAGAAGAGATACATGTTTAAAAGGAAGGGGGATTGTGTATATTGTGCCCTGATACAGACTTTATCTGAATGATCACAAAATATTAAAAATCAAATAAACACAGCTACAATTCTTTTATTGCTACCAAGACTTGCTTTCCTCCCACATTTGATGGATTAAAGTAAATCTGTGAGTTCTGTATAACTTTGTCCTATCCTTTTTCAGCTTGATATAATGTGAACTTTTTAAGTTGGAAAACTCTACAGGAGCCCATGAGTGGCCGTGCACTGTGGCCACACACTGTGCCTTCTGTAGACCTTGAATTTACTTTCTATTTTATTTTGTTTTGTTTGTGTTTTTGAGACACAGGATCTCATCATGCAGTTCAGGCTGGCATGGAATGCACTCAGTAGCTCAAGCTGGTCTGTAACTTGCCACCTTCCTGCCTCTCAAGTGCTGGGATACAAGTCCCGTGCCTGCGCTGTCTGGCTTAGGTTTTGTTTGTTGCTCTTAGTAAAGGAACTGTCTACTGTGGTTAGGGGATGCAGACTTTTCCTAAGAGGTGCAGAATCTCATGGACAGGCTAGCAGCACATGGACCCAACTTCGAATTCACAGGAAAACAAAAGAATGCACACACACACACACACACAAGCACACATGCACACACATGCACATATACACACGCATGCATACACACATACAGAAACACATGCACACATATACATACATAGGCATACACACACACACACACACATGCATGCACACATATACACACCTCGTTGTCAAGGTTTGGGTTGGCAATCTTCCCTCTTCACCAAGCACATTCCTAAAAGGCTGGGGACAACAGGTAACAGGAGTGACAGCACTCATTACAGCTGCAGGAAGCCCATTTCTAAAGTCGGGTGGGGGGATGTGGGTGTAAGGAAGGCTGGAGATAGAAAAATGAACCTGTGGGCCAGGGAGGTGGCTGAGCCAATAAAGACACTTGATGCATGATTAAGTCTGGCTGCTTGAGTTTGTTCGCTGGAACTCACCTAAAGCCAGACATAGAGTATCAACCCAAGCTGACCTCTGACCTCCACATGTGTGCTGTGGATGTGTCCCCACCTCCCTCAGCAGCCTGTCCCACCATAATAATACTGTTAAAGGAAAGGAGCCAGTGGGTGTGTGGCTCCCTGGTGTCCTCTCCAGCCTTCCCCTCCTGCTTCAGTCCCTCTTGTGTTTGCATCTGAGAATTGCAAACTGTGAGGGTGCCACTCGATACTGAAAAGAGCTTAGATCCCCGTGAAGAGACACAGCACACGGGGCATGAGAAATCAAACCACAGTATCATTTGCTGCTGTTTTACTGAGCAGCTATTATGGGCCAGACTCTCTACATGCTGAGTTTTATTAGCCCCCCCAGAAGCATTCCATGAACAAGGCACCCACATTCCAAGTTTACAGACAACAAAACCAAGGCAGAAGGAGGCAAAGTAACAGCTGTTAAAAGGGTGAGTCAGAATCTAAACTCAGGCAGCCCAGGCACAGTTTCACAGTGCTGGGCACCTGCCACATCTGGCTAGTAAGTTACTCGATTAGATTACTAAAATGCTTTAAAAGTCAGAATTCTTCAACAACAACAACAACGATCTCCAGTGCTTTCTTTACTGTCCAGCCCTGGGGACTTACTTAAAACCCAAAGAAGCATTAGACAGGAATTCATTCCCACAAATGCAGCCATGCTGCAGCCTGACTGAACCACAAGTGGGAAGATCTGTATGGAATCTGAGTCAAATGCACAACACACACATACACACACATATGCATGCACAAACAGACACACTCATGCACACACATGCACACACAGTCATACATACAGTCACACACAGTCACAGTCACATACATGTACACATGCACATGCAAACACATGCTCGAAGACACACACTCACACATAAACTCAATCACATACACACACACACACACACACACACACACACACACACACACACACTGATGTGTTTCAAGGCAGCCAAGCATCTATATAGTATGCAGGACTATCCTCTCAGCCAAACTGCTGCCATCTCTAAGAGTCCAGCTGCTTGACAAAGATGATCACATCTGGGTTCTCCTTGGATGGAGAAGGGGGAAGAGTCACAAAACCCTCACTTGAGTAGCCAGCCCTCTCTCAACCAGGTATATATAATTTTGCCCTAATTGCACATGGCCTGGGGGGAGGGGTCTGAGAGCAGCTAGCGGATAGAAGGGGAGAATGATGGGGGCAGGGGCTCCATCTACAGAAAGTCCCTCATCCTTGATAGATAAACACTCCATTTTCAGCCTGGTCAGAAGGAGTGCCCACGACTCTGTAAGGAAGCCCTCACCTATGAGAGCATGCAGAAATAAGGACTCCCCAGTATACTCATTGGGTTCAGAGTGAGCTGATGGAACTGTCCCTCTGTTTGTCAAAGGGACCTCAGAAGGAGAGGTAGTTATATCTCCCCCTTAGGAAGGAATTTTAGCAGCTGTGGCACGTGCCTGTGACCTCAGCATTGGGAAGTAGAGACAGCAGGGTAAGGAGTTCAAGGTCTTCTTTGAGTACACAACAAGTTTGGGGCAACCGCAGGCTACATGAGTTCCTATTTCAAAAAACAAAACATGAATCCCTTAAAGAGGGATAGAAAAAGTATCTGAAACAAGCATTTGAAAGTCCGGTTACTTAGGTTTTGTTTTTGAAACAAGGTCTTTCTATGTAGCCCAGACTGGCTTTTTATTATCCAATTTTGTTGGGATCACATGCATACACCAGACAGTGAAATAGAACATTTTACAGTCATTTCAAAATGCCTGCCTCTGTGCTCCCCATAGTAAGTGCAGGTTTCTGCCAGATGCCGTGGCTTATGCCTGTTCAGTCTTTTTCAACTGCATGATGAGTTGGAGGCCAGCCTGAGCTAGAAGAGACTCTATCTTAAACCAAATGAAAACAAATGATAATAAAAGCAGGTTTACAGTATTCGATCTGGTGCAAGGGGCCAATGCCCCCCAATGCCAATGGTAGCTATTCACCTACCTCATGAAGAGCAGCGGGCATGTTCAACTATTCAGGTTAAACAGTTTAGGATCTGTAGGGTTAACAGTTTTGAAGTATAGCTCACATACCATATAAATGGTTTTCAGTTTCTTCACAGAGCTGAGCTTCTATGTATAGATTTTAGAATATTTTCATAAAACCCAAAGAACCCAGAACTCCTTAGTTGTAACCAATTCATCCCCCTAGCCTTTGGCAACTATAGAACTACTTCTGGTCTCTTCAGGTTTATCTATCTCAAGTTTATCTATCTCAATGTATCTTTCCTATACATTGAATCATACAATATGCTGTGGCAGAGTGAGGGTTTGCAAGCTTGGAGAGGATCTGCTAGGCAGCAGGCAACCCCCAAAAGGTCAAGGGCTCCATAATTTTCTTCCCATATGTTGTATGATGGTTTCTTCCTAGGAAGATATCACACAGACACACACACACACAGACACAGACACAGAGACACAGACACACACACACACACACACACACACACACACACACACTACTCACCCTAGACAGGGAGCCCGCAGGCCAAAGTACAGATACTACCAAAATATCACTTGGTGAGCCAATTCATTTTATTGAGGTTACTTACAAGAATATAGGGGAGGATTTCATACCAGAGCAGAAATAATTCAGTAACATCTACATCATCAAAGCCCACCCCAGCATGGGTGATAGCTCACAGCACAGCCTGTGAGCTCACAGATCAGCAGGTTGGAGAGCAGCTTTTCCTGGTAGCTTAAGCCTCTACCAGGCTGCTTGGCTTGTCTGAGAATGATTCTCAGCTGTTTTGACTGTTTATTCTTAGAGACGGAGGGGCCTAGTGAATCTGATCAGTTTCAGGGACTTCCTGTTGCTATTTTGAGTTATTTACTTTCTATGTTAAGGAGCTTCCCTGAAGGATAAAATGTTTCAATCTTGGAAAAACAAAAAACCCTGCTTCACCACACCAGGAAACATTAGGTGTCTCTTCTCGAAGTAAGTGTTGAATGGAATTTAGAAAGTGCTGTCTAGTAAGAAGCCAAAGGGTTGGCCTTTTCTAGGCCTTCACTGGTCCAGATCTGGATTACATCAAACTCTAAAGCTTCTTCTAACATTGAACATCCCACAGTAAACCCACATCTGGCTCTCCCAGGCACAGCTCGGACCTGTGTCTTGCACACCAGCGACTGTATTTCAATGGATTGCTGTGAGTATTCCCAATGTGTGGAGAGCACTGGAACAATTTCTGGCGTCTTCCATGAAAAACGCTGAGACCCGCAGCACAAATATCCTTAGTTCGCCCAGGACCCAGTCAGTCCATCTGCCTGGAAGAGGCCCCAATGGGCTTTCTACGTCCTCACCAGACCATGCCAGTGATTATATGGATCTCCTGTTCTAATAGAGACTAAAGAGAACATTTCAATACAAAAGTAACACAAATCCCTGAAGCTGCCCCAACCTCTGGGTGCTGAACCTTTCTCGTTTTTGAAAGGGCATTTGGGGAACTTCGAACCATCAATGTGCCATTGAAGTAGTGAGGAGGATGTAGACAACCCCGAAGCGGCTCAGCTCCTCTGCTTCCCTCTGAGGGCCTGAAAGTGGTCTATCCCCAGGGATCAGAAACATTTCCTTCAGCTGAGTCTCGTTGTCTGCCTTTGATTTATAGACACTTCTAGACATGTGAGGTGCTAGAGAAGTTTTCCTGGCAAGCTTTCTGAAAGCCAGCTCCCGCCCCAGGGGAGGGCTGCAGACTGGAGCAGCATTTGAAACTCAACCCCAGCTGTTTACCATTCTGCCAGTGGCCAGGTGTCTCACCTCCTCTCCATCTACCCCTGGTTGCTCGTTGCAGATAAAGAAAGGAAATTCTGAGTCACTGTGAGATTTACTAGACCGGATCCAGCCGGCCCCTTTGTAGCTTCGTTCTTAGCCTTCATCCAAAATTTCCAAGCCTGGGCTTGCCATGTTGCTGCTTCCCGTAAATATTATAGGGAAGCCTGCTGGGCTCTGAGGAGTTTCAGAATGCTTTGCCCCAGCTGTTTAGCCACAGAGGCCGGGTTTATGGAGTCACTCATTCACTCTGACGGGTGTCTTGTAGCCTGCAGAGCCTGGCAGGGAGAGGAGTAAAATCTCCACATTTCAAGGTTGATTACCCAGCCTTTCTCCCCAAATGCCCATTCTAGGACATCATAATGCTCAGTTCTCTCTCTCTCTCTCTCTCTCTCTCTCTCTCTCTCTCTCTCTCTCTTCTCATCTCTTTTAAAAACAAACAAACATGGCCGGCTCCATTTGCTTATTTACAAACCCAAGTGGCCAATCCGTTTCCAAGTTGATCAAGCCCCGCTCATTAAGCTGCTCTTGTGACACTATGCGTGTTTCGATCATTTGCCACGGCTTTGGTTTCCTGAGGGGCTGATGCTGTGTCTTCCTGTTTAAAGGGCCTGTGCATGGAGTCAAAAGCTAGGACTCAATGACCCAGATCAGCCCTGCCTGCCGTGCCCTGCGGTTGGCAGCTTGCCTGAAGACCGCAGTGAGGCTCCTGGGCTTTTTCAGAGCAGCAGCAGACAAGTTTATCCAGAGCTGGGGAAGCAGCAGCCTCAAGAAGATGCTGCCAAGCAAAGCATGAACAGAAACCGTGCCTCAGCCTCACGCAGCAGGGATGGGAGCACCTGGTGGGCGCAGGCTGCTTACCTGTGTGACAAAAACTCCCCTGTTCCCTGAGGATGAGGAAGAAGAAGACAGACACTGTAGGTGCTGCTGTACACTATGGAGGGAACTGACGCAGACAGGAGCTGTGGGAAGGCTCAAAGGAAGACCACAGGATCGAGGACCACTGAGAGTTACTGGAAGCGTGAGGTAGACGTGTGGTAGTGTTTCTGGAGGACACAGCCCCCTTTCTCAGTTCCTGGTCTTATAGATAAAGACTGTTAGAAATGTACATGGGGTGAGGTATGGGCATGGCAGGGAAGTAGAGGCGTGGCTCAGAGGTAAAGAGTATTTGCTGCTTTTCCAGAGGACCTGAGTTTGGTTCTTAGCACCCATGTGGGGTGGAGGGCTTGCAAGTGCCCGTATTTCCAGCTCCAGGGAATCTGACATCCTTTTCTGGCCTCCTAGGGAATGTTCACTTTCACACATGTCACATACACACACACACACACACACAGAGAGAGAGAGAGAGAGAGAGAGAGAGAGAGAGAGAGAGAGACAGAGACAGAGACAGAGACAGAGACAGAGACAGAGAGACAGACAGAGTAAACAGGAGTTCCCCAGGAGAGAACCTGGGCAGCTTACTGGGGTGCCCTGAATGATAGGATAGGCAAGTTTGCAGTCTCCACCACAGTCTAGAGGGTAACACCAAGATGAGGAAACAGAAGCATTAGATTTCCTGAGAAGAAAGCCAAGTAAACAGGCCCTGCAGTGAAAGCCTTAGAACTTCTGCATGGGGGCTGCACTTTGTGGGGACAGAAATACATATGTCATTGTTAAAGGGGCAGTTCCTTCCCTTCCTTACCTTGTCCTCCTGTAAGCCGAGTTCTCATCTCTGGCTTAGCCTACCTTCCTTGGATTGTCAGAGGATTTCCTCTTTGATGCTGCTATCTACATTACAAGAGTTCTGTTAACCCTGGACTGTGGAATTTGTGCTGGGGGATGCTGACCAGATATACATATGTCCCAAATGGAGTCTGGGAGGCAGAAGTCTGCAGAGAGCTCTTCATGCATACCTTTCTTCCTGCCTGGTGTCTGCTGCCACAGGAGTAAGCAGGGGAGATTACAATAGACACGAGCAACAGAACACCTCACATACACTTTGTGGGGAGCTCCTTAAAAGATAGGAAATCTACAGTGATGCCCAAGGGATATCAGGAATATTATTGTTACTTTCTGTTACTGCGATAAAACACTGTGTCCAAGACAACTTAGAAAAGAGACAGTGGATTTGGGCTGATGGCTCCGAGGGGGTAAGGGTCTTTCTATGGCAGGGAAGATGGCTGCAAGCTGCAGGCATGGAGGGTGAAGCTGAAGCCGAGTGCCATCATCTTGAACTGCAAAGACAGATCGGAGAGAGCAAACTCGAAGTGGCACAAATCTGTAAACTCTAGCTGGCTTCCAGTGACAACCCCCTCAAACAAGGACTTCTAAATCTCCCCAAACAGCACTACCAACGAGGGGCATGATAATTCAAGTGTCTAAGACTGTAGGGAACATCTCATTTAAAACATCACAAGAACTGTCCAGTTTGGGGATGTGGAGACAGCAAAAATGTTCTGGTAAGAGTAAATAGCAATAGAAAAGAACCCCGATGCTCCACCATGCCCTTTACTGGTGAGATTGTGTGGAGGCTGACACTTTCTTTAGAATAAATTACACTGCAAGAGCAGAGTGGAGGTATAGAAGACACTAGGTAGAGCACAGTATCATGGAAATTGAGCCGCATACTCAGGGACAGGCATTATGCTGTTCCATCTGGCGCTGTGCATAGAATGTAATAGCTTAGAAAGTTTGAAGGTTTTCATGATAGACTGTAAGGCACTAAAAATCATATTTTAATCAAATAATAAAAACCTGAACTAACACAACAGAAAGCTGGTCTATATAAAGTATTTCAACAAGCATATGACAATGTAAGCCAATCTATAGAGAAAGAACATAGCTCATGACCACAAAGTTGTTAGAAAAAAAACATTAATAACATTGGGAAATAATTTTCAACTCTCCGCTACTCAGTAAAATACAAGTTGAGACAATAGTACATTAGTTCTTTCAATAAACATGGCAGTAAGTAGAATGAATAAGAAACAGCGTCTCTGTGAGGATTCAGAAGACAGGTGGCATAAATAGCATAATTGAGAAAAAATCTTTCTGGAGACTGGTTTGCAAAACTGTCAAAATTCCTCAAAACTTTGCCCTGTGGCTCAATGAGAAATCCAGTGTCTGTGAATTTATGTTCCTAAGATAAGGATGTTCTATCCTAAGATAGAACATCTATTTAGGACCAGATATATGCATTATGTATGTAATTATTTATAAAAACAAAGATAATAGTTAAAGATAATAGTAATGATAATAGGTACAGTAAGAAGGAAGGCAGAAACACAGATAGGTTGAACAAAAGAACGGGGGACCTAGGTAGAAAGACAGTAGAAAATCAAGTAAACACTAATGTTCTGTACACACAGAGCACACAGGCACACCAGCCATTCTGCGTACTGTGTGACATCAGGCAAAGGGGCGTGGCAATTAGGGAAGAGACAGCTATGCACGTTGTCTTCTCGTGTGCTTCTTTGTACCCCTTACAGAAGCACAGAGGTTGAGCAGAGCATGTGAGCTGAGGAGGAGACTGGATTATAAATGGTTTTCATTTTCTCCATTTTATTTATATATATTTCCCAAATGTTCTATAACAAACCTGCATTGCGTTTCTGATTCTTTTAAACCATCTGTTGAATCGCCCCCGCATGTCTCGACTTTTCCCTCAGAGATTATAAAGACATACGTGAAGTTTTGTTGCAGTGCTCAGTAGAGCTGCACGAGTAAAACTGGAAGATTTGTAAATAAACTGACTTTCTGAAAAGGAGAGAATTGTTAGATAAATCGCTACATTTAAAGTAAAGATTTCATATTTCTAGGAAAAGATTGGTCGGTCTGTAACCACGGTAACAAGTACCACTCTAGATGGGCTTTTAACTCTTCCTATCAGTCGCTGCAAGTTGTTTGAATGAACGTATTTTGGCAAGTCAACCAAGCAGCAACATGATAGTCAACCAACCAACCAACCAACCAACCAACCAACCAACCAACAGTCTGCATGAGAACCAACCAATCATCAACAGTCTGCATGAAAACCAACCAATCTTTAACAGTCTGCATGAAAACCAAACATCTTCAACAGTCTGGATGAAAGCCAACCAATCATCACTAGTCTGTATGAAAGCCAACCAGTAAACAATCTGCATGAAAACCAACCAATCAGAAATGAAGTCAGTCTGAAAGCTGTGTCTAATTACCAATTAATGAGAGTTCCTCTGAAGTAATCGCAGGTCTAGAGTTGGCGTCGATCTACACATGCTCCTGAAACTCTGCCGACCCTGGACTCTGTGTATCCACATTTAACATCCTCAGGTCCTGCTCAGTGAGATCTGCATCACTCTCCTTACTGTAGTAAGCAAAACACTGTGTGTATCCTTTTCTATGATAAGGGATACAGTGTCTACTTGTTGTATACACTGAAGGGTCAACACATACACATACATAAACATTCTACTAGGTGACATAAATTCATTAAAAATTCAATTTTGGTATTGTCAGGGTGTCTCAGTCCAAGCCTGACAACCTGTGTTGAGTTCCCAAGACCCACATGGTAGAAGGAGAGAACTGACTCCTGAAATTGTTCTCTGACCTGTGCATGCATGCTGTGGGGCACATTTGTACACATGTGCACATACGTGCACACGCATACTTGCACACAAATGTAAATAAATGTACTGATGTTTAAAGATTAAAATATATTTTCTGAGCCTGGGAAGGTAATTCAGTTAGGGAAATATTTATAGCCCAGTCAGTAAAGTGCTTGCCCCACAAGCACAAAGACCTGAGCTTGATCCTCAGAATCCATGTTGAAAAAAAGAGTGTGTGTGTGTCTGTGTGTGCATGTGTGTATGGTGCACATTTGTCATCCCAGAGCTGGGGAAATGGAGATAGGTCCACCCCCTGGGACTTGATGGTCAGCAAGTCAAGCCTGACCAGTGTGTTCCAGGCCTGGGAGAGGCCCTGTGTCAAGAAATGAGAAATATCATCTGAGGTTGACACACATTCACACACATACATGCATGTAAACACAATTCTGTTTTCAAGGATTGTACAATGAGGAAGAAAGGTTTTCAAAATATAATGTGTGGGAAAGCTGAATATAAAACTGCATTATACAATCTTAAGAGACAGTGGAGAGCTGGGCGGTGGTGGCGCACGCCTTTAATCCCAGTACTTGGGAGGCAGAGACAGATGGATTTCTGAGTTCCAGGCCAGCCTGGTCTACAGAGTGAGTTCCAGGACAGCCAGGGCTACACAGAGAAACCCTGTCTTGAAAAAACAAAAAAAAAAAAAAAAAAAAAAAAAAACCATAAAAAAGAAAGAGACAGTGGAGAAAGAGAGAGGGAGAAGAGATACAAACTGTTAAGATGTTAAATATATGTTGCGGGTCCATGGATTCTTGTTCCCCTCCCTGCCATGCACATCTCAAATGACCATTTCTCACTTTTTAAATATGTTTTACACTTTTATTTGGGTGTGCTGTGTGTGTATATGTGTGTCTCTGTGTGTACATTCATGTGCATGTGTACATGCATATATGTGTGTCTACATGTGCATATGTGTGCATGTGTGTATGTGTGTGCATGTGTGCATCTGTGTGTGTGCGTGTGTATAGGTGAGTGTCCCTGTGTGTGCATGCATGTGCATGTGGGTACATGCATATATATGTGGGTGTGTGGGTGTGTCTACATGTGCATGTGTATATGCATGTGTGTGTGTCTGTAGGTGTTGGTGCCTGTGCCATGCATGTGTCTGTGGAGGCAAGAGGTTGGCATTGGGTATCTTTCTCTATTGCTCTCCAGCTTAGTGGTTTGAGACATTCTCTCATGGAACAGCCTCACCAGATGTTCACACTGGCTGGCCAGCAATCTTCCTCTGTCCCCGCCAGTGTTGGGACTACAGGCATGCACTGCCATGTGTGGTCCTTTACATGGGTGTTGGGATTTGAACTCTGATCCTTGTGTTTTCAAGCAAATACTTTACTTACTGCATTATCTCCCAGCCCTCGGGTTTTATGATGGAAGAACTGATTCTTCAATACAAAACAACATGATTTAACATTATTACACTAAATCAGTTAACTATATCCAGTGATAACAGAGAATGATATAAATGAACCCAAGGTCTCCATTCAACAAATACTGAGTGTTTCTGTGCGCCAGACACCATATTGACACTCGGGCAGGTACAAAAAGATTAGTTCCATTTTAACGACGTAAGAATGTCTTGGAAACTGTGGAAAAGGGTTATTTTCATTGTTGTATTTTATAAAAAGAAAAGGAGCCAAGGATTTGGCTAGGTTTGGTAGAGCCAGGTATGGTGTGGTGGGAGAGGTGCCTCGGTGTGTCCATGCTGAGGCGTCCCTTCCCCTGAGGTATCAGCCATACGACTAATATATGGTGAGTAATATAGTACGGAACAGAGCTTATTTAGGGCTTGGGAAGGAGAGTTGGGAAAGCAGAAGACAGAGGAGGCTGGCCAGGAACGCGTGAAGAAAGAGGGGGAGGGGGAAGGCAGAGGGGAGAGAAGAGAATCAGAATAAGAGAGCAAGGAGCAGGCCAGCAGCCCTTTTTATACTAAGCCAGGCCTCCTGGATGTTGCCAGGTAACTGTGGGCGGAGCCTAGAAGGAACGCCAACGTTCATAAAGTATGCTGCTGATCATATAAAATTGTGCTGTTTCCTTCTAACATGCTCATGGCCAGTTTTTAGTGGAGACCATCAATGCGACCGGTAAAGAAAAGCAAGACATGAAGTGCTGGTGTTTTTGAGAGAGGACTAAGGATAGTAAAGTGTGGCTCCCTGTCCTCTTCTCCAGGGTAGCCAGCCTGTTGCTTAGCCATAGCAGGTGGGTGCAGTGCAGGGCCTCTGTTGGTGGTGAGTATGTGGGTAAAGACCCCAGGAACAGCTTCTGAGAACTAGTTCAGTTTATTGGGGTCGGGGGTTGGGGACGAGAAATTTATGACCCTTGGAAGGTAGGCAGGGTCTCTGAAGCAAGGTTTTGTGTGGCTATGTACCACTGACCAGAGCAGGGATGTGGGAAGACACTTCATTTGCATACTCAGGGGTTGGGTGTGGGGTGTGGGTTACATAATAAGGAAAGAAGCCTGACAACTGTAAGGGTAATAAATGCCTGCAAAGGTTGATAGCGGGCAGCCAGGCTCATGGCTCCAGGTTGAGAGGAGGGGAGCTGGCTAACTCTTGCTGTCCTGTCTTTGAGGTTTCTGGGATTGAAGGTTTCTCAACCCTTCCTCTGTGTCCCTGAGCTATTACGGTCCCACAATGAATGACGTGCGCAAAACCAGAGGGCAGCCAGGACTGGGCATCAGGAGTGGAAAGGACCCGTCAACTTGTCCTACTGTCTCTCTCTTTAATCTGGAGAGAGGAGAGCTTTAGTCTGTTCCTTTGTTAATAAAAAATAGTGTCAGTATCTTAATTGAGTTGACTTCAGCCACGCTTTTAGAGCTGCCAACGTGGACCAGTGTCCTGGAGCCTGCTGTTCTCTGCTTCCTAATTTGAGCAAACAGCTGATTGACTGTTGTGAGCAGGCGCAATGGTTCATCTCATACGGGTGGGGGTAGGGGTGGGGGTGGGGGTGGGGGTGGGAGGAGACAGTTTTTGTTTTAGTTTTGTTTTTATGATCAAACATCTAGAGGCTGTCCTTAGCTTTCTCCTGCTGACCGTGCACTGTTGATTGTTTGTCTTCATGACGTTTTTTAGATTTAATAAAGTAGAAGAATGTACTCAGCCATCTCACAAAATGAGTTTAAAGAACAACTTGGTAAAATAACAATCATTGAGAGGTTTGGGGCTTTCTGCTTCAAGGACTTCTCCCGGTGCTCACTATCCAGACTGCACCCATTCACTCCACACGTTCTGATGGATTCAGAATTCACCACGCTGGTGGTGGCCCCATGGCATCCCGTTCTCTTACTAGAGGATACTTTTCATACACTAAGATGTGCAAGGAATTAAACAGACTTGGGGGGGGGGGTGTTAATAAGTAGATAGTTCTTGTAGCATTAACAATCACTCCTCAGCTTGGAATAATCTATAAGAGTTTATTGTGTTCTTTCAACCTTTGACCTGTGGTCTTCTCTTTTTAATCCTGCCAGTTGGGGACAATTGTCCAGTTTCTACAGTTGGCAAAACTGAGGCCCCAAATCCTCATGCTTACCTAAGGACTCACAATGAACCAAGTGCATTTATTTATTTATTTTTATTAAATCAAAGCTACTTGTTTCAGGTATGGGTCATGTCTACAATCCCAGCACCAGGGGAGGCTGAGGCAGGAGGATCACCTGGAATTTGAGGCCATCCTGGATGACATAGTAGCTAGAAAGTCATAGTAGCCAGAAAAAAATTGAAGTCATTCATTTAAAGGAAATAGTATGTTTCCTAATTAAAGAGGTCTAATTTAAGTAAATTGTAGACTGCTTTATTCTAGGTGAGGAAGGGCTAAAACCTCAAGTGGGTTTTGCAGAGTGGATTCTTTTTCTAGTTTTTTTTTTTTAATGATATATTCATTAAGTTTATATTTGTGCCAAAACATAAAATACAGACAAGGACGGGAAAAGACAGAAATGTCTAGGCAAGAATTTAAGATAAGAAATTCAGAATCCAGTTCTAACTTTGCTCACAGCAGACATGGGAGTGGGGAGCAGAGATGTACCAAAGGCCTTTGCCATGCTCCTGAAAGCAAAGCTTGAGAGGAGGGCGAGCCCCAGGTGGAGAGAGCAGGCGCCAAGGAAAGAGTCTTCCACTTGACCACGTCTTAGAACAACACACAGCAAATGTCCCTTAGAGTAAAGCGTAAAGGGAATGGGTTTTTAATTACTGTTCAGTCATAAAATATGTTCCACAATTGCAACAACATTTTGGATAGTCATCTGGCTGTCTAGCAGGTACTTCTGTAAAGAAAAAAAAAAAAAAACCAGAAAGAGAGTAAATGGAAACCCCTAATGAACGCACGTGTGTCACTGAAACAACTCTCTCACCCTGGTAATTGGGTTTTCATCCTAGAGGAAGGTTATCAAGGGTGTTTAGGAGAGCCTTCCATGGCAGCAGAAAACAGACATTTTATACACTTGCTTAAACTGAATATAGAGACAGGCAGACTGAATAATAGACTTGGGAGATTTTTTTCTGCAGCTCTAATTATTCGTGTTGTGTTTTATATAAAAGAAGAGGAAGCCAGGGAAATGTTTGATAGAGGCCAGGCAGAAGGGGGTGCCTCTGTGGGCCCATGCTGAGGCATCCCTTCCCCCTGAGATACCAGTTTATTTAGGACATGGGGAGGGGAGTTGAAGGGGTAGTAGAGACAGAGAAAGGCAGAGAGAGAGAGAGAGAGAGAGAGAGAGAGAGAGAGAGAGAGAGAGAGAGGAAGAAGAAGAAGAAGAAGAAGAAGAAGAAGAAGAAGAAGAAGAAGAAGAAGAAGAAGAAGAAGAAGAAGAAGAAGAGAAGAGGAGTAGAGGCCAGCCATGAACATGTGGAGAGAGGGGGAAGGGAAATGGTAAGAGAAAGAACAGAGGAGGAAAAGAGCAAGAGTGAGGAGGGGGCAAGCAGCCCCTTTTATAGTGAGTCAGGCACACCTGGCTGTTGCCAGGTAACTGTGGGGTGGAGCCTAGAAGAAATGATAACAATTGGAATCTCTCAAAAGTGAAAGCTTAAGTTTGTAAGCAGACTGTACCTTCATCAAAAGTATTAAGCTTGAGTTATAGCTGTTCTTTGGCTACTTTGTGGGTTCTTTTTCCTTCTACCCTTCTCCACACGTCTTCTCCCACCCTTTTCACCCCCTAACACTAGGCAGGAGAGAAAGGATAGAGGAGGAGGGGGGTGTCGTTATCATTAGATTACTGCCTGCTGATTAGGGGCGCTGAGTTCCTTGGGACAAGTTTGATCTTCACTCTCAGGGTATCTACTTTCTTCTTGTTTCATCTTTGCACACTGACTACTCAACAAACTTCAATCAATAGCAACTAACCAACAAGTCACCAACAGTAAACAACTCCTTGAGGGGCCCTAACATTTATATATCCTCTGAAAAGTCCCCAGAATATTCTAAATATTACACAATCACAGAAATTATCTGCAGCTGGCAAAACCACGCCCTTGCCAGAGCATGAGACAAATCATAGTCATCTGTTGTGAAGCAGCTTCGAATCCCACACCTGGGCTTAAAACAAAAACGTATTCCCATAATATTTCTGTGTTTTCCAAAGAAACCCAAATTCTCACTACAGAGTTCTATACAAATTCCCGTCTTATGTCAGGCTTCCTTTTTCCATACTGGAATTCAGTCATTTCTCGGTGAAAGATCTAACAACCAATCCGCCAAATGCCAAGTTACTTCTTGAAATTATTTTACCCAGTGACAATTTGCCAAGTAAACAATTTGCCATATCAATGAACTTTGCTCAGTCATCAAAATCTGTCTTAAAATTATTTCAGCAATATTCCTTAGTTTTCAGATAATAAAACATACATGGTGAGCCAAATAAGTAAGAAGGTAGCTTACGTAACCACACTAGGTATCAAATCCTAAAATTTCTGATTCTGACTTAGAAAGTTATAAGTATAAATGTAGACTTGGTACCAACCTGCAGATTAAAAGTGAAGAAAGAAAACTGCTGGGGCCTGAGCACTGACCAGATCCCAGGCAGCAGCTCTGCCCCCAATCTCACAGAACCCAGAGGAAGCGGGCCTTCCAGGAGCTCTAACCCGGGCAGTATCTCAGTTAAGGAGACAGCAATACCAGCCCCAAACAGGAAGTAACTGAGACCCACAAGGACCCAGGGAGTCACTCCAAGCCTGGAGCACTGGTTCCTTCCTGTCTGCACCTGAGCACTGAGCAGATCTTGGGCCCCAACTCTAACCCCAGTAGTAACACCCACCCTACACAGTTCTGATACAATCAAGGTAATAGGAAAGACAGGCTCCAGTCAGAGACAGGGCAGGGAGCACTAAAAAGATGCAGATGGCAAAAGGCAAATGCAAGAACATAAGCATCAGCAACCCAGGGTACTTGGCATCATTAGAACCTAGTTCTCCCACACAAGAAAGTCCTGAATCCCCCATATCACTAGGAAAGCAAGATTCAGATTTAAAATCACTTCTAATGATGATGATAGAGGACTTTAAGAAGGACATAAATAACACTCGCAAAGAATTTAAGGAGAACACAGGTATAACACAGGTAGAATTTAAGGAGAACAAAGGTAGAAGCCCTTAAAGAGGAAACCTAAAAATCCCTTAAAGAATTACAAGAGAACACAACCAAACAGGTGAAGGAATTGAACAAAACCATCCAGGACATAAAAATGGAAGATGAAACAATAAAGAAATCACAAAGGGAGACTACCCTCAAGATAGAAAACCTAGGAAAGAAATCAAGAGTCATAGACACAAGCATCACCAACAGAATACAAGAGATAGAAGAGAGAATCTCAAGTGCAGAAGATACCATAGAAAATATTAACACAACTGTCAAAGAAAACACAAAATGCAAAAAGTTCTTAACACAAAACATCAAGGAAATTCAGGACACAATGAGAAGACCAAACCTAAGGATAATAGGTATAGATGAGAGTGAAGATTCCCAACTTAAAGGGCCGATAAATATCTTCAACAAAATTATAGAAGGAAACTTGCTTAACCTAAAGAATGAGATGCCCATAACTATACAAGAGGCCTATAGAACACCAAATAGGCTAGACCAGAAAAGAAATACCTCCTGTCACATAA
The DNA here is from genome assembly GCF_011762505.2 of Arvicanthis niloticus. NCBI lineage: Eukaryota > Metazoa > Chordata > Mammalia > Rodentia > Muridae > Arvicanthis > Arvicanthis niloticus. Next base: position 163,365,904 of record NC_047658.1, read on the forward strand.
TCATCAAAACACCAAATGCACAAAACAAAGAAAGAATATTAAATGCCGTAAGGGAAAAAGGCCAAGTAACATATAAGGGCAGACCTATCAGAATTACACCTGACTTCTCACCAGATACTATAAAAGCTAGAAGATGCTGGACAAATGTCATACAGACCCTAAGAGAACACAAATGCCAGCCCAGGCTACTATACCCAGCAAAACTCTCAATTACCATAGATGGAGAAACCAAGATATTCCACAACAAAACCAAATTTACACAATATCTTTCCACAAACCCAGCACTACAAAGGATAATAGTAGGAAAGTTCCAATACAAGGAGGGAAATTATATCCCAGAAAGAGCAAGAAAGTAATCCTCTTCCAACAAATCCAAAAGAAGATAGTCACACAAAGGTAATTCTACCTCTAATAACAAAAATAACAGGAAGCAACAATCCCTGTTCCTTAATATCTCTTAACATCAATGGACTCAGTTCCCCAATTAAAAGACATAGGCTAATGGACTGGATATGTAAACAGGACCCAGCATTTGCTGCATACAGGAAACCCACCTCAGTGACAATGACAGACTCTACCTTAGAGTAAAAGGCTGGAAAACAATTTCTCAAGCAAATGGTCCTAAGAAACAAGCTGGAGTAGCCATTCTAAAATCTCCAGCCGGAGAACACAAAGGGAGGGACTCATGGCTCCATCTGTATAGGTAGTTGAGAGTGGCCTTGCCAGGCAACAGTGGAAGTGTAGGGCCTTAGTGCCTGAAAGTTTGGATTCCCTAGTGTTGGGGAATTCGAGAGCAGGGAGGTGGGAATGGGAGAATGGAGGGAACACACTCTCCTAGAAACTCCCAGAATTATATGGATTAGACATGACAGAGGCAGGCTGCCAGAAGACTAGATTCCAGAATTCAAACAAAAAGTTATCTTGATACTAAAATTTGTTTTGAGAATTGTATATTGCAGAATACACAGCCTCGGTGTATCTACTCATCAAGTGAGCTGAGCAGACCTGCTTGAACCTCTGATGTCCTGGAATTCCAGCTGGATGCAGTGAAGACAAAGCGTCAGAGGCTTATCAATTTACTCTTCCCCCCACCCCTCTTCTAATATCTCAACACCCATAATCAGCTTGAAGAAGTTAATGAAAAGTCGGCGTCCCTATTCCCTGGGCTTGGGGACTGAGGTGGTTAATATTGAGCTGTCTTTCTAGGGGAAAGTAGTGATTTTGTTGGAACAGGGAGGATTAGCTAGGATTTATTGCATAGCCATAACCTATTGGTAGAAATATGTATAATTTTTATTAAGATGAAGTTATAATTTCTTAAATGGTACAAAATTTACTCTGATTTCAAATTTAAGGTTTTCATTGGTATGAACTTCTTATTGATATAAAAGTGAGATTAATATTCTTACTCTCATAGGCATTGTGCCTGTATAACACATTTAGGAATACAAGGCTTAGACTCAGTACTTCTTTAACTTTTCTAACTGATTTGAGATGGTTAGCCTGTGAGTTAAGGGCCTATAGCAAATTCATGGCTCTGAGTTTATTACTAGGGTGTTTCCTATATTTTATTTAGAAATAGCTGAGAGGAGTTAACAGACAACAGTCCAGATTGCATTACATGGATAGTTGGTTTTCAAAACATCAGAAGTCCACAGAATTGACTTTACAAACATTTCTGTATTAATGTTCATTTTGATTAGAGACCTGTCTGCTCCTGACAGCTTCCTGTCTTGGATTCTAAGAAGAAATTGAGCATCTTTGGAGTTACTCCAGTTGTGGTGAGACAGCCACTAGGCAAGAATTGCCTCTTTTCATCTATAGACAAATTACTGTCCAGAAAAGGACACACTTGCAGAATAGTCGACTGATTATATCTGCCAAGACAGAGTAATCAGCCCTTAATAATTCTGCATCACTAGGTCTGTCAGATGATCCTGGGCCAGAAGGCTGAAGATCAGATGCTCCAATGTTTTGTAGTATAGGGACAGTCCAGGTGTTCAGGGGACTCTAAAAATTGGCTAAGTTTTAGAAGCTATGCTTTGTGCTTCCCATAATTTCAGTTAACTCAGTCATTCTGGATTTCTGACAGGGTTGAAAACTTATAGTCTCATAGCCAATCCCAGCTATTTACTTTGAGAGAAAAGATTTGAGAGGATGGTTTTCAGCTAACACTCATTCTAAAGCCAAGAAAAAAGCCAGGTTCAGAACTAAGTCTTTTAGTTAGGAGAGATGACAGAGGTTCTGGTTAGTCAACAAAATGATGGACTGGGTATGAGGTCTATCTTGTACCTTACCAACACAAATTGGTATAGTTATGCTCTAATTGTACTTTGAGAGAAAAGTTCTATTTTAACAGGAAGGGTGATATGTAGGAGGAGCTAAGGTGGGAGGAGAAAGGAGAGGAAGAGGAGGAGGAGAAGGAGAGGAGGAACTAGGTGAAGAGAGGGGTGGGGGACACGGAGGCGGATGTTTGAGTGCTTCCACCAGTCAAAGACAGTTGATATATCTAGGTTGGGTATTGGGTTACACTTCTGATTGTATGGGCATCTTGTTATTGAGCATTACCAAACTTATAAAGCCTTTGATTAACATTTTAAAAAGGTATAAGAGCAAAAAAGGAAAAGGGGGGTGAAATAGGGGTTTTCTAGGGAGGTGAAATGGGAAAAGGGAATGGCATCTGAAATGTAAATAAAATATCCAATAAAAAATTAAAAAGAAAGAAAGAAAGTAAACTGCTGACGATGCACCTCTGAAGAGACAGCAGAACAGCCCGGAGCACCAGCCCGGAGCACCAGCCCGGAGCACCAGCCCGGAGCACCAGCCTGGAGCACCAGCAGCTCAGAGTCACCTCAGTCACAAGCCTAAAGTGTTAAGGAAGAATTTAGAAGGATTTAAAAAAAAAAAAAAAAAAACGCCAAGGGACAAGAACAACCACATCACCTAAGAAACTAAGGGTATGACTCAAAAAATAGAAAAAGGAAAAAGAAAGAAAACACTCCCACACTCCCAAACATTGATTTGTATTTGAAACAATAGGAGAAAGCATCTTACACATTGTGAATACAGTACCATAAGCTGGAGAGATGACTCAGTGGCTGAGAGCGTTTGCTACTCTTGTGCTAGGCTCAAATTCAACTTCCAGCATCCAACCATGTTAGTCAGCTCACAGCGCTGCTTCTGACTCAGTTGGTTCCAGGGGATCCAACATCCTTTGTGGCCTCTGCAAGTACCTTTACAGATCTCTCTCTCTCTCTCTCTCTCTCTCTCTCTCTCTCTCTCTCTCTCTCTCTCGCTCTCTCTAACACACATGCCCCACACCACTCACATACACACATCACACACACACACACGATCACACACATATCACACACACATCACATCACTCACAAACACACACATCACACACACACACACCCCACACACACATCACACACACACCCCACACACACATCACACACACACACACCACACCCCCCCACACACACCCCACAACCCCCCACACACATCACACACACATCACACACATCACACACACACATCACATACACACACATCCATCACACACATACACATCACACACACACTCGTGCATGCGCAGGCAAACACGCACTCAAATCACTTTTTAAAATGCCGAAAGAGTAGATAAATAGAAAACTACAGTTTATCACAAACAATAAAAGATCAGGAAGACATCCATGTAGGCACACACACACACACACACACACACACACACACACAAAACCCAGTGAAATATTAAGGTGTATGTGTCCTTTGAATTTTGATATTAAATGTATTAATCAGATGACAAACCCATCACAACCATGACCACTGATTCTCCAGCTATTCTGTGGTTGCCTTGACGACCAAAAATCAGAGTTAGTCAACAGTCTCTTGAGAAGCATCTCCAGAGTCATAGTCTCTAAGGGGACAATCATGCCCAGTGTGAGCTGCTACAGCACTAGCCCCATGAGCTCTGTCAACTTGACACAGCCTGGAGTCATCTCAGAGGAGTCTTGATAGGTGATGTCTCGCTTAGACTGGCCTGTGAACATATCTGTGGAGGAACTCTCCTATTCATTAACTGCTGTGGGAGGGCTGGTTCACTGTGGGTACCATCCCTCAGCAAGTGATCTTAGGCTGTACCAGTAGCATCCCCCTGTGCTCTCTGCCCTTGAACTCCCAGGTTGCGTTTCCTCCATGACGACCTTCTATGACAGGCTTTGACCTGGGAATATAAGCCAACTAGATCCTTTTCTCTTATAAGTTCCTTTTGACTGGAGTGTTTTGTTTTGTTTTTTAATCACAGCAACAGAAAGGAAACCAGGACAAAAGCCAAGATGAAGATGAACCCCATGGGAGAGCATTCTAAACTTTACAATTAAATGAGGAAAAAGGTTGTGATAGATATTCAAACCCATTGAACAGCATCCTCACCTGACTGATGCCCCTCAGCAACTCCTCTCGATGGCAGCCTTCCAGGCAGGTCTCCACCAGCTGCCTGCCCGCCCAGTTCTCTAGCCTTCTCTCACCCTCAGGCAGGTATGCTGGCTCCCTTATGTTTTAAAAATTCCATTTCTGTTTCGCCCTCTCTGAGGTACTTGCTTTCAGCTGCCTTTCTGTGAAGAGGGCTCTTCCTTTATTCTTCCTTTATTCTTACGGCTGTGATCTATTTTATTCTATTTTAGTTCAGTGTTATTTTATCAGGGTGGCCTACTATAAAATCTCCTTGACAGCCAAGTATGCACTTGAAGTCCCAGTTGCTCAAGGGGTTGGTGCAGAAGATCACTCAAGCCCAGGAGGTTGAGGCCAGCTTGGGTAACATGTTAAGGCCCTTGATTACCCCCAAACAACCAACCCATCAATCAACCAAATAACCAAACAACCCATTATCCAAGCAAATAGACAAGCGCACAGCGTCAACACTCCTGGAAAATGGAATTCTGGCTTGGTTCTTGTTTTATTCATCTTCCTGACTAGAATGTCAACTCTACAAAAGATAAAAGTTACACTTGAAACCACCTTCTTTTTCCTGGCCCAGAGCAGACACTGCATGATGCTTGTTGAGCCAATCAAAGAATAAGCTCGCCTTTGAGAACAGACCAATCCTTCGTTTAAAGAACCCGCTTGAGTGGATATTTCAGTAATGAGAAAATCCTCCAAGAAGTCCCTTCAGAATGGGATCTTCTGAGATGAGTCTCCTGCCATTCACTCTTCTAGTGCTGTCCAATGAACAGAAGATTATTTTTCTACTTCAGATGGCCCCACCTGATCGATGAATGCTTGACTCCAGAAGGTGCCATCTGCAGAGACGAGAGGGTCTGTAGCAGGCTGACAAGGAAGAGTCTGGGGAGGAATAACTCATCGTATGAGATCTGACATAAGACAAATCTGTTTATAGAGATGCCTGGGCCAGCATACATTGACCAGCATCCTAGGGAATTGCGTCTGTTTTACACATTCATATCTTCTTAGGGAGGCCTGGATCTAAGTGATACTTTAAAGACAACTGCATTAAACCCTAGAATCATGTCAGAGGACAGGATGAAAGGGATCCCATTATTCTTGTAACCTGTGCCCCAGGCAACCTCTGCTGCTGTTTTTCCGCTTCCTCTGAACTTCTGCCATTGAAAAAAAGCTAATTAGGAGTCAGAAAGAGGTTAAAGTTCCCCCAAAGACACACTTTCAAACAAAGAATGGGGGGAAAGTTTTCCAGGCTTGGCAATCAGATGTGGTTTTGATAGTCATTAAGGTGACCTTGAGTTCATCTTCAAGCAAGATCCTGAGAAAATCGGTGTAAGACTCAATCTACTTTTCCCTCATTGAATTTAAAGAAAGCAGGGGCAGGAATCTAGATACCGCTGCCTGGCCTGGGTAAATCATTAAGGCTGCTGTTCTCTTTTTTGAGGGCTTGAAGAATCTAAGGATTCTTAAATCTGAGTTCTGAATCTATAAATATATGTAGTTACGTGTGGTTATTGCAGGTTCTGAAGTACTAGTTTAAATTAAAAGATTTTTGGAAAATGCATGTGACATGCTGACCAATGCTTACTTACTGTCACTATCTATTCAAATATTGTCTTTTGGAGGGACTAGAGGCCCACAGGATTGGTGAGACACTGTGCCCTTTGCCACTAAAAATTGCCTCAAACTGAACCTAGCTTCAGGAAGGAAGGCTGCAGTGAAACATTCACTGCACAGGCATGAGGACAGAGTTCAGATTCCAACACCCACGCTGAATGGGCAAAGACACGACTGCCAGAGGAAGCTGGCTATCTAGACTCGTCGAATAGGCAAGTTCTGGGTTCAAGGGAGAGGTCCTATCTCAGAACATAAAGTAGACAGCAATTGGCATTGACCTCTCTGACCTACACACACACACACACACACACACACACACACACACACACATACACACAGAGGTATGCATGCACACATGCAGGCACCACACATACATGTGCAGAAGAAATCATTGTCCTCATGTTGGGTTTTGCTACCGTTCTTTGTGAAGAGGAGGGCCAGTGCGTGCTGTCATAACCGGACCTGAGGAAGATCGCCCCTTCCCCGTAGGCCTTCAGCCCTGCTCCTGCTGGTCACTCCGGGGTCTCTCACTCCGAGCCTTCCATTTTCATAAGGCCTTTCCTTGTGGTCTCACGTGACTACGGAGCATTGTCGTAAGATGGCGACTTCCGGTCAGGCATCTCCACCTCCCTTTTCTCTCTGTACCACTTCTTCTCTTTAGGAGGAGGGGGCCGGGCAGTGGTGGCACACGCCTTTAATCCCAGCACTTGGGAGGCAGAGGCAGGCGGATTTCTGAGTTCGAGGCCAGCCTGGTCTACAGAGTGAGTTCTAGGACAGCCAGGACTACACAGAGAAACCCTGTCTCAAAAAACAAACAAACAAACAAAAAAAAAAAAAAAAAAGGAGGAGGGGACACTTTTAACCTTTAATGTATGTCACTGGCCTTTGAGCCTCAGGAATAAAGTTGATCTCAGATTGAACGGTAAGTGGATTCCTAATGGATCAGAGGAGAGATTAGAGAGTACTCGAGTGCCCAAATGGCTCCTTGGACAGCAAGAATGGATGTGCCAGTCGGAAGATACAAACACGTATCTACAGAATGGGGCCGGGGGATTTCTTGTCAGAAGTAAACCAACAGGGCCATATATTGCTGAGCAAGGGCAGAGGCCATCTGACAGCCTTCTTAGGAGCTGCCACTGACTGGCAGATGCCACCCGTCCCTTTTGCTCCAGCTTCTTCCCTTCTTTCCATCAGCCGTGCGACACACTTTGGCTGCCCATGTTGCTTGCCTGTGTGGGAAATATGCTGGGCTCATGTGAACGCATACCTCCTGGATGTCTTGTGATCTTTTTTTTTTTAATACTGAAAATGTATAATTGAGCACCGTGGCTATGCAACGGTATGAGGCAAACTGCACAAACCCATCACCTCTGGGTACCCAGGAGGTGTCTGGGCTGGTATAGAACAGATATCTCAATGGGACTGGTCCACAATGACCCATCAAGGATGACAGGTAGAGATCGTGCGATGATAGCTGTCACGTGGTCAGTAATTACAGGAAGTAAAGACTTCTCAGTACTACAGGTTGAACTGTATCCCTCCTAAAAGACGTATTGAAGCCCTATATACCCCTCAACTTGTAGTCTCTCTCCTTTTGTAAATACAGTCATCAAAGAAGGAGTTAGTCAAGTTAAAATTAAGTCACGCTTGTCTAAGGTGGGCTCACAATCCCACAATCCAATGTGGCAGCGTCCCTGTAACACGGAGAAATTTGAGCAGAGAGACTGAGAGGAGAAAGATTGGAGTGATGTTGTCACGACTCAGGAAATGGTTAGGGATGCCAGAAACCAGAACAGGCGATGGAGAACCCTCCCCTAAAGACACCAGAGGGACTCAGCTTCTGACACCTCTATTTGAACTTCTATACTCCAGAACGAGTGCCTGGTTTGTGGCAATTCTAGAAAACTCATACATACCCCTAAGAAGACATGGTCAAAAGATTCCACACTGTACTGTATCCTACCTGGGGCTAGATCTCAAAGGGATGGATGAGGAGAATTGCTGTCAGTGAATAAGTCCTAACCCTGGAATATCTGGGTGGAAGTAACAAAATATTTTAGACTAGGCAATGTATAGACAAAATAAAATTGGGTTTGCAGTTCTTGGGCCTGTGGAGTGTAAGGTCAAGGGATAGCAGACTCAGAACTTACTGAAGGTTCATTCCCTCGGACCCTTTTTTTTTTTTTTTTTTTTTTGAAAATTTTTTTATTGGTTATTTTTTTTATTTACATTTTAAATGTTATCCTCCTTCCTGGTTTCCCCTCTGCAAACTCCCTATCCTATCTCCCCTACCCCTCCCTCTATGAGGGTGTTCCCTCACCCACCCACCCACTCCCACCTCACCACCCTAGCATTGCCCTACACTGGGTCGTTGAGTCTCCAAAGGACCAAGGGCCTCCTCTCTTACTGTTCCCAGATAAGGTCATCCTCTGCTACGTATGCTACGTGTACTCTTTGGTTGGTGGTTTAGTCCCGGGGAGCTCTGGGGGGTGGGTGTCTGGTGGGTAGATATGGTTGTTCTTCCTATGGGGTTGCAAACCCCTTCAGCTCCTTCAGTTCTTCTCTTAACTTCTCCATTGGGGTCCCTGCGCTAAGGTACTCAGTTCAATGGTTGGCTGCGTGCATCTGCATCTATATTGGTCAGGCTCTGGCAGAGCCTCTCAGGCAATAGCTATACCAGGCTCCTGTCAGCAAGTACTTCTTTATAGGAGGAGCTAAGGTGGGAGGAGTAGAGAGAGGGAGAGGAGAGAGAGGCAAACATGAAGGCGCATGTTCTTGTGTCTCCACCAGTCTGAGGTAGTTGGTATATCTAGGTTGGGTATTGGGTTACAATTCTGATTGTATGGGCATCTTGTTATTGATCATTACCAAATATATAAAGCCTTTGGATAATCTAAGCATTAGAGTCTCATTTTTTTCTATCGGGCCCATGTGGTTGGCTGGATGGTCTGGGCAATGCCCAGCCTTGCAGAGACAGTGTGGAAGATTGGCAGAGCCATCTCCCATGCTGGTGTCTCGTGGGTAGTAGGGCTGGTGTTTCTAGCTGGCCGTTTCTAGCTGTGTCGTTCACGTGGCCTCCGGCCACTGAACATGGTGGTTGAGCTAGCCAGATCCTCCACAGCTTAGTCGGCTTGTCTGGCAGCCGCATTTTAAATAATTACATCAACACTTCATGGCATCAGCAATAGTGTCTGGGTTTGGTATCTGCAGATGGGATGGATCCCTAGGTGGGGCAGTCTCTGGATGGCCTTTCCTTCAGTCTTTGCTCCACTCTTTGTCCCTGCACTTCCTTTAGAAAGGAGCAATTCTGAGATGGGTGGGTGGCCCCATCTCTCAGCAGGGGGCCATGGCTAACCACTGGATATCCTCGGATCTCTTTTATGAAGACACTAATCCCAGTCATGAGGGCTGTCCCTCATAGGACTCACCTCTGGTCACCATCTAGAGGATGAGGCTTCACTATTGGAGCAGCAGAAAATACCTCTAGAACATTGAATTAAAATCTCAGAGCACAGAACCCATCCATATTTCTAGTTACCATGGTCAAATGAGAAAAGCAAATAAGAAACAAATACTCTAAGTTTAGTATGCTTCTATTTTTCCCTTTAATTAATTAATACTATTTGATTAATACTAAAGTCTTTGATAGTAACAAGAGAGTGAAGCTGAGAGGGAGGGTGGCCATTAGAACTGAGTGTTGGGGAAACTATTGCATTCTATAATTTGTCTTGGAGAACAATGTCCAGAGCAGAGAGAGAGAGAGAGAGAGAGAGAGAGAGAGAGATGACAGTCCTACTGCCTACTTCTCTCAGTGAGCCTCCTGTTGTAGAACTCTGTCCTCCAGGCATGGCATGGTTACTGCCATATTGAAGACAAACAGTTGTGGTTACCACACGTAACCCTCACAAGATTTAGTCACACATCCTCTTGGGGAAGAGGGCAGGGCTCATGAGTCAGGGGCATGAGGCTCCTTCCTTCCTTGAGTAGAGTAGTTGAGAGCTGTTGGAGGTGGGGCTGCACCTAAGCTGCACGTGCTCCAATAAGTTAAGCCGTCACTTTGATCTGACATTGGTACCCTGTCTGAGGAGAGCAGATGCTTGTTAACATTGCCCCAGGAAAAGCAATGCCACACTCGTCGGTCAAACTGGAGCACAACAAAACCAGAGATGAATTTTGGAGAAGCAGCATCACCTCAGCCATGGACGATGAGACATGCCAAGTGGTGTGGAGGGGTACACCTCCTCAAGGATGAGATTCACATATGACACAGGGATGTCCCCAGCCTAATTGGCAGAACATACTGAAACCTTGGAACGCAGCAAGAATTAGGCAGGAGAGTAAGCAGGCTGTGACGGCAGTTGTGTGGTCTGTGCTTTGGCTTTATGAGTCACAGCCCAGCCCAGCTGTCACCCCCAAAAGAACTTGCATGCTTAAGGGAGAACTTAGAAAAGAAGAACACACCGACGCTGTTCGCTGTGCTGGCTTCTGGGTTGGCAGAAAGTCTGGGGGGAAGAGAGAGGGTGAAGTGTAAGTGTCCTGCTTCTCCTCATGCCTGGTGTGGACAGAAGCAAGAGTCCATGTGAGATCTGTGTGGTATAGTTCTTTCCAGGACCCTAAACCTTGGAACCACTGGGAAGACAGACAGGAGGAGAGAGTGAGGCAGATGTGATTTCCAACACTCCTCAGGGCTGACCTTTAATACAGAGGGAAAGAAAATCCATGGCACAGCATGCAGGTGCACTTTAATAATCCCCAGGAAACTGATCCAAAGAAGGCTCTTTTTGTTTTGTGTTGTTTGGGGTTTTTCCTTATTTTATTTCTTGAGGGAGGCTCTCACTATGTGGCTCTGGCTCTCTTGAAACTCAGAGATCTGCCTGCCTCTGCCTCAAAAGTGCCGGGACTAAAGGCATGTGCTGCTACACCCAGTAGGCAATATGTGTGGAGGTCAAAGGACAGTGTGTGAATGCTTGTCCTCTCCCTCTTACCTTGTGGGAACTCAGGTCATTAGCCTTCGCAGCAGGCGCCATTACCAGCTAAGCCAGTTCACTGGTCCAGGAAAGCACTTTAAACAAGACAGAAGAGAGCCTCTCACAGCCTTGTCAGTGAGTCTGTGGGTCATGGAGTCGGGGTTGGGGGTCACTCTGAGCACTGTCAAAGTGGAGAAAGTGAGTAATGTAACTCTCCTGAAGACAAGAGCTGCTTCACTTGAGGAAACATGAGAGAAATCTATTTATGGCATACTGACTCAGAAGCTGTTGGGGATGCTTGGTCATCACTGGCTCAGGTCCTCCCTGGTATCAGAAATGGGAGGGCAGTGGAGGAGGCACATGAGTAGATGAGGAAACCACACACTTGAAGGGTAATGTTTGATGCCTGGCCCTACTGGGCCTGAGGACTGGAGATCTAAGAAAGAAGCCGGTTTGGAAGAACCCCTGGGGTTGGTATGAGGATTCAGTGGCTTTGCTGAGCTCCACGGTGGAACATGTTCTTTGTGAAGCAGAAAAGGGCCTGGCAGATGTGAATGACAGACTAGCATGTACATTGGGTTTTGAAAATGCTAATACAATGAGAGAGGATGTGTGTGCCCTTTGTGTGCACTTTGTGTGCATATGCAGACACATGCATGGCATGGCTTGCAGGAGGAGGCTAGGGGACAATTTTGGATGAGGGTCCTTGCTCTCTACCTTATCTGAACCGGGGCCTCTTGGTTGTTTGCCCTTGTGTGGACCAAGCTAGCTGCCTGTCAGGCTTCCAGGGACTCTCCTGTCTCCATCTCCAGTCGTCACCACAGGGTGCTGGCATTACAGGCACGCTAATGTGCCCAGGTTATATAGGTTTGGGGGATCCAAATGCAGACCACACTTGAACAAAAACTACCCACCAAGCCGCCCCCCCCCGTCCCTAAACCACTTTTCTTCATTTACCAAGTCCCACCCATATACATAAACTATGTCACTGTTCTATTACTCAAGCCAGACATCTATATCATCATCATCCATGATTTATTTTTCTTTTCTTCAGTCCTTCCTCCCACATATTAGACAACTCCATAGAACAGCTATAGAGAAACTCTGTCAGTAAAGTGTTTGGGACAAGTCCTGGTTAGTATTTTTGGTCAACTTGATGTGAACCAGAGTCAGCTGGGAAGAGGAACCTCAGTCAAGAAAATGCCCCCATCAGATGCCTCTCGATAAATCTGTAAGGCATTATCTTAATTAGTGATTGATATGGGAGGGTCCAGCCCATTGTTGGTGGTGCCAGCTCTGGGATGGTGGTGCTAGGTTATATAAGAAAACAGGCTGAGCAAACCATGGAGAGTGACAAGTGTTCCTCCATGGCTTCAGTTCCTGCCCTGACTTCCCTTCATGATGAACTCTGATTAAGACATGAAAGTCAGATAAACCAGCTCCCCACTCCCCAATTTACTTTTGATCAGGGTGTTTTATCACAGCAACAGAAATAAAACTAGTATAGTGTGTAAGCGTGATGACCTGAATTCAAGCTCCAGAACTCACAGGAAGAACTGGGCACAGAGATGTGCACCTGTAATCCTGGCACTGAAGAGAAGGGCATGGGTAGATACCCAGCTCCACCTGTGTCACTCAACAGACACAAAAAGAATGCGGGGCTGGAGAGATGGCTCAGTGGTTAAGAGCACTGGCTGTTCTTCCAAAGGACCTGGGTTTGGTTCCCAGCACCCACATGGCAGTTTATAGCTGTCTATAACTCCAGTTCCAGGGGATCTGACACCCTCACACACAGGATACAAGCAGGCAGAACACTAGTATGCATTAAATAAAACATTACAAAATTAGAGAGAGAGAGAGAGAGAGAGAGACAGAGACAGAGAGACAGAAACACACACACACACACACACGGGGGGAGGGAAGTAGGGAGAGAGAGAGAGAGAGAGAGAGAGAGAGAGAGAGAGAGAGAATGCCTTACAGTCGGATCTCATTAAGGCAGTTTCTCAGTTGAGGCTTCCTCCTCTCTGATGACTCTGATGACATAAAACTGTCCAGTACAGATGACATCAATCAGGGACTTCCAAGGTCATAGGAGCATCAATCAAACTGTCTACTGTCTGTTGGCTCTATTTTGGGGTGGGAATTCTACAAGATCACTGAGTGGTATTCTCTATTTTCTTGCTAGCCTGTTCTGAACACGCATGCATTTTTTATGAGTTCAGGTAGTGTCTTAGAGTTTCTATTGCTGCAATGAGACACCATGACCAAAAAGCAAGTTGGGGAAGAAGGGTTTATTTGGCTTATATTTCTACATTGTAGTTTCATCACTGAAGAAATCTACAATAGAAATGCAAATAGAACTGGAACCTGGAGGCAGGAGTTCATGCAGAGGCCATGGAGGGGTGCTGCTTACTAGCCTGCTCTTCATGGCTTGCTCAGCCTGCTTTCTTATAGAACCTAGGACCACCAGCCCAAGAGTGGTGCTACACACAGTGTGCTGGGCCCTTCCTCATCAACTGCTAGTTAAGAAAATGCCCTACAGCCAAATATTATAGAGGTATTTTCTCAGTTGAGGCTCCCTCCTTTCTTGATGACTAGTTTTTGTCAAGTTGCCACAGAACTAGTCGGTACAGGTGGAAGCCCTACCCCTGCAGTGCTGACCCTCGAGTGTGCTCCTGCCTAGGACAACTCAGGGAAGAGAAGCGGGGGAATCTGGTTTGGCATTGGGCACAAGCAGTTTGCTCTATTCTGGCATCCCTCACAGCTGGTCTATTACCTCAGGAGATTTAGGGAAAGTTTGTAACCAGTGCGCTTCCTTAAGCCTTCAAATAATCAAAGCGGCCGGAGTGACCAGACAATCTTATCTGCTACATGTTTACAAAAAGCCAGATTGCAAAGTAGCACCACAAAGAACTCAACTTTCTCCCTTTAGTTTTCAGTCAAACTTCCTACTCTGGGCCTAGAGCAAGGGTGGCTGGTTGAGTAGGGTCTGACAGGTTGTCAGTCATCCAGCTTCTACTTCCGATGAGTTAGTTTATCAATTCAGTAGACTGCCTCTTTTGCCTCATTTCAGAAAGAGGAGGGGCTAAACACATAAATACAAGCTGAATTGGTTGAGAACCCCCAGAAATGGACACAATTGCTACATGGTTTGCTACAAAAGTGCAGGCTTGTTTTGATACAGTTAATTATGTGGGAGTCTTGCTAATACTTGGCTGCTGCTTCTCACTGTTGTCTTTCACTGGTGGATGGAGTTGCTGAGAGAAAAGGGCTCAGATGCTTGAGTTCTTTGTTGACTATAACGAGAGATTTAACCTTCCTCTGTACTGAGGCGTGTCCGACTGTACAAGGAACATTCTAGCTGAGTAATTCTACAATCATTGCTGCCACGGGGCTTAGATTACTCGATAGCTGCAAAACTAGTGGAATATTTATGAAAAATCTGTGCTCGAAATCCATACGATGAGAGTTTAAAAATAATATCATATATTTAGACGGCTTAGGTATGTGCACATATTGAGTTAAAAATATTACCTCGATTCTGGGAGTTATAAATTAATATTTCATGCAGCAACTTGCCTTTACATTTCAGAAACTGATGTGAATATAATGCTTCTTGCCAGGAGCCTCAAGTTGGAAGAATTTTACAATGAGGTTTAGTTGCTGAAGCTTTAAATTGTAAAGGCCAGCACTCTGAAGGAAAGTGGATGTTTCAGCCACAAAAATTGATTAAAGAGAAATTTCCGAGAAGGAAACCTATTGATAGAAATGATGTAGTCAAAGATTTAAAAATGTGGGCAAGAGACTTTTTAATGTTCTCAGCCTACATGATTAATAGTTGAGAGCCAAATTTAGGGGCATTCCACCCAGAAAGAATTATGTTATCCAATTTCTGCTCGCCTAAGTAGCAAGCTCATTAAAAATGAATGAAGTAATCAGGCAATCTCTATGTGTGTGCGTGAGCATCTCGTTAATGTTTCACTAGACAGCAGTAGGAGAAACTGATGCTACAGTACCTAGGAAACACCACGGCTGCTGTAATTCCACAAGAAATAAACAGACTTCAAACACAAAGCCGCTTGATAACCTTCCAGTAAACACGGGCTGGAAACGGAAAAGGTAAAGGTGTCTTAAGACGTATCCATGACACATTTTGAAAACATGAGATGAAATAGGGCCACTTCTGGCTCACTTTGATGATGCAATGAGACAAGCTTAAATATGACTTTGGGGTCTCAGTTCTCAAAGAAGTGATTGCACTGTCACACATAAGTTTGTTGAGGGTTGGTGTAGAGAGATATCTTCCCACTACATTTGTATAAAGCTTGGCGATTGGGCTGTATGAGAGGTAGGCAGAGTGAGGAGAGGAAGAGGAGAAGGAAGAGGAGAAGGAAGAGGAGAAGCTAGGAGGAGAGAGATATAGGAGCCATGGAGAACCATGCAGAGGTCCAGGACTATCCTGGGTAATGATTTACATCATAAGGTTAGATATTGGGAAACGGCTCTAATTGTGTGGACAAATTGTTAATTGAGCATTTCTAAATATATAAAGCCTTTGGATAATTTAAGCCTTAGAGTCTCATTTCTACTGGGTACCTCGAGGACAACAGGATGGTCTGGGCTCAGCCAAGCATTGTGGAGACTGTCAGAGATTGACAGAGCCATCTCCCACGCTGGTGTCTCATGGGTGCCAGGGCTGGTGCTTCTGGCTGGCTTGAGCCTCGGCAGCAGCGCTCATGGCCTCAGGCCTTGCCTAGTTGGGAACATGGCGGCCCCACAACAAGCCAGTTTGGGTGCCGCCATTTTAAATATTAACCTCAAAAGTTTAGTCTATTGCTATGTGATGTGCTTATAAAAAGATTTAAAAAAAAAAGGGGGGGGGGATATGTTCTATGGAGGTGTGGGGGAAGGAGGTACCTCCGCTGGCCCATGCCAAGGCATCCCTTCTCCCTGAGGACCCAGCTACATGATGGTATGGTATAGAATAGAGTTTATTCAGGACATGGGGAGGGGAGTTAAGAGGGTAGTAGGGGCAGAGAAAGGAGGGGGGGAAGAAGTAGAGTAGAGGCTGGCCATTGAGCATGTGGAGAGAGAGAGATGGGGGAAGGGAATGGGGAGAGGGTGGGAGCAGGCAGGGAAGAGTAAGAGAGAGCGAGGAGGGGGCAAGCAGCACCTTTTATAGTGGGTCAGGTCTACCTGGCTGTTGCTGGGTAACTGTAGGGTGGAGCATACTTGGCTGTTGCCAGGTACCTGTAGGGTGGAGCTTAGACAGAATACTAACAGTATGTATTATAGCGATAGTAAAGGTCTAGGCCTAGGATTGACTCCTTATTTACAAGCTTTTGTTGTGCAAACATTGTTCCTTGATGTTAAACTATTGGTTAAATAAAACTGTTGACAGTCAATTACTGGAGGGATTAGAGGAAAGTGGGTTTAGAGGAGGAGAGATGAGAGGAGAACGGGAGAGAGGAAGCCTCCATGAGGGGCGATGGACAGTGAGCACATGGAGAAACAGCAAGTATCTGGGGTACACCACGGGGGAGGTAGCTGGGCCAGCAGTTAGAAGTGTAGATTAGGGGTTAACCCTCCCCCCCCTACACACAGTGATTATCAAAACCAAATAAAATAACCATAGTCTGAGCCTCATATATTTGTAAACTAGTCAGGGATAAGCTTAAACTGCTTGCACTACACGAGTTCCAGCGGCCAGATCTTCCCTCCTAAGTTCTGTTTGACAAGAGCCCTGTCTCTCAACTGCAGCGGTTGACTTTCAATCTGGATAAATCTCTGATGGGAGCGGCATTTTCTGTGAATCTCGGCGTGTTTAGCAGCCACCACCCACTGGATGCCAGTCACAATGCTTGCCTAGTGTTGACAACCAACCATGCCTCTCCGTACATTAGCTAATGTCTCCTGGCCTTTCTACCCCACACTGCCGAAAGGCGTTACCCCCGTTACAACAAGCACCTTGAGGATACAAAGGACCCATTTCCAGTCAGACCAAGAACCTTCCCACAACATAAAACACAAGGATTAACTTGCAATTATTTGGTCAATTTAGACTTCGCAGACAATTAAACTAGTTAATTCAGATCAGAATTTCTTCTTTGGGATTTGACTTATCAGGACCAGAATCTAAATTAACTCAATTAGTGAACCAGCTTCGACTTCTTAATTCTAACATGAAGTTTCCAGTTCAGGAGGACCTCAAGTGCAATAGTCAGGTCTGACAAAGCAGAAGGAGACGCGACATCACACACACACACACACACACACACACACACACACACACACACCAAGGCTCCTTCCTACTGGCTCTGATTTAGCCATGCCTCCTTTCTCTCAATGTGAGTCTCCTCATGAAGTGTCTGTTCACTTCATGGTGAAAAGTGCCACGTTTTGGGGTCAGATAAAACTGTTCAGACTCTGCACTTACCCTCTCCTCCTGGCGAGGGGGCAGGGCAGAAGGCTTGCCTTAAAGTAATTGATGAGGAGGGATGTTTTGTTTTTCAATGCACGATAAGCCTTCGTAAGTCATTTAAAATCCAAACCAGGGCTATGCTGTAGCTCAACGTAGAATGTTTTGCACGAATGAGTCCTTTTATTCAGTGCCTGGCATCATATAAACCAGGCAAGGTGCTGTACACCTTAATCCCACGAACTCAGGAGTGGGAGGATTTGGAACCAGGAGTTCAAGACCATCCTCACCTATATAAAGAGTTCAGAGTCAGCATAGACTATATGAGAGCCTATCTCAAACAAACAAACTGATACAAACCATAAAAATACCCGGTCCTCGATACCGTCCTTGAGCCTCTGTGTGGGAGCCATTTACTACTGAGTATTCTGCTGTTTGCTGCCAAACGAATCTTAATTTTCGAATGGAGTAAGAATTTGCAATGGAAGAAAAGATGGCTGGTTGCCCCTACAATATCTATTGTCCTCTCTTTTTAAAAATTCTTAATTATGTCTTCCATAGCAATTGGCCTCGTTTTGTAGCTGCCTTTGAAGCTACAGCTGATCTGAGATTTGAATAAGAATGGATGAGATCTTTCTCTTTCTCTCCAGGTCACTCACTCAGCCAGGGTGCTATGTAAAGGGTGGAACTCCAGCCATCATCCTTGGGTCTAAGTGACTTTAGAAATGGAAACTGCATACTAAAGAAAGTATATAGAACACTTCAGCACAGAGGCTACACCTGTGATGCCAACACCTGGGGTGGAGGCAGGAGGATTGGAGTTCAAGACCAGCTTTGACGATGTAATGTATTCAAGATGCACCTGAGCTGGTGAGACCCTATCTCAGAAAAACACGGGCAGGAAAGAGAGAGGGAAGGAGAGGGGGAAGAAAGGGAGGGAGGGAAGGAAGGAAAAGAAGAGGGGGAGGGAGGAAAAAATCAGGAAGGGAGGGAGGGAGGAAGAGAGAGAGGGAAGAAAGGAGAGAGGGAAGGAAAGAAGGGAGGAAGGAAAAAGAAAGAGGGGAGGGAGAGAAGGAAAGGCAGAGAAAAGGGATGTGGAGAGGAAGAAGTAAAGAAGGGGGGAAGAAGGGAGGGAGAAGAGACGGAAAAAGAATAACAGCAGTAGAAAGGAAGAAGGTGGAGTCTCTCAAATGCCTGTCTACCTATTCCTGTTCTTCTCCTTGGTTAATTCAATATTCTTTGGAACTAGTATATGCAACCAAACACCATTACGATTGCTTTGGTTTCGAAAAGGCACTGGTGGCAGATCTCTCTAACAGAAATGACGATGAGGACAGGAATGCTACCTCTTAGAAAACAGCTATTTTTAAATTAAAAGTTGCCATCTAGCTACTTTAAGCATTCATTTTTATTTTATGCGGATGAGTGTTTGCCCGCGTGTATGTATGCATACCACATGCATGCCTGGTGTCTGTAGAGGTTCCTTACGACTGGAGTCAGCAGCGGTTGTGAGCTGCCTTGTGGGTGCTGGTAGCTGAACCTCTGCAAGAGCAGCCAGTCCTCTGAACCGCTGAGCTATGTCTCCAACCCCTCATTTAGCTATCTTAAAGGACTAAAGAACTACTCAAATTGTATTTAATAATTCAACTTTTAAAAAAAGAACTATGTATTTATGTATATGAGTTCACTGTAGCTGTCTTCAAACACACCAGAAAAGGGCATCAGATCCCATATGGATGGTTGTGAGCCAGTGACCTCTGGAAGAGCAGTCACTGCTCTCAACTCTTAGCCAACTCTTTAGCCCCTCAACTTTATTTTTTATGTATTTTTAAAATAAATTTATTTATTTATTCACTTTACAACCCAGTACCCCCTTATATAAGTCTTCCCCCTTTCCACTTTCACCTCTGGGTGTCACATCCACTAGCTCCACCCCTCACATTAAGTCACTAGGCAACTTGACACATCCTTTCCCAACGAGGACAGGCAAGGCTGTCCATTTAGGGGCACAGGATCCACAGGCAAGCAGGCAACAGGCTCAGGGACAGCTGGCCCTATTCCAGTTGTTGGGGGACCCACATGAAGGTCAAGATGCACTTCTGCACATCTGTACATCCTAGGTCCAACCCATGCTCACTCTTTGGTTGGTGGGTCAGTCTCTGGGAGTCCCCAAGGGTCCAGGTTAATTGACATCTTTATTTATTTATTGCCATAATTATCCTAAAATATGTTTTTGGAACTGACTGAAAAAAAAAAAACCAAGAAATAAAAACCCATCATGACACTTGTCACTGTGTGCCCAGGAGTGTCCAGGAAGGAGATGAAATGCTCACAGAACGCATTTGGCCTCTACATGTCTACTGAGCACAAAACCTGCTAGAGATGAGCGCGCGCGCGTTTGTATGTGTGTGTGTGAGAGAGAGAGAGAGAGAGAGAGAGAGAGATTATAGAACAAAATCATATTTATTAGCAGAAAGTGATTTTCAAAAGATAAATGCAACAAAATGAAAATGTAACATACAAATAATCTATTTCAGGAAGCTAGCTAAGATACTGAATTCTTTCTTAGGTGTGTGTGTGTGGTTGTAATGGTCATTTTCCCCCTTCCCTTCTCCCTCTTGTTCTGCCGCCACTTGCTTCAGCCCCTGCTCGCTCCAGGCCCACTTGCTCGGGCCCAAAGCACACTGTAGCTGTCTTCAGACACCCACATGAGAGCATCAGATCTCATTACAGATGATTGTGAGCCACCATGTAGGATTTGAACTCATGACCTCCTGAAGAGCCGTTGGTTCTCTTAACCACTGAGCCATCTCTCCAGCCCAAGATACTGAATTTTTATCCCATATGGTTTTTATTTTCTTGGTCATATTTTTCCTATACAGTTCTTAGTTTGGAAAAAAAAATCACCCTATAATTTTTTTATTAACGAATAATTCATTGTTGCAGGCAAGGAATCTAGAGCAACAGCTGCGAACTCTCAGCTTCCTGCAGCTCTTTCTCCAATAGTTCTTAGTGGAGAGGCCCCTCCTTTCAGTCACTGACTCGTGAGGTCCGCCTTAGGACCAGCTATGTGTGGCTTATTCCTCATGCCATCCTGATGCACACTGAGAGCAAGAAGTGTGGCTTGGGTTGTTATCAGTTATGTGGACCTCAGTGTCAAGGAGGATTCAGGGTTCCTGAGATGCCTAATGCAGTGGTTCTCTATAGGACCCTGAAGGGCTGCTATACCCAGGCTGAGATTTTCCGTGTGCTGCTGTCTACTAAGTAACATTCTGTGATTCCTCTAAGATCAAAAACATCCTGACTAAGGCATGGTGCCCCAGGAAGGGAATTTACACTTGACATCCTATTGCCCCCCAGTTGAGTTCCTGGTTTGTTTTGTTGTTGTTGTTGTTGTTTTGAGTTTGTGTTTTTCCTTCCCTGGCTTGGTGTATATATTGAACCTGCCCAGTAAAGGCATTGGCATTCTCTCATAACGGATGACCCGAGTCTGAGTCTTTCTTTAATCCCCCAGGCCTACGCCCGAGCTCAGTACTACGGCAGCGCTGGAGCTGTCAGTTCTCATCTGTCCTAACACTGTGACCTTTTAATAAGTTCCTCACTCTGTGGTGACCCACAACCATAAAATTATTTCTGTTGCTACTTCAGAACTGGAATTTTGCCAGTGTTATGAATTTTAATGTAAATATCTGATATGCAGGATGATCTTAGGAGACCCCCTAGAAAGAGGTCATCTGACGTCAAAGGAGTCATGACCCCCAGGTCGAGAACCATTGGCTTAATGCATACAGCACTAGAAAGCCTGTTGAACTCACATAAAAACTGGAGCCAACCAATCTCCACATGTGCACTGTGGCATGCACAGGCACACACCCTATAATAATGATAAATATATTTTTTAAGAATTCAAAAACTGAAAGCTCAAATAAAAAAAAAACTTTGTGGGGGGATGAGAAGCAAAAGGGCAAATACCCCTAAAATTGAAGGATGTGGGTGTCAGCCTTGGCAAGAAACTAACCTAACCTCACCCTGCTCTGAGGGCCTTGCCTGCATTAAGACACACACACACCTTATAAGGCAGACAGACACAGGATAGTTTAGTACCATGAGACTCCCATTCATTTTGGTCTACACACACACACACACACACACACACACACACACACACACACACACACACACAGTTTGTAGTAATGCACTTGGCAGCCTACTTCTTTCACCTACTATGTGCACCCATCCCTCTCCTCATGTTGCACAAAGCTTATGCTACCCTGTCTATGCTCCAGGAACAGGCCCCACTACCAGCCCTCACCCAGCTTCCCTTGAATCCAGGGATAACACACACACACACACACACACACACACACACACACACACACACACACACACAGAGTTGTTCATTTTCAACTTGCCTTTTGACACAATTGCTGGGCACTACTATCTCCGGCCTGGAAAAGTGTGCCTTTATTTTTATCTCCACATCTCTCCACCTACCCTAACCTTTAGTGGGTCAGTTACATCTAGTCCCTGGTAAACACCCCTGACCTGACCACCTGTCTGCAGGAGCGGCCTGTGTGGCCACTCTGTTTTGAGAACTAACACGGCTGGTCACCTTTTCTCCATCAGAGCATGGCAAATTCTCCTCTCCTCTCGTTTCCTTGTTTCCTTTTCTTGCCCCCAGGGACCTGGAAGTACCGCCTATCCCTTCTGCCCAGTAATTGGTCCATGGCTTCTTTACTGACAGATCAATAACCAATTGGGGAACAGGACCTTAGCATCAAAACCGCCCCTACATCCACACAAGGAACCTAGCTACCTTCAGCCTCACTACACCCCCCCCCTCCCATCTACATCAGGCTACGGGTATCAAACCTCAGTGGTAGTATGAATACCCACTCCCTGGCAACAATCAAATCTAGTATCTATCCCAGTGTATTAAGGCATGAAGACTAGGAAGGCAGAACTCGGTGTGCACAGGAAGAGGTAAAAGTGCACCCTCTCACCACTTAGATAACTATTCATCATCTTATTCAAAACTAGATGTACATGTGATTAAAATCGGAAGGGATGTGTACAGCTGAAACATGATTATGTAGCCTAAACTATTTTCACTAAAGTAAAAAAAAAAAAAAAAAACACCCAAAGTAAGCTTCTTTGTAACCAGTTCCCCCATCTCTCGTACCCCATGAAGGGCAACTTCAGACAGTATTCAGTGCTTTCGATTGCTCTCGCACACGTTGCCTGCTTTCTGTCTCCACAGTGTTCCTCTTTAATCTGTCCTATCACTGCGTTCAAATTACATTGCTTTTTTTTTTTTTTTTTTTTTTTTTTTTTTTTTGAGAATCTGTGTGAACCGTTATTTCAATTCTTTGGACGAGAGGTCAAGAACCTGAGACATCCAGCCAACCACGGGGCACACTTCTGGTGCTGTAGCAGTATGCTAGAGCGTCGAGCCAGCAGCTGAGGCCTCACTGTGTAGAACACAGGGAGAGGAAAAGGTCGCACAGTTATGTGACTGACAATGTGAAATCATACTGAACATGCTCCTTTTTGAAATCTTGCATCAGAACCATAGGTCAGGGGAGGGTCGGTCACCAGAGACCCACTCAGAGTGACCTGGGTATCTCCGGTTATTACAGAATGAAAAGTGACCTTGGGACACAGCTTACTTGAGCAATTTAAGGAGCACATCTGGGACTCATCACAGTTTGGATGCAGAGCCAAATTCTGTCAGAGGTTTTTATGACGGACTCAGGATGAATTGTGCGAGTGTATGTCCGTGTAGGCCCTAATCTCTATCTTTGTCACTGACAAAGGAGGATGGCTGTAGGGGACATTTTCTCTCTCTCAAGTCTTGCCAGAACTCGAGAAGATTCATCACCCGCCCAGAATAACTGGTTGTTTACATTGATAATTCTTTGAAAGCTCTTGAAGTGCTATGTTTCATTGTATCCCCGGACTTTCTTCCTCCGTTCTTAATTAGGGAGATTACTACTTGAAAAATGAGCATGTTTTTATTGCAAGGGGAATTATAATAAATCTTATAAATTTAAACTAGGAATCAAAGCCCCACTGAGCTGGGAGGAAATCAAAGGACTATAAAATCTCTCTCATTCATTCTCCCCTGGGCAGACTGACTCTTCTAATGTCAGCCTCGCCTTTCATTCTTGTCACAATGGGCTGAACTCTGCAGACATGCAAAATGAAACATTACATGTACATTGCTAATGACACATGCAGTGCCAATGCTTACAAATATTTAATGTGTCGTAGGGAGAAGATTGTTACTAAACACCTTGGAGTTAATCAGCTTCCAGGACTGAATGTCTCAGAAGATTGTATCCACTTGGAGAATTAATTTTTCAAAACTCCCAATTAAAGGGTAATAAGAAACTTCCGGAATTCAGTGTGATAGAAATTAGAATTTCATATAAAAATGAGGACCAGTTCCTCCATGCAATCGTAAGTCTGCATATTTTCTTTCACTCCTTCCTAGAAATAAAAGAGAATTACTTTAGAGAGCAGTGGTCATTATCAATTCTATCCAGAGAAGTAATTACCACACTAAGTATTCTCATAGCATGGAGCACGGTATCGTGATTGGGTGAATGTTTTACTTCAACCTCAGCAAAGAGAGGAAATTCCTCTCTTTCTGAAAGTACCGAATCAAGTAGTTCCTTAAAAACCTCAGAAAAGCTTTCTGTGTAAATGTAAGAAAAGGGCAGGGGCGTTGTCAGCTTTTAGGGAGTATTGAGAATGACCACGTCTGTGTCTTTCTTTAGAGTCTGAAACATAGTTTGTCTGGTAGCCATTGCTTTCTACTAAAGAAGAGTTGAGAGAAGGCCATCATCTTCAGATGAGTCGCTGGACACAGATGCCCAGTTGGAGGTTTTATTTCTTTAACGGCAAAGGCCAGAGCCCAGTTTCATTTCCTATCACATCTGTGACCAGTTAACAGTGCTTGAGAAAAGTCCTTGTTCTAAGAATACACACCACATGCTCAATGTCATCTGAGGAAGAAACTAGTTCTGTCTGCACCAGCAGCCCAGAACCAGAATACATAGCCTTGCTCGGCCAACAGGGTCACTCAGTCTTCAGTGTAAGCTTGGCCCTAAAGTCTAACCTTGTGTGAGATCATTGACACTCTTCTTAAGATAAGATTTATTTGTATTCTTAATTATGTACACACATGCGTGTCTGAGTAAGGGTGTGGGCACATGAGTGCAGTTGCCTGTGAAGGCCAGAAGAGGCCTTAGATCTGTTTCAGGAAAAGTTAAAAACGAACCGCTTGTTCTCGAGCTATGCCCAGCACCAGCGAGCTACATAGCCCCAGCCGGGTGTTCCCATCTCACAGACCCTCTGCCATGCCCCCCTCGGACCCCGCCCCCAAGACGTTGACGTGGTTGCTGCCTCTGCCAGCCAACTTCACTGCCTCCACGGCTCTAAGCCTAGCTCTATTTACAATGACCGCCAACCTCGTGGTTAGATATTACAATACCCAGTAACCCAGTATAATCAAAACTCTTGAAGCTTATACTTAACCAGTCAGATTTATATATGGTAAATTCTCAATGCACAAGATGCCCACACAATAATTTCAAGGCCAATTGAAATCGGTACAAGCTGCCCACCTAGAATAGATGAGTTATCCCAATCATTCTATCCCTATAGCAAATCATATCTACCTATGGCTATTTAAGGCCACGCTGGTTCAGGATTTTCTGTCTGTCTTCCATCTTGATTCTCTCTTCTCTCCTCCCTCCATCTCTTTCTCTGCATCTCTTAGCTCCGCCTCCCTTTTCCCTGTCCAATCACAGGCCTCCTGCTGCTCTGATATTTAGATACATTAGACAAGGAAATTCCTGTCACATGGATCCACTAGGACTGGAATTACAGGCAGTTACACTTGTCTGAGGTAGATGTTGGGAACTGAATCTGGGTCCTGTTAAGAGAGTTGCATGCCTCTTAACGGAACCATGTCTCGTCTCCAGCCCCAAGAAACATGATATTTGTTCATAAAGTCCTGCTAAGGTCTCTCTTAGAAGCCATGGATAGAGTCTACCTTTTAAGATTATATCAAGCTATGGAATTTTTTTTGGGGGGGGGGGGTACTCCCTGAGTCACGCTCCCTCATCCTTTCCCTTCCTGGTGAAATGCTGGCTGCATTCCTAAGTACCTAACCACTGAGGGACAGCTAGTCCAGTAGCTGCAGTGTGTTGCCCAAGGCCAAATAAAAAGAGTGGCCCTACTTTAATCTCTCATGGGATGCTGGCCAGGGAATGAGCATCTGTCTCATGCACTCCAGCTTCTGTGACTTACATAATAAAGCACTCTCTGAGACTCATTGAGAAGAGCATTCTATGCACCTATGCATGCTGTAGCACATTCAAAGACAGAAACGTGGGGTTTCCTCACTACTGATTTAACATGTTGTCATTTGTTTGTATATTTTTAAAAGCTTAAGTCACTTGTTTATGTGTAGTTTTAAGTTTTTCGTGAATGTGCCGGGTGTGTGGATGCGTGTGTGTGTGTGTGTTTCGTGTGTGTGCACATGACTGTGTAATGTATGCAGAGGCCAGAGGAAGGCATTCACTGTACACTTTATTATTCTGTACCTCATTTCTTTGAGGCAGACTCTCTCCCCAAACCTGAAGTTCAAATTTCACCAGCTAGACTGGAAGCTAGTGTGTTCCAGTTTAAAACCTGCCAGGGTTACTGGCAGATGTGGGGCCACACCCAGCTCCTTTCTTAAGAGCTGGGAGCTGAGTTCTAGTCCTTAGGCTTGAATAGCAAGTACTTTAAACTTCTGAACCATATCTCCAACCCCTTTATTTGAGGCCTAGACTGGCCTCAGTCCTGCTACATAGCCGTGATTGACCTTGAACTCCTGATCTTTCTGATTCTTCGTCCCAAGTGCTGGAATTACAGCTATGCAACACCATACCCAGCTAAGCCGCCATTTATAATAATGACAGTTCCACTCCATCGTCCTTACCTCATCCCATCTGTATTGTAGACACAATTACATTTAATCATCATGGCAATCTTAAGAGGAAATCATCCTGACCATTCTGTTTTCTAGAGTGGCTAACCACCTTGCCAAAGGTGGCACAGCTAGTTGACAAAAGGATGGGATCAACTCAGGTCTGAACCAAAACCTGTGTATACTAACCAGTAATGCTCCAAGTCTATAAAAAAAAAAGTTGCACTTGGGCTGGGTGGTGTTTACTACCACACTAACAAGGGGTTGCCATTTTTCTGCTGAGGAAAGATTTCTGTAGGAAGGTTTGCATCTCTGTCAGATTACAGTATGTTAAAGTTTATATTTTAAATACATGAGTACATAAAGCAAAAAGACAATGGTTTGGCCTGGTCAATGATGCTCAGCTAATGTGTGGAATGGTATCAATCTATGATATTAGTGATATCCGTCTATAATGCAATGAAGGTAGACCCTGAGAATAAGCATTTGAGAACCATTAAAGCAATATTTTAGAGAATAATGATAATAAATATAGCATTGCATTTGTGCTTTAAATTTTATGTTTTCTGGTAGTTCATATATAGTGTACTTATAAAGTTACCATTCTGTGGTGGGGGGAAGTCCAGAGATGACACAACAGTTAAGAGAATGTACAGCTCTTACAGAGGACTGGGGTTCAGTTCCAAACACCCACATCCTGAGGCTCACAAATGCCTGTAACTCCAGCTCCTGGGGACCTTATGCTCTCTGATAGCCTCTGATGACGCCTCTACCTACGTGCACATAACCACACACATATATACACATACACATAATTAGAAAGATCAGCTGGTATTTTATCATGTTAGGCATTCTGAAAAATACTCATGGGTACATACATTGTCCATGGTGTCTCTTCCTAGTACCAGATTTTACCTCTTCATCCTGTTCCAAGAAGAGCCCTAAAAGAAACACCACCTTGCTCTGCTCTCTGGGATATTCTACCATGCCTTTTAACACATAGTTAGAGAAGGATTGATTTTGGTCATTTGGGAGTACATACACACACACACATTTATTTTAATAGGTTATCAATGTGATTTTCCAGTCACACCACTCTGCATCCCAGAATATATCAGATTGTTCTCCAGTCCTTTGACGACACCCATGAGCACTGGGACACCGGAAGAACCCTTCCCTAGAACTGAATATGCACAACGAAGTCTGCCTTCAGGAAGGTTTGACTAGTATTGAGTAGACCAATTAGTCAACAGTGACCCACAAAGTTAGACAAAATGTTTCCGGAGTTTTAATTTCCATTTTCCTTTCATGGAACAAAAGAAATGAAAAGTGTGGACATCCTGGTCAACCCAGCAGCGGCTCTGACCACGGCACTCACGTCGGAGATACTTGTCAGCGCTGTGGTTTTTTTTTCATTGCCCGTTGAGAGAGTGTTGTGTCCTTCCGCTTACCGTGGTAGAATATTTCAAAGATTAATGCAAGGTGATGTGTTTTCCAGGGCTCCTCTTAGGGCAAAATACAGACATATAATGTGGTACTTGAGAGAGACATCCCGGACAATTTATGCACCCAGGAATCAGGATTGGCTTATTCATGATTTCTCAGGGAAGCCATGCATTTAAAAAGTCAATTTACTGCGATGGATGATGAAAGGCTGCCGCCGGCGGAAAATGTTCTTTTACGAAAGCTTTTAAAAGACTTCTTTCCCTACAACTTGGATGATAATATGTTTAAGGTTACAAGTGCCCATGCTATGTCCTTATTTTCAGAAGTGTGTCCTGGCTGCAGAAACATCTGGGGATAATGACACCTCCTCTAGAGTTGCTAGAGTTGATTTTCTACTGGTTGGTGACAAGTATGAATGTTTTGTGACAAGAGTCTAGAGTCTTGCAGTTGGCCCTGTCTCCAGAGACCAGTGTGAGAGCACAAGATGGGTCTTTTATATGATGACTCAGAGGCCTAGGGAGAGCGCTCTAGAGACGTCTCCCTTCACAGTCTGAATGGGAGGAAGATGAAACGGCTGGTGAAGTCACACTGCAGATGATAATTCTCCCAGGCAGGTTATAAACGTCCACTGACAAACTCTGCAAGGTGTGGGGGATGAGGACCTGGAAGGCAGCAGCATGACTGCTTTCAAAGCCATTTATCAGGGAAAACGTACCACCTGATGTAATGACACCCTGTCTGTGACATGTTCGTCTGTGCATGAAGTGTGCCTTCTGGGTATGCGTGTGTGATATATAAATACTCGGCACATATCTTTAATAAGGCAAGCTGGCTATACACTCAAGTGGATCAAGGCAAACGTTCCTGTCTGAGCTTGTCTTTACGTTGATGAATCACACAGATGGCTAGTTAGTTCTTATTTAAAGTAAATAAGGGGACAATAACATTTATTTTGGACATAAGTTGTGGGTATAGCTCATACCTTATTTTTATAAATCCTACTGTATGTATACATAATGTAAATGTATACAACTCAATGTTAAATTATAAGTCCTAATTTTAGTATCCATATGCAAGTTTGATTTTTTTTTTAAATGAAAGGGGTACATACTTAACAACTAACTGCAAGAATCTACAAACTAAGATATGCCTTGGCTCCAAATACAAAGACACGTTCTTGTTCTTCTTTTCCAAATGGGCTAAAATGCTCAGAAGGGACCAGGAGGAGCATTCAGCTCTCTCCATCCTCCCCTAAGCCAACCTCACATTTTAAAATATGTCGAATATTAAAAAGGCAGATTATGCTTTTTCTAAATTCAATTAAGTAGTAATAGGGGAGGTTGAAGCCTTCAGGATCTGAGATAATGAATGGTGCCGGGCAGAGCCTCTCAGCCTCAGGCAGCCCATGCTAAATAAGAGGCTTTCATTCAACCTGGTAATGGGACGCATCCATCTCCCACGTCTCTGAGCCCAGCCTTAAACTCTTCCTCAAGTGGAGAACATTATTAAACGCTTAAAGAAGACTGAAGTCACAGAAAGACATTTCCCTGGCTCATGATAAAATAGATTAATCAATGGAGACAATTTGTACATTAACTTCAGAATGGGAACAGAGAATGACTTTAAACATTCCGGGTCCTCAGAGCCTACTTACAAAGAGTGCTCACAATAATGCCTCTAAGTTCTTCATTAAGACGACCCCATAGGCATACAGGGGTGGTCCTCATGTACTCTATCTTATGTGCCCACCAACAAGCAGGTACATAATAAATATATGCAAATGAGAAGATAGAAGATATTTACATAAAGGCCATCAACTGTGAAAGATGCTGCTGCATCTCACCGGCCTGATTAGTCTAACCTGTGGTATTTGTAATCTCTCTCTCTCTCTCTCTCTCTCTCTCTCTCTCTCTCTCTCTCTCTCTCTCTCTCTGTGTGTAGGAACTGGAGAGATAGGTCTGTGGTTTACACTTACAAGCGTGTAGGAGAGACAGTGGGTACGACAGAGCACTTGCTGCTCTTCCAGAGAATCTCCGTTGTTTCCAGCTTTCAGGCCAGGTAGTTCACAACCACCTATAACTGCTTTATCTGACTCGATCTGACTTTATCAAGCACGCTCAAACATGAAACGCATACAGAGAGACACAATACACTTAAGTAAAATTACACTTTTGAAACATAAGTGTGTATCCTGTGAATGCAAATGAATGAAAACTCAATATTTACGGTTGTTAGTAGACCTCTCAGGTCATCCAGCTACCTAGAAATTTTCTAAAACTGGGCTATTGGAGGGTTTCTGGAGGTTAATAAGAAGCCAGCATTCCTTGTGAAACTGGTTCCCATCTGCCAAAAGGAGTCCTATCCCATATCAAAGCCTACAGGCACCTCAGGCCCCCTCACTGTTCCAAGTACCTGAGACATCTCAAAGCCTCAGCCCTGGCTTCTCACCTCCCTGATTCTCGTTTATTCTCTTTATAAAGACAAAATTCTTTCCCTGCCCAGTGTTAGTATTCTGTCTAAACTCCACCTCCACAGTTACCTGGCAACAGCCAGGTAGGCCTGGTCCACTATAAAAGGGGCTGCTTGCCCCCTCCTCCCTCTCTTACCCTCTTAATCTCTTACCCTCTTGCCTCTAGCTTCTCTGTTCCCTCCCCTCTTCTCTTCCTCTCTCTCCATGTGGTCATGGCTGGCCTCTACTTCTCTTCTTCCGCTCTCTTCTTCCATCTTCTTCCCCCCACCTTTGCCCTATCTCTTGAATAAACCTCCCCTGCTTGGAACCATGTGGTCTGGAGTGGTCTATTCTGAACTGCGGTCGGACTTCTAATAACTAACACCCAGGTTATTGACACTACCACCCTCTCTTCCTTCCTCTTCCCCCCTACTTCCCTCTATCCTTCCCTTTCTCTCTTTCATTCTCCCTCTCTTTTTTCCTCTGTCTATCCCTTCCTCCCTCTCTCCCCTCCCGCTCTCATAATCTCTGACTCCCCTTCACTCTGGCTACATAACTGTGCTCTACTCTCTGTCTCCTGTGCTCTCTCCACCTCCTCTATTTCCCACTTCCATAGCCCTGGCCGCATCCAGTCTGCTGTGTTCAGTCTACTTTCTCTCTCTGCTCTGGATTTTTCCAGGTATCTCTGACTGTTCTCTCTCTCTCTCTCTCTCTCTCTCTCTCTCTCTCTCTCTCTCTCTCTCTCTCTCCCTCCCTCTCTCTGCCTCCATGCATCCCCCCACAGAGCGATGGAAACCTTCATCATATCATTGAGTGTGCCGTGTCTTTACTGCACTCCCTTGGATACAGTAGTTGTATATATTTGCTTAATTGAAGACGTCTCTGTTACCTCTAACATATTTTGATAATGAAGTGTGCTTTGCTGGAAACTTACTCTCCCATCCTTTGATAGTGAACTTACAGAGCCCTTTGAATGAATGGTTTGGGAGCCTGGGAGAATTATAGCTTTTCATCAAGGGCCCCCAGAACTAAAACTTCAAGTGCTCTTGTTTTTTACATTATAAGATGCTTTATGGCCCTAGATGTGTCTGTGTTATAGGCTGCCTGTTCTGCTTCTGTGCCCTTTAGAGTTTTCATCTCTGGTTTAAGTGAGGGAGGTAGTAAATAGTGATAGTTTGGATAGGAAGTCTCCTTCCCCAAGGCTCAGGTTTTGATCCCCAGCTGGAAGCACTATTTTGAGATGTTCTGAAAGTTTTAGGAGGTAGGACCTAACTAGAGAATCACTGAATTGGTCACTGGAATTGGGTCATTGAGTCCCCGCCCTCTCTCCGGGTCTGCCATGAGGTGAAGGATTCTTCTGATGTTCTCCCAACTCCCACCACCTCATTCTGCCCATTCCACAGACTCAGGAGACTACGTTATCTGAAACTGTGAACCAGAATCTATCTTTCCTTCCTAATGCCGTTTGTGTCTTGAATTTTCTCCACAGCAATAAGATCCTAACCAGCACAGGGAAAGGGACATGGCTTGGCAGGTAACGCAATTGCTGCATACACAGGAGGAACTGAGTTCAGAGTCCCAGAACTCATGTATAGCTGGATAGAGCAGCCCACACATGCAATCCCAGTCAGTGCTCTGTGGGGAGACACAGTGGAGGCAGAAAAAGAAGAGCCCCAGAGGCTAACACTCCACTCATCTGCAGCAAGGGACTTTGTCTCAAGTGAGGTGAAAGAAGACCAACAACTAAAGTCCTCCGACTTCCACATGAATCTGTGACACACAAGTGCATGCATGTGTGCACATACACAGAGAATTTTTTTTTCAAAAGCTAAGAAACTAGAGCGAATATTATTTCCTTTTTGTGCACAAATACGAAAAAGTGCCGTGTGCTTTCTGACAGGTGGGTTGTGTGATCCAGCTGGTGCACTGCTAAATGAGCTAGCTTTGAGTGCCAATGCGTTGGCTGAGGCAGCAACATGAATTCATTTAATGGACATGGACCAGAAAAGCCGTAAAGCGGTATTGTTATAACTTAATGGAACAAATTGTCGAGAAAATGTGGGCCAGGCCTGGTGAGAGTTGGCAAACAGCAGAATGTCTCTGTGCTTACAAGCATCTCCCTTTGCTAATCTGGACCCTCAGTGAGCTCTTGGCTTCCTTGACTGAAATGCAAACGCCTCAGCAGAGAGACTCATCAAACTAGTCACAGGTCTGAGCTCGATGTCAGATGTTTCGACTTACTTCACTTGGCTCACAAAATTCTTTCCTGGGGGTCACACTGCCTTATCAGGCTGAGGAGACAGGACAGGAAACCTTTGCCACAGGGAAAGAATACAGAGATTACCTAGAGACATCGACATACTCAGGGTCTAGTAACACCTCCCAGATGGACATAATTCTGTTATTGCTTCCAAGACTACAGCCAGACATAGTGGCTCACAAATATAACCACTGGATTCAGTTGAGGCAGGAAGACTGCTCTGGGTTCAAGGCCAGCTTGGAATATGTACCACAATCCTGTTTCAAAAGCCAAGGAAGAAAGAGAAGGGGGAAGGGAGGGAGAAAGGCAAGGAGAGAGGAAGGGAGGGAGGGAGGAATGGAAGGAAGAAAGGGGCGGATGGGGGTAGAGTGGGGTGGGGAGGGAAAGAAGGCATAGGAGAAAGAAAGGGAGAGAGAAAGAAAAAACAAACTGGCGTTAGCTAATCAGATGACCCTTTTATATTCATATAAATCACTCATGAGAGGTTCATTCTAGACTGAAATTCCGTGATTTTACTTTATAGTTGATTCTAATCTATGATCTCTATGGCCTGCCCCTGAAACTTAATTTTTAACGTTTATGTTCCAGGACCCTGTGGCCATCTCTGTACTCCATCTAACCCTGGCCTAGCTGTCCTGTCTGGCTGACTGTCCTTCTGTATGGGTACTGGAACCTCATGGACTTTGGACCCAGGACACCTGGGTTCTACCAACTGTCATTTTCAGTCATTGTGCCATCAGAGACTGCTTAGCACCTTCAGACATCCGTTTGCTTATCTTTACTTGGTGATACTGTTTCTCAGGAGGTTAGATGAGTTGCAAGGGGGTCGGCTGAGCTTTCACGCTGATCCCTCTGCATATAATATGTGGTTAGTGCCCAGAATTTGTCTTCCTGTCTTCAAGTGTATTTCTTCTCTTTCCTCACCTTCCTGTCAGAGACAAACAACATATACATATTTTCTACATTCTTGTCGGAGTCAGCAATCTCAATATTTGCATCATGACCGGACCCCCGATGCTGCCTGTTACACAACAGTAGAAATACCTAGTTTAGGTGACATTCATCTATTAAGTGTCTTTTCCCCCTCAAACTATTCCACCAACCTCTTCTTACAGTGTGCTCATTCACCATCTCGTTCTTGAGAATATCATGACAAAAGCCCACACAGCTTTGCATAAATAAAGCATAGCTACTAATTTCGTTCCCTCCAGTCCCATGAACCTCTCCAGGAGGAAGTGTGTTAGTGTACCATGACTTATTTAGAAGGGGATCTGCACACGTCTGGCAGCAGAAAGTCGCTGTGTGTTTGCTGAGTTCCAAAGCCGAGATATATTCTGTTTCCTTGCTGGTGATCCCCACTGCCTTACTAGCAGAGTTTGGATATAAATGTTTATTGGATTATTAACCCCACTCTGGATTTTTATAATCACTACTTCTTTTTCATGTACAATTATCTTTCTAGGAACTTCAAGAATATTACTAATATTTATTTATGCTTCACTGAATCTATCTTCAATTTCTTTGGACATTTAAAAATATTATCTAAATTATGTTACTGTGGGATGTTTTTGTTTGTTTGTGTTTTGAAACAGTCTCACATGGTAGTCCAGGCTGGCTTTGAACTTGTAGTCCTCTTGCTTCTGCCTCTGGAGTGCTGGGATTATGGCCTTCTCAGATCTATAGTGAGACAAGCTCCAGGTCTCATTTCAGCCTTTCTCCTGTGCAGTAAAGTGTTAACCCAGCAGGCTTGGTTTACTCAAATCCTGAACATTTCAAGAAAAAACTGGCCCTTGGGAGAATCAACCTCTGAGACTTGGAATATCCTGCCTGACAAGAATATAATGGTGTTTCAGGCCTCAGGCCACTGCAGCATTGTTTTGACCTCTGGAGTGTAGAGACTGAGTAAAGTCAGTCATGCAGAAACCTATCTACATGACTGACTGTCAATAAGGGCCCCTGGCACACAGATGAGTTACCCTGACTGCCAATGGTGGTGTTAGGAGAGTTAAACCCTGCACTTGCACTCAAAGGAGAAACTGGAAACTTGACGTAATTTCAGCTGTCTGCTTTGCCTCTTGCACATTTTGATGTATACTTTAAAATACATCAAACTTTAACCATGAGTATCAGAAGTTTCCTGGACCCCAAGTCTTTCTCATTAATTTGGCCTGAATTGCTTTTGGTGACTCCCAAGGTACTACCGAGTCTATTCTAGTCATGTGCCTTGGATCAAATGAACTTCATTTAGGTTCATGTTCCTCACTTATGAGAATATACTCACCACCACCACTACCACCACCACCACCACCACCACCACCACCACCACCACCACCACCACCACCACCATTATCATCCTGTTTCATGACTGTTTTCTTCAAACTGAAGCATTCCCTACTAGAAGGCAGAGGGAAGTTCATAAGATTCAGGAAGTAAATGAAACTTACAGGACCCAGGAAGCTTTTAAAACGTAAGGATCCACAAGGCTCTCTCTCCCCAAGCAGTATCTTAGCAGTAGCAGTTGGTGAAGAGGGAGACTCTAGCTGAATCCTAGACACCTGCAATTGTGCAGGGAGCTCTAAGATGCAGCTTTCATGACTCTTCACCCTTGCTGCAGTGGGCTGTCTAGTGATGCAGCTGCCTTGGAGTCATCAGGGCTCCTGTAACACTGAAAAAAACTCACTGGTTCACTAAGCTCAACTTAAGTAGAATTGTTTTTGGGGTCTTGTGTCTCTATCTGGGATAAACTGTAAGCTGTTCAAATGTCCCCAGGAAAAGTCACACAGCATCTACTTTGCAGTGAAGTTGTGCTATCATGTTATTTTTAGTGAGAATTATTATAGAAATGCCTGGAAAAAGCTAAGTGTCAGCACATAACGTGTAGCAGCTTTGGTATCCAACCAAAGCCTGTTTCCTGTAGCTATCTCTCTCATGGGCTCCATGGCCTCCATCTCCAAGACAGAATTGAAGTTCTGTCTGTCTGTCTGTCTGAAGTATATTCTATGTATCTATCTATCTATCTATCTTATTATCTAAGTTCACTTTATCCATCTTAAGTTCTATCTATCTATCTATCTATCTATCTATCTAATCTATCCATGTATGTATGTATGTATGTATGTATCCATGTATGTATGTATGTGTATCTATCTTTCTTTCTTTCTTTCTTTCTTTCTTTCTTTCTTTCTTTCTATCTATCTATCTATCTATCTATCTATCTATCTATCTATCTATCTAATCTATCCATGTATGTATCCATCTATCTGTCTATCTGTCTGTCTATCTGTCTATCTATCTATCTATCTATCTATCTATCTATCTATCTATCTATCTATCTATCTAATCTATCCATGTATGTATCCATCCATCTATCTATCTATCTATCTATCTATCTATCTATCTATCTATCTATCTATCTATCTATCTATCTAATCTATCCATGTATGTATCCATCTATCTGTCTATCTGTCTATCTGTCTATCTGTCTATCTATCTATCTATCTATCTATCTATCTATCTATCTATCTATCTATCTAATCTATCCATGTATGTATGTATCCATCTATCTGTCTATCTGTCTATCTATCTATCTATCTATCTATCTATCTATCTATCTATCTATCTATCCATCCATCCATCCATCCATGTATGTATGTATGTATGTATGTATGTATGTATGTATGTATGTATGTATCTATCCATCCATCCATCTATCTATCCATCTATCTATCTACCTACCTATCTATCTAGACCAAGAGAGCTAATTTCATTAGAGCAGAGAGTCCTGTTCTGTCCTTTCACTTCCCAGGACATTTCTCTCTCTTGCTCTTCCCATCACTCCCCCAAAGCTTTCCTGATGGAAATCGTTGGCCATCTTTATCTTTTTCCATCCATTGTGTTTATCATACATGGTACAACTCTCTTTCTCCATCTTTTAAAAAGTTCCTTTTGTTTTCACTTAATGTCCTTCCCTGGGATTTCTTCCCATTCCCGAGTCACTGGGTGTCAGGTTTTTTGGCCTTACCCCTACATGTCTGTGATGCTTCTAATATTAGCCTTTTGTCATGGGTCCTTTCTTTTTAAAAGAAAAACATTCTTTGCTTAATTTTAAGTTTTATTCGTTGCAGTTGTTTTTCCTAATCACAAAAGGAATGTGTAGTCAAAATAAAACTCTTACAAATATTTATACCCTAGAAAGGTATGGGAAGCTAGGGGCAAGCAGCAGGCTGGACCAGGGTGCCAGAGCT
Source organism: Arvicanthis niloticus (assembly GCF_011762505.2). NCBI lineage: Eukaryota > Metazoa > Chordata > Mammalia > Rodentia > Muridae > Arvicanthis > Arvicanthis niloticus. The sequence continues at coordinate 163,402,752 of NC_047658.1, forward strand.
TGACTCTTGAACCACAAGCAGGAGGCAGAGAGAAATCTGAGAATTATGCAAGGCTTTTCATCTCAGAGTTTGTCCTCAGTGACATGACTCCTCCTGCAAAGGTTACACTTCCCAAATCTACCCAGAACCACCAACTGGGGACCATGTATTCAAAAATCTGAACCTGTGTGGGACATCTCATCCAGACCACTACACAGTGCCTCATTGTATATCCCAACTGGCTTGGAACTTGCCCTGAAGACCAGGTTAGCCTGTATCCACAAAGAACTAACTTCCTTTGCCTCTTGAGTACTGGTATTAAAAATGTGTCACCACATCCAGTAGAGTCTTTTTAAATGACACAAGGCAGTTTTATTCTTTTCCCCCGAAACCCCACACATATAAGAAGAGATAAAGGCATTTGGATCCACATACAGCAAGCTACATTTATAACACATATCTATTCTTTTACATGCTAGGACTCCACTCTCATGAAATTCTCCCTACCCTCCCTTTGCAGAGGTTTCTATGGGAGCTGTCAGATGCACCCATTCATTTATTCATCACTTTTTATCAAGCGCTGTATCTGATGCTATCCCAGGCCCTGGAGACTGGAATCAACAAGGACTTCTTGGACTCATGAAGCTTATATTACAACAAAGGAGGTCAGACATTAGTAACGTGTGCAGTATGTCAGCTGAGGAGATGCCACAGAAAAAATTAAGCAGGAACTTGAGCTGCTGTGAAGAACATTAAAACATGAGAGTGAGGTAGGAAAGTGTTGTCAAGAGAGATGGAGTGAAGGAGGTTTACTTCATCCAGAAGATTCTGGAGACTGGATCAAAACAGAGAGTTTAAGCCAACAATGTGGAATGAGCTTTATTAGAAGCAGACTTTCTTAGTCAATGCTCTGTTGCTCTGAAGAGACACCATGACCACAGCAACATTTAATCGGGGATGACTTGCGGTTCAGAGGTTTAGTCCATTATTGTCATGGTGAGAAGCATGGTCGTGTGCAGGCAGACATGGTGCTGGAGAAGGAGCTGAGAGTTCAGATCATCAGGCAGGAGAGAGAGAGAGAGAGAGAGAGAGACAGAGAGAGAGAGAGAGAGAGAGAGAGAGAGGCTGGGCCTGGCTTAAGCATTTGAATTTGGATCCCCCAAACCCACCCCAGTGATACACTTCCTCCAACAAGGCAGCACCTCCCAATCCCTGTCAAATAGCTCCACTCTCTTAATGACAAAGCATTCAAATCTATGAGCCTGTGGGGACCATTTCTATCCAAATCACCACACAGTTGAGAATGAAGAATGTAGATCAGAGTGTAGCAGAAAAGAGATATGGTGGGGGTGGGAGAGAGGGAAGGAGAAAGGAGAGATTGCAGACTATCTTAGTCAGTCTGAAATATATAATATTAAATAAAATGACCTGTGAGTTAAAAAGGCTTGTAAGATGTTGGCTACTTTAGAAAATTAGTGCTTGGCGCTTCTAATGCCCAGAATACTGTATCTGTTATAATTGTTTTGACATATATTTATTGCATGAATAGTAGAAACATAACTGGTATACCCTGACTGGGATCATTCAGCAATGAGGTATCATTAGGAGAGAATATTAGCCCAGGAGAGAACTATGAGAACGAATGGTTGTAAGGCAATGTGGAGAAACAAAGTAGACAAAATGGCTATCCCATAATAACCACGCTACCATTTAATGTATCTGCGGAAGAAGTATAGTGATTTTCCCCTCTCTTAGAGAGGCAGTCTAATGCGAGGTCTGCAAAGAGCTTAATTATTAATTTAACCATAGGATTTTTTGTAGTTGTTGGTTTTGTTTGTTTGTTTGTTGAGATAAGGTCTCAGTATATTATCCTGGCTGGCCTGGAACTCACAGAAATCCACCTGTCTCTGACTCCTAAATACGGGGAATAAAGGCATGCACTGAAGGAGTCCATGCTAGGATGAGTTGGTAAATCCTGACTGGATATATTAGTCAAACAATGAACTTTGATTGTTGGGCCTTGGTGTTGTGTCTCAGGAATGAGTTAGTGACCAAAATGGGGGAATGGACCTTGGGCCTAGCTTTAGGAATCTAATCTACAGTTTAACAAGGGAGAAGCAAACAGGGGTGGGGTAGGGGAGGGCAAAACCTGTCAGTGACCAGCCTGTTAGAGAGCCCTTCATGTATCATCACAAATGGCTCAACTATAGTTTTTGATACCTAACTGACGTCTATAAAGGAATGGAAACTCCAAAAGAGCATTAACTGTTTTTTTTTGTTTGTTTGTTTGTTTGTTTTTTAGAATTGTCAAGAACTGCAGTAAAAAAAATTGAGTTATGAAGATAAAGTATTTCAAAATCTATCTATCTATCTATCTATCTATCTATCTATCTATCTATCTATCTATCTATCTATCTATCTATCTATCTATCTACTATCTATCTATCTATCATCTATCTATCTATCTATCATATATATATGCACACACATACACACACAGGTAGGTTTTTTGGAGGGGGTCATTCTTTTACGGAAACAAAGTGACTCCCTTACCTCAAATACACAAATTAAGTGTTCGCATTGGGTAGTTTACAATGACAACTCCAAGGTACCTCTGCTTCAGGGAACTAAGAGCATTTGGAAACAGAGACAGTACCCTGAGGTGCCATATCATTGGCCTATACCAAGCCCATGGACTACAATTCCCAGAAGGCCTTGCGGCCAAATTGTGTCATTTGTGTGCGCCTCTTGGTCCAAGCCGTGAAAGCATGGCATCTGCAGAGACAGAGGTGGTTTCACCTGTGATTGTGGACCCAGCCCCAGATGTTTCAGGATCAGCCGCAGCCTCCGTAGCAGCAGCGGTGGCGGTGGCGGCCAGGAGTGGATCGCAAGCCCAGGTCTCCAAGGCCGCCCTGGCTGCTAAGCTCATGTCGCTGAGCGGCGTGTTCGCTGTGCACAAGCCCAAAGGACCCACTTCAGCCGAGCTGCTGAACCGGCTGAAGGCGAAGCTGCTGGCAGGTACTGCCGCCGGGGTAGGGACCATGCTGAGGCGTTCTCCGCCGCAGGGCCAGAGCCCTGGGATTTTTGTCTTTAGTCTTTCTTCTTTTTTTACTTACTGACTTAATTTGCACGTCCATGGCTCAAGAGAGAAAAAGAGTGACCATCGAATTAATTCTGGAGGGAAACCCAGGGCATACTGGGCTTGGACTTAGCCAAGTGCACACTCTTTCAACAGTGTCCATTTGAGATTCTCACGGAAAGTATGTGTAGAGTTGGGGGCTAGTCTGCATACACAAGTTTCCACCCTGATGCTTGCAGCCCAGTTTTCTGTAGTTTGATCCCTCCCAGGGTTTTTGTTTTGCTCTTGCGAATGAGTTCCACAGAGGAAGCGCTGACTCTGTACCCCTAAGTTGCAAACTTGAAAGTTTATTTGAAAAGCATGTAGGCTGAGTTAGCTAGGACTTAGAAAGAACACCATTTTCATCTTTTAGTGGGCATGGTAATTCATCTTCCATACGAATACAGGTTCTTAATCTTGCAGATGCTGAGATTCTGAAGATCTGGAATATATTTTGGAAATTCTGCTTTTTACTTTTATAGAGCATTTTTTGAGGAACATTAAAATAGAAGATGGCCATTTTTCTAAACATGCTTCCTGTTGATCATTTAAAAAACCCTTTAGTTTTGTGTGTATTGTGTGTATATATTCCCGTGTGTGTGTGTGTGTGTGTGTGTGTGTGTGTGTAGATGAGAGGTAGTGTTGACCATCTTCAGAGTTGTCTTTCCATCTTGTACACTGAGCTAGAGTAGCTCACTTGAACTTAGATCTTGCCAACTAGGCCAGTCTGCCCATTCAACTTGCTCTAGGGAGTAACTAGCCGGCTCCCTAGCACTGGGAATCAGGTAGGCGTCAATGTCGCCCTCATGTTTATGTGGGTGCTGGAGATCCAGACTCTGCCTTGTGAGCACTTTACCCTGTGAACAGCCCCCACGGAGCTTTCTTTTGCTGGATTCTCATGTTAAGCTGTATCTTTGCTATCCCATAGGGACATAGGATGAACAGTGGTTGTCTCTTCCCGTAAGGAGCCTTACAGCCTTGTGATCTCTGCAGTTGTTCTGGATTCTCCAGAGCTTCAGCTTGGCTTGTCTTGTTTCCGGTACAGAAAAGCTTCTTACACTGCTCAGTGTCTCCTGGAAGACTTAATGTATTTTTGTTTTGTTTTTTTTTTTTGAGATAGGTTTGCCTTGAACTCATTCAGTGATTTTTTTCCTGCCTCAGCTCCTGAGTGTGAAACTTACAGGTGTGCACCTCCATCCTGATTTAAATTTGTCTTTTAGCTAGGAGCCAAACTATTCTGATAGTATAATTTGCTTATTTAAATGTTTATTGACAAATACATAGATTCGTCTGGTTGCTAAATGCTGGTGTTATACCTGCTCATTGTTAAGTGTGGTAGTTAACTTTGATTGTCTCCTCAGTATCATCTAGCATGCCCTACGTAGAGAATTTCAGTACGGGATAAGGATTGTCTCTATTGGGCTGGCTTGTGGGCATGTCTGTCAGGGATTGTTTTAATTAAGTTCATTGATACAGGAAGACGGTAGCCTGCTGTGGGTGGCATCCTCCCCTAGTTCATTTTATTACAGCATTAATGACACTAGAACATCGAGTTCTCTTCATATGCCACTGTCTGTCAGGACGTGTCATTTAGTGCATATTGAACTGAGGACTTGCATCAAAGGGAAGGAGTTTTGTTTTTTTCCTTAACAGATACGTTATTTTTGTTTGGCCTGCCTGGTTTGTGAGTAAACTGGCTTTTTGGCCCAAAGATTCCGGTTCTTAGAGAAGCTTTTCATAGGATCAAAACTCTGAAGTTTCTTGGCTGCACTTTGTTGGGACTGATTGTTTCAAGGCTGTCACTAGGCTGGTTTCTGCAGCACACTCACTAAGATGCTGAAGACTTCCTCTCCTACAGTGCTTGGGATTGGGCAATTCTGTATTTATATTAGCTAACATGTGCTTTCCCCAGTGCCTGTGATTGGGCGAATCCATATTCATATTAGCTAACCCAGGCTTCCCCAGTGCCTGTGATTGGGCAATTTTGTATTCATATCAGCTAAACAAGCTTCCTCAGAGTCATGCTAACCACCTGTCAGAATCTCCCTGCAAGATTCTTAAAGACAGCTATTCTGCCCTGCCCAGGTTTGACAAAACACTGATTTACTCAGCCAGCAGGCACAGCCTCTTCGCAAACATTCCTTGCCAGTCCTTATATTGATTGCTCCTGTTGTAGAATCCCTTCTCTTCCATGACTTTGAACCTTTTAAGTTCTGAAGCATACTAGGTTTTTATAGTTAGAGAGGACTTTAAATGGTCATCCATAAACAGTCATCTGACTATTCAGTTCAGAAGAGTGAACACAATTTAACAGTGTGAGTGAGTCAGAGATAAATTTGGGCTCAGGCAGGATGATTGAATTTATGGGACCTTTATACTAACGCATATCAAGTTGAAAATCAGGAGCTCCCAAACCTACTTTAGCAATTTCACTGACAGAGATCCATGATGAACTGCAAGTAGAAGGTGAAGTATTTGAAATCCAGGCCTAACTGCGTATAGAGGCCCACGGTGCTGAGGTCATGTTCCTCCAAGTTTGGTGATGTTAGAACCCAAGTATACACCCGATCCTGAGGTTCTGAACGATCAGGGTGGCAGTCAGGCTGTGAGGTTAAGTGGCTTAGCACAGCCATCTGAATGTTTTGTTTAAAAATTTTGCTTATTTTATGTATGTGAGTACACTGTTGCTCTCTTCAGACTCACCAGAAGATGGCGTGGGATCTCATTACAGATGGCTGTGAGTCACCATGTGGTTGCTGGGAATTGAACTCAGAACCTCTAGAAGAGCAGTCAATGTTCTTAACCTCTGAGCCATCTCTCCAGCCCCCATCTGAATGTTTAATCTGGCTTCTCCTGTCTCTGCCTTGCCCTCTTTTCGTTGTGTGCTGTTTCCTGTCTCCTGGTGTCAGTAGTTATAAAGTAGGTTTAACAGGCTGAGGGTTAGGGTATTGCTGTGACAGCTCTCATATAGCAAATCTCTAATGATGGAGATGTGAGGTAAGCTGTGTTGGGATCCTCTTTTTCTTTTATTAAATGCTTTAGAAGTCAAGTGGCAACTTAACAGCTCTGAGTTAACACTGAACCTCTTGTTGAGATTAGCTTCTTTAACGAATTGAAAGTTTTGATCATGAGGACAACTAATAAAACTAGCTGAGAACTAGGTGTAGGTAGAAATAGCCCTGTATGAGATGTGCTTCCAGTTAGTAGACACCAGGGAAGGACAGAGGAAATCACAGACGTTTAGAGACCTTAGCTGAGGTCTTTTAAAACTAGCTGCATATGCCAAAGCTAACTTTTTTTTTTTGTTACTTTCTAACTATTGAGATATTACTAGAATTCACCTGGTTAACTTAAATATTAACTCAGTTTTTTGTTTTGTTTTGTTTTTCTTGGGGCTGGAAAGATGGCTCCACAGATAAGGACATTGGCTAATATTCCAGAGATACCAGATTTGATTCCCAGCATCCACTTGGTGTCTCATTTCCATCTGTAACTCTAGTTCCTGGGGCTCTACTGCCCTCTTCTGGCCTCTTTGGACACTGCATTCACAGGGTACACGGGTATACATGTAACCAGAATGTCCACACACAGATAGATGATAGATAGACAGACAGACAGATCCACACACATATAGATGGGTAAATACATACATACATACCTAATTGTTTCTCTTAAAATGAGTTCTAGTTTCTATTTTATTAATTTTGAAGTACTGTTCTTTTGTAATTTTTAGAATGTCTCTCTTCTCTCCCTTTCTCTCTCTCTCTGTCTCTCTCCTTCCCTTTCTCTCTCCCTCCTTCCCTCCCCCTTTCTCTCTCCTTCTCTTTCTCTCTCCCTTCTTCCCTCCCCCCTCTCTCCTCTCTGTGTGTATGTGTATATGTGTGTGTGTAGGCCAGAGGTCAACCTCAGGAGTCATTCCTCTGTCCACATTCTTTTTTGAGACAAGGTGTTTCACTAGCCTGGAACTCACCGAGTGGATACCAGCAAGTCCCTGCCTCAGATCAGGGATTATAAATTCATGTCACTACTCCCAATTATTATTATTATTATTTTTTAATGTTGGTCCTGGGGATTGAACTCAGTTCCTCATGCTTGAGTGGCAAGCAGTTTACCAACTGAGCTATCTTCCTAGGCCTGGTTATACAGTTTTGACAGGATATCATCATATATCCTTGGCTATCCTGAGACTTACTATGTAGACCACCCTGGCCTCAAACTCATTGTTTAAAAGCATCTACCACCACACTGAGCCACTGTACAATTTAAAATCTGTTTTTTGCTAGTTATGTGGTCATAGCCTTACACTTGTACTGAACTTTCTGTTTTAAATAGGTTCTCTTGTCTCCCATGTTTCTCCTGACTTGTAATTACCATTTTTTCATCCTGATTGCTTCTGTAGAAGCTGGAATGCCTTCTCCAGAATGGAACAAGAGGCAAAAGCAGACACTGAAAGTCGGACACGGAGGGACGCTGGACAGTGCAGCGCAAGGTGTTCTGGGTAAGAGATGCAAAGAAGTTTAATGGCGCTTTCCTTCAATACCAGAAATGCTAACTGAGCCCTAGTACCTCAGTGTACATTGGAGTATTCTAGTTGCTGTGGTTATAGTCCTTCTTTCCTGAAGCCCTTGAATGGTGCAGGGCACAGAGCACCACAGCACAAACACCACAGAGCACATAGAACCACAGATCACACAGTACCTCAGGTCACACAGCACCACAGAGCACACAGTACCTCATCACACAGCACCACAGAGCACACAGTACCTCAGGTCACACAACACCACAGAGCACACAGTACCTCAGGTCACACAGCACCACAGAGCACACACACTACAGAGTACACAGCACCACAGAGCACACAGCACCACAGAGCACACAGACCACACAGCACCACAGAACAAACAGCACTATTGCCTCTCCTATGTATGTAGGGAGCTTTGAGGAAAGGTTTGATTCTGAGCAGAACAGTTAACACACCAGGAATGAAACTGTTGTGTTGTGAAAGGCTTGGGCGTGGCTGGCATCTGTGAACTTGGATTATAGGAACTATTACACTCTTTCCCGGGTCATAATCCTGGTTTGCTGTGCCTTCACTATGGGGACTGCTGTCTCCTTGTAGGAATCTGGAATTCTGAGCTACCATACAGGCAGAGGGTACCTGGAAACATTTCCCACCCCCAAATAAAACTTGGGAACTATGTTTTTGATATATTTTCCCTAGAGAAACATTGTATCCATTGTTGTATTTCATCACAGTTGCTGAAAGACCAAAGCAAATGTCTCCTCTAAGCAGGAGGTAGAACGGCTGAGGAAGGCGGCTCTCCAGTGTCTTGTTCCTGGCGATCCAGCGGTGCATTCTTACCATGTCAGGAAATCTCACTAAGACACAAATATGCTGTGATCATACATCCTAGCTACTTATGCGTCTTTGGACGTGGGATAGTTGTGGGGCTACCGACAAGGTATAGCATACAGCTTCGGAGGTGCTGTTATATCTAATCTAATCTCAGATTGATTTTCTTTAGGACATAACCTGATAGGTCTTGAGGAGAAGCCGTTTGTTCTTCACAGACATTTACTGGCTTAATTGCTTTTGGAAAAAAACTTGGTAGTACTGATTAAGAGGAGAAATTAAAAAAAAACTTTTTTTTTTTTTGTTTTAAAACTATGGTAGAGGTTCTAAGGGTTCTGCTGACCTGGGACTGACTGGTGTGTTGTGCGTTGTCCTGGGACTGACTGGTGCGTTGTCCTGGGACTGACCGACTGGTGCATTGTCCTGGGACTGACTGACTGGTGCGTTGTCCTGGGACTGTCTGGTGTGTTGTCCTGGGACTGACACTGGGTTGTGTTCTCCTGGTGCTGATTCTGAGTTGTGTTGCCCTGTGGTTTGTGCTGTTGTCCTTTGTGTGGAGGGGCTGGGATGGTGGTTGGCGTTTCTTTTCACGCAGTCACCATGCTGTGGCTCTGTGCTTTTGCACCCCCCCCCATTCCTGTTCCTTAGTGACTTCCTGTGTTCTTTCTCCCTCTTCCACTCTTTCCCATCCCGACTCTGCTCCTGCTGCGTGTCACACGGGGCAGTGTTTCATCTGCACTATTACTGCCAGTGCTCTGTCCACTTCACAGACTGTGGGCTCTGTAGTAATGGTTCAGGTACCAGGTCTGAGGCAGGGTTCTCAGCCTTCCTAACGCTGCGACCCTTTAATATACTTCCTCACGGTGTGCTGACCCCAACCATAAGATTATTTCATTGCTACTTCATAACTGTAATTTTACTACTCCTGTGGATTGTAATGTAAATGTCTGATATGCAGGATATCTGATATGTGACCCCTGTGAGAGGGTCATTTGACCCCAAAGCGGCTGTGACCTATAGGTTGAGAACCTCTGATCTGAGGTGACAATTTAAGAATAAAATAAGAATTTCCATTCTATTTTATATAAAAATGAACTAATATATCTGGAGGCAAGAGCGGTCCCCTAGAGTTGTGCCATCTTCACCTCTACACCCCTGAGCATGCTAGGCGGTGTCATGAGGGGGCAGCCAGGGTTAACATTGCTGAGCAGATGATTTAATAAGATTACCTGGAGTTTCCATGTAAGCCTAGTGAGCAGCCTTAGAAGTGGAAGAGGCACAAGACAGCCAGGACATGTGGCAGTGCAGGCTGCAGGGATGTGATCGCTGCCTTTGAAGGTGAAAGGGACCAAGAGTGTGGGCAGCCTCTGGGAGCTGGAAAAGGCAAGGCATTCGCTTGGGGATGCGGTTAGCTGAGCTTCTCCCCTAGGGCTGAGAAGGAACACAGCCACGCCAGTCCCTACAGTTTAAAATTGATATTAATCAGTGCTGTAGCCATGGTAGCCTGCTTTAGATTTCCGACCTGAGAACTCTATGCCAGGGGCGGTGGGGTCTCTTAAACCATAAGGAAAGTTTGTTGCAGCAGCCATAGGAGACCAACCCGAGCTCTTAAGAGGGAAACTAAGTTTCTACTTACCACTTTAACTAGATACGTTTAACTTCACAGGTTATAAGTTAAGCACAGTGAGAAGTCAGGGAAATATTACAAACAAAGCCGATAAATAATTGTTTATGGTTGCTACTTCTGCCAAGTGACCATTCTTACTTATGTTTGCTGTATTTCTTAGTTCTGTTCACATTTACCTTTTTACTTTCATTTTGTGTCTTTGGGTGATGCCAGAGGAGGGTGTTGGGCCCCCTGGAGATTAGAGTTATGATTGGTTATAATCTGCCATGCGCTTGCTGGGAACTGAACCCCATTCCACTGGAAAAGCAGTCAGAGATCTTAAGCACACGGCACTTAACCCAGGCACTGAGCTGCGTCTCCACCCCTCTCCAGGCCTGTTCCAAAACGGAGCTCTGCTTTGTGGTTTCTGCTCTGATTTACACTTAACAAACATATTTTTCATGTTAGTTTTTAGAAACTTTGAAAACATGTTGTAAACATTTTTTTTTTTTCCTTATCCATGTAATAGTAAAAATACAGTTGTGTGATTGGTTCTGCAGCTGAGGTCGGAGGTCATTATCAGAGCTCTGTTCGAATGGCTGACTTCCTTAGGGGCACCCTTCTCAGTGGGCCTTTTAGTCACTTTGCGTTACTAAGGAGATTCCTCCAGCTGTAATGGCATTGCCAGCTCAAGGTGTTAGAGACTTAAATAAACACAGGCAAGAGCTCCCAAGTGTGGAGGCTGTGGACTGGCAGCACTGTGCCCTTGTCTGTGGGCACTGTGTGGAGACCCCTTATATCTAGAAACTAGTGTGCTGGGACCTCACATAGGCTTAAAGGTTGTTTTTTTTTTTTTTTTTTTTTTTTTTTTTTTTTTTTTTTTTTTTTTTTTTGTCATAGAACATTTGGAAAATAAAGTATAGATGTGAGGAAACCCCTTATTTTATCCATCGTGTGCTCCATGTTCCCCAGGCCAGGCATCTGCTTTCCTGTGACTGCAGTTTCTCCTGTCTGCTATGCTGACCTTTCCAGGTTTGACTGACATGCTCTTTTCTGCTTCTCCATGTGAAAGCTGCCCTCTTAACTTTGGTTACATTTGTCTCCCTGTTAGGTTATAACTCGGATGGCTAGGCCAAGCCTTATTCAGTTCTGCGCTATACAGTAAGTACAGAATAGGATCTTACAGATCAATGATCAAATGAGTGCAGAGCTTGGGAGTGGGGTGGGGACAGTCATCACTGAGTAAAACTGCAAAATCCAGCCCTTGACTCTGCCTCTAGCCCTTCATAAAAAAACAAGCCGCTGTGTGGCGGATCCCAGGTGTAGATACTCTGTCTAGATCCCACTGTTGGATGAACATTCTCCAGATTCTCCCTCCACTAACCAGCCCACCTCACCTTGTTTCTTCTGGAATACACAATGAGAGGGTTTTTCTGGGTGGCTCTCAAGTGTCTCCATGACAGTTCATCATTCTGGGCCACCTCGCTAGGCCGGATGCCACCATCCCAGTGCCGCCTGCAGCTGAGTTAAAATTCCATGTCAGCCTGCTTGTAAGGTTGACAAATGCACTGCCCCCACTCTGGTCCCGAGACTGTGTGCACTTTGTTCCTTGAGAGCCTGCTTTTCTTCTTCATTTGTGTCCTCACCGATTTACTCCATTTGCAATGGTGATGGATGAAGAAGCCTTCTTTGGCCTCCGACTTCTGGGTGTTCCTCTCAGGACCTCTCCCTGCAGCTCCTCCCCTCTGTTCACATTGACACTTCTAGACACTGTCACATGACATCTAGTAGTATTCACCCACTAACTGGGGCAACAGTTGAGCACTTTGATTTCTCCCTGTCTGTCACTTGCTTCCCCCACGGAGAATACTTAAGCTTCAAAGTCAGGAAATAGTCCTCCTGCTCCGCGTTGTCCTCTCAGGACTACATGGAGTAGCTGCCCAAAAGCTATTGATTCATCTACATGTGATCAAATTACATCCAATCTTTGTTGCTGGCATACAAAGTTTCTTCCTCAGCAGCAGCGTTAGCCGGTGCTGCCATTTGAAGAGTATCAAGCTCTTCAGAGCTACTGACGGCAAACGACCTTTGATCTTAGTTCTTGAACGATTATGATTCTACTTAGCGATGGAGGGTCCATCCCAGTGAGTGTCATGGGAATTCGGGATCGACTTTATGAATGAGCTGAGGCCTCAGCTAGATTTTGAAGGTTAAGCTTTGAATATTAAGGAGCTGGGACTTAGGAGTTGGGTTTGCTGGGAACTTTGTAGTGAGCACACTCTGAGGGTTTCAGAAACAGGTACGAAGTGGTCTGAGCTGGAAAAGGAAGACTGGGGTGTACCTGCTCAGCGGCCAGCCTTTTATATAAAGAAATGATTAAATCCACTCTGCCGTCCCTGGTGAGCCGTGATGTGTAAGGATAAGTAACGTCTGAAACAGGAAGACGGCAGCGACTGTGCTGTGGTTGGCTGGTCTGGGTTAAAGCAGTTCTGTGGCCCTCACTCCAGCTGTAGCCTTCTCTCTGTTGGGCTGATTACTGGTGGTGTTTCTCCTTCTTGATTGTGTACTGCGTGCTGCTAATCATCTTTAATGGTTCGTTAGCTACGATGATGGCTTTTGCTTTGTTTAGTGATGAAGCCTGTCAGGGCTTCATCAGCCCTCTCGAACATGGCTAATTGTACCATGTATTTTCTTTTATGGTACCCATATAAAATCCCTCTGAGACGGCTCTGAATCTTCATCCTCTAATTGGCTGGGCTGAGGCATTTGCTGTGTTTAATATTTGGGAATGGGAAGGTATTCTTTCTTTTCTTCCTTTTTGTAACCAGAATTTTCTAGTTGTCTGACATCATCTAACTGGATTAATAGTGGCCCCAAATTCTGTTAAGTGTGTATTCTCTGCAACCTTGCACTACATTAGGCCAGTAAATTATGAATAAGATATGCAGACGTTTGACAAACCTCATTTTCAGAATACATTGTAAAAATGTTTTTTTTTTTTTTCTTTCATAGTGGTTGGGATTGGAAAAGGAACAAAAATGCTGACCAGCATGTTGTCGGGGTCCAAGGTAAGACTGGGGGAATGCATTCTTTTCTTCCATGTTTTTCTCAGTGACCGTCTTGCTTTTCTATTGCTGTGGCAAACCACCATGACCAAGGCAACTTACCAAAGAGTGTAACTGGATGAACCATCCCAGAAGGTCAGGTTCTATGATGGTGGAACAAAGACCTGGAGACAGGGGGTTGGGGCAGCAGCTGAGGGCTCACATCTCAAACCCCAAGCAGGAGGCCTGGGACACACTGGGAATGGCAGTAGTCTTTCGAAACCTCAAAGCCCACCTCCAGTGGCAGACTTCTTCCAACAAGGTCACAATGCCTAATGGCTCCCAAATAGTTCCACCAGCTGAGGGGCAAGCACTCAAACATATGGGGGATATTTTCAGTAGTTATAAAATGGAAGCACTGAGGGTTGCTGGGAAGATGATTCAGATCTCAGGTGGCACGGACCTTGACCTCATTGAAGGGCTCAGACAAGTGGATCCAGGAGTTTGCTAGTCACCCAGTGTCAGCAAGAAGCTGGGCTCTAGACTCAGTGACAGACCCAACCTAAAATAGTGAAGAAAGAGACATTCATGAAAGATAGTCCAATGTCAATCTCTGTTTCCACACATGCAGATACCTCCACACACATCCCAACATACACCTCACACACACACACACACACACACACACACACGCACGCACGCACGCACGCACGCACGCACGCACATGCATGCGCACATGTACAGAAGACAGCAAGAACCCCTTAAGATGATAAATGATGTTGTTTGTCGATGAAAGTAACCCTGACTAAATCAAGTGTACTTTTTAGGCAATTGGGAGGGGAGGAGGAGGAGGAAAAGGAGGAAGATGAGGAGGAGGAGGAAGAGGTTGGAAACCTCAGGCCACTTGGGTCGTTCAGCATGGTGGAAGAAATACTGTAGAGAAAGTCAGGATGTGAAAGTTGTCTACCTCAATAGGCTAACACCCCCACCCCTGCCGTATACATAAGCCTACACATACAGGCAAAAAAATGTGTTTAAAATGTACATCATCGCTTTCAGGTAGATTAATACATTGTTCTTAAACATTACTATGCAGAGTTTACAGTCTGTTTTTGACACAAGATTTTGTCAGTGGCCTTGTTTCTTAACTACAAAATGTAAATGACGGCTCTTCAGTAGGGGGATTAGGATTATATTTATTTTATTTTTTACACTACTTGGTACTTTCTAAAAGCTTTACAATCAACAAATCACTTTCATGTCAGTAACTAAGAGACATACTTACATTAATAATTTGTTCAAACTTTTCCCCCCAAGCTAAGATCGGTTGAGGTTGCTGAAATATTTGCTATTCATCCTTCTCCACAAAATCATAAGCACGTGCAGTGCTCCACGGGACTGAAAGAGTTCACTTGTAAATTCCAGGCATATTTTCAGAAAAATGACTAAAGATATAAACACATCTGGTTCAGGCAGGTTTTATTTGGTACACACTGTTTTGGGGTTCAGCTAGAAAAGTTGGATGTCACACACAGAGAAATCAGGGATCCTCAGATGACCGTAATGGAGGTAGACCATCCCCAGGTGGGCCTCGTCCCAGAAGCCTGGATCCGTGTTTCACGGACTGTCGATCAGGCACTAGGGTGTGGCTTTTCTCATGCTTTCCATTTTATGTCGATTATTTGATGAAAGGATGAAGTCATCTGACTTGTGTTGAAGCATACATTTTGTTAGAAAATAATAACTATTAATAGATACTGTTCTGATAGACTGTATTTCTTACTTTGTATGTTGCTGTGATAAAGTACACAACAGAAGTACTTAAGGGTTTCTTCAGTCTCATGGCTCCTGGGTTTAGTCCATTATGGTGGGGAAGGCATGGTGGTCGGAGCAGAGGCCCCAGCCACACTGTGCAAGTGAGGAAGCAGAGGGTGATGTTGGATGCTTATGCTCAGCTGGTCTGAGACCTCAACCTGTGGAGCTGCCCAGCCTACGTTAGGTGAATCTTCTGGGACCTTGGCACATGAAATGGTCCAGCCTATATTATAGTGAATCTTCTGGGACCTTAGTCCATGGGATGGTCCAGCCTGCTTTAGGGTGAATCTTCTAGGACCCCAGCTCATGGGCCAGTCCTGCCCACATTAGGGCAGATCTTCCTACCTTATGTAACGTCATTCCCACAATTCCTTACCAGTGGCTTCAAAGATTTGTTTCCATTGTGCTTCCAAATGTCATCAAGTTGACAGTAGAGACTCATGTAAACCGTAGTAAATTCACCTTATTGTGAGGCTATATACATAAGCAAATAGTTTCAGGAAATAACTCCAATCCTACATATGGAGTACCTTTGTTTGAGGCAGGGTCTCATGTGGCCAAGACTGGCCTTGCACTCCTGATTGTCCTATCAGTACCCGTCAAGTGCTGGGTCTAGAGGAGTGCACTACCACGTGACTATGACACATAGTCCCTGGTATACATTTGACATTTGAGTTCTAATTCATTTAAAAAGATTTCAGTGACTGTAGCCCCCTAACTTGACCCAGACTTAGTGATTGAGGTAATGTTCACTCTTTCTCTACTTCTTAAATATACAGATAGGTTTTTTACCTGTATCACACACTGCTTGAAACATTGCTCTTGTGTGTAGGGTTGTGTAGGGTGTAGTCACATCCTTTGCCACTAGGGTGGTAGGTGCTCAATTTATGTTATGCGTGTATTACTGGGTATGTGTCCCTCACGAGCTAAGAGGCATTGCTGTTCTGACTGGCTGCATGCCATTTTGCAGTCAGGAAACATCATTAGAAATCCTTTCATGCAGTCTCTCTGGATCAATAGGCAGAGCACTGGATTTTATTTTATTACTTTGATTTTATTTTATTACTTTGTTTGCTTCTTAGAGGCAGAGTCTCACTACCTAGCCACATCTGGCCTGGAACTTAACTGCATAGAGCAGGCTGGCTTGGAACTCACTGCATAGAGCAGGCTGGCCTGGAACTCACTGCATAGAGCAGGCTGGCCTGGAACTCACTATATAGAGCAGGCTGGTTTGGAGCTCACTACATAGACCAGGCTGGCCTGGAGCTCACTGCATAGAGCAGGCTGGCCTGGAACTCACTACATAGAGCAGGCTGGCCTGGAACTCACTATATAGACCAGGCTGGCCTGGAACTCACTGCATAGAGCAGGTTGGCTTGGAACTCACTGCATAGAGCAGGCTGGCCTAGAACTCACTGCATAGAGCAGGCTGGCCTGGAACTCACTATATAGAGCAGGCTGTCCTGGAACTCACTACATAGAGCAGGCTGGCCTGGAACTCACTATATAGACCAGGCTGGCCTGGAACTCACTATATAGAGCAGGCTGGCCTGGAACTCACTATATAGAGCAGGCTGGACTGGAACTCACTGCATAGACCAGGCTGGCCTGGAGCTCACTGCTTCCTGAATGCTGAGATTAAAGGTTGTTGCCACTGTGGAACTCTTAAAATAAAATCTTCAGGTCATCTACTATTGCTGATGTCTGTGAAGCGACTGCTGGGATACCCAGCTCCTTCCCTGCAGTCTCTTAGGCCAGCCCTGCATGCTTGCTCGGGTCCCTGCTGGGCTGTGCCTATGGTCCTCTTCTTCCAGGCTTGCATTTCTCACTGACTGTTGAGCTTGTGTGTATAATGTGTGCAAAACGAATTTTGATTCTCTTTAAGGTTCTTCAGCGCATGTAAGTAGTCGTCACTGCTCCCGAGTGTTTGATGGTCGTGCGTCCTCCCTCTCCTGCATTCCAGGTCTGCTTGATTGCTGTATACTGTATACTGCACATTCTGTATACACCTGAAGTCAATTTCATCCAAACAAATTCTGGTGGGAATCTTGAGTACAATTAATTTTTCTTCTTTTTAAAAATTTCTGTAATCTTTCACATTGTAGAGAAAATAGCAGTCGTCAGAAAGGAAAGGCTTTTCTTTAAAAAAAAAAAAAACAAGAATGGGAAGGGGGAGAAGGACGGGGAGGATGGGAGGAGAGGGAAGGAGGGGAGACAATTTCTTTAGATAGACATTTCACACAGTGAAGGATTTGGGGTGAGGGTAGGTGTGGGTCTGAGATTGTTTACAAGACAGCCATGCTGGCACACGCTTTTAAGCCCAGCATCCTATTCAGGAGGCAGAGGTAGGAGATAGCAAGACCAGCCTGGTCCACCTAGAAGTGTCAGCTAGAGCTACACATTGAGACCCTGTTTCATAAAGAAAAAAAAAAAAAGGTTTGGAATCCATGTAGAAATGAGTCTGTATAAAATATAATTTAGACAAATGTATTCTGTGAGAGTGAACTTATGTCTGGTGTGTAATGCGTGGTGTGAAGGGAATCCAGCGTCTCCCCCCTCCCTAAGTTAACTCTTTGAACCAGTTAATTCAGCAAAAGCTGGGTAGCACATGTACTTTGAAGTCTCAGTCTTTGATGAGGTTCTGGAGAACTGCCTTTACAAGCTTTCTAAACGGCGATTAAAGTTGGCCACTTCATAATGTCTTAGAGCCCAGATGAGCAAATGAAAGCGTCGACCTACAATGAAAATTTGAATCTAATTAGTATTGCACAGGTACGAGGCTAACCCTTATCTACAAGGAGACAGAGCACAGTGGTTTCTCAGGCAAAGCTGGCATGTCTCACAAGTCTCACTGGCTACAGCTGCCCACCCTGGATGTGGTTAGAGGGCAGAGGTTTCTCCAAGAATGCCAGTGTTTTTGGCTTCAGCCGTCATGGCATGTCAGTTAAACTTAGCCAGTTCTTTAAGATTTCGGCAAACCAATGGTCTTCTTCAGAGGCTCACACAGTTTGTTTCTTTTCTATATCTTCTTAATTTTCAAATATGTAATTGCCGCCACACCTCCCCCTTCGTGCAGTCTTGAATTGTAAACTTCCAAGTCAAGCTTGAAATGAAAGAGGGCAAAGTTTTCTTAGCCAGAAATCCCAAGCCCTGAGGAACACACACTTCAGTGGAATTTTCTACAGGGTTTCATTGTATAAAAATATGCTGTCATAATCCATGAACACAGCCAAGTTCAGGTCCCAGGTGCCATCCTGGAGAATAAATAACTCCAGAGCCCAGTTCTGTGCAGCGTAGGCAAGTGAGAAGAAACACTTCACACCCCACAGGAGAACGCTCAGCTGTGTGTGCCCGTGTCCTGTTTCTTCTTTCTCGTGTCTTTTTGGTGGTGAGCCGGAGGCTTGCTTTGTCTGAGTGGCTTTTCCAAGAGGCTTATCGATAACTGAGCAGAACATAGGACTATTCTCATTAGATGCCAGTGTAAGATAAAGAGAAAGCAAGCAGCCATCTTTTAGACCATCTGTTTGCAAGGACTACTCCTTGCAAAACAGGAAGCTCCATGGGAATCACAACCACGTTAATAAATTTGCCTTTTTTTCCCCTTTGCAATCTCAGAACACAAAACCAAACAAACCAGGATTTCTCCCTGTGCGCGCTGTGACGGCTGAGGCAGTGAGAGTAGATGCAGGAAATATTGAAACATACACAAAAGTTGAGATTTTGTCAACAGGACTGCAGCAATGGCTCAGTGATTGAGAGCGTTTCTTCCTCCTGTGGAGGACCTGGGTTCTGTTCCCAGCACCCACACTGTGGCTCCCAACCATCTGTAACTCTAGATCCAGGTCCAGGGCCCTTCTCTGACTTCTGCTGGCACCAGCACTCATGTGGGGCACATACATATGTGCTTACAAAACACTCGTGCACATAATTCTTAATTTTAAAAATTGAGATGTCTCAGTTAGGAGTTTACTGCTGTGAACAGGCACCGTGACCAAGGCAACTTTTATAAGGACAACATTTAATTGGGGCTGGCTTACGGGTTTAGCGGTACAGTCCATTATCATCAAGGCAAGAGCATGGCAGCGTCTAGGCAGGCATGGTGCAGGAGGAGCTGAGAGTTATATGTCTTCATCTAAAGGCTGCTAGGAGAAGACTGGCTTCTAGGCAGCTATGATGAGGGTCTTATAGCTCACACTACAGTGACCAATAAGGTCACACCTACTCCAACAAGGCCACACCTCCAAGTAGTGTCACTCCCTGTGCTAAGCATACTTAAACCCCCACACTAAGGCTTTTAAGTGAGTCTTAAGTACATGCAGGGGCTCTGAAACCAAAATATTTAAGAACTGTTGGTATAGGTATCATGTCCTCTAAAAAGAACTCACATGTTACAGGACAGAAGGAAGACCCAGGAGTTCTTTGAGAGTTGGCATGGATAGCTTAAATATCTAATGTTATGACAGAAGTGTGATGAATTGTACACGCAGACACTCCTCAAGCCTGTGTGTAAGTCTATCAACATTGTGTTGAGCTGATACCATTTCTGTGTGGTAGGGAAACAGCAGAACAATGGTGTAAAATCCTGCTAACAGTTTATGATTTGGGAAAGTGTGAATCAGGTTGCGAAACACGAAACACAGGAAGCGGTGTGTACAGGCAGTTGTATGCCAAGCAGCATGGTGCGAAAGCCCAGGAAGGTGAGCCACCGAGAGTGTCCCTTTCCCTCGGCACAGTTGTCTCTAATGTCTTCCCTTCACGGTAACTCCCTAGAGGTGTATCGTCCCTGTGACCTGTTTAGTTTGTGTCTGGGAATTTCACACACACTGAGGACAGTATCTTGTCCTTTCATAGTTCTTAGGACGTATGGTGGCATCTGGATTTGAGGCAGCCCTCCATTTGTGTATATGTTTCACAGTCTATATTGACCGCCTACTGTTGTCCATCCTCCAGGGCAGGGGAGATTAACAGGCAACTTTGAAAAATGAAAGGCTTTGATGTTCAGTGAAGACAAGGGAATGGAGATTCTTCTCTTGGCTTGTTCCAAGGACGTCCAGAATCTGGAGACCAAAATGGATGACGGACACGTGGCAAGCATAAGGTGCCGAGTTCAAGCATGTTATATAACAGTCTACAGTAGATGCATTCAAAGACACTGTATATAACACATTATCATGATTTTCTTATAGACAATGGATTACCCCTCACCCCCACCCCTACTTCCAGTCTGTGCTGGTCTGCATGCATACAGAAGCCAGAGGCCAACCTCGGTGTCATTCCTCAAGAGCCACTGACCTTGGTTTTTGAGACAAGGTCTCTTCTTAGGACCAGGGCTTGCTGACTAGGTTAGCCTGGCTGGCCAGTGAGCCCTGGGGATCCACTTGTTTCTCTGTCTTCCAAGCACTGATCAAACACACACCTCTACGCCTGGCTTTTTATGCGTGTTCTGGGTTCTCCTGGTGTAGCAAGCGCTGAGCCATCTCCCTAGCCTGCCTCTGTGTCACCCGTGAGAACTCCCTGTAGCTACAAGAGTCACTCTGACACTGCTAACTGGGAGTGGTTCCGTGTTTCTGTGTGGTAGTGATTGTTATCCATTGCTTACTGGGGACAGAAACAGTTGTTTTAGATTCTTTGCCGCTTCTCACGAGGCACAAAGTGTTTTCCCTACTTTAAGATTAGCTGGTTCTGGAGCAGTTATGATATGCTTAAGCACTTTACCATCTGTGATCGAGCTGTAATTGCCTCCCACGAGTCTGCGTCTGAGTCTCTGCTCCTGCTTCTTATCCTTCTGAGCCCTCCCTGAGGGATGCTGACTCAAGGTTGCCTGCTCTTAACTGAAGGGGAAAGCCACGTGATCTGGGTGATGGGACTGAGTATGGAGTTAAGAGGAACTAATTTTTGCAGTCCTAATAAAACTTTCAAAAACGGTGACTCAAAAATTCTGGGGAATTTCCTCCTGCATTTCATTCGAGCTAAGAAATCCAATGGGATAGGAAGACGGACGGCTTCATCAAAGGCCATTTGCTGTCACGTCTCTTCGTATTGGTGGACGTCACAATTTTAATTTTCTTTTTCCCTTTTTAGTTCGTTTACTACCACAAGCTTATCATTAATAAGTTTGCATTTCTACAAAATACTTTGAGGCTCTGTCTCCAGACAGGGTCTCATTAGTGTAGCCTACCTGGAACTCTGTATGTAGCCCTGGATGGCCCAACTCACAGCCTTCTGACCTCCACTGCATCCTATGCGCTGGGATTAAAGGGTGCAGCACACCTTCCAGGAGCATCACTGTAAGAGCCACACAAGTACAGATCCTTTTCTCCAAGAAACAATAACGTTTCCTGTCAAAGGCTCAACAAAACCAGGATTGGTCCAGAAGAGTGGAAAGATTGCATCCTGCGGGTGTGGCTTCATTTAATGAAGACGTGGCGGGTCCTCAGCCAAGGCGGCTTAGTTCTACGAAGGCTGACATCCTCTATGGAGCATGATCCATTCTAACACCAGTTTCCTTTCAGAGAGGTTTAATATCCGTCCTCTTACTGTGAAAACACACTGCTGGGTAAGGGTGCTTCTGCTATACCTGGTGATCCAGCCTAGTGTTCCCCATAGGTTCCCAATACTTAACTCTTTTCTATGTGAGTGATGGGGTCACTAAGAGAGCTTTAGTGTTCCATGGAGAAGTGGCAGATTGTGCTACTTGAAGTCACTTTAATTGCATGCCACTACAGTGATTGGTTCTTGGGATGCCAGGTTGTGGTCTGTCATGACATTCTTTGCAGGTGGGCGTGTAATGTTCCCTCTCTCTGCAGAGTCTTGGTTCCAGGGCCATTCTGGGCACTGGCGTCCACAGCTCCTCACCCCCTGCTAAAACATGATGTGATGTACACAGCTCAGCCTTCCTCTCACACGTTAACTATCCCGAGACTTGTAGCACAGGGTACCTCCTACAAAGGAACCGCTGTGTAAGCAGTTTTGAAACTGGGTTATTTAGGGGATAACGACAAGTCTGTACATAATTAGCACAGATCCTTTTTATTTTTAGAATATTTCGGATCTATGGTTGATTGAATGTGTGTATGTGGAACTCAGGGTACAGAGAACTGACTGTGTTTGCAGTTTCCTTAAAAACCAGAGTGCCCAGGATAAAATGGCTTTAAAAATTTGCAATAAAAGTATACATATAAGCCGTAAAACCATCTTAAGGGGTTTACTTTTCTTTTCCTGGTCGGCTGCTGTGGGGTGTTTTTGATGTTTCTGGGCTCACGGATGTTTCACACATAACAGAAACAACACAATGGTCTCGGTGCAGTGATCCTGCCTTCACTTTGTTTCAGGTTGACAGTGTTCATAAAATTCTCTCCATCAGGAGGGATGCCTGACAGTCCTGTGTCACTCAGGGCCACTTTTGTCATTTCCTTTCCTAGAGGTATATCGCCATCGGAGAACTGGGGAAAGCTACGGATACGCTGGATTCTACCGGGAAGGTAACAGACGAGAAGCCGTATGGTAAGGAGCCTCTAACACTAGGTTCCTCTGCAGTTAAAGAAAGTTCCTGTGATTGCAAAATGCAGAACTTAAGGAGCATGCAATGGTATCCATTGGTAATCCAGCACCTGGGAGACTGAGGTAGGAGGATTGCAAGTTCTAGCCCAGCCTGGCCACACAAGTGAGGCCCCGTCCCCAAAAGGAAAGTCCCAGCGGAGTTAAAGCAAACCCGTGACTTGATGCCGTCGGGTCTCAGTACATTCTCCAGCTCCAGCAAACTGGACACCGCTCATCCCACTGCAGCGTGTTTGCTGTGAGCTTAACGGAGACTTTGTAAGTTTTTTTTCCCACAGAGTGTTTGTAATGTTCAGAGTTACTTGTATCTATAGCTGGGATTTAGGCTGTTTTTCCCCATGAGCGGGTGACAAGACACAGTTACTGTCATGTTGGATTTGACCTGTGTCGTGCCTCTATTTTTTTGTAAGTGACGACTTCCCAGCTGTTTACGTAAATGTGCCCGAGTCAGAGCACTGAAAGTCATCACGCGCCTGTGTCGTGGAGCGAAAAGATCCTGCAGGGGAGAACCGATTCTCCGAAGTGGAGGGAACTCCCCAGGGCCCACCTTAATTTGTCTGCTATTCTTTTTACTACTCTCAGAAAGGGTAGATAAACGAACCAGTCTCCTAGCAACCCACACAGCGCCAGAGCTATTTATAATGCCGCACTTGCCTTGTTGCCAGAGAGTTCACCTGCGTGGCTATGTCACCGATTGTGAATTATTCGTCGGCATTCTGGTTTTCCCCCATGTCTGACATCAACTCTTCTCAGTTTGGCTGCAGACAGTGTAGTGTCTGCTTCCCTGTGCTTGTGTGTTGATTCCACCGTTACGCCAGTAGCGAGACCGGGCTTTTCTTGCTGACACCCTAGTGGCACTTGGTATCTCGTTTGGTTAGTCAAGCAATATAATGAAAATTAAAACCTCTCATTTATTTCCACACTCTAGATGGTGAGTTTCCTTGACATTAGAATTAGCAAATGCTAGCAGACCCTCATCCAGCTCAAGTCCGGCTATAACTTTCAGCCAGCGGGGTTTAAGGGGAAAGACGAGAAGTACATGACAAGAAGCCACACAGACTTGCAGCGTTTGCCAGGGGTGCTGCTGGCGACAGTCAGTGACACATAGATGCATAAGCCTCCCATGTCCTCATTCTCGTTCGCCAAGCATAACGGGAAAGGGAGCTTTGGAGCTGTGGTGGAGGAGGGCTGCCTGAGGAGGAGGCACAGCCGGAGGTTTGATTTCCATCCGCCCTGCCCTAACCTGGGCTGTGAGCCTTTCCTACCTCTTTATCTGCTGGCTCCAAAATAGTAATGCTTTAGCTTCCTGTTGTACTAAAAGGTGACTGGGCACCTCACAGACACACCGTGATCAGAAGGCTGGCCTAGTAGTTGAGGCAGAACTGATAGTTCTTGGACTAGGGAGCCAGCCTGTGGTCAAGCCAGAGACATTTGTAGTGAGAATGGAGCCTGGGAAGTGCAAGACACTCCCTGATTATTGATGAATTGTGGGGACAGGAAGGAGGTGGTCAGCTGTGACCCAGGCTTGAGGTTGTAAAACTGCCTGGGGATGCTGCTACCCAGGGGAGTACTTTCTTCCTAGCCTTAAGCGTGTTGGAGTCCTGTTGGAGTTGTAAGAAACTCTGCATAGCATTGTTGACTTGCACCTTTGTTTATGCTCGGGGTTGGAGAGAGACTTGGTGGGTGAAGTGATTTGCTGCTCAAGTGTGAACCCCTGAGTTCCAATCCCCAGGACCCATGTAGGTCAGCACCTGAACTCAAAATCCAGCGTTTTTATGGGGAGACGGAAACAGAGACAGGAGACAGGAGAATCTCCAGAAATTATGGGCCTGCTAATTTGACATATGCAGCAGCAAGCATGATGGCAGGAAAGGACTCGAGGTTGTCTTCTGACCTCTACATGTGTGCTCCTGCCACATGGGCATGGGTGGGCACCCTCACACACAGGCACTCGCATTCACATACACACACACACTCTCTCTCTCTTTCTCTCTCTCTCTCTCTCTCTCTCACACACACACACACACACACACACACACACACACACATATACACGCACACATTTTTTAAAAGTGAAAGAAAGCCCGTTTTGTCAATGTGATGACTCCTAAAGATGGGGAGTAGCTTTTATGGGACGCCCAGAGAGACACGTCCGTCACACCGTTTACCGAGCAGTATTTGATATCGGAGGATGACAGGTCCAGACGTTCTTAGCAGATTGGCAGGATTTTTCCATTTCCTTCAGTAAATCATCAAATATTTGCTATCTGAAGCCACAGTGGTGAAGCCGCCAAGGACAAGAAAAGGGGGTTTAAAGTCTAGCTTCTGCCTTAAGGAGGAATTGTTTCCAGTCCTCTGAGGCAAGTGTTTCATATGCCTTTATAGTATTATCCTGAAATAAAATCAAAAGCCTGGACCTGTCTGCAGACACATATGTCTAAAATCAACAGAGTGCAACCCATAGACTATAAAGAAGGAATAATTTGCAGTCAGTAACCGATAAGCAAATGCAGACACTAGGACACTAGGCTCCAGGAAGTAGCAGCTACGCACCACCAACTGCACAGTGACAGGCGTCCTGTCAGTGACTCAGTACGCGTAATATTAGACAAAAATGATTCTTTTTGAGATGTATGGTCAAGTTCTAGCAGTCTCCGTGTGTGGAGTTTTTGCACTTACTTGTATTTAAGAGCTTTGTTATTAGCTGTTATAGAGTGGGCAACAGATAAGTCCACAGTTCATTCCTGCCCCACAGAAGCCACGGCCCCCTCCCTTTTCCCAAGGTAGACTCTAACTTCCGCCCTACGGTGAGAAGCTTACACAGTGTGTGTCCTTCTGAGTTTGGATTCTCACATGTGTACATGCGAGATTTATCTACGGTATTACATATCACCATATCTCGAGGTATTTTTTTTTTTTTTTGCTATGCTTACTGTGTATATACACCACTTCACATACACATGTAATATACACAACACACGTTCTTTTTTAAAATAAGAATCACATATTTGATGTATATATGTGAGTTCCTGTGTGAGCATGTGTGTGCAAGCACATGCCTACATTCCACGTACAGGCCTTTGATCTCCTGGGACTGGAGTTAGAGGCAGTTGTGAGCCACTGTGTGGGTTCTGAGAAACAAACCCAGGTTCTCTGCAACAGCAGCCAGTGCTCTTAACCGCCGAACATCTCTCCTGCCTGCACATGTTTGTTTGTGGATGTTGGATCCAGGACCTCATGCATGGCGGCAGGCGCTGTCATGGCGGCAGGCACTGTGTATCACTGAGCGTTGCACCTCGGCCTTTTCTGTTAACAGACACGTGGATTGTTCTCAGTTTGGAATTTCAGA
Source organism: Arvicanthis niloticus (assembly GCF_011762505.2). NCBI lineage: Eukaryota > Metazoa > Chordata > Mammalia > Rodentia > Muridae > Arvicanthis > Arvicanthis niloticus. Next base: position 163,428,573 of record NC_047658.1, read on the forward strand.
GAACAAAACTACACTTGGTGCTCATTTTTCTTGTGTTTAGACTCTCAGAGCTGCTAGGTTCCAGGGTGCTTGAGCATTTAACTGCACTGAAAATGGTAAGATGGTTTTCCAAAGTCGTGTTTCCGCCACATTGTGCAAGTTCAACGTGGCCCATACCCTTATCAGCATGCCATGTCAACAGTGTGATTAACTTCATGCATTCCAGCAAGTGGGCAGCAATCCGCTGACCCTGTGGTGGCTTTTGGTAGGGGTGGGGCAAGACAGTGCCTTAGCCATCTGTACCTACAGCATGGGTGTGTCACCTGCTTCCTTCTCTGGTGAGTTGTCTCCCCGATGTGTTTGAGTAAAGAGCACACACACACACACACACACACACACACACACACAAGAAATTTCTTAAACAAGAAAATATTTTTCTGTGTTCTAGAGATCTTTCCTGCGTTGCCTCTCACATTACACGCCCAGTACATCAGTCCCCTTTGAGGGTATGCAGTTGGCCTTGCCCTTTCTCCACAGTTCTGCACGTCACACATCAAGTGCCTCAGCAGTTGTGGGATTGTCTAGAGTCTGCATTGTCAACTCAGCAAGCTAGTCCCTCCTTGTCTCAGCACCAGAGGATCTGCTATCTTAGAGGACAAACAGATCTGCCCACCTTGTTTATTACAGATCCCCCCCCCCCAAGTCACCTTTTTTCTTTTGCTGAAATTCGATATGTACCTTTAAATCATGAACAGAAAGTGAGTTTGCGGAGGGGTGGGAGGCAGATCTCACGCAGGTGACTGTGGCTGCCCTGGGTTCATGAGTGGGATAGCCATGTTGTATCCAAGACAGCGTTAACAAGCTTTTTTTTTTTAATTGTTTTATTTTGTTTTCTCCATATTCAAATGTTAAACTAACTGCACATTTCTGGAGTTGATTCAATGTGGTCAGCATGTATTATATATTGGACTTTACAGGTGAAGATTCAGGGGGTTTTCACCTGCGTTTATGAGTGTGGAATTTGTATTTGTTTTCTCTCCCCTGGCCCCCAACTTTACTCTCTCAGAGTTCTGACTGGGCCCAAGAATTATGGTTGCTGTGAGATTTTTTTTTTTAAGATTTATTTTATGTATATGAGTACACTTGTCTTCAGACGAGAAGAGGGCATCAGATCCCATTACAGACAGTTGTGAGCCACCATGTGGTTGCTGGGAATTGAACTCAGGACCTCTGGAAGAGCAGCCAGTGCTCTTAACCATTGATGTTACTGTTTTTAAGTCTGGCATTGGCTTTGTGGGCTGGAGTATAAAACCAGGGCTTCATGGTAGCCTTGCCTCTGAGCTGTGCCCTTGGCCCTGTTTTTCTTGGCTTTTAATAGCTTTTCTGTTTTCTGGAAGAACTTGTGTCCAGTTGAAATTACTTTTTCTACTTTTCGGTACTACCTACTAGTGAGACCAGATGTGCTTTTATAAGGAAAGTTTCAGATTACAAACTTTGTTTTAAACTCGCTGTCTGCTGCGCTGTTCTGTGCTTCACTGTTTCTCCCCACGGTCCTGTCTAGTGGATCTCAGATTCTAAACTTAATTGGTGTGAAGTTGTTCATAATAGTCTCTTAGGATTCCTTTATTTTGACGTAACATCAAACTTTATAAAACTGTAAGAAAAGGTGAAGTAACTTTTCCCCATCAGCCAAGAGCAAGCTCGGCCAGTCTGCCCTGCGCTTCTCCTATGGCCCTTTGTTAGCTTGCTCCACTGGGAGTTAATTTCTGTATATAATCTCAAGTGTGGTTCTCAGAGTTGTGTGTGTGTGTGTGTGTGTGTGTGTGTGTGTGTGCAACTGGGCATTTCAGTGCCAGTTTTTGAAAGACTGTTTCTTCTTTCCATACCTTTGAGCGTCTGTCAGAAGGCAGCTGCCTTATATGCTTGCTTTTGTTCTGAGTGTTTGCTGTCCTTTTATCTGTTTGCCTGTTTTTATACCCAGTGCTCTATCTGATGTCTGGAACATTGAGCCATAGGTTGTTAGTTCTCAGACTTACTTTTCATTATTTTTTTCTTTGCATTTCTGTATGAGTTTTGAGTAGTTCCCCATCCGTATCTTTCCATCTCTCCTGTTTCACTCTCCTGCTCTCCGTATATCTCTGTCTCTCTTTCTCTCTGTGTGTCTCTCTCTGTCTCCCTCCCTCTCTCTATCCCCCCACCCTGTGTACCTCTCTCTTCCCCTCACACTTGCACACTGGTTGTGCACGTGCATGCTTGCTGAGATTTCTACATTGAGTTGATTCTATTTATCAGTTTGTAGAGTCTCCTGACCCAGGAAACAAGATTAGCTAGCTCTCTGTGTAGGTCATTAGTTTGGGCGGCCATACTTTCTAGCTTTCAGTGTGCTTACTCATGTCTTAGGTATATGGAATTGTTGTGTGTTTCATATTTTGGTGTTCTTGGGAATACGGTCAGATATTAACTTCTGATTATTCATTGCTGCTATATAGAAATGGGCTGATTTTATGTATTAATCTTTCATCGCTCAACCTTGTTCAACCCATCTATACAAATCGCTTTTTCCTTAGATTCTTGGAACGAGTCGAGACTGTCTCTCAGACCTATGCTATGCTCCATAGCCTTTTTGGAGTCGATGTCGAGTGTCTAAGGTGTTCAGCAGTTCTTTCTGTGTGCAGATCTTTGTAAGAACTTCTGACAGTGGTTGTTTTGAATGTTACACGGAGTCACTATATGTATGTATAGCTAAGAACCCAGCCAGGTCTCAGAAATCCCACCACATCTCTCTCTATGTACTTGCCTCTCACATCCTGGCTCTCCCTGACTCCCCACCCACTGACCTGCTCAGAGAAATCCTGATCTTTACCTGGGAGTTGCCTTCTGAGATTCCAGGCAGAAGAAGCACGTTCTAAGGTCTTTGCCTTTTTCTCCTTCTCTCAGAGATTACAGTCCTGCTAGACTGAATGGCTGGAAACGGTGGTCAGCCAATGCTTTGCTGGCCTAGCAGCTGCTACATCACAGACCTGTCCAGTGATGGCGTAGCATGACATCACAGGCCTGTCCAGTGATGGCGTAGTGTGGTCAAACATTGTACTTAACTCGTTCGTTCTGCTTTTAGCTCTGCTGTTCAGGTCTCAGCCACTGTGCTGTGTGCACGGAAGGGTGGATGCATTGTAAGCAAACAGTGACTGTATAGCTTGTTCACCTGTATGTTAATTTCATGGGGATGAAGTGTGTGTATGTGTGTGGTGTATATGTGTGAGTGTGTGTGTCTCTGTGTGTGCAGTGTGTGCATGTATGCGTGTACATATGTTTAGTGCTGGGAATTGAACTCAGGATGCTGTTTTCTTATCAGGCAACTGCTTTACCATGGAGTTACAGCCCAAGCCTAGAGAAAAACTTTTAAAAATATAGTTCAAATGAATGCTTTCACACGGATGGCTCATTATTTACTGAACAAAGCGTGAGATACCCAGGCCTCTTTGCACTTGAGCTACGCTGCTCTTCTCTGGGTTCATCACTGGGTATCCTTGATGTGGAGAATTGAATTCTGCATTTTTAAGATCTTATGGTAGAGGCATTGTTAAATTATGAGACAGCCGCCTGACTGGACCAATACTGGGCTTTAGATATAGCCAGCACGCCTCACTACGTGCACATGTACCACAGGCTTGGTTTTATTATAAAGTAACCTGTTCTGTGAGCTTTCTGTCTGGTCGTCCTAACATTGGATAAATGATTGGCCTAGGTGACTTCTAAATGTCCTTCAACCTGGAGATTCTATTACCCTGAGCAAATTAAATTTCAGCAAGACCGTCTTGACTTCCATCTTTATAGTGTATGTTATCTCAGAGAAAAAAACTGTCTTTGTCTTCAAAGCCCAAGATTTCGTTGGTGAGCTAATAGCTTAGCATGCTGTGGAAAGCGGCAGAACAATCAGCACGTATCACAGATGCCTGAGCTAGGAAGCATGATGAGACGGCACAGTCTCAGTATCTGTGTCTGTCTGTCTGTGCCTTTGTGTATGTGTGTGTCTGTGTATGTACCTTTGTGTGTCTCTCTCTGTGTATGGTGTCTGCGTGTAGTGTGGATGTCTGTGTGTGTGTGTCTTAGTGGGTCTGTGTGTATGTGGTGTCTATGTGCATGTGTGTGTGTGGTGTTTGCTTGTGGCATATATATCTCTGTGTAGTGTCTGTGTGTATGTGGTGTCTGTGTGCACACACGCATGCATCAATGAGAGAAAGCCACTGAAGCAGGACAGAGGCAAGCACGTTCACAGAAAAGGAGTGTCAGGGAGGAGCGGGGCCTGGCAGGAATGGAAAGCTGGTCTTGTGAACCCTGGCCGAGTTAATGCACTGTAGTAGTTTCACCAAACATGGCATTTTGTTAGCAAGTTCAGCCTGGCGCCTAGATTTGTCAAGTTCGGATTAGCCTAACTAAGGTGCCACCTGCAATCACTTCTTAATGTCACAGTAGAGTGAGACTTCTTAATGGGAAAGTCCTCACCCAGACTCTGAGCCACATCTCTGCTCAGCTAGCAAGGCGGCACTGCTGTCTGGGCTCTGTGGTGCTGGAGGCTGCTGCAGCTCCTCACCGTCTGGGTCTTGTTTGTGTTAGGCTTACAGGATCACAGTGAGGCTAAGACTGCCTTGCTGGGTGTACACAGTATCCCTAATGCCCTTTAAAGTTTTACCGTGGTGTTGGAACAATTCAGAGCACAGTAATTTTTTGATTAATACTTTTAAGTAATGTCAAATATACTTTACCTAAAAAAGTTTAAATTTTCTGAAAAATAATAAAAGCATTGACCATAGTCTAAGAGAGCTATAGAAAATTTCCAAGACATGGTTTGTTCTTGAAGCAGATGTAAAGACTTATCTACAAGTATGAGAACCCAGATGCCAAGCTTGTGTGCCGTGGTTGTGACCATCTGCAAGCAGAGAGCGATTTCAGCACTTCGTCCTTCTGTCCAATGCACCAAACAGACCTGAAAACGTGCCTGATGCGTGGAGAGCTTTACATCTAAGTCTTCAAGTCTTCTAAAGTCCACCTTTAAAAATGCTCACCAAGCAGCCGAAGTCCGTGCTGTGTGTGTTCCTTTTCTGTACTTGTTTGTTTTTAAGCTGACTGAGAATGATCATTTAAAAGCAGAGGGAAGTCCCGAGAGCAGAGAAGGGTCGGGAGACAGATCAGTAGCTCTGCTTGGAGACAGAGTCAATCCCTGTGTATGAAATTTATTCCATAGCACAGACCAGTTTTAAATTCTATCAAGTGAGACTGACGGTACAGCTGCGCCCGCCATCCTCTCTGCTGTAACAGATCCTGGACGCGGAGCACAGCTGTGTGGGCATTCTCTGCGTGCCCTGTGATCACCCTGTATTGATCGCCGTAGGACCGTGTCTGTAGCTGGTTTCATATCTCTCTTGGGTTTTCTCAACTCACCATCAGAATCGCCTGGTACATATATGATGCATTCTTTCAGAGTGAGGAATAACTGGGGTAGGGTGGAATTGAACCAAGGGAATTAAGTGTCTATAAAAAAATAACAGTTTCTTTGCTTTTCTTCTCCTTACTGTGTATTTTATTCTTTCTTACGAAGGCAGCATTTGGCCTATGGGACGTGCACTGTGCTTTATACTGTCTTCATTCATTCCTTCTTTTTAAATTAATTTTATTTTTTTACATGTCTAATTACACTATACATGAATTAGATGGTGGGATCAAGGCTCAAATAAGGAGCCCTAGAGAGTCTGGGGGGTTCATGACAGGACAGAAGGCAGGTCCAAGTAACACTTCATTCATGTGACTGTGCAGAGAACTTGGCGCATGGCAAACTCAAGTTTCGCTTTTTGGAACTGTTTGGATTTTTATTTTATTTTATTTTTTTTTTTGAGACAGTGTTTCTCTGTATAGCCCTGGCTGTCCTGGAACTCACTCTGTAAATCAGGCTGGCCTTGAGCTCACCTGCCTCTGCCTCCCAAGTGCTGGGATTAAAGGCATGAGCCACCACTTCCCGGCGAACTGTTTGGATTTATTTTATTTTATTTTTTTATTTTTCGATATTATTGTTTTTAACTTTTTATTGATTCTTCGTGAGTTTCACATCATGCACCCCATCCCCTTGTATCCACCCTCTGACCTTGCAACACCCCCCGCCAAATAAAAAACACACAAACAAGCAAATAAAACCAAAATAAAAAGTCCAAATCATAGAATGCGTCTTGTTGCAGAAGCTCTAGTGTGCCCCACAGTATGACCATGCATCTTCACTTGCAAATGTTCATTGCATTGAGCATTGGTCTGGTTTAAAGTCTCTGGTTTCTGTGGCGCTGTCATTGCTGGGTCCTCACTGGGCCTCCTCCTGGTTGCTGTTGTCCTATGTCATAGAGATCTTGCAGTGTGATCAGCAGGACTGGCCCTTCTATGTGTGTTAACAGTTCACAGATGAGGTAGATGTTGGGGTGGGCCAACTCTTAAGTCCTGGATCTGGGTCTTGGTGGTAGCTGAGCTGATCAAGCCTCCAGCTCTCCCTTATCTGCACCACTAGGGCGAGCTTTCCAGTATTGCTCTGGTTAGGCTACCCGATGCCTGAATGGCAGGAGGCAGGGTCAGCTCTCCTGCTCTCGTGCCCTTGGGACCAGCTTACCCACACCCACATCTCCAGAGCCAGCTCCATTGGCACAGGGCCCACACTTTCAAGTGCTGCAGTCAGCAAGGGCCTGGGCTAGCTCTTCTACCCTCACACCCTGTGGGCTGGCTCACCCTTGCCTTCCATCAGGGCCAGCTGTCCTGTGTTGCCCAGGCAAGGTACAGGGCCCTCTCTCCTGAGTGCTGCAGCCAGTGAGAAGCAAGGCTAGCTTTCCTGCTTGCAGATGTCGGGGCCAGTTCTCCTGACTACTACAGGTGGTGAGGAGCCAGTTGGGGGAAAGCATCACCCCCTTGCCCACTCAGCCTTATGGCAGATGAGTGTTGGGGCCAGCTCACTGCACCTGCCCCCTACCAGGGCTACCTCTACTGTGCTGTTTAGGTGAGGTGTAGGGCATACTCTCCTGAGTGCTGCAGCTGGGAAGGGGCAGAGTGAGGAGCAGGGAGGGCGGGCATTACCCCCACACCCATACCACCTCACAGAGATAAGTGGCGGGGGTCAGCTCTTCCAGTCATGCCTGAGGGCCAGCTTACCCATGCCCCTGCTATCAGGGCCAGCTCCACTGTGCTGCCCAGGTGAGGCTCAGGGCCTGGTCTCCCAAGTGCTGCTGCCAGTGAGAGATGGGACTAGCTCTCCAGTGTCCCTCAGCCTGAGGGGCAGGGCCAGTTCTACAAAGCCCTTGAACATCCATATGGTCCCAGGCAGCTGCTCAGACCAGGGATGTCTCCATGGTCTCTAGTGGTAATATTAGCCATGGATATCAACACAGATGTCTTCTGCTGCATGGTCACAGATCTAGACATGACCCACAGGGGCAGTATGAGCTGGGACTTCACCATGGCCTCAGATGGTTACTGGCTACTTACAACAGGCTATTCCTTCCCTCCCTCACGTCTCCAGTTCCGTCTTTCTTCTTAATGCTCACACTGTTCGTTTCTCTTTCTCTCCCATCTGTCCACAACACACTTGCACTTTGTAGTGGTTCCCACTGCAGATGAGCCTCTGAGTGACCTCTGTCCACACTGCGTGTCATGGCAGCATGGGCCTCTAGGTGGCGTGGTGGCAGAGAGGTCTATGGACATCCTCCATCCTCTACCACGTGGTATGGCCCTGCATGGTTTGCTGCCAGGTCAGGCCAGTCCCTGTGTGTCCTCTGCCCCACCACTCTGTGGAGCCGAGGGTGGGTCTCTAACCCTCCTCTCCAGTACCTCGAGGCATGGTATGGCGGCTGGCAGATCTCTGGATAGCATTTATTTATTTATTTATTTATTTATTTATTTATATATAGATGTTTTGCCCACATATGTCTGCACTACCATGTACCTGGTGCCTTCTCCGGCCAGAACAGGGCATCAGATCCATTAAGACAAGAATCATAGAGAGATGTGAACCACCAGGTGATTGCTGGGAATTTAGTTTACGTCCTCTGGAAGGACAGCCAGTGTTCTTAAGCACTGAGCCAGCTCTCCAGCTCCTGTAATCTGTGTTTTCTTAGAAAAAACAAATGACTTTTCACAGCTGGGGCTGCTGCCTCTGTGGCCATTGTCATCTTCCCTTGGTTCATTTTTGGCAGATAAAATAACACAAGAAGATATCGAAGGCATTCTGCAGAAGTTTACTGGGAATATAATGCAAGTACCCCCCCTGTAAGTTCAGTTATTGAATTTATGTTTAATTTTATCATCTGTTGGTTAACCACGAATTAGAATAAAGTGGGCTCTCTTTTGCTGTGTTTTAATCTGGACAGTGCATGTAAAAAAGAGACGAGTCCATCCAGCCTAGATGCAATGCTTTGATCCCAAGGCAAAGGCGTGTTTCATTCTGTGCTGGATGGTAGCGCAGCCTGGTCTCTGTGCATCCTGTTTCACTGGCTTTTCAAGGTCTATCTGTAGACATCACGGAAGTGACAGAGTCCAGAGAGGCCTCTGCCCTCCAATTACAGTGAAAGGACCTTGTGGGAACAACAGACTGGTGACTCGGGGTCCTAAGTGCTGCCTGTTTGGCCCAAAAATATTTTAATTTTTTTAAATAATCTTTTTTAAAGATGTATTTATTTATTTTACATGTGAGTGCTCTATCTGCATGTACACCTGCATACCAGAAGAGGGCATCAGATCCCAGGATAGATGGTTGTGAGCCACCATGTGGTTGCTGGGAATTGAACTCGGGACCTCTGGAAGAAGAGATAGTGCTCTTAATGGCTGAGCCATCTCTCCAGCACATTCAACAGACAAAAGTTATAACTGTAACGGGCAGTGGTGGCACATGCCTTTAATCCCAGCACTTGGGAGGCAGAGGCAGGTGGATTTCTGAGTTCAAGGCCAGCCTGGTCTACAGAGTGAGTTCCAGGACAGCCAGAGCTACACAAAGAAACCCTGTCTCAAAACAAACAAACAAACAAACAAAAAAAAGTTATAACTTTGTAAGAACATGAGTATAGATCACCTCACACCTGTCTGTAACAAAACACCACAGCCTAGGGAGCTATTTTACGTGGTCTTGGAGGCTATGTCCAGGACAAGACACTGGCAATGTTTTTCTGGTGAGCACCTGCTTCCTTGAGGTGTCGTCCTGTGGCAGAGGGATGAAGGCATTTGTCTGGGGTAACATCCCTGTCATGAGAGCTCTGTTTCTGACCTGGACACCCTCCAAAAGGCCTCTCCCCTTGACGCCATCATCTTGGTACTTAGTTCAGCTGGTGTCTGGGAGGCGGAGGCACCGCTCAGCCCCGTCTGTTTAACACAAATGCACACGTGCCTACGGGACGAATCAGGATGTATTACTGACAGTTCTTTTAGAATTTAGATTTCCTCAAGATTTTTCTCTCAAATATAAAAGTTTTACATTTTTTTCAGCAAAATCTGCATGAAATGTTCGACTCATCTGTTAAACTAAGTTAGTATATGTTTATATCGAATATGAACTGTTTTAGCAGTCTCTGCGGTTATCCACAAGTTTGTGGTGTTTACCATGTGAGCCGTTTTTTCAGGGAGAAACTGTCTGTGAGCTGGGGACTAGTGAAGGGAGCTGATGAGGTCATCTCCAGGAACATTAAAGAAAGAAATGGATGCCGCTCAGCGCTCCTGAAAAAACGGCTCACATGGTAACATCCGCTCAGCGCTTACACACGTCTCACAGATATGCGGGACTTCATCCCGAGACAGGGGCAGACCCTGAGGAGAGACTAGTTGAATTTCAGGAGTGCTGTCAGTGGGAAGAGCTGCTCATCATCCTTGCCTCCCTGCTGCCTGGGACTCCTCCCTCAGCCTCTCACCTTCTCACTCCCACTCTCTCCTTATCTATTGCGCAAGCTATTCTGCACTGAAGAAGGATGGACAGAGACTCTCAACGTTAATGAAGCGAGGAGAGGCGGTTGAGGCCAGGCCGGCCAGGCCGGTGACTGTCTACAGCATCTCCCTCCTGAAATTCCAGCCGCCGTTTTTCACACTAGGTAAGAGATAAGACAGTCTGCTTTGCCTGTGTTTTTGTTTTGTGTGTGGCTAACTTTACGTGGTTGGGACGGATCTCTGTGGCCTTGGAATCTTTTTTTTTTTTTTAATATTAAGAAAAGTTATGGTTTGATTTTATGAGTTAAATGTAACTGACTTCTTAGAGGTTCAGAGATAACACGAGTAGGCTGATTTTCATGTTTACAGTCATCTTTCTGTAAACTTGGGAGTACATACTTTAGAGAAGTACATCAAGGATGTATGATTTCAAGATTTTAGAGTCTGGGCCTGCAGAAATGGCCCAGCGGTTAGGAGCACTGGCTGCTCTTCCAGAGGACCTGGGTTTGATTCCCAGCACCCACATGGTGGTTCACAACCCTCCGTAACTCTAATCTCAGGAGATCGAATGCCCTCTGACCTCTTTGGGAATGAGGCGAGGTTTATGGTACTCAGACATGTGCAAATAAATACATGTATAACAATTAAAGTAAATATAAATGTAAAAAATTAGTTTTTATCTCACAGTTTTTTCTTCCATTTTTTTATACTTAATATCTTTCATTTTAGAGTAAATATTGATCTTTTAAACAAAGCCTTTTTTGTTAACTAGGGATAAGAGGCTATAAAACCAGGCTGATTTCTATTGGCTCCTTTCTTTGTAGCTGCAAGTTACTGATGTGAAAATAGCTAAGACAAGAGTGTTGTTGGACACCTGGTTGCAGTTTTAGTTCAAGTTGTCAATTTGAATCTGTGATGCATACTTACTTGTTTATACAGTTTTAAAGTTGTACAGGGCTATATAGTTGTTTGTCCTCAGGCTCCTGAAATTGATCCAGCAAATAATTTCACAGTAACTGTTTATAGAATCCCTGTCCCGTGGGATTTCCCAAAGCCTTTCCTGCCTCCACCATCCTGGTGGCTCCCTGTGATACACAGGAAGTTCCTGCAGACAGTGGTGCAGTCACGACAGGGCTCTATCTTGTTTCCTGACTCTAAACGACGTGACAAATGAACAACTACAACAGATCCCAAACAAACAGAACAACTCAAACCTACCAAGTGGTCCTTTCCTTTCACTCCACGAAGAGCAGACTGCACATTGGCAGATCCAATAAACCTGAAGGCTCAGGGTTTCCTGGCTGCCTGTGAGTCAGAGAAGTGCCTCACTGTATTGACTGGAGGGTGTGGACAAGTGTGCCTGGCTTTCTTCTGCAAAGCCGCGTGTCACGCATGTGTCGCCGGCATACCCCTGGTTCATCCAGTACTTCACCCCCTTACTGTCTCAGTTGCCCCGGATGTGGGCTGTAGAGAAGAATTTAGATGCAACTAGAAACAAACGAGGGAGTGTGCTGCCGCCCCACTCAGGGTGTAGATGAACACCTACTGTGCATCCTGCTTTCTGCCAAGTGTGCGCTGTAAGACGGTGCCATCAGCTCCATGGCACTGTGTGGCTTAGATTTATTTAATGTCTTAGTTATGTTTTTCTCAGAAACATTTCCAAGGAAACATGTAGGTACACGGGACTCTTTCCATGTGGTATAACCCCAAGGACAGATCTTCTCATTGGCAAAGGGATTTTTGGTTGGTGTCTAGTTATACTTTTTTTTTTTCAAATGTTATAAAATCTGAAAATATTTAAGAAACCCACAGTTCACAATAGAAAAGCTGAGATTTCTGACCATTTCGAGCATAGAGAATGAACAAAGTGTACAAATCTGAAGATTTTTTTTTTTAGCATCTCTAGCTCATGATAGCAGAGCTGGCATTTCTATTTCAAACCTATTAAATGAACAAGGCCGAGGTATTATCGTGGTACTGCTTGCCAGTTAATTTAAAATGTGTTCATGACTTTCTGCCTACTCCACACCCAGACTTTTGAATCTCACAAACACATATGCTGCTGAATGAATAATTTATGGCGGAGCACATAAATATTTTATGGCTCAATTGTTTGCATAGCCTTCTTTACACGTGTTGAAGAGCATGGTTTTTATGTAAAGTGGGGCTCTCAGGGGGTCATCCTCTCATCACCACTGCTTTGCTAACCTTCCAGATGTTGAATGCGCAGGAGGCTTTTACATCCGAAGCCTGGTCAGTGACATTGGCAGAGGTAAGCAGAGAGTGAGTTATGAACCATCATTTACAGAGTAATGCTCCTTTCTGACGGGAGAGGGAAATTTCTGTTTTTCATTTTCCCGAGCACTGGCTGAGGAGCCGGAACTGCTGCTCTTAGCTCAGATGCATTGTGGGTGTATAGTGTGCACTTCTGAGTGCCAGTGGCTGCCGCGAGGCGCTGGTAATGGAGAGGGAGCACGGAGACAGAGGCAGACAATGAACAGGGCGAGAGCGGGTGGAAAGGCCTATACTTTTTCAAGTAAAAAGCATTTTAACTGAAAGTAGAGGTCAGAAAAAATTATGTACATTGATACAAATCAATTAAAAAATAACCTGGAAGCCACAATCTTACAAGCACCCAGAAAGCTCCGGCTCCGCCTCTACTGTTCCTTGGTCACATGACAGTGGACAGGTCACATTATCCTATTTGCAGAGTAATGGGAATATTTATGTCCTGGGCTTGCTTCAAATGCCAAGTAGGAAAAGCAGGTTTAAGTTTAAATCCCTAAATCGGCCCTGCTTAAGCATTGACTTACCTCAGGCTCTGGGCTCTTGCGCTGGGCTGGCACCCTGGGAGGTCAGAGGTGAGTTCTGTCGTCTGGCAGACTTCGGATTGTGAATGCTGCACGGCTCACCTTGCGTTTTTTGCTTTTGGGTGCTGTAGAACTCTCTTCCTGTGCCAGCGTGCTGGAGCTGACCCGCACCAAACAGGGGCCCTTTACGCTTGCGCAGCATGCCCTCCCCGAAGACAGATGGACCATCGATGACATCGCGCAGTCCCTCGAGCGCTACACGTCTCTTGTGCCAGAGGAGCTGACGTTTAAAAAATCGAAATCCGAGAACTCCAGCGACCAGGTTTTAAGCTGTGAATATATAACTCTCAGGGAGACAAAGAGAGAAGATGACACAGTTAAGACACTATGAGCCTGGGCTGGGAGGATCGTTTCCTGGTTGGGGTATAACCTGATCCAGGAATGTCCATATACTTCCTGAGTTCTTTGCAAGATGTCTTAATGTCTCTGAACGATGGATCTGATGATTGGATTCAGATGAATACTGTTTTCTGAATTTGATCTTCCCTTAGTCTTTTTCCCATGAAAAAGTTAAAGCAACGTTCTAATTCCAGAAGACTGAGGTCTGAGCTGCAGGTCACTGGTCTCACAGAAGTGACAAGCTTGCTTTGCCTAGACTGGGGGAGGGGAGTGTTCATTGTTTTGGAATTCTCTGGATATATTTGAAGTGCTCAGTGCTGAGCTGTCCTGTGTGTTTGCAGAGCTCATGACTGCTGGGAAGCGCTGGCAGGCTGTAGTCATCTGTGACTGTGCCTCTTAGATCTTGAACATGAACACATTTTTCCCAATAAATACCTGTAAATGCACAAACTTCTGCTAACAGAATGTCAGTAGCTTACGATGAGATTCATTCCGTATCCTGGCTTCGGCAGAGTTCAGCCCCTGTAGCCGTGCGCTGTGGCAGCCATTTCTCTGGTCAACCACATGGTATCAAAGTACTAAAAATGTGATTTTTTAGAATATAAACTAAAAAATGTATCTTGAATTAAAATGCTCTCCTGCCTGTTCTTTAGTGCCTCTCCGTGGCTGTGGAACCCAGATCCAGTGACATGGTTTCTGCAGTTACTAAGAATGTGATCACGTTTTAAAACAGCAAATTCTATGAGTGCTTCATTGTTTTGTTATGGGAATATCTATTCATTTATTATGTGTTTGAGGACACTGGAGCTGGAGACGCGAGGACTCGCTGCCTGTCCAGCAGGCCTCAGAGTGTACCCTCTGCACCCATCCACATCAGCTCTTGCTACTTCAGCTCCAAGGGACCCAGCACCCACCCCTGACCTTGTGGGCCCCTGTGAAACCCATGCCAACACACACATAAATAAAATAATTACTTTAAAAGATAAATAGACTTGACTCAGGACAGCCTCTCTCAGTATATAGCCAAGGCTCCTCCTGTTCTACCTCCCAAGTGCAGAGGTCACAGGCGTCCACCACTGTCTCGCGCAGGGACGTAGTAATGCACTGTACAGCTGTGACAGTATTCAAGGCTTCCTTCATGTACTAAAGTATATTTTCAAAAAGAAGACTTATTAAACATTTCATAAAATGCAAGTTTTTATATTTTCATACCTCTCTTTTTAGAGGGTGTTGCCTCTAAAATATTTTAAATAGGTAGACTGATGGTTTTATTGTAGTTAATGTAATGTGAGCCTGATATAAAAAGTTAACAGGGCGTTCTCAGAGTACTGGCAACATTTTTAATAAAAATGTTAAAGTTAAGTCTGGGCAGGCAAGATGGCTCAGCAGGTGGCCCCAGGACCAGTGACTTGAGTTTTGATATCTGGGTGACCTACTAAGAACCTACCCACCCAGCAGGTTGTCCACAGACACTCTGAAGTATGCACACACACACATGCCCATTCCTACACACATAAAAGGAAAAGGATGAAATGTTTGTAAATTTAAAAATTAATTCTTAGTATGAGACAGAAAAATGTGAGTGTTATATCATGGTAAATTCATGAATCGGAAGTTTTGTAGTTTTGAACCTGGTGTCACGGTAAAGCTTTAATCCCAGCACTCAGGAGGCGTGGGCACGCGGATCTCTGTGAGTTCAAGTTCAGCCAGGACTACAGAGTGAGACCCTGTACTTTTATATTTTTTCTTACTCCTACCTAGTGTCCCGTAATTTGTATAACCAAAGGTGACATTAGATCCTGCTGCCCGTTAGAACGGCCCAGGCTACACATAGTGTGTCTTCATGAACAGCTCAAGTCTGAATAGACCACACAGCCTAGGCACTTCTTTTTTTCTTTTCTTTTTTTGTTTTCAATTTAAAATTTACATATATTTTTTTCTCATAGGAAATAATAGAATTTATGAATCAGCAAGCAAGTTATAGAAATGGTAGCCAGTCTTTTCCTTTTGTTTTTGCTGGAGAAGTTATGCAGATTTAAAAATGCCTCTAATGTTCACCATCTTAATATACTCATTTTGGATTTTATTTTTATATTATATTTTCCCCCTTTATTTCAATAATTTAGGAACCTATGCTCTTACTGACTTTTCATATGATTTTTATCTGGGCATGTTTAGTCTTCATGAGTATACCAGTCATGTCTTTGTACTCCGTTCATTTAAACTACTTTCCTGGGGCTGCACACATAAGCAGCCTTTTTCTTAGGACACATTATTGTAGTGTGGTTATTTTAGGGGAAGCAATAAGAACTTGTGGTCCCCGGGGGCTGTAACATTTAGTACCACCATTGTTGGGAATTTTATACATTGTTGCTAAAATTTCTCTGCTTTTGTGTGACCTACCTTCACACCCTGTTCATCTGTATAAATAAACGTCTTGATGGTTTCTTTGTCACATGAGTCATTTGCAATAAGTGCTTAGCAGAAGTAGTTTTCTTGGCCTGTCTCAGTTTCTTTTCCATGTCCTGTGATTAAATGCCCAGACAAAAGGGCCCTAAAGAGGAGTGCTTACTCTGGCTGCAGCGGAGGGATCCGAGAGCCAGGGAGGTCCAGACAGCTGGTGCCACACATCTGCAGTCGGGAATAGCATAGCGAGCAGCCAGTGGTTGCCCTGCTGGCTTCATCTTACCCAGTCCAGGACCTTTGCCCAGGGAAGAGCCCTGCACACTCTAACATAGGTGTCTCTCTTCAATGAACCTGTTAGGATCATCTTCCCAGGCATGCCCAGGGTCATCTCCCAGGGCACTCGAGAGCCCTAGGCTGGCAGCACCAACAACCTGAGTCTCACTTTGTAAATGTCTTAGGTTTTGCTGATTCAGTTTCCACATTTTCCCCCTTTGCTACCTTCATATATGTAAATATGAGTAATTAAAATTTATTACGATTTTTAAATATTCTTAACTTTCATGGGTAGCTAAAACCAAGACCCGAGGTCTGAAGTAGTTCAAGATTCATCCTCTTTAAAATTTTAATAAAAATATCCAAGAAATAGATGTCACTTATGTATTGTAGGCCTTAAGATGCTTGGCATGATAAACTCATTTTACTGATGGGCAAAAATGTAGTTAAATTTTCTGCAGATACCCCAGCCTGGAACGAAGCAAGTCATGTCGTTGTCATTATTTAACTCTCAGGTTTCTGAGAAATGCTGGGGTCATGTGAGTGTTGTTTAAAACAGTCACAGAATTATTTTCTGACCTGAAAATCTACAAGGATTAAAATAAGAGTAATTCATTCTTTACAGATTCAAAGCTGTGATTGGTGGACAAGGGATAAATTCCCCTTGTCCCTGAGCTCACTGGGTCCTTCTTTCTTCAGTACATGAATTAATTCAAGGCTGCCGACTCATCAGGAACCACCTTCTAAGGAATGCTGGTAGTTTGTGCCCCTCTGACCAGTTCCATTAGAGGGTGAACTGTTCTCTTTCAAAGGAAGAAGGTAATTTAAATTGTATCCTGATCTGAATAATGCAGAAATGTAATTCAAGAGCACCATAAAGCACGGACGCATTTATTAAGACAAAGAAAGATAACAGCATGCTGTTTGGCCACTGAAATTATTGCAGTATCCTTAACATTTAAATCGAAGGACTGTCTAAAGCTGTTTTGTTCTCAAGGTGTTGTGTGAGCAGCTGTAGCTGGCCTTGGCCAGCTGTTAAATACAGATGTTAAACACGGATCCCATGGCCCTCAAATTGGAAATGCCTCCATTCATCATCAAGTGAATTAAGTTCTACAATAAGACGTTTTCAGAGTCTTATTAAAATTTTAAAACATTAAAAATGCTGAGGCCAGTCAGAAAGTTGTTAGGAATTGTTTTCTAATTCCTTTCTCTATTTCTGTTTCATTTCTGAGAAAACAACAGATTGTTTCTGTGTCTGTCGTTAATCAGCTCTTTGATTGGAGGACAATCACTTTGTCTTTGAGGGACTCAGTTTACTCACCTATGAGACAAAGGAGATGGTCTGGCTGGTTTCTAGAACCTTCCACCGACAAGCATTAGACTGCCATCCGTGGGTCACTGTGTTCCTGGGAACTTGAGTTTTACCACATTCATTGGCTCTGAGGATTTTCACCCTTGATTGCTTTGCCTATTACACACCTTCTAGTTACACGTCCTTCTGCGTGTTCACATATCATTTTGGACATATAACTCTTTCACAGTCCCATCTCTTCATCTCTCCATGCTGAACCCTGTGTTTCCTCAGTTCTTTTTTCCAAATGCTTCCTTCTGCCATTTTTATTTACTAACAATCATTTATTTCAGTGACTATTGTATTCTGTTTTTATTTCTGAAACATTGCAGTATATTGTGTGTGTATGTATGTATATGTGTGTGTGCATACACACACACACACACACACACACACACACTTAGGAAGCTTTGGTGCCTGCCTGCCTGTCTGTCAGCATGTGAGTATGTACACAAGTACAGATGCTCACAGAGTCCAGAGGCATGGAGTTCCTTGGACCTTGAGTTACAGATGCTCTAAACCACCTGACACGGGTGCGGGTGCGGGTGCGGGTGCGGGTGCGGGTGTGGGTGCGGGGAATCAAACTGTGGTCTTGCAAGAGTGCAGAGCTGAAGAGAGAAACCAAGGAGCCACTGTTAGAACTGGGGGCATCAGCTCTCCCTGTGACTTACAGACAAAGTAGGTAAAGCCTAGCAAACAACAAAACCAGACGTGGCAGTGCTATGGGAACTTTGAAAGCCAGTAGTCATGTGACCTAAGTGATTTTTACAGGGTGCTCCGCCAGCAACAGTGGAAACACAGTTGTGGGAACAAACATAAGTCACTACAGGGTTAACCATTTCAGTCTCATAGGGCAACCTGTAATACACTCAGAAGATTCAGATATGATCTTCTTTCCCCATTTCCCTCCCACCCAGAACCCCCTATCTCATCCCCCTCCTCCTGCTTCTATGAGGATGTGTCCCACCCACCCAGTCCCCCCTCTCTCCACCCTCGAATTCCCCCACACTGGGGCATCCAACCTTCACAGGACCAAGGATCTCCTCTCCTACCAATGCCTGACAAGGCTATCCTCCCCTACATATATAGCTGGAGCCATGGGTCCTCCCTATGTGCTCCCAGCCTGGTGGTTTAGACCCTGGGAGCTCTGGTTGGTTGGTATTGTTTTTCTTCCCATGGGGCTGCCCCTTCAGCTCCTTCAGTCTTCTCTCTACCTCCTCCATTGGGGACCCCATGATCAGTTCAATGGTTAGCTGCGAGCATCCGCCTCTGGCAAAGGAGCATGAGATTCTTCATTTACTTTCCTAAAGCCCATTTTCCTCGCTTGTAAAGTGCAGATATTAATACTCTTCATCACAAAGCCCTGAACCCGAATTTTATATGGTCCAGTTAAGGTGCTTAGTGTGGTTCCGGGGCCTAGGAACTAGTGAGCAGTGAATAGCTGCAGGTACCAACCGACCACACAGAGGGCAATGCCGTCCTGGGTTATGCACGGTTCTAATCAATGCTTTTCCGAGGTGCTTTCTCTTAGTGGGGCAACAAGATATGAATAGCAATCATTTCTGGGCAGAAGAGACTATCAGACAGGGAGATAAGCTACTGATGCCAGTAGAAATGACTTTAGAGAACAGAAATGTTCACATTTGCACAGTGGGTGTGTTACGTGCCCTAAACGCTGTGTGTGTACATATATGTGCACATGTTTAATTCATTTACTCTTTGATTATAAATCCATCCCATCAGTTCCTCCATCATCTGAGAGCTTGTCTTTGAACCATGCCCAGATGTTTTCTATAAAACGGGCACCAAGCAGTGCCGAGCCAGACTTGCCTGTACATGTATAGACGTGGCATTCACGTTAGTCCAGTTGCCCCCCTTCTCTGTGGTTTCACAGTCTGCAGTCAAACACTATATGAAATCATAAAATGGAAAATCGTAGCGCTGAACGTTTCATAAGTTCTACATAACGTTCCTTATTGGTGGCTGGTTGCTGTCCTCTTACTGCCCTGTGCACATCATAAACAAAGGTGCAGGGGAAGGCGGCAAGCATCAGTATTTGCAGTTTGAGGCATTCACTGAGGACCCCTGGAATAAGGGGCTAAATGACCTTTAAACCCCTCTGGTTACATTATTTAATCAGTTCTTTCTTGCCGATCTTGTGACACCAGGATCTGTCTTTATATGTTATCCAGGCGAAGACCTTAAAGTGTCACCGTGGGCGTGGTGACTAACAAAGAGTTACACCAGTAGTGTGGCAGATTTAGGGTTCTCTGTTCTCTTCTTGCAATCACGTGTGGAGACAGGTGCTCAGAGGCACAGATGTTTAGAGGGAGGGGTGAAGCACATGATGTAATGCAAAAATAAATGAAGGAAGAAAGGGAGGGAGGGAAGGAGGTAGGAAGGAAGGAAGGAGGGAGGGAAAAGGAAAAAAAGAAATAAAATCTGGGACTAAAAGCAGAGAACCAGACATTTGCTTCCATTCTAGCAGAGCAGAAAATTAGATGCTTCTGGTCTGAGCCCAGGCACTGGCTGGAACCGACAGTGGCTCAGTGGATGAGACCACTCTTGGACCACATCTGGTTTGGGGCTGCTCAGCACGGGTTTTATAGAAACCAGCTGGGCACAGTTCAAAGACAAGCAGCAATACGATGGAGGAACTGATGGGTGGATTTATTAACATGGACCAGCAGATTTAAATATGTGCAGCTCAGCTAAGCAATGAGAAGGGAGGTTAAGTTTATACAAGTATCTGAAGTGTGTAAACACTAGGAAGGAAGATTATTCATTTAACACAACACACAGAGGCATGGTGTGCAGAAATAGGATAAAAACTTAAGCTAAGCGTATGATTTTTTTCCTGATAATGAATCTATTAAGGCTGGCTGTGGAATGGCCTTTGTCTAGGGAAGCAATAGAAATTTCAAGCCATCTGGTTTTTAAAACTTTCTTGGGAACCAGGTATTAGATGCTAGAGAATTGTTATTCATTTGGTCAGGATGATAATGGTGTTATGGTTGTATAAGGAACGTCAGGGCTGGGGATACAGCTCAGTTGGTGTCATGCTTGCCTCAGTTGGTGGTGTCATGCTTGCCTGGCATACAGTAAGTCCTAAATCCAGTCTCCCAGCACCCATATAACTGGTCATGGTGATGGACACCTGTAATCCCAGCATTGAGGAGGTGGAGACAGGGGGATTAGACATTCTAGATCACCTTTGACTGTGTAGCAAGCTTGAGGCAACCCTAGGAAAAACCAAAGGAGAAGGAGACAGCAAGATAAGGGTGTTGCCACTAAGGCTGATGCCTGAGTTTATTCCCCAGAACTCACGTGGTGGAAAGGAAGAACTGACTCCTGCAGTTTGCCCTCTGACCCTCACATATGATGCTGGGAGACACATGTCCACATGTATGGCAATTCATTACGATCAAAAATATCTCTTACATTCTAAGGGATTTGGACTTCAGATGGACCACCCAGCCAGGGTTAATAATACACCTTGGGGGTCACTGAAGATTGCTGTCCTACTGTGTGCTCAGTCTGTTGTATTGTAGTATATGTGTGTATATGTGTATATCTCTGTTTGTGTCTCTATGTTTGTGTCTGTGTGTGTCTGTGTATCTGTGTGTATGTGTATATCTGTATGTGTGCCTTTATGTGTGTATGTGTGTATCTGTGTGTATGTGCATGTCTCTGTGTATGTGTGTGTGTGTGTGTGTGTGTATGTCTTTTCATAGATGGGAGTGGACGTGTGTTTGTTTAGCTGGTTTGCAATACTCCTGTCTTAACTTCCCGAGTCACTGGAATTAGAATCCTGCCTCCATGTCCAGCTGAAGGTGAAAGCTTCTAAAACACCAGTAAACATCTATGAAGCTGAAGATGAAAACAAAACCAGAAGACAATACAAACAGGATGGAGAGATACAGTCTCTCAGGTAAAAGTAATCGCCAGGCAAGTACAACCAGCATCTGAATCCCTTGTACCCACGTAAATGCCAGGTAGGTATAATTGTGACCAGCTTGTAGTTCCGACACATCAAAGGCAGAGATAGGGTCCCACACGGGAGAAGGCAAGCTAGGCCATCAAAAGCTATGAGTTCCGGGTTTGAGTGAGAGAGCGTGCCTCGGTATATAAGATACTAAATGACAGAGGACATCAGACACCAACTTTTCCTCACATTCAAGCATGCGCATGTACACACACACACACACACACACTTGAACACACGCACAAACGAAACCAAATCAAAATGAAAGAGGATTGAGTTGGGGATTGTCTTAGTCAGGGTTTCTATTCCTGCACAAAACATGACCAAGAAGCAAGTTGAGGAGGAAAGGGTTTATTCAGCTTACACTTCCACATTGCTGTTCATCACCAAAGGAAGTCAGGACTGGAACTCACACAGGGTAGGAACCTGGAGGCAGAAGCTGATGCAGAGGCCATGGAGGAATACTGCTTACAGGATTGCTTCCCCTGGCTTGCTCAGCTTGCTCAGCTTGCTTTCTTATAGAACCCAGGACCACCAGCCCAGGGATGGCATCACCCACCCACAATGGGCTGGGCCCTCCTCCTTTGATCACTAATTGGGAGAATGCCTTACAGCTGGATCTCACAGAGGCATTTCCTCAAGGGAGGCTCCTTTGGGATAATTCCAGCTCCTGTCAAGTTGACACACAAAAGCAGCCAGCATAGGGATGTAGCTCATTGAGAGAGTCCTTTGCCTAGCGTGTGCGAGCCTCACAGCTCCGCAGGTTGTTTTTGTTTTGTTTTTAATGAAGGATTTTTAAAGCAAACACTTTCTGTCATTTCCTCTCTTGAAGAGCGGACCTCGCCTCACCTTCCTGCTTTGAATGTTTATGGCAGGAAGTCTAAGGAGCGTTTGTAGACAGGCCTTGTCTCAGCTCGCTGGAGGGAAATAAATATTTGATCTGGATGCCGCTGACGGCAATCAAGCATGAACAAAGCCTGGCGTCCCAGGAGCCGTCGCATCTGAAGTTTTCTAGAAGGCGCAAGTAGGCCAGTGTGTGGCAGGAACAAAGAAGTGGAGGTTGTGAGAGAGACGCTGGGCTTGCAGGAGCTGCCTGACGCCTGATGGGGAGGGGCGTGGGCGGGATGTTTGTCACCGGCACTTTTTCTCTAGCCAGGCCAATCTCTCCCACCACGGCTCTTGAAGAAGAGGTAATTAAGCTCCCTGGCATCTTCCTCTGCCTACCTGAGCTCCTCACGCCTACCAAATAAGGCTGGATAAGCCATGCTCGTTTTCCCGCCACAGCCATGGCATTCGGCTCCACTACTCTCATAAGGATTTGTTGGGGGCTGGGCATGGCGGCACACGCCTTTGATTCCAGCACTCGGGAGATAGAGGCTGGTGGATCCCTGAGTTGGAGGCCAGGCTGGTCTACATGAAAGTTTCAGGCAAGCCAGGGCTGCATAGTGAGACCCAGTTTCAAACAACCAATCAAAAGAGAGTCTTTGTTCGCTGCTGAGGTGGGTTGGCCTACTGCTGCTTGTATTCTAATGCTGATTTGGGGCCCCCAAGACTGAGGCCCCAGAGAGTCTATGAGAGAGAGAGAGAGAGAGAGAGAGAGAGAGAGAGACAGAGACAGAGACAGAGACAGAGACTAGTAAGATGCTGAGTGACCCTGCCCTCAGTTCATTGTGATTGGTAATAAAGATGCCAACAGCCAATAGCTGGGCAGAAGAGAGATAGGTGGGGTTGATGTTTTGCAGGCTTGGGTGAGAGAGGACCACAAGGAGGGAAGAAGGACCTGCAGGAGGGAGAAGGAGAGCCACATGGGCTAAGAGCCAAGAGACCATGGCCCTAAGGGCTGCCCAATTGGAGTTAAGAGCAGCCCAGATTGAACTTAGTAAGTAGTAATAACTCAGGGTTATCAATAGGAATGTAGATTCTAGCAGCATGGAGGGTAGGCAGGGGCCCAGCTATTGTGGCATATTAAAGATAGAAAGGCTGTGTGTGTTTCATCCGGAACATTAATGGCATAAGGCTAGGAAGAAGCCCCAGGCTGGGATTTTTAATATTTATTACTACACCGAGGAGACGGCTCACCTGGGCCTTGCTGGCCAGCTGGTCTAACTGAATCAGCAAGCCCGAGATTCAGCAAGAGAAATCTTGTTCAAAAAAGCAAGCAATAGACGAACACACCTGTCATCCATCTCTCCTCTCCACATGCACGCATACACACATGTAGCCACATTTGTACACACAATGGGTACAACACAGACTTTGACAGAATGTATGGGGTACAGTGTCTCTCACTGTCCTCTCTCCATGCCTTTGTATATGTATATGCACATGTACACACACACACACACACACACACACACACACACACACACACTTTCTAACTTCTACACAGAAGATGGTCTTCCCCCTTGACTACTCTCTCGGGCCATTGTGGGTTGCCGTAACAAATACCTGATGTTTTGAAATATATCCAGAAGAGAAATCAGAGCTGTTCATGACCAGAATATGGCGGCGGCACCAGTCCTCTCTGGCTTCCTCACCACAGACCGCACCGTGGTGGGAGCATTCGCACCGTAAGTCAAGGAAGCAAGAGGTACAACGCCAGGTTCACACGTAATAATTGTCTGCTGTCTGCGAACTGATTAGAAGCCCACGGGAGCTACGCTGATCCCCTCTGAAACAGCACTGGGTGGCATCACCACCTCCCTAACTCGTACAGGTTCCTTTCCCTCCGCAATGGCACACTGAAGACCACACCTCCAGCGCATGCTCAAGCCAGCTCCGAACTAGAGCTCCCTCGACTTAAGACCTATGCTAATGAAGTCTTTTTTTTTTTTTGGTGGCCCAATCAGAATTAATTCATATTCATTTCTGTTACCTTGACACCTCATACGCAAGCTTATTATTTATACTTAACACCCCATTATAATACTATGCTTAGTTGCCTCTCTTTCCTACTAGTCTGTAGGCTTTTGGCGAACAAACACTGTTTTGGTCCACATTTCTCAATGCCTGGTATAGTCTAACATCATTGAATAATCGGAAGCTGTGACGTTCCAAACGGAAGACAGTGAGAGCTCCTCAAGTTTAAGTGACTAAATCTAGTGAGCTAGCCTTCATCCAGCGCATGCGCAGTATTGTTCGAGCGGCCTGTTTGTCCGTCTGGCTCGAAGAGAGCATGCTCCACCGCCCAGGAAATGTAGCTGCTCACTAATTTAGTCTTTCACCCAGTGTAGTCCCAGAGTGGGCAACAGTTCCCCCCGGTTCTTGAGAACAGGATAATAAATAATGCAGCGACAACACAGGAGATATTAATTCTGGTACGCCACTTTGCCGCTCAGCTTTAGAACCCAGGAAGGAAGCGAGACTTGCACAACATTGCAGGCCACCTCAGCTTTGTTTGTTTCCTCTCAAAGGGGGTGAGGGTGGTTGTTTGTTTGCATTGTCTTCAGTCTTCAGTAAGAAGCATCTTAACGTAACTAGTCTGGACATCTGCCCCACTTTCAAAAATTACAAGTTTCGATCACTGCTAAAGTGTACAGATCCCAATCTGTCTGCTCTGCATACGTTTGCATTTATAAAAGTGGAATCAGGCTAAAAGTCTTTCTAATGTAATCCCTGAAATGCATGAAGTATTAGATAGCTTTCTCCCACTGGTTCAGGCGTTGCTAGGGACTTAAAAGGATCATTGATTTGAATTATTTAATGTGTACAGCAAGTTGAGTTTCTTTAAAAAAAAAGAAAAAGAAGAAAAAGAAGAAGAACCTTTAGGTATAGCTTTAGTTTTTGTTCATATTACATCTATCTGTCCGTCTGTCCATCTGTCTTTCTATTTGTTGGGGACTTGTATGTGTGCATGGTCATGTGCAGGGCAGAGGCTGTCTTTGCAGGTGTTTATTTCCCCCCATCTGGATTCCTGGGTGCCCAGGTTTGGTGGCAAGTGTCCTTACTCAGCCATTTTGTCAGCCCTGGCTTTAATTTTTTAATGCAAAATCTCATTATTCTTGGGAAATAAGCTGTATTCACATGAACTCCAGAAAAGGGGGCCAGATTGCCATCCTGTTTTTAAACCATCCAGGAAATGTTTGATTCTAATGAAACCCTAGTGCTGGAAATTGGGCTGAAATTGCTGAGCTAAAAATACAGTCATAACTGCACATTATTCTAACGTTGTAACTTTTTCTTTGAGGATTGGCACAGACTTAGAGACAAGGACCATTCTAATTTGTAATAAAAATGTCAGGCTAGATGTTTGTTGCTACTTTTGAGAATTTAAGCCGGTTTCCACTCTCAATAATCCTAGACTTTAAATGTTGAATTTTTTGTGTGTAACCTAAGTCTTAATTCTTGTTTATTTACTTTGGTATTGCTCTCCCCTCATAGAAAAGCAGCTGTGTGTTACTTCAGAACCGCTTGACCGGTAACATCTGGGCTAACACATTTATTTTAGTTTGTGCTCTGTGCAGAAAGCAGGCCAGAAATGGAAGTCTTGTTTGAGCTGTTGTGTTTTCTGTGACAATCCAAGGCGCTTATTTAAACCCTCTGCCAGCACAGCACAAATGAAAAGGCCGTCTGTATATGGTTGGTTGCCTGACTCGTGATGGAGCCTGGGTGGGGATTAAAAAGATAATGCTAACTTGTCATCTAAATGCAGGTCCCCTGAGAGCACAGAGGGAACACTAAAACAATTAAAGTCATTGGTTGCCCTAAACAGGTACAATAAAGACCACCCAGGACAAACCATACCCACTGACACCCGAACTAGAAAGTGTGCCACTAACGCCGATGACCCGTTGACCTTGTTCTGTAGCAAATTCCTCTGAGAATTCTAGTGTGTTATCGACGGAACACTGAACCAAGCAAGGATACGTATGGATTTTAATATTGGTCTCAGCACACACTTAGGGTCACAGCAGGTTAAAGTCATGTTAGGACGCAAGACAGAGCAGGGGAGACTGGATGAAGGGTGTGAACAGGAATAACAGACAGGAAGTCACTGAAGGTCATCTTTGTTATTGGTTTGATACCGTAACAAGTCAAAAGAAGGTAGCTTTCGCAAGGGCACCAGAAGCCAGCAGCCTTCCAGCGTCAACTGTGGTGTGAGCTGGGGCATGAGCTTGGTGTGAGCTGGGGCATGAGCTTGGTGTGAGCTGGGGCATGAGCTTGGTGTGAGCTGGGGCATGAGCTTGGTGTGAGCTGGGGCATGAGCTTGGTGTGAGCTGGGGCATGAGCTTGGTGTGAGCTGGTGATGTTACTGATGTCATCTAATACCCTGGGATGCAGCTACTCTCCCATTTTGAGTTAACACCAATTCTTCCTGAGTCAATACTCCTTGAAAACAGCTGCAGCTTCTCAAATCTGCAAGACCAGCTTACATTTCTTGACATATATGGTTTTTTTTTTCTCCCAGAAAGTCCCTTTGAAGTCTTTCAGGAACCCAATTCAGTCCAGCAACTGTCAGAGGCCTAATGTATGGAAGGAAATGTGGGTGTGTGTGCAAACAGCCTGCAAGACAGAGGAGGGCGTGGCTCTGCCTCCAACCACTGCTCTGTAATAGAGGGAGAGAGAATAACCTGTGCTGCCATTTGTGGGTGGGCACCATATGGATGGATGCCATCCAAAGGGGACATGCGCTAATGTTTTAGGCAGAATAGTCAATATACACATTGCTCTCTCTATCTCTTCCTGCATGCTCTATCTTTTGATTTTTAAAAACTAATGACAGACACGAAGATTCAGAGGACCTGGAAATGGCTGCCTGGTGGTAGGGGATCGGCCCTCACCTGTGACATCCCACTTCTTTACCTGTGCCTTGGCTCCTGTGAAAGCTTGCTTGGTCCACAGCATGCAGGGGGACTTAGTAAGTCCACCTGTTGTTCCTCAGCGCATTCCTGGTTGCTTGCTTTCTATGGTCTTTGTGTGGGGTTTCCTTCTTGCTCACAGAGCTCACACTAAGTGTCGGCATTTGACTCACGTTGTGCCTTCTCACTGGACACTTTGCTTAAAGGACCTGGGATATGGACACTGTCATCTTCCTGGTCCCACAGATCCAGCCTGAGCTGCAAAGGGTTCCTTTTGTTCCTCACGGGACTCTCTCCTCTGTGCTGTTGGAGGTATGTGAGGTCTGGGCAGATGCAGGTGTGGAAATCCACAAGCAATGCATGCGACTGCATGTGGTGAGTTTGAGGGTTAGCTGGCAAAGAACTGGTCTCTGGGCAAGTCTGAAACTCCTGGGAGGAAGAACCCATAGGGGGCGCTGACTGTCTGAGAGCAAAAGCTATTTGGTGTTTGTTTTAATCCCAGGCAAAATGACTGGCGATGATGGTGATGATGGTGGTGGTGGTGGTGCTGCTGCTGATGACAACAACAACTAGAGTTGCTTATAGGAAAGTGAAAGGTGAATTTGTAACAGAGGGTGAGATCTGTGCAGGATTTGGGTTCCTGTGTGGAAAAGACAAGCCCACCAAAACAGAATCAGGGAGCTAGCCAATGGTCAGGGTTAAACTTCTAAGCACTCTTACAAAGATAGGGGCCTCAGACTTCTTCACATCCAAATTCATACATAATTTTTTGAATGTAAAATTTTGACTCCCTTAATATTATTGATGATAGAAGTAACTTTTGATATTTTAACTAAAATCCAAGCATTGGAAAAATGAACTACATGTGTTTTAAACTGTGTGCTCAGATCCATGTTCTGATCTGACCCAGACTCACAACACACACACACACACACACACACACAGACAGGCACATCACAGGGACAGGAGGAGGAGAAGAGAGAGCCACAAGAGAGAAAGCCAAGGAGAGGCAGAGAAAGAGACTATGCGCAGGGCGTCTTCAGTGAAGGGCAGGAGGTCTTCCTCCAAGCAGAGGGTGGCAGGCATCGTGGTGTGAGGTAGAACAGAAATCCTTTGGGGATGGACCTGTACTTTCTTTACCTGAGTTGCAATGCTGATATATACGTAACCATGAGCAAGAGTAACGTTGGGAACAGAAAGCCTGTCAGGGGAACATATTTCTGATCCTATAATGGATACCAGAACAGCACCCCTAAACCCCCAAATCTGTTATTGCTTTCCCCAGAGATCAGGCCGTTCGAACTGAAGGTGACCTTGGAGAAGGAGCAAGAACGGTTCTGCTGAAGCTGACTCATTTCCAGCTGACTGAAGAAAAGCATGAGACCATATCGGTCAACACAGAAAATCCTCAGCTCAGGCAGAGACTGTGTTCCAGCTTCTCTGTTACCAATGTTTTTCAGTCCCTCCTTTTCTCTGTGCCCTTACGGATGGAGCTAAATGACAAGGATCTGCACCATCCCAGGCCACAGTCACTCATGCTGTTGCTGCCCGTGCAGCTGGGGATGCGAGGGGAGAGCCCCTGCAGCGGGGTGAGCAGGGAAACCCGTGCATGCTGAAGAGATGTGATAATAACCGTGTTCCATTTATCTTGCCTTAAACCCATGGGCCAAAAGAGGCATTGTGACCTTCCATTTAAAAGGAATAACAGTATGATAAATCACCGCCTTTTCTCTGTGTGTTTCCTACGTTGCCCTAATTTTATAGATGGAATCACATACTCGGAACTGACTATAATTTAGCTCTGAAGTCCAGAATGACTACACAGGGAGACCATGCTGCTTTCTGATATACCTACGCCCTGGTGTGTTAAGTCACCTAGAAAACTGGAGGAAGGAGCTCCCAACCTGAGTAAGGGCAAGTAGGGTGCTCTGTGTAGGGCATCCCAGCATCCCCTAGCTGAGCAAGGGCAAGGAAGGTTCTGTGTGTAGGGCATCCCAGCATCCCCTAGCTGAGCAAGGGCAAGGAGGGGTCTGTGTGTAGGGTATCCCAACCTGAGAGTAAATGGAAGCTCTAGAAGTTATTATTATCTTTTTATTTTATTTCCAACCTGAATTCAGTGAGTTGGATTAAATGCCCCTTTCAGTTCAGGACACATTGCCATCGCTGTCCCTGAAGCCCTTTCTCGTATTTAATGTATTATTCCTAGTTCCTGTGTCTTAATCTTGCTCCACCCCGGTCACCACGTATGGGTGACTCTTCTAATAGATCTAATGTGCCTTTGCTCACCCGTGTGTCCTTACAGGGTGTGGAAGCTCGTATCAGCAGTTGGTTGAACAGTGCTTTCCAGCGTGTCTTCCAATTGTTTGTCTCACCCAAGGAGATTCTTAAGATCCAGTCTCACCACTGTGTGTACATATAATTTATTGAGTAAATTGCCAGGGAACAATTCGGAGTTCTGACCTTCTTGTTTGATCTCTGTAAAGGCCACCTTCTGTACCAAGTAAGTTAGGCATCTTATTTTGTTTGCAGAATAATTCAGGAGTGGTGTATTGTTATATTGACAGCAACTCCAAAATTGAGTGAAAGCAAGTCAAAATTATAGCAGGAATTCAACAAAATTAGAAAGCAACGTGACTCGAATCTGGAATGTTCTCCTCAGACTCATGTTTTTAACGCTCAGTCTCCAGCTTGTGCTGTTTCCTGGAGCCATGGACCCTTTAGGAGATGTAGCCTGAGCCGGCGAAGCAGGTTACTATTGGTCAGGCTCAAAAGCTGGCCTTGGTTCTGGCATGGTTCCTACTTTCTGGTCCTTCACCTGGTAAAGCATGTCCATGGCATGCTTCTATCACATGAACCCCAGAATGCCATCTACACCAGGATGGGCTAAGGACCTGTGAACCCAAGAACCAGACAAAACGTTTCCCTTGCTAGGTAGCATGTGTGAGGCAGAAGTAGCTAAGGCAGATTCTGATGTAGCCGTGGCCATGACGACGGAGCTGTACTCAGCATCCTTAGTGTGTCCGCTCCTCCAGCTGCCTCTTGCTTTCTCTCTTTTTTTGTTCCTTAATAATGTTGGCTGCAGCTCACCTCCCTTCCCTCCCTCTGCAGGGCATACCCTTTGGTTCGAGTGGAGAATTGTTCTTTGGAATCTTTTCATGACAAAGAAAAAGGGGTAAATCAAAGCACCAGCTGCCATGTCCACTCTCCCAGAAAGAGGAATGTTCTGGAAGAAAAGCATGGCCTGAGCGTGTGCTCAGCTAAACCAAGACTTCATCCTTCAAACCTGCAGCCTCAGAGGTTCAGAGCGAGGCCTTGAGTGGCCCCACCAATGGGATAAAGAAATAATTGCTGGTGATTTCAGCTGCCCTGTAGTTGAGGGATTGATATATATCAGTGAGGACTGCTTACCAAAGTTTTCACAGGAGTCTGGACATTTTGACCATGCCTCTGAAGTGTGTAACAGTTAATAGGTAACAGAATGTAAGCCTGTGTGCGGATAGGTTTCTATGTCCTTGGGACTCCCTTGAGATAAATCTGTTTTCTCTTTTTATTATATGATGTTTGTCACCAGCTGCACTTGCGTTTCTACACAGAGCAACCTCCAAATCACACTGCATGAAGTGTCACAAATCATGCACAAGATCTGTAGCCATGCACGACAAAGGGACCACGGTTCAGCACTGAAGTTCTGCAGAAAGGTAAGTTCTGCAGAAAGGCGTTTCGTCTTATCTCCTCAGATCTAACATTTTTTTTTCCTCAAGTCTTCATTCCTAATACATTCATTTTCGAAGTGGCGCATGTAGGTAACATTTTTCAATAGTCAATTATCTTTGGCCGTTCTCTGGCTCTTTCCTTTCTCCTTCAAAAATATATTCAGTAGCTGATGCTGTGTTTCACTCAAATTATCCGTTTCTGTAATGCAGGATTTAACGTGGGTGCCTGATTTTTATTGACTAGCCTTATTTCTTGTCATTGTCTGTTCCCTTACCGTGTCTGATCGACTATTCTAATAAAGAGTTCTAGCATTCTGATTTCAGTGCATCACTAGCAGACTACTAACTATCTTGAGTCTTTGAAGTGTTCCAGAGAACACACTGATGGAGTATGTCTGAAAGCACTTAAGCTTGGTGTATCTACGGTGAACTCAAGGATCTCACACATTGTGAGGGGACGAGGCTTTGCTGTTGGGTTCCAGAGGGTCATGAGGTGAAGCAGACTTTGTCTAAAGAGGAAATACGAGGAAAGCTGGTTCATCATGGAAAAGAGGAGTCTGATGGCGCGAACTCATCTGTCCACTGATGCAGTTGCCAGGGAAGGCTTCCTAGAAGTGGCTGGAAAACTCCAGGCCAACACTCTGGACTCCTCACATCCATTTGCTGGAACTGGAGAGTGTCCAGGAGTCTGTTAGCTCCTCTCTGAAGAGCACCATGCTCACTGGGACCCACAGGCCGCCCAGTCCATAAGGGAGGTGCCAGACTCAAGATTCTGCAGTTCTGCAGGGTCCTCTTTCTCGGACTCTTAGAATCCAAGCTGAGTGCTAACAAGTACTGTGAAGTCATCACAGAGATGGAAGGAGACTGAGAAGACAGAGGGAGAGGAAGAGCTGGCAGCATGTGACCAGACCACTGGGTTCCTTACTATTCACTCAACAAAGTCACGATAAAAAAAAAGCTTGCTGCTGGAATTCAAGATCTATTCTTAAGTCTTTCCTAGATTCTTAAATGTTTCCTAGAATCGCAGAGCAAAGCATTCTAATCACAGGAAACGTTAAATCAAATTTCTGTAGAGAAATACAAAATATAAAACTGTATTGTGAAGCTAAGGTATTAAACCAGGAGTAGCACTGCAGATCAATGAGACAGGTATCACATGGGTTTGCAAATGCTTAAGGTGATAAAACAGGAGCAGGGGGATTGATCATGCAATAATTAGCAGATCCTTAGGGAAGAGTTAAGCTTTTTTTCTTATCTTATTTGCTATACCAAATACACTTGAGGTGGATAAAAATAGGCTCTGTGATAACTGTGTATCTTTTTAATGTTTAAACTATGTACCGGAGGGCTGGTAGCGGTGGTGTACACCTTAAATACCAACACTCAGGAGGAAGAGGCAGGTAGATCTCTGGGAGTTTCAGGCTAGCCAGGTCTATATAGTAAGTTCCAGTACAGCCAGTCATACACAGAAAGACCTTGTTTCAAACGAACCAATACCTATGTACTGAGAAACAACCACACCAGTAGTCAAATAAAAACACAGAACTATAAGTAGAACCCAGTTTTTCAAAGGATTTTTATCATTAAAATAACTTCAGATTTAGCTAGCCATGGGTTTCTCATACATGAGAGTGTGGCCCAGTCCCCCTTGGGCTTGTTAGTGCTAAACCTTACAGCTGAGCACCAGGGGGTCCTTTACTAAAGGATAACAATAAAAATTTAGTCCCATCACTGACAAACACCAAGCAGCATCAGGTTTCGTGTGCTCGGACACCTTTATGACTAAACTTGCTTATTGAACCAACGGATACAATACATATTGGAAAATTTTTCTTTTCGTTTTATTGTATACTTATGAGTGTTTGCCTGCATTTATGTCTGTGTAGGTGTGTGCCTGGTATGTAAGGAAGCCAAAAAGGGCCATCAGATCTTCTAGGACTGGAGTTACAAGAGGTTGTAAATTGACACGCGCATGCTGGGAACCAAACCCAGGTTCTCTGTAAGAGCAGCCAGTGCTCGTAACTACTGAGCCATCCCTCCAGCTCCCAAATTGGACAATTTTAATATATAAAAATATCTTGGGGCCTGCACGATGGCTCACCAGATAAAGGTGCCTTCTGCCACAGCTGATGACCTGAGTTCAATCCTCAAACTCACATGGCAGAGGGGAGGACCTCCACAGTTATCTCTGACCTTCGCAAGCACACTGTCTATAGCACATCAACATACCAGTACACTTATACAAGCACACACAAGCACACACACTCACACACACTCACACACATGCATGCACTCACACGCATGCACACACATATGCATAGACATGCCTGTACATACACACACAGACACATGCACACACTCATGCACATAAACACACACATAGTGAGAATTTTGGTTTCTTTGAAGACACAGAAATTTTAAGAAT
Source organism: Arvicanthis niloticus (assembly GCF_011762505.2). Lineage (NCBI taxonomy): Eukaryota > Metazoa > Chordata > Mammalia > Rodentia > Muridae > Arvicanthis > Arvicanthis niloticus. Next base: position 163,461,645 of record NC_047658.1, read on the forward strand.
ATGTTTCTGTTTTAGTCCCAGCTGTGTGGGTGTGGGGCTACTTTGCAGCAGCTGACTATGATTTGCCTCAGGCTCTGGCAGTTGGGGGTTTGTTTTTGGCAGCTACACATAGTTTCTGTGAGTTTGTGACGTTTGAAATTATGGGGACTTTTCTGGGAATATATAAATGCTAGAGCCCCAATAGAGATGGCTGGGTGGCTGGTTGTTGGCTGGCTGATTGACCAGTTGACTGGGTGGCTGGTTGGTTGTGGGGAGCCAACAGAAGGCAGCTATCATCCTTGCAGCCATCTTGAGCCATATACCCTGACAAAAGACATCAGCCTACAACAGCTGAGCACACTCTGATAACATCTTGCTTTAGATACCCAGGATCTTCCCTTGGGTGTATGAGACTTAAAGGTGTGTGACTTAAGGGCGTGACTTAGAGATCAGATTTAGAGACAAGGCATAATTAAAGGCGTGACTTAGAGGCGTGGCTTAGAAGTGAGACATATAAAAGGCGAGAGGCAGACAGGAGAGTTCAGAACAATTTGGAGGAACTGAGAATCAGACACTTCAGAGAGAACCACTTGGAGTAGGAGTAGACATTAGACACTCAGATGAGTACAACTTGGAACTAGGAATTAGGTTAGAGAGTACAACTTGGAGGAAGAACTTGGACACAGTACAACTTGGAGTACAACTTGGAACTAGGCATTAGGTTAGAGAGTACAACTTGGAGCTAGTTATTAGGCATTAGGTATTAGCCACTTGGCACTTGGAGGAAGAACTTGGAATTAGACATTAGCCACTTAGCACTTGGAAGAAGAAACTTGGAACTTGGAGGCACTAGGGACTAGGAACTAGGGACTAGGAACTCAGGAACTCAAGACTTGGGACTTGGACTGGGAAGAGAGACTGAAGAATAAACGGGATTGAATCACTTTCTGTCTGGTCTCCATTCCTCACGTCCATCCTCACTCTCTCTCTTGCTGAACCCTGACCCGCAGACCGGAGCAGCTTGGGGCAGTGCAGGCTCTAACAATTTAGCCCCCAAGGCTTTTGGCAGTGCAGGTCCCAACACTGACAGAGCAGTCCGTGACATTTTGGCCCCCAAACACGGGGCAGCTTGGGCCGCAACAGTTGGTGGTTGGATGCCATTGGTTGTGGTTTGTCAAGTGGTCCTGCACAAAGAGACAAGAAGTTAGATATCCTGAAGGTGAAGATCGAACATGCCCTAAGAAACTTGATGTCCCTAATCAGCAGGCAGTAGTCTAATGATAACAACACCCCCTTTCCCCTCTGACCTTTTTTTCTCTCCTACCTAGTGTTAGGGAGTGGAAAGGGTGGAAGAAGGAAGAACCCACAAAGTAGCCAAAAAAGTCCAGCTATGCACACTCATATACATGAACACGCACATAACATTCTAGGTCATGGACATAGAAAAGTCTATAAATTATGATTAAAGCTATGAATCCAGCTTAGTTAGTTTTTATTGCCATGATAAACACATGACCAAAACCACGTTGGGTAGAAGAAGGCTTAATTTCGCTTACATTCTATAGTTTATCTTGAAAAAAAAAATCAGGACAGGAACTCAAGGCAGGAACCTGAAGGCAAGAACTGAAGAAGAGGCCATGGAGGAATTTGGTGTACTGGCTTGCTCTGCAGGTTTGTGTCCTGTGACCTTTCTTTTGTTTTTTAAGATTTATTTATTTTATGCATATGAATACACTGTAGCTGTCTTCAGACACACCAGAAAAAGGCATTGGATCCCATTATAGAAAGTTGTGAGCCACCATGTGGTTGCTGGACCTCTGGAAGAGCAGTGCTTTTAACCGCTGAGCCATCTCTCCATCCTTCTGTAACCATATTTATACCTACCACATCCACCTGCCCAGGAGTGGTCCATCCACAACGGGATTGGATGCATTCCTATACATCAGTCATTAATCAAGAAGCTGCCTCCATCAGATTGGCCTGTAGACAAATCTGCAGGGCACTTTTTCCACTGAGCTTCCTTCCCAGAAGATCATAGTTTGTGTCAAGCTGACCACACCTACCCAGCCCTTGGCCCCAGCTAAATAAGTGCGCTGGCAACACTGCCACAAGTGGACTCCAGTCTGATCCTGTGCTTTTCAGTAGCAAAGCAGAGTGTGGACAGATTTGTTCAGTAGTCAACTCTCCGAGACTTCATAGAGACTATCATAGTGAACACAGACCACAGGAGTATATCTTAGTTCATCTCCAGGGAGTCGGGGAAAAGTCCGCTTTTCATTATTGTAGCAAAACAAGGAAATTATATAGTGCATTGTTCAAAATGTTCAGAGGACCAGGATCAGGTCGGCCCATGTAATGTTTTGAGTGTAAAAGGATTACCATAAGTTCATGTGTTTGACCACTTGGTCCCCAGTTGATGGCACCATTTGAAAAGGTTGGGGAACATTTAGGAGGTAGAACCTGGCTAGAGGAAGTGGGTCATTGAAGGAGTGGGCCTTGACGTTTTACAGCACAACCCTATTTCCTGTTTTCTTTTCTTGGCTACCTGACTACAGATGCAATGCAACTATCTGCTTCCCAGTCCTGCTGTCAGGTCTACCCTGCTGTTGCCATGTCTACCCTTCTGTTGCTGTGTCTACCCTGCTGTTGCCGTGTGTGTCTACCCTGCTGTTGCCATGTTTACCCTGCTGTCAGGTCTACCCTGCTGTTGCCATGTCTACCCTGCTGTTGCCATGTCTACCCTGCTGTTGCCATGTCTACCCTGCTGTTGCCATGTCTACCCTGTCTGTTGTCATGTCTACCTTCCTGCTGCCATGTCTTTTTGCCATGATGGGCTGTATCACTTCACACTGTGAACCAAAATAAGCCCTTCTTCCCTTAAGGTGCCTCACAACAAGAGAAGTAACGTAGCCCTCAAGGGGCCATCATGATTGAATGATCTCACAATGTTAGGAGACTTTGCAGGGAAAAGAGTTTACTTCTTCAAACTGGAACTCAGAAAGCCTGGAGGTGGCAGGCACAGATTTAATAAAAACTCACAATAAAACCCAGAGTTCAGATGAATTAATAACGTTTCCTTTTTATTGCTGTTGTTAGGCTTTTGTTTGCTTGAGTATTGAGAGTGTGTCTTACTATATAGTTCTGGCTGTGTTGAGACAGGGTCTTACTATATAGTTCTGGCTGTGTTGAGACAGGGTCTTACTATATAGTTCTGGCTGTGTTGAGACAGGGTCTTACTATATAGTTCTGGCTTGTCTAGAACTCATGACAAAGACCAGGCTGGCCTTACTTTTATGTGGTCTTCTTTCTCTGCCTTTAGAGTGTGGGGATTACAGGTATGGGCCACCACTCCAAACAACTCAGTATTCTTGAATGAAGCCCCAACTGGCCCAAGAACCTTCTAGTATGTTCCACCTCTGAATTTTCACAAAGTTCTATCCCCACAATGGGTCCAACTTTCCAACACACAAACACCCATGTTGGGGTGGAGGAGGTTCAAAAGTCCAAAGCTTGGCTGATCCATAGAGTTATGCTGTGAGTGCTGATGAAAGCAGGTGGTGTCCACTTGAGGTTTCAAGACTGAACTACCTCCTCCTCTTCTCTCCTTTTTTCCCTCCTCCTCCCCCTCCTCCTTCTCCTCTTCTCTTTTCCTTCTCCTCCTTTTTTATTTTTGGAGGCTTTTTGTTTTTAATAGATTTTATTTATTTTTGACCCTTTGGTTTTAAGCACAACCTTTAATAGCTGAACCATCTCTCCAACCCAGCATTTTTGTTGTTTGTTTGTTTGTTTATTTATTTACTTATTATAGTTTTCTTTTTTTCTTTTTTTTTGGGGGGGGGGGTTGAGACAGGGTTTCTCTGTATAGCCTTGGCTGTCCTGGAACTCACTCAGTAGACCAGGCTGGCCTCGAACTCAGAAATCCTCCTGCCTCTGCCTCCCAAGTACTGGGATTAAAGGCATGCGCCACCACTGCCCGGCTATTATAGTTTTCTGAGACAGGATTTCTCTGTATAGCACTGATTGTCTTAGAACTAGCTGTGTAGACCAGGCTGGCCTTGAACTCATTCTTCGTCCTGAGTGCTGGGTCTAAAGGCATGCCCCTTTAGTGCTTGGCAAGATTTTATTTTTTAAGAATACTTTCATTTATTTTTCTTTTATTTTATTGAGACAGGGTCTCTTTATATAGCCTTGGCTGTTCTGGAGCTAAGTAGAACAAGCTGACTTCGGAGATCTGACTTCCTCTGTTTCCCAAGTGCTAAGATCGGGCATGCACCACAATGCCCAGCATGAGGCCGCTTGTAGACAGAAACTTATGAAGACTGCAGAGTTTCTTCCACCCATCTCCAGTTATTACAATTATTACAGCTACTGTTCATTTACTACAATTGGCCAATATGAATACTAACTCCATCCTTTATTGAGAATCTGGGATACCACACATGTCTGGTTTTGATGTCTCCTCTGGCTCCTCTCCACTAGGACCAAGTTTCAAGTCACTCTGTTCAGAAAAACCCAGGGAGCAAAGTGTGGGTTCTTAGAAGTTACAGCGCCATGTATTCCAGGCCTTGTCCGGTGGCCTGGTGTTCTGATGGCTCCTAACAGCACTTCAAGGTGGGGACAACATCTCTCATCCACGTGACCAGGAGAGCTGCTGCTCAGCCGCCTGCCAGATGACTGAGCACACGTGAGCTTTTTCCAGGTGGAGCGTATTTCACGGGGATTGCTTAAATTACAGCGGTACATGCAATTACTGCCCAATTACCAGACTTGTGCTCACATTCCAGGCACTCGGTTTTCCTAGCTATGTCTTGGGCTTTGAAAAGTACGACTTTAATCACTCTGACGTTTTACCCGACTGATCTTTTCTCCACCATACGTTTCCCTTCTGTTGACTGTTTGTCTGTTTCCTAGGTGCCGGTGAACCGGCTGGCAGTCTTCCTCTGTAAAGAATGACGCCCAGTTTCCTGTTGGACTGCATCTTCCACCTCCGCTGGCCACTTTTCTTATCTCTGTGATGAGGTCCCTGAATTGAGGGCTGGTTTTGGCTCTCAGTTTCAGAGGGCCTCAGCCTGTCTGGGTGGGGAAGGAGTGTGGCTGACTCAGGAGAGGAGAACTCCATGTCAATACTTGCTCAGTTTGTCAATTTGTCCAAGACCGGGAAGCAAACAAAGCCAGCCCAGAGCTTTCAAACGTCTCTGCCTAGTGAACACTTGAGCTAGCCAGGCTCCACTTCCTAATGGCTCCTTCTCATGACCTGGGGACCATGAAGTCAAAACATGGTCCTGTGAGGAACACTTTGGATTCAGCCCCCAACACCATCAACTTCTTTGTTTCTTTCTCTGTGGGCTTCTGGGAGCATGATTCATTACTATGCTTCTTCTCCTCCTCCTCCTCCTCCTCCTCCTCCTCCTCCTCCTCCTCCTCCTCCTCCTCCTCCTCCTCCTCCTCCTTCTTCTTCTTCTTCTTCTTCTTCTTCTTCTTCTTTCTCCTCCTCCTTCTTCTTCCTCCTCCTCCTCCTTCTCCTTTTCTCCTCCTCCTCCCCCCTCCTCCTCCTCCTCTTCTTCCTCCTCTTCCTCTTCCTCCTCTTCCTTCTTTTAAGGTTTTTTTGAGACAGGGTTTCTCTGTGTAGCCCTGGCTGTCCTGGAACTCACTCATAGACCAGGCTGGCCTCGAACTCAGAAATCTGCCTGCCTTTGCCTCCCAAGTGCTGGGATTAAAGGCGTGTGCCACCACTGCCCGGCTGATTCCCTTTTCTTGTCCACCCTTTTGTTCCTTCATGTGGTAGACTTAGGCCTCCTCCCTCTGTACTTGAAATTGATCATTGGAAAGCAAACACAACTCCCAAATGTCACTATCTCCTCTGGTTCCTCACCAGTGCCCTCAGAGGAACTGCCTGTTCGGGCTGCTTTCCCTTTAAAGGTCGCTTGGTTTTTATGATGTGAAACAACTGTGGCTTTCATCTAAGCTTCCGTCCATCTTAGCGTCCCCTCCTCCTCCCTTCCCAGAAACGCCCCTGTTTCCCAGCATCTGCCTCACCTCTCCGACTTCTGTGTCATCTTATCCACACAGGATCCTTTATTACATTATTTCTTCTATATCAATAACCCTGGTCTTTCTCCTGAGCTCCAGCCTCCCCTTTTCAAATGTCCCTAGACGTTCATAATTGAATCTCTCCACAGAGTGTGCGACCTGTTCTTCCACCCTCTCGCTCCCACGCCCACCCCAGCTTCATTCCTGTCATTGCTCCTGTGCTTTCCCCAGGATCTTAGACTTGGGACTTAAAAACAAAACAAAGCAAACAAAAACTAAAAACCCCATAACCCTCTCTTTTTGTTTCTTACAATCAGCCAGTCATTCGGAACTGGGCCTGCTATTCCTGGGCAAGACCTCTTTGTGTCTTTCCCAGCTATCACCATTACTGTCAGTATTTACTCTACACCAAATGATAATCTACTGCCTTTTATCTTTGTTTTCTCCTCCTCTTCTTCCTCTCCCTCCTCCTCCTTTTCCTCCTCCTTTCTGGTTGTCTTACTTCTGCTGTGTCCTGGTGCATTAACTCAGCAGTGACACCCGATACGCTTCCTGAACAGTCTGTCCGAATTCCACGTTCCCCTTTCTTAGGAACATTTAGTGACTGCATGCAGCCTGTCTCGAGATGCACTTCTTAACAGAGGGCTCTAGAATCCCAAGCTCCAGGGAACCATTTAAAAGCACAAATGCACGTGACCAAGCCTTTTGTTCATTCAGCAAGAGAGTACAGTTCTGCTTTCAATCCAAGATTCCTTTTAAGATTTATTTATTTCATGGGTGTGATTATTCTGCCTGCACGTGGGTATGTACACTGTGAATTCCTGGTATCTGTGGAGACCAGAAGAGGTTGCTGGATCCCCTGGAACTGGAGTTATGGAGGTTGCAAGCCACTGTGTGGGTGCTGGGATTCAGAACCAGGTTCTCTGTACGAGCATCCTGTGGACTGCTCAGCCATCTCTCCAAGTCTCCAACTCATGATCACATTTTTTTGAGGGCAGGATCTGACTGTGTATCCCTGTCTGACCTCAAACTCACAGCCCACCTCATAAATTCTTTAAAAAGCAAAGTCAAGCTAAACAGAAAACTCTCTGAAGAACTACTATGTTCGTCTTAGCCTGACATTTAATGTCTTCTTCAAACAAAAGGTAGCTACATTTCCTGAGTGAACTCCAATGTGCTGCAAGCTGACTGTAGACAACCCACTGTTTAACCCTCAGTGTTAAACAGTGTTCTCTTGCTAACTTTAAAGGGCTTGCTCACATCGCAGCAGCACCTCACCTGGGGTTCCCCAAGGGCTTTTCTTGGCTTGAAGGTTCACAAACTCTGTTTCATGGTGCACTTGTTGCAGGCTTGTCCAGTTTCATTGTCAGTATTGTTCATCTGTATCTGTAGACTGCTCACAGCACTTACAGTGACATAAGAGTCTTCCCATTCTTCACCGCAGCTAACACAGAACCTTCTCTGGAGGAAGCACTGATAGACATCTTCTGAGTGAATAACTTTATCTTCTTTTGCTATGCTCTTGCCCCGAAGGAGTCACCAAGAGTTCCTGCAGAAGAAGACATAAGCCGTGTGTTTGTATAAAACAGTTAAAGGGGGAAAGAATGAGAGGGAACATGAAAGGAGGAGAACTCAGCCAGGTGGGGAATCTACTGGAGGAGGAGGGTCCCAAGGAGGCAGTAGAAACAATGGCCTTCACTTCGGCTTTAGTCCCTTTACTGAACCTTTATGCTCATGAACTCACAGAGAAGACACCAACCCATTAAGGCTTCCAGCATCCTTGGAGATAGGGGCTGTTGGGCTGCCCTGAACCTCCAGGAATAAGGGCTCTGAACAGCTTGGTGTTAAGTGTGGAGGACTGGGGATGAGAAATACAGAGGAGAGAAGCAGTAGCTGGGACCAAGAGGTCTTACATAAGCCAATGTCTTATGTCAAGTGACTTTATTAAGAAGAATAGCATCGTAAATACTATTTACAGGGGGAAACCAGCCAAGGTCAGCAGAGAGCTAAACAGGCAATGTTGGCAAATTGAACACAGGACACCTCAGACACAGCTGCCTTAGGACTGATAACCTAGGCCTAGAGGGAAATGTTGGGTCTCCAGAAGCTTCACCCTTGACCTCTTTGAGGCACTGGCTCCAGCCTCAGACAGGCCTTGCCAAGCCCACTCCTATACGAGGGCACAGAACTAAAGTTCCCTTTCGTCAGTGCCTCTGAGGACATCTTGGGTCAGTCTGGCTCCCACACTGTGCCCGTTGTGAAGATGGTGAAAGTCGTAGCTGAAGCCTTGAAGACACGGGCACGCGGCAAAGAAGCAAAGCTCAAACTGCCAGGTACCGATCAGAGGGTTTCGATCCCCAGTGTGTGTGTCTTTTTTCTTCTTTCATGACTCTCTCTTGAGTAAGATCTTTTCTTGTACACGGGAAAAACATCTTGATTTTCCCCTATCATTAGGGCTGTATTATCTCCCTTCAAAGTCTCCTTCATCTATGCAATACGACATCCAGTAGGCGTTCTTTGAGCCCGTGTGTGTTCCTATCATACAATAACCATTTTAACACAGAAAACCTACAGATTTCACCAAGAAGTCACGCAAACATGTTAAGGGTAACTAACCATGGCTATTCCAACCCATAGTACCCAGGGCATACAGATGACGCCCTTCGCCAGACATTTTGCTGGCTTGTCGATTTTGCTCACGGAGAAACACCAAAGCAGTCATGTTATAATCCCATAAGTTTGGGCCGTGACACAGCCCTTGCTTTTTCCAAGCAGAACACGTAACTGATGACAAACTATAGCTGAGAAAATGGATATTTTTCTGACTTCGGTTCTGCATGGAAGCAGCCGACCAGTTTCCATCGGTTTTACGCGGCCCCTTTGCTCTCGGTTGATTTTGAGTAATAGCCTCGCTTCTGCAAAGAGGAGATTTTATTTGAAGTCTATTCAGAGATTTGGTTCAACAAACTGGACTATAGGTTTCAGAAAATCTCTTTTGAACCTTCCTATAATAGATTTTTCTCGTCGGTTATTCCTGGAACACCTGACTCTTCACAGACTAGCGTGCACTTGCAGCTCAGTGTGTTCCGTTCGTCCATTTAACCTGCCTTTCTACTTGAGCAAAGTTGTTTTAAATTTTTCTAATTAATCTCTCCAAACCCCACTTTCCCTCATTATCAGGAAGTCCAATATCTTCCCGAGAACTTCCTTTCCTTTATCCAGTCTTCTGTGAAGTATAGGTTTCATAACTAAACAGAGTGAAGAAGAAGAACTGAGTCCGTTGGCATCCACGTTACATCGCTTTGGGCGACTGCTCCTCTGCCTTCCTGTGGGTCATTTTATTTTGGCCCATTTCAAAATCACAGAGACTGGGAAGCTAAAAAAGAGCAGTTCAGTTCCTACAGTTCTAGAAGCCAGGGATGTAGAGACGGGATCCAGGAGATTCGCCACCTGGCTGAGTTCTCATAGACTGATGGCTGTTATGTCCTCGTGGGCTGTCGATGTGGAAGGAACAGAAAGTAATCTCTGGGTCTTCTTATTCATCAGGCTGAGAATCCCATCCATGGGGTTCACTGCCTGAGTTACCTGTGAGAGGCACCACCTCATAGTAAAATCACCTGGAGGTTACTTCCATGCATGATTTGTGGAGAACAACACCCACGCTCCTGTCCCCTGCTGTATGGAGCTAGAGGAGGTCCTGGCATGGGCCACATGCTGTGTGAAGATGCACTTCTCCAGGGCTGTGGAAGAGTTATTGTCCTAGACACTCGAGCTGTCCATTCATTCATTCATTCATTCATTTTAGGTATCTTCCTGCAGGGTTGCCTTAGTTAATCTTTGTGGCTGTGGCTCCAGGTGGAGAGTACACCATGGTGAGGGCAGCTGGCAGCAGACTGCCAGTCTGTGCAGGAGTGAGAGATGACAGAGAAAGAAAACTACAAACAGGCCAGACTACCAACCCTCAAAACCTGCCCCAAGTGATGTGCTGGCAGCAAGACCCCACCTCCTAAAGGTTTCATAACCTCCCATAGCAACATCACGGACAGGAGGCCAAGGGTCCAGGTACCCTGGCCTCTGGGGACATGCTCACTGAAGCCACTCAGTGGGGCTCTTCGTGTTTAACCAACTACAGGCTCACCTCAAGTCTGGGGTGTAGTGATCAGTTTCCTTTACTTCTGCAAGGGTTTTATTAGTCTTCCTAAGCTGCTGTAACAAATCCCACAGATGGGGTAGTTTAAGACAGTGTGCATTCTCTGTATTCTAGAGACGTCCAAGTATTGCCAGGGCCAGGGCCATGCTCCCTGAGAAATCTGTGAGAGACACTGCATCTTGGTGATTCTCTGGGAAGCCTTGACGTTTCCAACCTTGCAGTACCACATTGTCCTCCTCTGTCCCATGATGCCCTACTGTCTTTGTTGGCATCTCCACACTTCTTGTCTCTTCTCTCCTTAGCTTTAGTTTTTATTCATAACCGTGCATTGCACCTCTGTAATCTAGCTAAATGTAGATGGGAAGGAGGAGAATATGGAACCAGAGAGCTGCAGCCAGAGCGTAGGACCACAGGGCATTGCGAGCAGATGTGAGGAGGGCACTCTCCAAGCCACAGAAGGGTTGACTGGCCTGATGGCAGAGATGCACTCAAGTACCCAGTGCTGGAGCTGTCCACAGTGGGCGATGCAGTTCTTCTTGCTGGTCTTGCTGTTCCAAAGCTCCCCTCAGCCTCTACAAGGTTCACGCCTCTTTCAGCTTCTTAGAGACCACCTACTTCCCATCCTATCACCCAGAGCCATTTGTGTTTTGTGTGGCATTTGCCATGGGCAAGGTTCTGGGACAGTAAGTCTCGGTTCTTATTCTCAAATTTCTCCCTGTAGACTGACGTTCTGCCAGTGGCATTATAGTGTGGGACATCACTGCCCTTGTCCATGAATCCTGGAATAATTCTGTAAAAAGAGGGACCCTCGTCACCAAATCCTTGTCCTTCAATGCCCGGAACAGGAAGGTTCCTTCTGTCTTTGGAACTTTGTCTGCCAACGGTGAGAGGGAGACTTGGCCCTGGGGTTTCATCATCACCTGGGACATCAAAGGATAATGTGGAGCTGACCTTGGCTGACAACAAGTAGCCTCAGTTAATGACAGCAGCTAGACTTTCTCTCTTTGTCTCACGAATAAGCCAGCACGATGGCTTAAAGGCACACTCTCCTGTCTTACCTCACCGTAGTGAATTTTATCTTTAAAGACTATATTGCCATAGACCATCACACTTTGAGATGCTGGGAGTTAGGACCTCTAATTGTCTTTTGGGGGAAGACAACTCAATCCATAATAGCCCAGTGCTCTCTTATTACTGTGTATGCCACATTTCCCCTAAGTTCTTTTTTTGTAAGATATTTTCTTTATTTACATTTCAAATGTTATCCGTTTTCCCAGCCCCCCTGTCACCCCCTATCCCATCCCCCTCCCCCTGCTTTTATGAGGGTGCTCCCCTACCCACCCATCCACTCCCGCCTCGATGCCCTGGCATTCCCCTACACTGGGGTGTTGAGCCTTCACAGAACCAAGGGCCTCCCCTCTCATTGATGCCTGATAAGGCCATCCTCTGCTACATATGTGGCTGGAGCCATGGGTCCCTCCATGTGTACTCTTTGGTTAGTGGTTTAGTCTCTGGGAGCTCTGGGGGGGGGTCTGGTTGGTTGATACTGTTGTTCCCCTCTATTGGAGACCCCCATGCTCAGTCCAGTGGTTGGCTGTGAGCATCTTCCTCTGTATTTGTCAGGCTCTGGCAGATCCTCTCAGGAGACAGCTATATCAGGTTCCTGTCAGCAAGCACTTCTTGGCATCCGCATTAGTGTCTGGGTTTGGTGACTGTATATGGGATGGATCCCCAGGTAGGGCAGTCTCTGGATGGCCTTTCCTTCAGTCTCTGCTCCACACTTTGTCTCTATTTTCTCCCGTGAGCATTTTGTTCCCCCTTCTAAGAAGGATCAAAGCATCCACACTTTGGTCTTCCTTCTTCTTGAGCTTCATGTGGTCTGTGAATTGTATCTTGGGTATTCTGAGCTTTTGGGCTAATATCCACTTATCAGTGGCACATGCCAGTAGAATTTGCTGAAGGAGGCAGAGGCAGGAGGATCATGAGTTGGAGACCAGCCTGGGCTTCCCAAAGTTCTTAAATGAAAGCAACTTTTACACAGGAAAAAATACCTGGTCAGATAACTATAACAATAGTCAGATAACTAGAATAATAGGTCCCTACTTGCCTGCATTTTTATTACCCATAGAACCAACCAATAAACGATCAATATCAAGACAAAGATTTTTCTCCATGGAGACCTGTTGTCGGTCCAGACAACTTCTGGGAGAAAACAAATAAGCAGGCGACTGTAGCCCTTGTAAGACAGGGACTCTGCTTTGCTTACCATCTGCTCTGCTTGCCTGCCCCAGCAGAGCCTAGGGATATCTGCAGAGCTCATGTTTAATTAGGGAACCTAAAATCAGAGAGGGAAAGTAACCATTCAGGTGGCTCAAACAGCAAGCATTGGAGTTATGCTTGTGAATATTCACATCTTTGTAGCTCTGACCACAAGAAAACTGAATTCTACCCATTGATCTAATCAAGCTCAAACTTTGGGAAGGCCAGTTGTGATGGTTTATATATGCCTGGCCCAGGAAGTGGCACTTTTGGAGTAGGTGTGGCCTTGTGGGTGTGGTCTTTAATACCATTTTCTTAGCTGCCTGGAAGTCAGAATTCTGCTAGCAGCCTTCAGATGAAGATGCAGAACTCCCAGCTCTGCCTGCACCATGCCTGCCTGGATGCTGCCATGTTCCCACCTTGATGATAATGGACTGAACCTCTGAACCTGTCAGCAGCTCCAATTAAATGTCCTTATGAGAGTTGCCTTGGTCATGGTGTCTGCTCACAGCAGTAAAACCCTAACTAAGACTCAAGTCTATACTATAAAGTATATTTAAGTATGATGGAGGAGAATCAGGGAGTCTCCAGGGAGCCCCTCAAAAATTCTTGGAAAGAAGAAATACAGAAAGACAATTTTTTAGAAGCTAATGCTTTTAAAATTCAGTATATACCAGCGGCTAGTCTCAAAGGGGAAGGGTGAGGTCAGTGTTGAATCTAGAAAGCATGATGTTTGCATGAGGCATTCTAACAGACTAGCTCCACTGAAGGAATGTGCCTTTCAGAGGGAGGAGACAAGTAATTCTAAGTTTGCCTTTGCCTTATGCTCAAGCCCTGCAGCCCAGGCCATAATGGCGAAAGCATCCTTCTGTGTGCTGTGTCCTCTCTGTCTACTGAGTAACACTTCATCAAATGCCAGTAGCTAGTCCCTGCTTTAGGAACTGTGAAAAAGGATAACATATATGAACTGCAATCACAAAATTAAGGAGATAATTTAGTGACCTAGGAGCTATCATATGCATAAATGAAGTTGTGAGAAAACTATGCCCCAAAGCATCCTCCAGGTAGGTGACCCCAAACTGGGTCATAAAAAGTTGAAGTGGGCAAATGTCATATTAAGATCATAGAAAAAACCACAGCAGGGGTGGTGGTGGTGATGGTGGTGGTGGTGGTGGTGGTGATGATGGTGATGGTGATGGTGGTGGTGGTGGTGGTGGTGGTGGTGGTGATGATGGTGATGGTGGTGGTGGTGAGGTGGAGGTGATGGTGGTAGTGGAGGTGGTGGTGGTGATAATGATGATGGTGGTAGTGGTGGTGGTATCTGGAAAGCTGAAGTGTCCTAGTAGCTGAAGTGTCCCCATAGGATACAGGGAGATTGCGGAAGGGTCAAGTTTGGGTCCTGAGGACCATGATAAGAATGTAAAGAAATCCCAGTTGCTTGCTCAGGGTCGTTTGGATAAACTAGGGCAGAAGTTCTGACCAATAATGTTCTTTCTATTGAGTTGTTCTGTCCCCTCACTGAGGACAACCAACACCTGGAAAAAGAGAGGTTCTGTCCCCTCACCTAGTCTATCAGCAGCAATAGCAGCACTTTGGATGGCCAGAGCAACCCTTTCCCTCCAGCCCACAGAACACATGTATGAAGCAGCTCTGGGGACCCTGAGCCACAGCACGCCCTCGTGCCTGTGTGTGCTGACAGGGGACCACGTCGAGTGTCTCAGAGCCCTGGCTGGAGTGGCGCTATTAGAAGGAAGGTCACCAAACCCTCTGAAGAGCAAGTGAAAAAAGACTGTGTGCCAGTATCTGCATTTGTCTAGGAAGTACTGGGTTTTAGAGGTAGATGGGTTGGGGGGGGGGGCAGAGTCTGTGGGGTAGGGCGAGGGAGGGGGTAAGAATACCCAAGAGCAGTGACTACCACAAAAGAGGAGAGCCAGGAATAGGTTGTAGAAACTGGGTCTCCTGAGTTATTCTGTCTTCCTGAGTGGGTTTTTGTTTCTGAGAGACAAGGTCCCACCGTGTCACCTACAGCAGCCTTGAATAGCACCTTCCTTCAGCATCCTGAAGGCTCTGACTTCTATGGTAAAAAAAAAAAAGAGAGAGAGAGAGAGAGAGAGAGAGAGAGAGAGAGAGAGAGAGAGAGAGTTTAAAAATCACAGTGAGAGGAAAAGCAGGCTCCCTCAGGATGGAGACAACGAGATTAAGAGATGCTCTGAGTAGACAGATGTGAGGGAAGGAGCCTTTGAGCCCTGAAAGAAGGAGGATGCAGGTGAAGGGGACAGGGGAGGGGTTGAGGGTAGGATGGTGGTCTTGCTAACATAGGATGAGGCAGCATGCCTGGGGCCAGGCTGTGTCCCGCGCCTGCGCCTGTAGCAGTAACTTGGTTAAGCACCTCCTGTCTGCCAGGTTCTGGACTAAGTGCCTCAGATGCATGTTGTGTTAGTCCCACACAACCCTTCTAGGCAATCAGTCAGTGCCTTCATTATACAGATGGAGGCACAGAAGGGAAAGGTGCATCAACGGTACAGTTAATACAAGCAAAGTTGAGCTGAGTGTCATACTGCCTGTCTGGACTCCTAGTACTGTGGAAGCTGAAACAGGAGAGTCACAGGTTCAAGACTGGACTGAACCTCACAGTGAGACCTCGTCTCATAAACAAACAAACAAATGGCAAAGTTAGGATTTGAACGCGGCCTGTCCGCACTCTAAACTTGTAACCACTATGCTTTTCTTCTTCCTAAAAAGGCCCATGACCAAGAAGAGCTGAAGCTACAGCAACTGCTGATCCCAAAATTCTGCCTGAGACTGTCTAAAGACGCTTTCTTAAGACCAGAATGAAGGGCTGGCACCATGGCTCAGTGCTGAAGGGTGCATACTGATCCTGTAAAGGGTTCCATATCTGTGTCAGGCAGCTCACAACGCCCTATAATTCCAAGTCCAGGCCCTCTTCTGGTCTCTGGGCAAGTGATCTCAGCATGAATATACCCTGACCCATAACACGTACATACATAATTTAAATTAAATCTTAGAAAATAAATAAATAAATAAGGAAAGAAAGAAACAAAGAAAGAAGGATTAAAAAGAGATAGCTTAGTTTTACCTCCAGTTGCTGTCACTAGGAATGTAATGGCTTGGGACACATTGTTGAACCCCACTTTTGGTTTTTGTTGATACTGTAAGGAAACTCAGAATCAAGGTCCAAGATGCAATGGAGAACCTACCCCAGAGTCACACTCTGACCACCCAGTGTTCTCCAGACTCAGAGCAAGAAGGGACGGTCATGGTGGCCTGCCAGCCCCACAGGGTCTGGTCTTTACCTCATCTTCCTTGATGGCTCTGTTCCAGCCACACCCTGTCCCCCTCCTGTGCCTTGAACGCACAGCCACCCTCTCTTCATCTAGAACACTTTTCTCCAAACACCATAGTGTCCCAGCTCCTCTATCAGAGTCTGCAGTCTCTGTTCTTCTCCTGTTCCACTCATCTGTCACTGCCTAAGTCACTCCAAGACTCATCGGGAGCTTGTAGGAACCATCAATGACAACTCCCCGCTAGCTACCAGAATTTACAAATAAATAGACCGAAATCCTTAATGGAAAGTTCTGGATTTTGGATCTCTCATGTGTGCAGTCAGCTGGTGGGCAGGACTAGACAACTGGAGCTGGCTGCGTGCTGTGTCAGAGCCAGTCCATGTGGCCTCTCCTCCCAGGCTACAACTGGAGGTCAAACTAAGCTGACTGTTTTTAATATCTCTGTCTCTGTTTCTGTCTCTGTCTCTCTGTCTCTCTGTCTCTCTCTCCCTTCCTCTCTCTCTCTCTCTCTCTCTCTCTCTCTCTCTCTCTCTCTCTCTGTCTCCTCGAGTGTTAGTCTCAGGGCAGTGAGATTTTCAGTGGAGTGAAGCTGAAGTGAGTAGACAAAAGTAGCAGCTGTGTTGCAAACTCGCACAGTTCTGAGAGGAGCAAGATCACAACCCACTTCTCAGCTATACGGTAGGTAGCAACAGTCGGTTTTGTCAATTTGACACAAGGTAGAATGACCCAGGAGGAGAGTCTCAGTGAGAAACTTTCTGGTGTAGTCAAGAAGTCTGTCATTGCTGTGGGATTTGTACTGGTTGTGTTAACTGAGGTGGGAGGAGGCAGGCTGCTGTGGTTTGTACCATTCTCCAGGCAGGAGATCCTGGACTACGTAAGGCTGAAGGAGGGCTGGGAATAAATAAGAAGGCACGCGGTCCACTCTCCCCAGGCACTTGGCTGTGCATGTGACTAGTGGCTGCAAATCCTGCCTCCACTTTCCCACAAGGATAGATTTTAACCAGGAGTTGTAAACTAAATATGGTGTTCTGGATAAGAGTGGTTCTGTAGCTTCATATGTTTGTATATTCAGTCCCAGGAGGTGGAACTGTTTGGGAAGGATTAGGGGATGTGGTCTTGTTGGAGAAGGTCCGTCACTGGGGGGTTGGCTTTGAGGTTTTAAAAGCCCATGGCATTCCTAGTTGGTTCCTTCTGCCTAGTGGCTATGGATCAGATCTAAACTATCGTCTCCCGCTCCAGTGCCATGACAGCCTTCCTGACGCCATGCTCCCTGCCACGATGGTCATGGACTCACCCTCTGAAGCTCTAATCTCAATAAACTTCCTTTTAAGTTGCCTTGGTCATGGTGTCTCTGCGTGGCAATAGAACAGTAACTAAAACACCGAATTTCACCAGAGCTAGGACAGCTGTCAGGGTTGCACGAGGACCCACAGAAGGTTGGGGGAGTCGCTGACAGTGCTCTTCACTGGAGTGTGGCTGCATCTACCAGAGGTCTCTAAGTTAGAACTGAGTATAGCCAGTTTACAGTTGAGGCAACTGAGGCTCAGAAAGGTTTATAAGTTACACAGGACCCTCGGCTGCAGAGTGTAAAATCCAAGGTCAGCAGGCCTATCCCACCCTCCCTGGTCACTCAGGCCACACACCAAGGACTCTAACACAGCAGCCATCTCTGCCCCTGCTACTGCCCCAACCTACCGGCAGGCTAAATTCAATTTTTCCTGTTGGTTGCACTCAAGCCAGGAGCAAAGCAATTACACCTTAAATCCCCCGATAGCTGATATTTCAGGGTCTGTTTGGGGTAAGAACCTCGCTAGCTATTTAGATCTGGTTTACCACAAAAAGGCAGTAAATAAAAGGTTAGGCGGCTTTTAAATGACAAACTCAAATTTTTGGCTTTTTTTTCCCTTTTGCCTTGCTGCCCTCACAGGCATGTTACCAATATTTATCTCTGTTTCCCCAGGAAACTGTGGAGCTGTGATATTTGAAATAATAAGGCCCCTCCACTGGCCCTGTAAAGATCTTGATTAAAACGGCTGCGTTTCTGGCACAGCCCCTCACTGCCGGGTCCCCTTGCTCTTAATCCCACTTCCCTCCAAAGAGGGTCTCGTGCAATACCGTTTGAAGGCTAAAGACTTCAAAGCAGATTTCTTTACCGTTTTTCTGTCTTAAAAAATATTCAATATTTGTGTAATTAAAGTGAAGCCTTCCCAGAGAAAATGACAACTCAAATAATCTTAAATGTACCTCCAAGAAAAAGGCTGTCAAAATGACATTTAGTTGTATAGTCACACTCTCTCTAAGGCCTTAGCTCCCCACCCTGATTTCTTGTAATCTTTGAAGGTTATGTCATGGCTGACTTCAAGTCACGTTTTAAATTACCATGGCCTCCTTCAGAACGGGTTTTGAGAGCAAGGAAATCTTTCTTTTGCTCTAGATTTTTTTTTTCCTACTGCAGTGTTGCCGAGGATTTGAAACAACAAAAGCTAAAAGCTGAGGGAGTCGTCCTTGTCCTTGGCTTTCCTGCTAGCTAACATCTTATTTTTTTTCTTTTGCACTAACAGTTTTTAAATAGCTCTTTAATACCTTCTGTCTCTGTTTTCTTCTTGGCTAAATTGTACAGCAGAGGCGACCCATGCCCTCCAACCTAATTGGCAAATCTAAAGGAATTTGTCAAGTTCTCATTCTAATTGGATCCTCCCTCTCCAGCCTTGACACCATGCTTCTCACTCCCCCCACCCCGCCCCGCCCACTCCATGCCTCAGCAACCATTTGCCTAGGTCTTCTCCCAAATTACAGCATAAGGTATGTACCTTATGCACCTGTGTGTATAAACGGAGGGTTTCAGCACCAGATGTATAAAGACTAACGACATGGTCACTCCGTGTATAGCTGAGGGGAAGGTTTTATTATTATTATTATTATTATTATTATTATTATTATTATTATTATTACAGATATGAAGGAGGGAGAATACAGCCAGGGGCATCTGGAAGGGAACAGAGCAGGAAGAGACAGTAGTGAGTAAGTGAACCAGCAGGCTAGACTTGGCCATGGGGGTGGTGAGAGAGGAAGACAAAGAGACAAGCAAGCAAGAGGAGCAAAGGAAACCAGGAGGGAGGGAGAGGGAGAGAGAGAGAGAGAGAGAAAGAGAGAGAGAGAGACAGAGACAGAGACAGAGAGACACACAGACAGAGAGACAGGGAGACAGAAACAGACAGACACACGTACAGAGACAGAGAGACATGGAGACAGAGACAGACAGAAACAGAGAAACAGATATGCACACATACAGAGACAGAGAGACATGGAGACAGAGACAGACAGAGACAGAGAAACAAACAGATATGCGCACATACAGAAACAGAGAGACATGGAGACAGAGAGAGCATAGCCGCTGTTTATGTTTGTGTGTGTGTGCTATGAGCCATTTTGTTCTCCAGTTCTTTTGAACTTGTCTGTTTATCTTTTTCTCCCTCTAAAGAAGAAATAAGAAGCTAGGGTGGGAGAGGCCCGAGACCTGGAGGAGTTTAGGGTGGGGGGTAGTGTGAGAAGACACAGGATGTCGTGTGGACTCTGAAATATATAACAGGTACTTGTGATACTGATACTTGTGAGTCTGGAGGTCGCATGCATTCTGGTGTGCTAATGGGCACCACAGACAGCCATCTGTCCCTTCTGACAGTGGCAAGGGAAATGGCTTCTTCACTAGAGAGGAGCTGCCTACACCAGTCCCTGAGGAGAGCTGGCTTTTGTCTAGCTCCCAGGATTTAGGCCCAACAGTTTGTTCACAGGGCACTGAGGGAGAAGAGAAAGCGAGAAGCAGATGAGATGCTGGGTAAGGAGGCCAGCCCATCTCTAGGCCTCAGGTCTGCAGGGAGAGCACCCAGCTCCTAGAATCCAGAGTGGGTTGGAGAACTTGGCTGGACTTTGGCCAGTGCAAAGTCCAAGGGTCCAACCCAGTACACAATGAGTATCCCAGCAATGTCTGTATTTGCTCAGTGAACATTCTCTAGGTGTCACCCATTCGTCGGGCACAGGGGTTAAAGTTGCTCCTTGGGAAGGAGTGGGAGAGAAAGATAAATAGACAAGTTCGAAAGTCCTGGAGAACAAAATGGCTCATAGCACCGGTCACTGGTCATGTTTAGCTAGCTGCTCTCTCCACGGTTCCAGACGTCTGTTAGTACTATGTTGAAGAAAGGCAATGATGTTTCCCACAGTTAGACACACGAATACATTAAGAAGACTGTGCTTCAGTAACTATGTTTTAAAGTGTGTGTGTGAGTGTTCTTAATCTCTGGTCCATCTCTCCAGTCCCTCCTTAGCATCTCTTACATAGTGCAGCTCAGAGTGATTCAAACTTCGGACCTCTCAGAAAGTTGTCACATAAGCTCTTCACAGCCCTCCATACCGTTGTATTATATAATCCTTTCTTTTTCATACATATATATATAATATATATGAAACAGTTTATTTATTTACATTTATATGTATATATGTGTATATGTATATATAGAGAGAAAGAGAGAGAATACCACGAAGGTTGAACTCTAAAATCTGTGGTATACAGTCAAAGCTGAACTTGTCAAATTCATAATCTTGAACGCTTATTTAAGATTGGTCAGATCTGTGTTCAAATCCGCCTATTGAATGGCCTTACCACTTGGCCTTTCACACTCTCTCTTTCTGCTTACACGATGGAATAAAGATTGCTTATGTAAAGAACAAAGGTATAAGATGTGTTCAAGATAGGATCCGGTGTGAAATAGTGAATAAATACTAGACAGCATTGAAGATCTATTCAAGGGCTCTAGTTTTTATTAGTCATCAAAAATTAAAACATATAACTTAAGCATTCCTAATAATTCAAAAGTGTTGGCATAATCTAAATGTATATTACCCATCTTCATTTTGGATATTTGTCTTGTTTTCTTTGACTAGATACGAGAGTCCTAAATTTTTCAGAGTGGAGGCAGGTGCCATTTTTCCCTAGCACTTAGGAGGCAGAGGCAGGCACTGAGCTAGGAGACCAGCCTGGTTCATACAACAAGTTCTAGGCCAGCCAGGGATATATAATAAGATCCTGTCTCAAAAAAGAAAATACCAAGTATAAAAGTGAATTAATACAGTTTTAAATGAAGTCCTTAGGCATTATTTCACCCTGGTATGTGATAAATAAATATTCCTAAAATAATCCTCTTGCTTCTATTTTGGAAACTGCTTTCTTGGGAACCGTTTGTATACACTGCACTTTTAACCTCCGTGCAATTGGCAACAGTTTTTTTTTTTTTTTTTTTTTTAATTTTAGTTTTTTAATTTGAGAAGGGACCCATTTGGGTCATTTAGAGCTTTGGCTGTGTTTTTCTGGCGTTGAGAGAGGAGAAGATAGGAATTCAATTAGCACCTTGGTATTTTCTCTTTCCTTCCTTTCAGTTCAGGGGCCCCTGCTTCACAAGCGCCTCTGGTGTTAAGTCACATCAAAAGAGGGGGCAACAGTTTCTTGGTTTTTTAATTTTCTACCAAAAAGGCGAGGCATCCATTTTGTTCCGCCCTAATTAGTAAGAGAGCTACTCTTGCGTGAGGTAGGAGCCACCAGACGCTTGCGAGCGAGCCGTGTGCACCAGGCCTTCTTCCACATCAGCGGGGACGCAGCTTCGCCCGTGCAAGTCGCTTCAAGGTCAAGGTCCTCCACTCCATCCTATATCAAAGCACAAAGGCGATTATTTTAATGGGAACTCAGAATTTTTTTTTCTTTAAACGCCGGTGAGAAGCCTCCTCATGAAGTGTTGTGGGAAGTACCAGGATAACTAGTTTATTAACCTCTCTTTAGGAGAAAACCAGGGTGGGAACCTGTAGAACGTTTACTGTGCTTAGGAGGAAACTGAGGCCGACCTGGGTAACTATCTTAACCAGGATGATGTGATCTCAGCACGCTGGGCCTTTTATGAATCACTGAAGTCTCAATCCAGTAGAAATCTCTCTGATCGAAGAAGCTTCGCTGGTGTATTGGTTCAGAGATCCCCACGTCCTATAAGGACTACAGGAGACTTCCCCACTATCAAGAGAGTACAGTGTAATACGCTGTGGGTGATTCTCTGCACCCTGTGCGGCAGGAGAATGGTCCTGAGCTTCAGTGAGCCTACTTGGGGAGACTCCTGCTCAAAGGCTGACTGTCTCATCCAACGAGACTTCACTCTATTGGCTAAGCATCTACTTCTTTGCATGATGAACTGCGAAGGTTCAGAATGAATAATGAGATTCCAGAGACGCAGCACAGTATCATTTTAGGGGAAGAATTTAATGTGAGTGAACTAAAGGGAGTCTTTTAGACTAGAGTCAAAAACCTCGAATGACCTCAGACAAGGGGACTGAGTGGTTCTGGCTGTATGGAAAGCAGTAATGGGGGGAGGGGCGGAGAGTCAGTTGGAACTGCTCCAGCTGCAGAATGCTTGGGGGGTTTTTAGAGGGAGCAGCTGCTGCTCACTTGCAGCCAAGTGTGTTCTGATGAAGAATGCAGCCCGGCGTGGCCGATCCTGAAGACTTCCCAGGAAAAGTCAGAAATCTCAACTCGTTTGTAAAACTGCTTCCACTTCCTGAAGTTCTATGCAGGCCAGTGTTTCCAACCCAGTGTGTCCCGTGAAGAAGCCACAGGGGAGTGGGTCTTCATTTTATACCTCCCTGCCTCCCGCCTCCTGCTTCCGGCTTCCATCCAGTGGACCTTCAGAAGCAAACCAGGAGGGTCACTTGCTGGTATGTTAGAGAGACCCTTGGAATATACTTCTGCAGTGGTAAGCACACCGCCGTAGGTTCTTCATCTTAACAAGGTAATATTTACGACTGGATTTTTCGAGGGAGGAGCGCTATCAGGTTTAGTTAGCTATTACTTCCAGGCTGAGGCACATTAAGAGACTCGTACTGCGGCTGTACAGTAAAGAATTTCATTTTGAAGCAAGGGCAAAAAGCATCAAATGGCACATGAGAGTCACCGCCTGGAGGGTTGGTTTTGTTAGTACTGACTGGGTTAGAAACAGGACAAACAGGCTAGCTATTAAAAGACCTTCACATGACCCCTCCCTGGCTTTAAAAGATAAAATATGAATATCTGTATGATAAACAAAAGTCTAATAGTTCAAACATCGCTGTCCACACAAGCACCAAGAACTGAAGGTTAAGCATCAACTGTTAATCTGTGCACTGGGAGGGGGTGGGAGTGAGGGGGGTCAGGGATCAAGCAACAGGAGGAAGGACCAGGATCAAAAGGTGAGGCTGGGGCCTTACCCATAAAAAATGACTGGAAATGTAGACTAGTGTGTGCCATCGAAGGGCTGAGGTTGGAGACAATATTACATGTCTGTTGCAGTTTGACGGGGCCCCGGAGAATTTCGGTTAGTGTGATGGTTTCAATGACGTGTCCCTCATAATCTTGGGACTTTGTATGCTTGGTCCCTAGTTGGTGGCACTGTTTGGTGTTCCTTTGGGTGATGGTGTCCCTGGAGGCAAGAGGCAGGCATTGAGAGTTTAGAGACTGGCACCGTTTTGAGTCTTTCTCCCCCCGCTTCCCCACCTCCTTCCTTCTTGTGGTTCACAATGAGAGAAGCTTACTACTCTGGCTGACATGCATATCACTTCCTGCTATGACAGGAACCGTAAAGCCCAAATAAACTCTTCCTTCTAGCAGTAGGCTTGGTCATGGCGTTTTACCACAGCAACAGAAAATCAACTAATGCAGTTTGAAATTTAACTTCTTAGTTAGGGTTTTACTGCCGTGAACAGACACCATGACCAAGGTGACTCTTAGAAAGGACAACATTTAATTGGGGCTGGCTTACAGGTTCAGAGGTTCAGTATAGTATCATCAAGCTGGGGACATGGCAGCATCCAGGCAGACATGGTGCAGGAGCAAGCAGCTGAGAGTTCTACATCTTCATCTGAAGGCTGCTAGGAGAATACTGACTTCCAGGCAGTTGGGATGAGGGTCTTAAAGCCCACACTCAGTGACACACCTATTCCAACAAGGCCACACCTACTTCAACATGGCCACACCTTCTAATAGTGCTACTCCCTGGGCTAAGCATATACAAACCCTCAAAATCCCCAACACAGCAGGGCGGAGAGCTGAAACCTTTAATGGGTATGTAGGTCACTCGAGCTCTCCAGGGTGGGTTCATTGTTGTAGAGGCTCCTAAAAAGGATGGGTCTTTTATTTCTGTTCACAGTTGCAGTCCACGTGGTTTTATCACTTGTAATGTAGACACCACATATCTGAGACCTTACAAGGTGCCTAAATATTCGGTTCAGGAACTCAAGGCAAGAATCTGGAGACAAAAACTAAAGCAGAAGCCACGATAGAGGGCTGCTTACTTGTCTGTTTCCTCCTGGCTTGCTCAGCCTGCTTTCTTATAACCAAGACCACCTGACCAGGAGTGGTACAATTCACATTGAGCTGGGTCCTCCCACACCAATCATTAATCCAGGAAACACACCATAGACTTGCCCATAGGCAACCTGATGGAGACAATCCTTGAACAAAGGCTCCCTGTCCCTAGGTAACTCTAGCTTGTGTCAAGTTGGCAAAAACAAACAAACAAACCCTGAAATAACAGCTAGCTGGTATACCCTCTGTGTAAGACACAGCAAGAGGGGCTCAGACAGATGCTCTTTCCTCCATGAAATAAATCTCCATTCTTCAAGAATTGCTCAATTCAGGTACCTGGCATAGCACAAAACAGACCAAGTCACTGTGTTATAGAAAATCTGAGTTACAGTATAAAATAGGAAGGTAAATGAAGCCAGTGAGAAAAGATAAAGAACACTTATGTGACTGGATCAGGGGGTCTGAGATAAACATAAACATGTATATATAACACTGTGCAGGAAAAATGTCTAACAACTGGCTTTTCTGGAGGATGTGTCCTGGTGTGTTTCGTTTGCTTGCTTCTATGCTATAAATATTTTAATTACAACAAGTTTCAAGCTATCAACATGAAGTGGCAGAAAGTAGAGTGGACATGAAATAGGCACAGGTCTTTGGCAAAGTCAAAAAGATGAATCAGCAAAGTCAATGAAAATTCTGATCTCGAGACACTCGGTTGAGGAAAGACACAGCCGCAGAGGTCCTCAAGCTGAGGAAATGGAAGCAGAGATTTGAGATCCTCAACTATATTTGTGCGGGTGGCCCCAGAGGAAACAGGAAAGAATAGAAGACAGCATTCAGGTCCAGAAACCATAAAAGCTAGTAGGACCTTGACCTTGAGCTCAGCACGTGCTAATACACTGCCTCTCGGCGCTGTGTGACGGCTGTCATTCATCACTTGCTACGAAAGCCCCTCTACAGGCATGAGGCTACGGGCCCTACAGAGATGTGTAAGCCCACATTCTTGTCCATTTGGTAGATAGAATGAAGCCTGTACACTGCACACATATGCACAGTGTCATGTGCCTGGTAGAGACAGGGTACACTAGAGATGAAGAGAGGAGGTAATACTTGTGATACAGATTCCATTACTGGAGCCTTTACAAGGAGCCTGAGCATTGGGCTCAGGGCCTCGTTTGCATTTGTTTACATGAAAGAAACTCAGCCAAATGTTTAAGTAATTTATCTACTGTTCCACAACGTGGCACCTGGGTCTTTGTGATGTTAGAAGACCCCTCCACAACCACACCGCTACACCGCCCCCTCTAGAAGACACCAGTCTGATGGAGAAGAAGCAGAGTGGTAGTTACTTTTTAAAAATTGCATTCAGCCTGCATATTCCTAAAGAGTCAATTCATGTTTTTTTAAAAACCTTCCCTTGTGCCTGCATGTGACATGTATTTTTAGGTTCCGCTGTTAGCGGGTGTATTTTTGTGTGATTGAGTGGGAGAGTGGGAAGGGTTCTGCAGAGCTGTTTAAACCAGTATGCAGGGGGCACAGCAGAGACTGTAAAAGCTCTGCCATCTAAGGTCTTAGAAGAACCGCAGAGACATGTGCGTGTTCTCACTTCATTATTCTGTGTATACCCGGACGAATGACTGAAGACATTGTTAAACTATTTTAAATGACCCACTCCCAGCAGTGAACAAAATCACTTACTGGTGTAAGCCGACTGACGTTTCTCAGATTATAAAACCTCAAAGCGGGGGAAAAAATGTTAAAACAGAGAAAGCAAAAAATGATGCCTGAGACAGGGAAAGAGCCAAACAGAGGCTTCCTGTCTGCCAAGGCAGATGGCTGACCACTAGGAGGCCTTCACCGCAGTGGCCAGGGTAATTGGATGCTGGGGCTTTTCTGGCAAGGAGTGCATAGCTTCATCCATGAGATCCAGGCCAGTCCCTGCCTAGGTTCTTCACACTACATTTTCTCCATGGCTAGAGCGGATGGCTCATCCAAACGTGAATGCTACCTTTACTTTATGATGCTTCTCCGGTAACAAGGACATGAAACATAATTAAGGACTGAATTTCCTAGCCTGACTCTCTCTTGCATGTACAATTATCCGCAGATATAAAATTGCCCGCTTTGATAATTACACCCTTAGAACGAGGGGCAAGTGGCTAATTATGCCCACATGTGGCCGATTGCACTTTCCATTAGCCAATTACGTGCACAATTATTTGTGCACATAAATAATTGCACTCATGGAAATACCAGCCCTCCTTTTAAATCTCCCGGCTTGGAGGGGCTGATGGAGTAATTGCCACAGTGGAAACGTTCTTGGTGTCACTAAAAGAGGATCAGATACCAGGAAATGGAAACTCGTAAGTGACCAGAGCCTACAGATGGCATTAAGTGCCAAAGAGAGTGAAGAAGAACTGTGAGATGGCTGGGGCCAGCACACATGTTGGGAAGTATGCTGCAGGTGCCTGGGCCAGTCAAGCACAGTGACCCCGGGCAGGACATTGCCCTTCCTTCATGTCTTCTGGTTCTGCATGCATAAGGGGAGACACAGATCACAGTGCTTCACTCCTAGCACTTTCTAGGACTGATCAGACAATTCTGCAGTCTCCTTGGGTCAAAGCACCACACACATATAGACACCCTCACAGTAGCTGGTACATGTCTAATTATGCAGGAAAGGGAGCTACCCTCTGTAGCAAAGGAGGACCTCCAGTTTAGATAAGGTCAGGGAGCATTTTGCTTTGGCTCTAATGTTTCTACTTATGTCAGTTCAGAAAATTACATACAGCTATTCAAAATTCATTCATTCATTCATTCATTCATTCATTCAATGAAATCAGTCAAACCTTAGGCTATACTGGGCGACAGGAGAAATAACCATGAGGTCACTGTTCAAGATCAACCTTTCTCTCTGATCCACTCTAATTAGCAAATTAGGGGACATTTCACCCCATGAAACTGGGAATTTCAAGGTTTGGTTGCCAGCCACATTTGGTGACAGTGAATCTTGTGGGGTCTGGCTATTTTCATCAGCCTCAGAACTGAGTGATCTACTAC
The DNA here is from genome assembly GCF_011762505.2 of Arvicanthis niloticus. Taxonomy (NCBI): domain Eukaryota; kingdom Metazoa; phylum Chordata; class Mammalia; order Rodentia; family Muridae; genus Arvicanthis; species Arvicanthis niloticus. The sequence continues at coordinate 163,488,799 of NC_047658.1, forward strand.
TCAGTTACTGCAGGTGATCAATGGACCTTAAAGTTCTCACCAAGCACTTTGACTTCCTCCTCTGGCTTACTTTCTATGCCCAGCAGTTCCCTCTCCCTCTCCCCCTCCCCCTTTCCCTCTCCCTCCCCCTTTCCCTCTCCCTCTCCCCCTCTCTCCCTCCTCCTCTCCCCTCCCCCTTCTCCTCTCCCCCTCCCCTTCTCCCTTTCCCTCTCCCCCTCTCTCTTTCCCCTTCTTTGTCCCCCTTCTCCTCCCCCTCTCTCTCCCTCTTTCCTGCCCCCTTTGGCACTAGTCTACTCTCCAGTTCCTCTCTTACTATGTAGACAAGGGCATTTATTCAGGGAGGGTAAAGGAAGGAGTCACAGAGCCAGGCATGAAAAGGTAATCACAAAAGGCAAGGAAGTGCTGGTTAGATGAACAGGATATACAGGTCAGGGCCACGTAACAAAAAGCTGACATATAGAATAGTTTGGCCGAGGGATGGAGGGATGGAGGGATGGAGGGACGGAAGGATGGAGGGACAGCCTCTACAGCCAGACTTTCTTGTATCTGCATCCCCGTTGTATGATACTGAGCCAGTTAGCTTCTTTGCTTTGCTCAGTCTTCTATAAAAGGGAAACGATGCCCACTTCATAAAGTTATTGTAAGAATCAAATTAGGAAACATATGAATGGGAGTATTTGGAATACCCATTGTCTATGCTGATTGTTTTTCCCTATTTTTGTTTGTGGACTGAGAAATATATAAAACACTTCTAAGAAAAGTGATAGACATGGTTCTGAAACTTGAGCGTGCCTTTAAAAACCAACATGAATAACTGATTAGAGAAAGCAAATAGCGGCTCTGTTCCCAGAGACTCTGGAGTAGTGGGTGGAGCCAGAATCCATGTATTCTCCCTATCTCACACCCATGTGACCTGAGGACCACACTGCATGGAACCAATCAAACCGGGGTGGTTAAGGCTGGACCAAGTGTTTGCTTGGCAAATTGAACACTAGAGCAGAAGTGTCCAAGGTTTTGGGCAAAGTTTCTTTTTTTCCGGGATCACCGATCACTTTAGGTCGGTAGCTTTGGTGATCAGCATTAAGGCCCTGAGTTGCTACAACAGGTTGGTACCTGTGCTGTCACACTCAGGTGTGGATCCACCGGGTACATGCAGCAGCTTCTCTGACTCTAAATTTTCAGGAAATAATAAGTATATTTTAAAGTAGTGTTTTGTGATGAACTGAATTTCATTTCTGTGGTTCTGTAAATAAGAAAAAAGTCATAACCATTGGCACTTAGGGAACAAGGTGTCAAAATGAAATGCCTGGTCTTCTGGATGATTCATAGCAATAAGACACAGAGCTGGACGTTGGCCACTGTGCAAACATATTGATCGGTGTTGGATGCTTTGCAGCTTCCAAAGAGAAATAGTTCTGCCTGCTGTGTGTGCTTCAACGCTTGGGGGGAGAGGCTCAAAACATCGGCTCTATTCACCCAGCTCTCTTAAACAGCAAATTCTAACACGAGCAAAATTAAAATGGCTCCCAGGCTATAAAGGGTTCCGGCACACAGAATAATCACACACTTCTGTTCTCAAATGAGCGGACAAGTAGCCGTGTACATTTCATAGCGACTTCCATGGTCCGAATCATAAATGATAGTTGAAAATATAATGCATGCTCTGAATGCTTTCAACGGGATTTTATCAGCGTGAAAAGAAACAGTGACCATTTGTAATGAAAAATTGTTCTATTTTAATAATACAGAAGGAAATTTGCTTTGCCTACACATGACTAAATTCTGATCTTCATGAAAATGAATCCTCCTGCCCACTGGCAAACACTGCAGTTTAGATGTGCGACGTCTCACATAGGTCTGTGTTCCCATGCTGGGGGAGTTGTTTTAGGAAACTGGGGTGCCTGTTGGAGGGGTAATCTAGAAGGAATGGGCCAATGAATGTGTCAGTCAGGGTGCCCAAGGGGAACAGGATCAGGAGAATGAATCCATTATATAAGGGCATTTATTAGATTGACTTACATGAAGTGGCTAGGCAGCCCAGAGATGGTGTCTGTACACTGAAGAAGCTGAGGACCTGGAAGCTGTTCAGTCTCTGATGCTGGCCGCCTCAGCAGTTCCAAAACAGCACTGAAGGCCTGGGGGATTCCTGGGGAGCTGCTGGTCTTCAGTTCTTGGTGGAAAGCCAAAGAAACTGGATGCTAAGGCAGGAAAATGTGGCAGTGGTGGCAAAATGTGGTGTTGGTGGTGGCAAAATGTGGTGGTAGCTACAGCAGCAACAGCAAGATACACCATTCGCCAGCAAGTCTTAGGCGGGAAAGCAAGCTGCACTGGATTTTCACAAACCTCTTTACATCTGGGATGCCATTAAAAGGAACTGCCTGTTCCAAAGGCTTTTCCCCAAGTCAGCCACTCCTTCCTGGATAGTCTCACAGACCCACCCAGAGCTGTATCTCTTAGATGATTCCAGCAATCAAGTGGACAAGCTCAATTGTCACAGTGTGGGGTGGGTCCTGAGAGTTAGAGTCTAGCCCTGCCAACAGCCAAGCCTCTTCTGCTTCCTGGTGCATGTACACGAAGACATGCTCGTTCCATGCTCCTACTACCCGGTGTAAATTTGCCTCCCCTGGCTTGATGGACAAAAATAAGCTCTCTCCCCCGAGTCACGTATTTTGTAACAGTGATAAGACAAAATAATTAACATATCCCCTAACAATCCTTGTACGATGATTCCATCCCTAGGAACAGCTTCTCCCTGCCATTGAAGAGCTGTTTTGCTACGCACTGGGTGTTCCCATCAGCATTTGCACCCATGACGTTCAGACGAGACACCTGCCTCCAGTGTCAAGTGACTGAGAAAAGTGATGCTAGAATTGGACTTCAATTTGCCCTAAAGTCTTGTGTAATTGCTGGGCAGTGGTGGCTCACGCCTTTAATCCCAGCACTTGGGAGGCAGAGGCAGGTGGATTTCTGAGTTCGAGGCCAGCCTGGTCTACAGAGTGAGTTCCAGGACAGCCAGAGATACACAGAGAAACCCTGTCTCAACCCCCCCCCCCAAAAAAAAAAAAAACCAACAAAAAAAAAGTCTTGTGAAACGACTTGGCCACTCAGTTGTGGCACTGGTGGACTCTTGAAGTTGGGCTTCCCAAGAAGAAGTTACTTCCGGTTGCAGCTTCCTGCTCTGCACTCCTACCGTGAGATCCTGTATCCCCAACCGCCCCAAAGCAGCTGAGCCAAACTATCATAGCCACTTCACTGGCTCCATTACTTACTGTTTGTTAGCTCTATTTCTCCAGATAATTCTTTAAAACTTTGACTCATCTTAAATTTATGAGTGACTTTTAATTGCGCTTTGGTATGAGGAGGACAAGCATATTTACCTATATTCTTACTGATGTATCGGAATGAGTTAACGTAGAGAATTGGGAGGGTCACATGACCATGAGTAAATATCCATCTCTCTGACCTACTCCATGCTCAGACTAAAGTGGTCTCAAAGTTGTGTGTCTGAAGGTTGGAAGTGAAAGGTAAGATTCACCTCAGGTCCACTTGCTTCTGATGTCCAGGGCGCCAAAGCAGCGACTCCCTTTGACGTGGTCAGTTGACAGGAGCCAGGGTGGGGTGGGAAGCAGCTCTGTGAAGTCCTTTCGAAGACTGCCAAGCAGCCATCAGACAGCATTAATGGCTTTTGATTTAAGGTCGAAGGAAGCAGTCCCTGGGGTCACTTTCTCTGCTGCATCATCCTGTTTGGGAAATGCTCTTAAGTAACTGCTGGGCAGACTGAGGGGATGAAATCTCACAGAGGGAAAAACTGTACATAAAGTCTGGCCTCTCAGATTTGCTGGTAAGCTGTGAGCTGGCTTGTGGGAGAACACATTTCCATGTCCCTTATAAAGAACACTCATCTGTTCAACCCCTCCTCATGCCCACCTGCGTGTTTCTGTCTTTGTCTCTGTCTCTTCTGCTTCTTTGTGCACACAAACACACACACACACATACACATCATACATGCACATGTACACACACATACATATCACGCATACACACATATACATCACACACACATACATGCATACATACATACACACATATACACACATGCATACACACATATACATGTATACACACATACATACACATACATCACACATACACACACATACACGCATACATATCATACATGCACACATACACACACATACACATCACACACATACACATCACACATACACATACACACATGCATACACACATACACACACATACACTTCACACACACACTCATGTACACATGCTCACACACATATACACGTACACTTCACACATACACTCATGTACACACATACAGACATACACATGTACACATATACATACACATCACAATACACACATACTCACTATCAGCAAGCTTCTTTACCCATACACACACATACACACACACACCAGATCACTATCAGCAAGCTTCTTTACCCTTATACACACATACACACACAAACACACACAAATACACACTCACACATACACACACATGTATACACACATACACACATACACTTCACACACACTCATGTACACATGCACACACGTATACACATATACACATACACACATACATGCACATACACATCACAATACATAATACACTCACATATACACACAAACACACACACACACCAGGTCACTGTCAGCAAGCGTCTTTACCCTTACACACACACACACACACACACACACACACAAACACACACACACCAGGTCACTATCAGCAAGCTTCCTCTTTAGAAGGAACCCTGAGTTCTGATGGAAGGGCGCTGACCAGGCTGCCCTTCATCACAGAGACAGTGTTTTAGGTCTCTATCTTTGCACGGGTGAAAGGCCTGGTGGAAGCAGTCCTCTAACCTAGATCAGATAGCAAGGGTCCTAGCAGAGGTGATCACTCTGCAGCCTTTGATAGCCTTCCCTCAAACCCAGGGAGAAGAAGCCCTTGCTGTCTTGCAAGGCTTAGGTGCTGGCAACTAGAATCCATAGGGAAGGGAAATGGTGGAGTTGTGTCTTCAGGCAGATGCCCCATTCTAAAACCAGATAGCTAGTGGGCTGCCAGTGGCTGTCCCCTTCACTAACTGCTCTAAAATGACAGCCTGGCAGAGGTTCCGAAGATCATGTTGCAGGTTAGGGTTGAAGCACTGATCTCTCTCTAGACACAGAGAATATCCTCTTGCCAAACTGTCTTGTCCTGCTGCCGCAAGGGAAGTCCCTGCCATGATCCTTCTCCTGACACAGCTGAGATGACACAGGAGATACTGTCAAGCATGTCCTGAGGCTTCTACTTGTACCAGTAATGGCTGGTTATCAGAAAGTAGCAGGCACCATGCAAAATTCAATAGCAAATACTGGACTAGTGACCCCTGTTGGGTCCCTCCAAATCTTTCTTACCTGTTACTATACATCCTGTCTGTTCCTGGTGTGTGTGTGTGTGTGTGTGTGTGTGTGTGTGTGTGTGTGTTACAGTATTAACGAGCCAGTCATAGAAAGAACATCTGTAACAAGATGCTTGTCAAAATACCAGTCAAGCCAGGCATGGTACCAGGAAAGGTACTGCCATTTTGAGGATAGTCTAGCCTACAGAATGAAGCCCTTTCTTAACAAACAAACAAACAAACCATTTAATTAATTACTTAGTTAATTAATTAAAAAATGGAAAGAAGATCCAGGGAACTGCTCAGTGGCAAGAGCTCTGACCCTCAAGCCTAACAACCCGAATTTGATACCACATAGTGGATGGAAAGGACTAACTCCTCCCTGACCCTTCCAGTTGTCCTCTTACCTCTGTATGCATGCCACGTGACTCCATGCACATACATATATGCTCACACAATAAATGAGTAAACAGAATGTATTAAAATTTTAAATATATATTTAGAAAACCAAGGAAAATAAGTCTAACCAACCAACTGACCCACCAACCAACCAAAGCCTGTGGTCAAATGTGACACTCCTTCAAGGTGGGACTGTTCACTCCAGCCTCGGCACTGCCCGCCATCTGAGAGCGACACAAGGATGAGAAGTGCAGAGTGCTTAGGATGGCAATGTCCAGAAATATGCAGTCCCTTGGTTCTGCTGTCCTTCGGGAGACATGATGACGTAATGATGGGTGCCAGAAGGCAGTAACCTTAGGGATGACTCCAGAAGAAACTTGATCGGATATGGACGAGGTTGTGTGCTCTTGAAAGAACCGAGTGCTTGCGATGGTTTAGTGGTGTCTCAACCACAGGGCACACGTTGGATATGACCAGAACCTAAATCCATCAGTTTCAGTAGGCAAGAAGGGATTTTCACCCAAACCTGAGAAATTTGACCTCCTTTTTCCAAATTCAGACTCTTTTGTTTCTCCAGTGGATAAGCGATACAGTTGGCCTGGAAGTCTGCAGACAATCACAGGCTCTTAATAAGTAGGGTTAGGGCTTCCTGGTAATGTGAGGTCTGGACTTTGGAAGTCCCTAAATGGTACTCCAGCATCTATCACAGTAGAGCTCTTCACGTGAGAAAGCCACCCATCATTTGGACAGAGTAGCGCACCGGAAATGCAGTGAGCCTTGCCGTCCCCGGTCATCCATGAAATGAGCGCTGGAGAGAGTGAATTGCTGTAAGCAGGCTCACCGAGAGACTGCCTAGTGTTTGACAAGGAAGGCGAGGGAGAAAGAGTGAGGCCGGCTCAAACACTTCCTCCAATCATACGCTGCAATTGAACATGATTAAATTATAATTTTTAATTGGTCAAGCACACATGTGGCTCTTATTATTTAAAAACGAATTGCCTACTAATTGTTAGTGTGCAGATACACTGAACCAAAGCTATTTTAATAAAACGTCTTTTTTCAGGAGCTATGGAAGAATCTGTAGCTCAGACACGATAAACCATGAAGACTACATGCTGACTCATTATTTTCCCTTGGAACTAGGAAGTAGAGGAGGCTGAGCAAAGACATTCACTTACGCCCTTCTGTGCTCTCACCTTTACTTAAGACACTAACAAGTAACTGCCCTGACCCTCAGGTTCTGACTGCTTCAGTCTGCTAAACTGAACGGTGTGTGAGTGTGTGCATGTACATGTGTGTGTGCATGTATGCATGTGTGCGTGTGAGTGTGTGTATGTACCTGTGTGTGTATGCATGCATGTGCATGTGTATGCTATCCTGAGCCAGGAATCCTTGTTGCTTTTAAGACTATAGGTGACCTTCAGCGAGACACCTAAAGCCTATGCAGAACCACAGACTTGTAATCTCTTCGATGGAGTTGATAATTCTATCTTCATCTCGAGCCCAAGGGGGGTGGGGGGGGCGATGGTTGTATCATTGCTGTTATCCGAGAGCCTCATGGAAAGATGTCTTCTGAATACTATAATTAACATTACCATTGAACATTGCTTGGCTGCCGAGCTTCTGAATGTACATGTCAGAGGAATGAGAAGTCTTGCTTTCTCTGAAGCAAGACCAAAATTTGAAAATCATGTATTTTGTGATTTGTAATTCTAGAAAGTTAACAAACAACACATTCATACATTTTTTATTTTATTTTATTTTACCCACATGGACTATTGACAACAAAATTTAACTTAAACTCTTTATTTCCGGGACCGACTAGCACTTCAATAAGAATACCAATGAGAAGTATCTAAAAGATTTCATCTAATGGATTTAATGACAATTAAAGTTTCTTTACAATACCAATCCATACTAAGGCTGAGAGACACCAACTATAAATGTCAATTAATTAAAACAGACTATGTATATTTAGAAATGATCACAGTGTCGCCTCTTTCTGGTTAGCTAGGAGGCTAGAATCAACACTTGAAGGGCAGAGTGGACAGGTACAGAAAAGGAGACAGACCACTTGGGCTCGCAGGGGGCCGGGGAGAGATGGCTGGTGCCATTCAGCATGTTCAAAGTGTGGTGTCGCTGAGACCAGCATTCCAGGTGAGGATATTGGGTCTGTCCATAAACCCAGCAAATCAGAATCCCCAGGGTCCCAGAAGTCCATGGTTCAGAAGGCTTTCCCGGTTTATACGGTGCTTATCATTAAGTAGCTGACCCCAGCTCAGGCCGACTTCTGGGAGAACAACTCAAGGAGCCTTACTGAACTCAGCTTTCTGGTGCTTAAAATGGACCCAGCTGAGCCAGGTGTGGTGGCATGGCACACACCTTTAATCCCAGCATTCAGGAGGCAGAGGCAGACAGATCTCTGAGTTTGAGGCCAGCCTGGTCTACAGAGTGAGTACCAGGACAGCTGGGGTTACACAGAGAAACCTGGTCTCAGAAAACAACAGAAAAAGTAGGTCCAATTGTCTGGGTAAATGGCCCAGTCTGCAAACTGCTTACTGTGCAATTGTGAGGAGCTGGATTTGATCCCCAGGACGCATGTCAAAGCTACAGGTAATGCCGTGCTCTTGTAACATCAGTGCTGGGCAGGTGGAGATAGACAGTAGACCCTGATGGTTTACCGGTCAACCAGCCTGGCTGAATCAGTGAGTTCCAGGCGTGGAGAGACCCAGTCTCTAAAGCAAAACAAGCCAACAAACAAAAGTCAAGATGGAGTAACACCAGGGCTGACCTGTGACCTCCACATCCATACACACAAGCTTGCACGCTCACATACAGACACACAGAATGAGTCAATTAGCTCTACTTCGTAAGATTGCTTTCAAGATTAGATGAGATACTCATGTCTCTGGCCTCCAGTTTGACACTCAACAAATATAGCTGCCATAAGTCTCTGTTCTGTCATGCACCAGCTGTTTAACCACGGGCAAAAAGTTGAGCATTTCTTCATATATAAAAGAGAACGATATCTTTTATAGTTAGCTCATGATGTTGTAAGGATTAGCTGAAGTTATGTGCTGAAGGCTATTTCCAGTCTGCACGAGGGCTACACACACAGGAAGGATTGATGAGTCCAGGTTAATGGTTTAAGTTTGCAGCGAGCAACGTGACTGACCCTGCTCTAAGTCCGTAGCAGCAGATAGCCCGCTGTCCAGCTGCTCACAATTGGCAAGTGAGTGCAAGTATTTGGCTCGTTACAATTGGTCAAAGACACAAATGTATGCACTTCCTCCCCCCCATCCCCTGTCTGCTGTCTGCTAGAGATTTACCAACAAATCACTGGTTTCATGGTTATTAACTTACCACGGATCAGATTCTAGACTCAGCACCTAGGTTTCTTGGCATGCCCAGAATAGAGCTGTATTTCTGAGGAGGACTCGTGTCACCCAGACTCACTCACAGCCATCTATATATATCATCCAAGTATCAATTTATTAATTTATGCTGAGGAGAATTGCCCTAGGGCATTTCCCCAAGGGAATACAGAAGGAGCTAGTTAAATATTTTGAACATTTAGTGACATTAGGCTAAAGTGACACTAAATACCCATTTCTTCAGTGGAGATGCAGACTTAAGGGAGCCATGGGTGGGTCCGTGGGCGAAGCTGTACTCACTCTTCACTCCTAAGTGGACACTGTCCTTTCAGAGTCTCCCTTACAGCATGACTAAGGCTGACTGTGCCCAGGTAAATTCTTAATTCCCTTTCGTGACGCTGCAATGGCTCCAACTGGGTTAAAAGCCAAGGCCTGTTTTTATTTTCAAGAAAGGGTGTTTTTTATTTGTCCTCTCCTCCCCCAGTGATTGGAGATTCAACTCAGAGCCTCTTTCAACCACTACACTACATCCTCAGACCCCGGGAGGTATTTTCAAAGAGAGTTCTAAATCACTTGCGTGAGATTGATTGGATGTGTCTTAAGAGAACAAAACGGATGCCTCCCCCAGATTTCCAAAGTCAAACTCTTTCCTGGTGGGACCTAGAGATCTGCAATGTAATCAAATTTCTAGGTAATTTATATACAGCAGTATAAGGGCTGGAGGTCTCTTCTCAGAGCTCTGCTAATGACAGAACTTATGGACTTCTGGACTCCCTAATTCCTGGTGGCATCACGTGGTGGTTTCTTTTTGTATTAGTCATGAAAGATACCATGGAATAAATATTTCTGTCATATCTCCCTACACAAATATTGTAATATTGATTCTCAGTGAGATTGTGTTAGGAGGTGGAGCCTTAGGAGGTCACTTGGTCATGAGGACAGAAATCTTTAGAATGGTATTGTTCCTTATAAAGGAGCTAATGGCTGCTCTGTCTGCATTGATAAGCTGGCAAGCCAGAAACAGGAAGAGAGGCCTCACTAAAGTTCAGCACTGAGTACCAACATCTCTGTTGTCAAGCCGGTGAAGCAGCCACGGCATGAGGGATGGCCAGACAGGAAGGCTAGACCACCACAGATTACATGTGCTTAGGAAAGGTAGATTCCAACTGTAGACCAAGGAAGAGATCGCCTGAAACCATTATTTCTGAAGATGGAAACGGGAATGAAAATCTGATCTTTGTGACGTCTCACTACACAGCTTTATATGGGTTTATTATCATCTATAGGAAGCAAAAAACATACATTTAAAAAACACTACTTTTATTTATTCGTAGTGCGTGTGTGTGTATTTGTCATGTGAGTGAGTGCCTCTGTGTGTGTGCGTACGTGTGTGCCTGTGTATATTTGTCACATGTATGTGCTTGTCTATTTGTGCATGTGTGTGTGTGTGTCTGTGTAGGTTGTGTGTCTATGGGTGTATGAGTGTGTGTGTGGGCATGCCTCTGTGTGTGTGCATGTGTGTCTGTTTGTGCATGTGTGTGCCTGTGTGTGTGTGTGTGGTACTCACATTCCACACTGTGCAGGTGGAGGGGTGAAGTATTGGTTTTTGCCTTTCACATGTGATCCCAGGAATTGAACTCAGGTTGTCAGGTTTGGCAGCAAGCCCCTTTCCCCACTGAGCCATCTCACTGGCCCAAGAATATACTTGGAGTGAAGATTGGTACATTGAGAATCATTGTAGCTTAAGGGCTTAAGCAGGGTTGAGCTCGATTCCCATTAGCTGTGTTACAAGTTGGGGAAGGGAAAGATAGGGTACTGCTGGCTCCCAGTAGGTGGGATCCAGGAAAAGCAGTTAGACACCTCTCAAAGCACAGGATGAGTCCCTACAACAAAGAGTTGTCTGGCTGAAAATGTCAGTAGTGCCAGAGCCTGCTTCAGCTTCTCTGCTGTTTCCACCCTGGTCACTGGCTGCCCTTTCAGCACCAGCCTTCCTCTAGCCCCCAGCAGTCTGCAGAGAATTTTTAAAGGGCTGAATCATATTAATGTCAAAAGAAGAGAATAAATTCACATGAAAGCTTGGGGCATTTTAAAAAATAATGTTGTGCCTTTCACATATCAGGAGCTCCATAAAAAATATTTTAATTAAATAGTGAATAGATTAAAACATTAATTCCAAATATGTTTTAATAAATAACAAGAAGATGGCTTCTCATATGTAAAACTTGTGTTGGTCCTGAGTGGATTGTCAAATGACTGCCTGCTTTTCCTCTTCGAATTCATCCAATGATGATGCCTCAAACAAAGGAGAGTGCGTTTTATCTGCTGAAAACATAAGGCTTATAAAAGTCGGCTCCACCCAGCCCCCAGATCTATTTAAAGAATTTGAAGAATTTCAGAAAAGCTTGGGGCTTCAAGGTTAATGTGTAAGTTTTACAGAAACTGGAAAAATCATGGACTTTAAAAAAATTATGAAATTCTCACATGTCTCTAAACTAGAAGGAAAGCTTCAGCCAGTTAATGATATATATATATATATATATATATATATATATATATATATATATATATATATATATCTTTAAATTTAACAGGCTTTTATATTTGGTTTTCGTTATAACCAGCATTTAATCAGTAATATCTGAGGAGAAATTATCCGGGAAGGGAAGTTCTGAGCTAAATTTGCTTTATTGTGAATACTTAGGTCAAATGTTAAATTTCCTATCTGTGAATTGGGTACTTGGATAGTTTAAAAGATGTGGAGAGATGGGAATACAAGTGTAAGGCATGATTTAACTGAATAAAGTGTCACTGGTAGTGAGGGATCAGGCAGACTCCACAAATCAGTTAAAGGAACCAGTAGTTAGGGACGGGGAGCTGGCTCGGTTGATAAGGTGCTGGCTGTGGAAGTTTGTAGACCTGGGTTCGAATCCCCAGCACCCATGTAAATGCTGGATGCAGCAGCATGTACCTGCAAGCCCAGCCCTGGGCCCACGGAAGTTAGCTGAATCTGTGGAGCTCACTGGCTACCCAGACTTGCAGAACCAATGATCTCTAGGTTCAGTGAAAAAAATCCTGTTTAAAAAAGTAAACAGAGAGTGATGGAGGAAGATACCAAATCCCTGGACACATCTACATATTACCTGCTCACACATGTTTGCACACCCATATGAACATGCATGTATGTCTCATACACATACACACACACACAGATACACCACTAATTAATGGGTCCTCATTGTCCCAGCAAAGCAAAGGTGTCATTTTCTGATCTATTTTATTAATAACAGCTGATTCTTCAGTTCCAACTAATCAGAACCACAGATTTTTAATTCAAAATATGCAATGGCCCCAATAGGGTCATTGAGGGACCCTCAGTCTTCCCTCTAGAGCCTCCCATGCCAGGCTTCCACAGCTCTGTGTCTCCCAACCCTCTTATCTCCCAACCTCCCACAGAATACTCACTGAGCTTTGAATACTCAATGACTTTCTGGTCCAAAGTTTCAAAGTCCTTCTACAAGTCTCAAAACAACAAAGTCAGGTCACAGTAACATCCGACTCCTGGTACCAACTTCTGTCTTAATTGGGTCACTATTGGTGTGCTGAAACTCCATGACTAGAAGCAACTTGAGGAAGAAGGGGTTTATTTCACTCAAAATTCCATATCGCACTTCATCATAGAAAACAGTGAGGGCAGGAACTCAAGCAGGGCAGGAACCTGGAGGCAGGAGCTGATGCAGCAGAGGCCATCCATGGAGGATGCTGCTTACTGGCTTGCTCCTCATGGCTTGCTCAATCTGCTCTTATAAAATCTGGGACCACCAGCCCAGCAGTGGTACCACCCACCATGGGCTGGTCCCTCCTAAATCACTAAGAAAAATGTCCTACAGGCTTGGCAATCGTATTGAGGCAATTTCTCAGTTGAGGTTCCCTCCTTTCAGATGACTGTAGCTTATGTCAAGTCAGCATAAAAATAGCCAGGACATCAGGGTATTTTATCAACAGCACATCAGGGTATTTTATCTCAGCAATAGGAAGAAAATCTAGGACAGTGTTTAAGGCCAGCCTGGGCAACTTGAGGCCATGACTTAAAAATGTCCAAAATGCAAATATAAAGCTGAAATCCCAAATTCTTCAGTTTTCAACTCAGAAAACCCAAAGAACAGTTAAATAACTTGCTTTGCAGCTCAGGCTGCCCCCAATTGAAGTTCCTTAGCAGAAACCCAAGGCTCTGAGCTCATTCAGAAAGAACTAGAATGTTTCCAAACACCAGCTCTCACACTGTGGCACATCTGTCCTCATTACTCTTGCCTAAGTATCTGAGCCTTCCCCTGGGCCGTAATCTCAGCCATCTTCAGTCTAGTGCCTCGAGCCCAATATTGTTGGGTGAATAACACTGAATAAAACTGAGGTTTTTTGATCACAGTCTGCCCCCCTTTGAAATTGTCAACTTATGTCACAGGTTAGTTTTGAACCTGTGGGTCATAACCCCTTTGGGGATCAAATGATCTTTTCACAGGGGTCTTCTAAGACCATTGAAAAATACAGATATTTATATTATGATTGCTAACTGTAGCAAAACTGCAGTTATGAAGTAGCAACAAGAATAATTTTTATGGTTTTGGGTCACCACAACATGAGGGACTGTATTAAAGGGTCACAGCATTAGGAAGGTTGAGAACCACTGACTTACGCTGGATAGCATATGATTTGTCTTTAAAATTATATTTTGGATGTATGGTCTTTCCAGGTGCAAATGTTCCATAAATGTTATTGGAACCCAATGCAGCATTATACCCTGGCTTTCTGACTAGGTTTTATCGTCATGATAAGCTCTAAGTACCCACTTTTTAAAACCAGATAATGTGTGAAGATTCGGACTATGTATAATCCCAAATGTATTTTAGTTAATGTTAATTTTTGTTTTTGTTGTCTTCTTTTGAAGCAACATTTTCCCATATTCTAATAGTAATTTGCAACAATCACAGAATCCATAGAAAATAGTAACAAAATAAAATGAATTTATTTTGATTTTTTTTGTCTGTTTCTCTGTATAGCTCTGGTTGTCATAGAACTCACTCTGTAGACCAGGCTGGCCTCAAACTCAGAAATCCACCTGCCTCTGCCTCCCAAATGCTGGGATTAAAGTTATTTTGAAATTTAAATTTTGAAAATTACCCAAAATTTAGTCACACATCCTAATTTTTTGTTTTTTTTTTTTGAGACACATTCTCCTATAATCCAGGCTAGCCTCAAATTGGCAATGTAGCTGGGGGTAGCCCTGCACCCCCACACCTCTCCTATACCTTCCAAGTGTTAGGATTACAGGCAGTACTGCCATGTTCTGTTTGTTTAGTAAGGACTGAACTCAGGACCTCAAGCAAACGAGACAAACACTCTAAGGTGCAGCACGGCCCTAGTATTCTTTTTAACCTTTCTGGAATAAATTCAAAGAACACAGTGTAGCACAGAGGGGGTAAAGCTTTGAGAAGCGTGGCTGACTGAGATTATCTAGCCAGGCATCTGCTTGTTGAGGTCGTTTTGCAGATGGCACAAGCCAGAGGGTACATCACTTGCCAATCAAGCACACACAGTGAAAAAAGGGCTTGGTAAGATGTCGGAACCAGATTTCTCATCTCCGGCAACGGGTCAAAGGGGATATTCTAAAATCCACCGCTATCCCCCTAGAAGGGCATTTACTTCATTACCACAATAAGCCACGTGGTAAGTCACGAGGGGTTTCAGTCCTCTAATATGCCCCTGCTGTACTTAGAATCTGATAAGGCCCTTATTAGAATTCATCTCTTTAAGAAGAAAAGGAACCGTGGAACTAAAGAGAGCCTTGGAATAATCCATTAATTATATCCGTTAAGCTTCAGTTACAGCTAACAAGGAATATCACATGACCGTGGCGTGTGCTTGTCCTGAACAATAAAGAACACGAGGAAAGATAAGATTCAGGGCTAGCACGTCCTTCAGCAGCACCCACAGGCAGTGGGGATGAAAGTCATTAAAAGAAAAATTGATTGAGGTATTTTAGTAAACAAAAGGACTCGCTGCTTCCCCATCAGGAAGCGTATTGTTAATGTAGCCGCTGTTCGGTCTGCTGAGGAAAATGTTTCCAGGCTACTCTCTTCAGATACATTCTTTTCCTGTCACTTTTCAAACAAAATTAAAAAAAAAAAAAAACCATATTGAAGATGATGGTCCCATTTTATTTGCTTCAAAAGAAACAGGCTGTTGCATTGTGCTTGGAACGGCTTCCTTCTGGCCTTGACGTGAGGGAGAAAGAGAGGCCCAGTGATTGACAAGAGGCCGGGTTCCTAGGAGGTAGCATGGGAGGACTCCCGCTAAGAAAATGAACAGGCAGGAAAACAAAGGCAAGGTGATAAAAGCAAACACCCTCTGCAGATACGTGGTCTCACACCCTTTTTTTTTTTTTGTTTTTGTTTTTTGTTTTTTGATACTGACGGACCAGGGCACCCTGTCGGCATTGCCTTCCTAATATCTTTACTTTAATTTACATCCTTGAATTTTTACATCCACACTTGTATTACCTTTGGGTTATACTAACTGTAACTTTTATTAAAAATCTGGAGTAGTTTATACCTGGAATGTATTTGCATTCTGTGGGTTGGTGCTGAACTACAACATTTTTTAAACTAAGTTAAATTTATCATCATCAGTATCATAGACAGGGTCCCACTCTGTAGCCTTGGCTGGCTTAGAACTCACTAAGTAGACCAGTTTGGCTTCAAATTCATAGAGATCCACCTGCCTCTGTCTTTCAAGTGCTGGAATGAAGGGTGTGTCCTACCGTGATCAGCTAGAATATTCGTCTGAATGTAATTATATCATATTAAGGTGGAGTAAAAATTAAAACAGGTCGTTCCAAATTGCATGTCATACAGGACTGAAAAAAATCGTGTGTGGGCTGGAAGCAGTAAGAGAAGATTGGTTACTATGCTGAAGTATTTCACCCCTGGGTGGTTGGAGTGGGGAGTAATCAGATGGGAAATGTTTTTAGTATGTTGTAAATGAATCCCACTTTATCGCCATGGACAGGCAAGAAGGACCAACCATTTTACTCCAGCAACTTGGAGAGGGATCTCACCAAGCCTATCCCAATGGCCTAATGGGTGAAAACAATCACCCCACTGGGTTTCTACTTCCCAGTTTCTACTTCCCAGTTTGGGAGAAGATTAACTCTCAGAAAGGTGTCCACAATGGCCGTCACGGAGAAGTATTGACGTTGGACTTGTCTGAGAGGTCCCGGAAGACCTTTCTGTTAGCTTTCAAAAAAAGGTTTATTTCACCTGTCCCAGTGTTTTCCCTGCATGTATGCGTGTGTGTTGTGTGCATGCCTGGTACCCGAGGAGGTCAGGAGAGAGTGTTAGATCCCTTGGGACCTGGGTCCTTGGTTGGGTCATCTCTCTAGCCCAACATTACAGTTTTATACACCAGACTGGAGGAAGAGATGCCCTCAGCACAGAAAGCAGAATAAGCAGGCAACAGGAGCCTGGATTCCCATTCTGAGGAGTTATAGTTTGTTCATTGAATTCATTGGAGAGAGAATAGCAAGATGTCATCCGACGACATCCCCAGTGATGGGCTTGAGGGTGTTTGAAACAACCAGCCACAATGTCAGTCACGTGAAGGAACTCAGTGACAGCTCTCAGTGAGGTGGTTGCTTTCTTCCAACAGAGTGTGCCAGAATCAGTCAGGCCTGGCAAGCACAGTTGCTTAGGATGGCTTCTGACTTTCACTCTTGACGAAGATGGTGACTCTGTGAGAGCTCAAGTGTCACAGCCTCATGATACAACTGCCCAGTCACACACAAAGGGGAAAGTTCAGGGCTCTCTCTCTCTCTCTCCTTCTCTCTCTCTCTCTCTCTCTCTCTCTCTCTCTTTCCACTCTATCTCTCTCTGTCTTTTTCTGTCTATATCTCTGCCTCTCTCTTCCTCCCTTCCCTTTCTTACTGTCTCTCTGTCTCTCCTTCCCCTTCTCTCTGTCTGTCCCTCCCTCCCTCTCTCTCTTTCTCTCTGCCCCTCTCTCTCCCCCTCTCTTTCTCTGTCTCTCTATCTGTCTTTGTCTGTCTCTCTCACATACACACATAGCTGTAAACATACTGCAAGTCTAGAAAACTCAGATATCACACCACCCCATCACTGTACCAGACAAGTGGGCAGTGGAGAGTAAAGTCTCTTTATCTAAGCTTCCTCTTTGCAGCAAGGGGCTGGAGGGAGAGAATCCCTAGGTCAGAGGAGAAAGTCAAAGAAAAGAGAAGCAGATTTTCCTCCATCCTTGAGAGTGGAATCTTCCTTGCCACCAACCAGAGTGTTGGGAGCATAGGAGATACACTTCTTTTGAAACTGGGAATCTAGTTGTATTTCATTTAGGCATACTTAAACTTTTGACTATTTGGATGAGGTATTTATTAAACCTAGATCATGTTTTATAGCTTGAATTGATAAGGGAATTCATTTTCTAAGAGGATCCTGAAAAGTTAAGGGGTGCATGTGTGTCTGTGTGTGCATATGTGTGTCTCTGTGTGTATC
The DNA here is from genome assembly GCF_011762505.2 of Arvicanthis niloticus. Lineage (NCBI taxonomy): Eukaryota > Metazoa > Chordata > Mammalia > Rodentia > Muridae > Arvicanthis > Arvicanthis niloticus. The sequence continues at coordinate 163,506,538 of NC_047658.1, forward strand.
TCTGTGTGTCTGTAGGTGTGTGTGCATGTGTGTATCTGTGAGTGCACACATGTGTGTATGTGTGTCTGTGAGTGTGTGTGTGTGTGTGTGTATTGGTTTGTTTCAACAGAGATGGTTAGCAGGATCTCCATGCCCTTCAAGCAGGCTGCTAGTATTGAACTCACCAGCATTGAATAGAAAGGTGAAAAGGGAAATAGAAAGAAGTAGAAAAGAGAAAAGGAAAATAAATTATAAATTCAATTTGGGGTTATGGATGTAACTCAATTATTGGTTGTTTGCCTAACATTCCCAAAGTCTTGAGTTTTCAGTCCACAGCTCCATATAAACCAGGTATGGTGGCCCATGCCTGGTAATTCCAGCACTTAGGAGGTAAAAGCAGGAGGGTCAAAAGTTCAAGGTCATTTTAACAGTAATAAGTTCAAAGTTAATGTCTTAGTTGTGGTTTTATTGCTGTGAAGACACACCATGACCATGCCATTAAAAAAAACCATTTAATTGGGGTCCAGAGGTTTGGTCTATCATTATTATGACTGAAAACATGGCAGTGTGCAGGCAGACATGGTGTTTGAGAGGAAGCTGAGAGTTCTACATCTGGATCCAAAACAGAAAGTGAATGCCACACTGGGCATGGCTTGAGCATTTGAGACCTCAAAGCCCACCCTCTGGTAACATACTTCCTCCAAAAAAGTCACACCTCCTCCAACTAGACCATACTTCCTAATAGTGGCACTCCCTTTAGGTCTAAGGGGGCCATTTTTATTCAAACTACCACAGTTAGCCTATATCACAAAATAAATAAATTGGTGTAAGTTGGAGCTTAGACATACAGATTTGTGGGTTATTGATTGTATGGAGGGGAGACAGAAGAAGAAGAAGAAAAGGAGGAGGAGGAGGAAAAAAAAGGAAGAGGGGGAAGAAGAGGAGAAAGAGGCAGAGGAAGAGGAGGAGGAGGAGGAAAAGAAGAAGAAAGATTGTTTTGTATTTTTAAATTCTTTTTGAGAGAATACTCAGTTACATCAAAGATGAATTGAAAACCCAATTGGAGTATTTGCATATTCACGTCTGGAACATATCATGTAACTACTGAATTATGGTATTCATTATTCCCAGTGACAAGCTGGCTTTCTCCTCTTCTAATTTAACAAGTTAATTTTCCCTGGAACCTTTGGTTTGCATTTCAGGACTGTAAGCTTTCATCATGAAAAGCTAACAGCACTGAAGATGAAGTGTGGGGTTCTCAAGATGTCCAGGGTTGAACAGAGGATTCTTGCACACATAGACTATCTTCTGTCTTAGTACGTGTCTCCTGATATTCACTTTAAATCTTGTGAGGTTTTGTTAAAAGAAAAAAAAATCCTGTGGTTGAAGGACATGTCAGAGAATAGAGGATACAGTTTTATATTAAAGGGAGATTCATCTGACTTTTGAAGTTCATTTGACTTAAGGCACATCTTTTCCCTGGAATGTTAGAGGGTTCTGTGCAATAGGGTTGCCAACTTTCTGTAAAATATTTTTTCCTTTCTCTTGCTCTAAAAACTGAGCATAGATTGGGCTGGAGAGATAGATGGCTCTCGGGGGAAGAGTGAACATTGCTTTTGAGGAGTGAGGTCCCAACATGCACATCAGGTGGCTCACAGCCTAGAACTCCAGTTCTAGGGCATCCAGGAGAGCACTCACACTCAATGCCACACACCCACACATAGACATACAGATGATTAAAATTAGATAAATTTTTAAATAAAAATTATGATCAGCTTAAAAATGATGATCAGCTGTCAGAAAACAATGCTATTTTCTTTTTCAAATTCCTCAAAAAACTTGTATATAATTATGCGTATATTATCTGTATGGATTGGATATTTTTCCTTTTGCCTTCCTTCTGGAAAATCTGAAGCTAAGAATGATGTCTATTTTAACTACACAGAGATTCAGAAGGGTGCTATGTTCCTAACCACACGCACAATCATGTGGCCCTATAGTTACTTTGTGTTGCAGAGAATCCATTTCATTGTGTAAAGTGATTTGTTAGTCACAGTTTCCTTGTCTTCACATTGTCAAGGGAAACATTGTAGACATCTTAAAGAAGGCTGTAGGCGATGCTTTCATCCTTGAATCTTTGGAGCGTTATAAAAACAAAAGATTACTGGACCTGGAAGGAACCAATCCTGAAGTCATTTCAGCTGAGCATTGGGAAAGATTTCCTTTTGGATCATTAGGTTATAGAATAGAAAGATTGCATTCTGGGAGCTGGAGAAAGGTGGATAGTATCTAAACCAAACAAATAACATTTTTATAGTTCCCACATATCGACAGCAGTTGACTTTAATAGACGTTTCTCCCATTCCAAATGCAAAGCTTTTTAGACTATGCACCAGGCATTTAAGAGGAAAGGACATAGAATCAATCAAAAATTTAAAACTGCAAGTACATTTTTATTTGTTCTCCTTATTCATATACTTTTGGGCTAGAGAGTGCTGGAGTCTATACCCAGGATCTCGTGTGCACCAAGCATACACTCTACCATTAAACTACACTCTGAGAATCAAATAAACGGCGGAAATGTTCACTAAGTGGAGTCAATCTACTTCCACTCTCTCCTGCTCCTTCCTTCAGGCCTTTTGTTATAACCAAGGTCCTTGTGAAGAGGGACATGGGGTGACTCAGCCAGGCTTAGACCAAAGGCAGTGACTGTTTAACCTTCTCCTTCTCAACTCTTGACTTTGGGCATCATTTTCGTTCTTGTTCCAGTATCTGACTTATCAGAGTAGATGACAAGTGCCAGCCTTCTAATCCTAGGAAATTCCACCCTCCTACCTTCCTGTAGTAAGTGTGGCATCTTTAGAACCAGCTCCTATACCACTCTCTGGTTTCAGTGCACAAGGAAAGTGCTTTTATCCTGCAAGTGTAGATCAGACAGAAACATAGCTGCCAATAGAGATTTGGGTGATTTTTTTCTTTCCTAAGCACAACTGCACATTCAGGTAAATTTTTGACTATCCCTCGTTTTTATTTAAAATGATGAAACAATCTTTCTAGTCTCTGTAATTGTCATGTTTATGATCATAAGATATTGTCTGATTGATATATTAAAAATGTACTTGGCCACCTGCCCTACATTCTTGCATTTAGGGAGATGTCATTTCCTCCTCTGCACGGGTCTGCACAGACCACTGAGTACAGCGACTTTCATCCCAGCTTTGAGTTACTCAGGGGTTAGAGGGACTCTTTCCAAGCAGTTATACAAGATCACTAGATAATTGGGTCTTGGGGACCATATCGCATTGTTCAAGTGTGGGTAGAAAAAGGGTGTGTTCATTAGTTTTCTTGTTGCTATGGTGAAATGTATGGCAGACAGCAACTTAAGGATCCAGTTCATAATGAGGCGGGGCATGTGAGTGGTCATAGCAGGAACGTCACATAGCATCTGCTGTCAGCCAGCTGAGCAGAGAGCACACAGGACATCAGCCAGGCCCCAAGGCTGCCAGGCCTGCCTCCAGAGAACTGCTCCCTTCAGAGAAGCTTGCCTCTCTGAACCTAGAAGACTGTACCACCAGCGGAGGCCAAACGTGAGACCAAGAGGGCACTTCATATTCTCTCTACAGTGGAACATTTTAAGACCTAAACTTCAAGGCTCACGAGACCTCAATGCCAAGAATCTTGAAGCTGAGTAGACATTAGTTCTGACCTTTCTTTGTGTCATTCAGTCCAGGGACTACTTCCCACTATTTTACTTGACTGAATTACTTAGGCTTATTTGTGTTCTCTGCCACCAGGAAAATCTATAAATGATAGACAAATTGTTCAGCAGTATGCTTGTCTATATTATTTTGAATACTCCTGTGAGGGGGTATGGTTCCTTAAATATTTCACATAATTTCCCACCAATGGAATTACTAAGTCAAATAGTATTACCATTTTTTTCTGATTCTTAATATAAATTTCCCAAATGCTTTCTAAGAGGATTATGTCAATTTACATTTTATATTATATGTTGCTGAAATGTTACCAAAAATTAGATTGTGTTCAAGAGGACCCTATAACAGATGATACGTCTCAAGTATTTAAAAGGAAGAACACAGACTATTTTCAGTTCAATGTTAAGATGATTTCATTGAGTTGTTTTATGTGACCTTGTAGAGTTATGGATGAGATGATTCTGCATTGAATCTAGGTTGGTAAATAGATTGCTTTCTCGGGCCACTTATATCCATGCTGAAAGCTGAACCTTGACTCTCACCAACTGGTTAATTTGCCCTTGTTATTCAGTGAACTCATACAGATTCTCCTAGTGTTATCTTCTAGCTATGGAGAAGAGGGCTTACAATTCTGCATCTTCCCAACCAGAGGACGGCCAGCACAGGGGCTCAAAGCCCACATGGCTCTTGAGCCTTCCTCATAGATCTGAGTCATCACTGTCTGTTCCTTTAGAAGCTGAGGTGGGGTGGAAAGTCAGGTGAGAGCTTGGCTTCACCCTATAGAAACCATACAAGGCGAGGAATTTAAACTTTCTGAATATTTTTTTCTGATCTATAAAATTATGGTAATAATAACTGCTTTATCACTAATAGGACCTTGCAGAGCATGTAGTGATAATGTGGAAAGCTCTATAAATGTGTGAAGCATTCTGTTTAATGTAGTGAATAACATTCACGAGTATCCCTGACTGTATTAAAGTTTCTAAGACATGGGGACTGGAATATCACTCTTCCTTTACCCCTGAGTTCTGAAGCCATTGGGATTATTTCAGGAATTCTGTAGAGGAGGATGGGGCTTCCAGAAACACTGAAGAATGTGGCTTCATTGTGTAGTCCAATGAGCTTCCTGCACTTCATGACCAAATGAGAGGACAGAGTCACTACTCTGTCACAAGCAGAGCTGAACACATGGAGTCTCTCCCACCGGAACTTTTATAGCCTGGTGGTGGAGGAGAAGGTTGGATAAAGACAGACTACTCCAAAAAAACAAGCACAGAAGGCAGTAAGACACATTGAGTCAGGCCCTGCTTGCTAAGAGATGACCGACCACATGATGGTCTGGATAAAGTCAAGGACCAGTGACATGAATGGAGACAAGCAGCCTGGTCTCCTAGGCTTTGCTTCCTGGAGTTCTTCATGGGTTTTATGTGGGAGAATAAGGAGAATAAGGCTTCTCTCCTAACAATGCAGCCACCAAGTCATTTAGGAATAAGAAATCCCTTAGAAAGATTGTGGGGAGTCTTATGTCAACTTTTCTGCCTCCTACTCGGCCGAGCTGAAGCTGCCATCTGTGGGTGCTGCTTATGATCTGTCAATTCTGCACCCACTCCTTAACTCCCCATCCTGTGGCCAGAAGACTTTAAAAAATATTATTTAAAAAATTTCAAGTATGTTTTCTCTTCCATAAACACAGCACAGTGCCCGAACCCGTGAATGCATTGAATGCACGCCTGTTTTCTGACCACCTCCTGGCAATGTTCAGGATTTGCTCCCTCTATGGGGTCTCCTTCAGAGCGTACAAGGTCCTCGTTTGAACAGCATATCCTGATAGAAGGGCATTCGGAGACAGGAGCTAATTGGAACTTTGCGATTAGCCGTCATGGATGCCTGGGCGTGTCAATACTGTTCAATAAAGCCAGAAGGCCAAGCGTTTCCTCCTGCATACTGATTGCTGAACCGATGTATCAGCACAGAAAAGCTTTCTAGACGGGCGGTTTCAGAGCGATGCTCTTGGCTCGTCGTAAGTGGTTAAAATCCCCAGCTGCTCTCTGATGGTTCTGGAGAATTCTTCATTATGGCTGAGATAACACTGTAATGATAGCTTTGCCCTCCAGTATACACAAGCGCCTCCCAGTCTCGTCCATCCCTGATCAGTTATAGCTGCTCCACCATATTTCCCTGGCTCTCAGAGGAATAAGTACAAACTCTCTCTGGTTAAAGGATGTGGGGACTCTACATCCCTCTCCTGTCTTTTTCACTCCTTTGTCTCTCAAGCAAGCCCAGGCCTGATTCTCCATGTGCTTCGTCACAAGGTCATCTGGGGCCACTGTCTTCTTCCTTCTCACACTCTTTTGTTTAACTCTTTTTTAAAAAAGAACATTTTGTTTTATTTTGTGTGTGGTGTGTGTTCAGGTGTGTGTGTATGTGTGCGGTGTGCTGTGTGGTGTGTGTGTAAGTGGTATGCTGTGTGGTGTGGTGTGTGTAGTGTGTGCATGTGTGTGTAGTGTGTGAGTGTGTATGTGTTGTGTAAGTGGTATGTGAGTGTGTGGTGTGTGTGTAGTATGTGAGTATGTATGTGTTGTGTAAGTGGTATGTGAGTATGTGTGAGTGTGTGCATGTATGTGTGGTATATGAATGTGTGTGGTGTGGTATGTGAGTGTGCATGTGAGTCTGTATGAGTGTGTGGTGTGTATTATGTGTGTGTGCATGTGTGTGGTGTGAGTGTGTGAGTGTGTGTGTGTGCGCCATGTGTGTGCCATGTGTGTGCATGTGTGTGGTATATAAGTGTATGTGTGCCATGTGTGTGCATGTGTGTGTGGTGTGTGAGTACATGTGTAGAGTGTGAGCGTGTGTGTGCATGTGTGTGTGGTATGATGTGTGTTATGTGTGTACATGTGTGTGGGATATAAGTGTATGTGTGTACATGTGGTATATGAGTGCATGTGTGTGTGGTGTGTGTGCACATGTGTGTGTGTACATGAGTACACTTTCAGGAGAAGAGAGTGTGTGGTCTCCTGAAGCTGGAGTTATGAATGTTCAAGAAGTGCCCTGTGGGTGCTAGGAACCAAATATAAGCCCTCTGCAAGCACTCTGAATCACTCAGCCAGTTGAACCCGTTGTTCAACAGTGTATTCAGTCTAGGACTTTGCCTCTCCCCCCCCCCCAACTCCGTAAGTTTTTATTTTGGCCAATGTTGGCTAAAGTCTCCTTGCAACCAAGAACTAATAAAGCACCAGCTTGCACTGCTCCATGCTGCTTTCAAACTTGTGGAGTTTTGTGGTCTAATCCACCTACAATCCTTGGTGTCGGCTGTCTTTATTTGTGTAACTTCTGTTTGTGTGCATGCCTCGTCTCCTCAAATAGAGTGTGGTCTTCTTCAGGCTGTTGGCCATATTCTGTCCATCTGTAGGCACCATGCAGCACCCAGCAGTGCCTTTCACAAAGGAAGCTCACAGCAGACATTTATTGATTGATTATTCCATTTTCTCCCATTCACCCCCAACTATTCCCATCATTTGAAACATCTCCATGGATGCAGCAGTCGGCACTTACTGTCCCCTAACTGCTGTGCTTCTCTGCTCAAACTAGTAGAAAGAGAACCCAGAGAGGCACACTGAATCCTTCCTTGATATCAAGGTCTCAGCCCCTCATGGCTGTGGGGACTATGGCTCCATCATTTCCTGATCTGTGTGCCTACCCTTGCCTTCCTACGAGGAAGAAATCCCTATAGCGAAGGGGTCAGATGTAGAGGAGGAAATAGTCTTTTAATTTGGTTATACCAGAATGAGTACTGACTATTTCAGTGTGTGTTTATGACAAGCACATTTTTATTTGTACGAGAAACAGAGAAAGAGAGAGAGATGGCCATGTGTATGACTCGGAACTCTTCATTGCGTATGATGGAAATTCAATTCCAATTAACCAGCCAAAAGGAAAGTATAGTGGTTCATAGATGTTTCCAGACAGGTCATGTGGAGAGGGCTTTACTAAAACCAGCCTAGCATGGGTCGTCTGCATCTGAGGTGTTAATGGTACTAATGTGTCTCAGGAAGGGGTTAAGTTGGGAAGGGATGGGCTGAGCTTACCAGGGCAAGTGCTACTATGAAACTTTGAGTGTAATTTCCCTTGAGGTCTTCCTATATTTTGTAAGAGCTTCTGTAGTGGGAGATATTTAAATCTCCAACCCAATTATGACCGATCAATGAAAGTACAACTCAGTAATTATGAATATATTTTGTAAGCCTAGATTGGGCAGTTACCCCTACATTACTCTGTTCCCCAGCTATGAGACCCTTATAACTTGAGGGTTTTCCAGACCCTGCGTTTGTCCTTCTACCTCTTGCTTCCCAGTCACCCTCCTCCGTTGTCTTCTCTCTCCTCTCCTTCTCCCCAGTCGTCCTCTCTCTCTTCTCTCCCCAGCCTTTATTTCTTCACCTCCCCTTCTCTGCCCAATCACTGGCTCCAGCCTTTATTTTACAAATTAAGATGGGCAGAAGGTTCACTAGAAATCACCTGTGTACTGACTCACACCTCCTCTGTAGTTCTACTAAAGGGGAATTAGTGTGAAAATACAAGGCCAAGCCTATCCACAACAAGCTTCCACAAAGTAGCTCGTGGGTGTGGGGGATGGACTGTATCATTGGTGCTTGTGTCTCGAGCTCAGTACCTCTACTAGCTCATGAGTTGTTTGTTGCTGAGGCAACAAGTCCCTGATAAAGAGCTTCCAGAAGGCTGTTCCCATCTGGGATCCTTGCATGGTTCTCTCCCTTCCCACTGCTCTGTGCTCATGGTGGATGCCTTGTTCCAGACCTCTGGAATTAGGGCTTCTGGCTTTCTGTTTGTTTTCATCCTGAAAAACGATGTCTTCAGATTACCCTGGATCACATAAACTGTAGCCACTGAGTCAGGCTCCCAGAGCCTAATTCAGAATAGGCACTCTAGAAATGGATTGCCTGGTGATATATGGCTAGTTATTCACATTTTGGAACCAACGCTACTTCACACTGTAGTGAGGCTTCCTAAAGGTGGGGTTGTCTGGAGATCTGTATTTTGGACAGTGCATATTCTTCTACAGGTCTGAGAAGGTGTTTTATGACACCGTCCTGTCCATGAAGTTCATTTGTTATGCATGGCTGAATATGGCCAGTCTTCCTCCAGATCTGGTTGATGTTGTGTTGCCAGTTTCACAGTGCTGAGCTGTGGTATCCTTCTTAGGCGATGCTTGGCTCATGGGGACTGGGACATGCTGGATGGATTAGTGCTCATCAGTGAGAGCAAGCTCTTGAATGTGAGTCCACCCCTGGGATTTTCATGCTCAAAGACATTACCTTGACTCTCTGCTCTTCTGCCATGCAAGGGAGCAGCACCAAGTCCTCATAGCCCAGCACTACCTCCTTGTGTTGGTTACTATGGAATCACCTGGGAGACAACCCTCTGGGTTATCTTGATTAGGTTCATTGATGTTGGAGAGTGGGTAGCACCGTTCTCCAAGCTTGGGTCCAGACTATGCTCAAAGCAGAACACTGGGTAAAGATTAACATTCTTTGCTCCCTGCTTCTTTGAATGGAGACACAGAGTGACCTGCTGCCTCAGGTCCCTACAGCTGTGAATTTCCTGCTCTGTCTGATGCACTTGGAGCCCAAACACCCTCTCTTCCTAAGTTGAGTTTGTCAGGAATTTTGTCCCAGCAGAAAGCAAAGTTACTGAGCCTTTAGAACTGTGAGCAGAACAGGCTTCTGTCATTTATAAATTACTTACTTTCTGATACTCAGTCATGGCGTCAGCAACAGCCTGAGAGAGATATACGTGTGTGATACAGTCTCAGTAGAGGAAGCCACCACTTCCCTGTAAAGCCACCCATGCTTTCTATGTGAATGCCTTCAGGAATGTTAGCACCTGAATCCCCAAACCACCAACTGAAGTAGTGAGCATTCTATTGGTTCAGCAAGCTTGCACCCCCAGAAGCCCCAATTCCTGTGGTAAACTATGAGGGAGAAATAAGAAGAACCAACTTTTCAGATAAACTTTGCCTCTTTGTTGTTGTTGTTTTTAAACAAGCCCCTAGTTTCACTGCATAATTATTTTGAATCCACTGATAATTTGGGCAATTTTCCTGTAAGTCATTCACAAATGGTTCTCTCTAATGTTGCACTCAGTTGTGCTACCACATATCTGTCTATTACTGAGAGCTGTGCTTCCCGAGTGTAAATGTTTTATGTGCATTAAGGTTCTCGGCTTACATATCAAGGGGCATTGAAAAGTATAATACAGAAGCCTTTGCCTTACAACTCTCGTGTATAAAGAATTCACTGGGTTGGGTGAAATAGACTGATCTGTCAATTTCCTTGCTCACTTCTAACAAGGAAGTCACTATCGGCCAAGGAACAAAAACGTACTGTCTATGCAATTAAAAGAACAGGTTGGCTTTGCTCAATACAGAAACAAAGAAACCATGCCAGAGACAGTGTTTCTTTAATTAGGTGACTGGGATTCTATTGAAGACACTTTATGATTATTTTTCCTTTATGGTGGGAACTCTCTTGGACTCAAGTAGGAAGTGCTGACTTCTGGTTTTTGCACCTAAGCAGAGAAGTGGTTTTGCCACAAACACTCAAATGGTGCAGGTACGGAATTCAGTGCTCCAGCTTGCTCTTAACATTCTGGAGGGTGTTTAATCTAGGAACTACTTCTTCCAAGTCATTAAATGTTGTTCCAGACCCTAAAACTGGTAACTGTCCTCTCATTTAAGATCCATTTATCTGCAGGGGATTAAATATTCAACTTCATGCCTTCAGGGATAAAATCAGTCTTACCCCAAAGCTCTTTCAGAGAAAGAGTTTGGATTCTTTGAAGAACATCCCTGCCTTTTATCCAGCTCCAGTCAATTGTTAATTCTGCCCACAAGCTCTGGGAGACTAGCAAGGCCAGAGAGGCGGTATCCTGTTCTATTTCCAGAAGAGGAGAGAAAAACCTTTGTGGCAAGCCTGACCTCACAGAGGCTCATTAATGCTCTATAACTGTGAAGACCTTTCAAGAAAAATACACACACATGCACAAACACAGACAGACACACACTACCGTCACTGTGGTACTTAGCCATTAACATCCAGTACAAGCTGTTTCTCTGGAACGTTGAATCCAGTGTCCTCTCTAGACATCGAATGCAAACGACTTAGATTGTGAAAGTACATTAGCTTTTGATTAACCGTTGGATGAAGGCCAGTTAAATTTTTAAATCTGAACGAGCTTGCTGACTCAGGCTCCTGAGTGGCATAATGGACAACCTCAGAGCTTTCATTAAAAGGGCTTCTGGTAACTGATGTCTAGAGAAACGAGTTGACACACAATTCCCTCAACTGTTCAGCTATCATCTGCAACAGAATATGTAATTTTGGAATCCAACCAGTCTCTTGAAATTTTCAGGTAAAATTAAATTTCAAGAAGCTGGCACTTAGCTACTCTGAAGAAAGGGAAGTTCCAGTGGCTTGCAACTGTATCACTTCATCCTTCTGAAGCTTGGATTTAATTATGTTTATTTGCATTATGGCTGCTGGAGTCACAAATTGCTGATAACAAAATCTGGGATGGCTCGTGGGAGGTTCTCAGGAAGTAGCAGAGACCGATGCGATTTGAATATTATTTTTAACTGTGGGTTCTCTGAGCTCTGCCTTCTCATCTTCGTCTATTTTTCATCACTAATAGGAACAAACTGTGACTTTATAGAAAGCCCAACTCCAGAAAAGCTGATATAACTCCACAAACTGGGACCAAGGACTCTAGTCTTTAGGCTGTAATCTGGAATGTGTCCATTGTCTTTTGGCAGTAACCCTAGAGGTGACTGTAGGTTCTCTTTGTATCTTATAGAAGAATTTAAATTATATTGTAACTTTTTTTTCCCAGTCCAGTAGGTTTTTGTTACATTTCTAAGATGGTAGCAGTTCCAAAGGAGAAAGAAACAATAGCAACTTTGAACATGGGTGAGTCCCTTGAAGTCAATTCTTGAATGTTCCTTGGATAACCTATCTTTCCACTAGGTTGTGACTTCCTTAAAGATATCTATCTATCTATCTATCTATCTATCTATCTATCTATCTATCTATCTATCTAAAGATATATATATGTGTGTATACACACACACACACACACACACACACACAAACACACACACACACACACACATACATACTTGTTTTGTTTTATTTTTTAGATAGGGTTTCCTAGGTGGGCCAGGAACTCACAGTTCTCCTGCCTTTGTATCTTGAGTGCTAGAGTTACAGAAGTTTACCACCTACATTGGGCAGCAAGTAAATCTTTTGTTCTTCCTTATTCCTCTGCCTGACAATTTAGAAAGTCAGATCTCAGGTGTTTGTAATTGTTTTACTGAGATATGTAGAGGGCAATTTTTAGGTTGTTTTTTTCTCATCCACAAAAGTAGTAATACTCTCCCTTGAAACCAGTATTGGGCACCACACACATGACTTTTTGCTTGGAGCACTGATAGACAAGTGCCATTTGCTGGGTTGTATTCATATCCATCCTCACTCTCCCAGTCTCTCCCTCCTTCCTTCCCTGTCTACATCCCTGCCACAATGAGCTTTTAGTTCCTGTGAGTGGATGGGACTGTCACATATGAATGCAGGAAACCGCAGGGATTTGGTGTTCTACCAATAAGGAGCAAAACAGAAGGTAGTCCACACAGAGAAAGAAAGAAGCAGCGCTCAGCCAAGCAGACAGATGTGGGGAAGCCTCGCAGCCTTTCCATGGATCCCAGTGGCTTCGGCAGCCAGGGTGTCTTCCTTAGTGCATAGCTGTGGTCCTGTCTTATAAAAAACCTACACCAGACCCTTCTTACCTCCTTCCCATGCTAGCTTAAGTTGGTTTTCTTGTTTGTGAGTTTGTTTTGGTTTTTTGTTTTCTCTTAAACCTAAACAAATGCTGTATGGAATGCAGACTGGTGGCTGCCTGCAGCTGAGGGAGGGAGGATGAGGAAACTGTTGGTTCACGGTTGTAATTTTAGAGTTTTTTGGTTTTTTTGTTTTTTTTTTTTTTGTTTTTTTTTGTTTTTTTTTTGATGGAGCTGGGGCCTTATACAGCTTATGCTAGCCTTGAGCTTTTAGTTCAGGCTGGTTTTGAATTCCTGATTGTCTTGTCTTCGCCTCCCAAGTGCTGGGATTGTGGACATGCAGGCTACCATGTCTGGGTCAGTTTCTGTGTTTTGTTTGTTTTGGTTTTATTTTTTAAAGATTATGTATTTATGAATGTATTTATTTATTTATTTATTTATTTATTTATTTAATATGAATACACTGTAGCTGTCTTCAGACACACCAAAGAGGGCATTACAGATGGTTGTGAGCCACCATGTAGTTGCTGGGGGGTTGAACTCAGGACCTCTGGAAGAGCAGTCAGTGCTCTTAACCGCTGAGCCATCTCTCCAGCCCTCAGTTTCTATTTTATGAGATGACGTTATAGCGATCAACATGAATGTGCTTAACGTGTATGAATGGTCAGGAGAGTGAATCTTGTGTTACCCAGGAAGCATCCTTCATTCTTTACGACTGGACTCTGCTCAGGCCTGTATCGTCTGACATGAAGGCAGCTGTTGTCACCACCCTGCCAGAGTAGACACCAGGATTCCCCAAACAGAACTAAAGCTGGTATGTTCTCCAACATACAAGGACAAATCCAGGATCAGTTAGTGCTCTTCAGCCTATCATGGGCCTGGGAGACTTCTCAGGCCTCCTGGTAAGCTGCTCCTGAAGGAGGCAGGGAGCAGCCTTGTCGGCTGCCATAGAGCAGTATTTGCTCTGCCTAGACTGTGGCCCTTCAGTTTCAGTAAGCATTTTCCTTTCTTTCTTTCTTTCTTTCTTTCTTTCTTTCTTTCTTTCTTTCTTTCTTTCTTTTTCTTTCTTTCGAGATAGGGTTTCTCTGTGCCCTGGCTGCCCTGGAACTCAGTCTAAAGACCTGGCTGGCCTTGAACTCAGAGATCTGCCTGCCTCTGCCTCCCACGTGCTGGGATTAAAGGCGTGCGCTATTATTATTGACCTTCCTCTGCTCTCCCCCATTCTTTCTTTCTTTTTTTAATTTAAATTTTATTTTATTTTGTGTGTATTACTGTTTTATCTGCATGTATCTCTGTGTACCATGTAAGTGTACCCACACAGGTGAGAAGAGGGCCTTGACTTCCCTAGAACTGGAATTACAGGCAGTCGTGAGCTGTTGTACGGGTGCTGAGAATCAAACCCAGGTCCCCTGGAAGAGCAGCCAGTGATCTTAACCATGTCTTAGCAATTAAATGCACACATTATTTCCTATGTATTTATTACATTCCATTGCAAATCTATAAACTTTTATGATAGCGACTGGGCTTCATGACCCTTGTGTACTGCATTCCTGGTAGGCTTTTAATAATACTTAGTGAACTAAATCAAAAATTGAAGAAAAGTTGCTTTGCCAGTTTTCCCCTTAAGGCAAATTCTTGAAGAAATGTTATAGACTTCAATATTTATTGAGCACTTAGTAATTGCCGGATACTATGCCAAGACTTATTTTACTTCACCATTATTTTGTGTTTCAGTTTTAGTTGCATATTTTGTGGGCAGTGTGCTGCATGTGTGTGAGTGTGGAAGGCAGAAGGCAGATTATGGAAGCAGGCTCTTTCTCTCCAGCATGCAGGGTATGAGGACTGAACTCAGGCCACCTAGGTTGCCCCAAGTTGACAGCAGATGCTCTCCCACTCTGAGCCATCATCCCGGTTTAATGACAGGGTGCTTTGTGTTGTTGTTTTAACATAGATTACATATCATGTGTAATCATTCCAATGATCGTGCTAGACAAGCATGGTTGTTATCCTCACTCCTACAGATGAGGAAACGCACACATAGACAACTTGACCAAGATCATGTCTGTTGGTACCAGGCAAAACCAAGTGGGTTAAGTCTTTTTGGTTCCTAAGCCTATGCTATTTCTACTTTATCTCCCTACGTCTGTTATTATTATTACTGCTGAATTTCTTGCCTGTATATGTGTGTTATCATGTCCCCAAAGGCAGGAGTCTAGTTTTAGTATGTTGTGGATGCTCATTAAATATTTATTGAAAAGTGGGAGAAGAGAAGAAAGGAAGAGAGGTCGAGAGAATGTGGAGGAGGAGGGACAGATGGGGGCGGAAGGCACTGGAGAACAGGAACTGTGGGCAGAGCTGAGCCAACTTACAAGCTTGGCTGGAATCAAGCTTGCAGGAGGCTGGACTAGAAAAACACCAGCTCATCATTCTGAAGCATATTCCCAACACCATCGATCGTTTTCCTCGAGGGAGTGATTCAACTCCATGTCCACCGTCAGATGGTAGTTGATGATAAACACTCTCTAGCCCACTCTCTCTGCCCAGGGCACCTTGCCGTCCAGCCTGCCTCTTACTTGTTTTGAATAGATAGCACAAGACTTTCCTTTCTGTCCAGCAAATACTGAACTATTGCTTTTTTTTTTTAAACTATCAAGTCTTCAAATAAAAGGCAAGTGTGGTGCTGCCTAGCCCTGCCCCCGCAGTTGGTGATGCAGAGAGCTGACTGCGCATATTGCATTTATATACAATCTGGACGGATGTAGCTCATAGCTATATTAAGATGGTTATAAGAGTTAAGTTTATATACATAATGTGCTTAACATAGTATCTACCACTCAAAAAACAGTAGTCTTTGTAATTGTTGTTGGTACTAGTAAGTAGTTTCCTCATGTAACATCCGGAAACAAAGTAGCACATTAAACCACGAGTCACTTAAAGCCTTTTCATGATGTTTTCCCAAAATGATGGCTCACATGGGACAAAAAGCAAACTTAATGTAGTTTGGGCCACAGGGACTTTGTCAGAACGGTCCTGGGTAAAAGCAAGGACCAGGGAGCAGGACCTCTCCCCTCTGCCAATTCTCCCAGACTCTTCAGGATTTCATCTCTTCTCTCTGCAAATAAACTTCCAGCACACAGGTGTGACGGTTACCACCTTGTATTTCCTGCATCTCAGCCTTCCAAGAAAGCTGCTCTCTTCAGCCTCAAACTTCTGAAATTCCAAAATGAACAATTATTGGCCAAGACTAAGTTAGCTGACTGGAGAAATCATTTGAGGAGGGGACTTCAGAATCAGGATAAGCAACTCCACAGGACACACACACACACACACATGCACGCATGCACACATGCGTGCACGCACACACACACAGAGAGTAGGGACCAGTCAATCAGAAAACAATAGTCTCTGTTGACCTTGGAGGTATGTGGCTCTAGAGAACACTGTGTATCTTGAGTTGAGATAGACCTGAAGACTTTCTCTTGGGCACTGGAAAACACACACCCTTCTAGCTATAAAACGCCCTTCCTCTTCACGAGGAGCTTCCATTGGAGAGAGTAGGAAGAGAGCAACCTTGCTGCTGCTCTCAGCCAAGTCTGCCTGCTCCTCACACATCGCTCCTGACTCCCGTGGTTTCCGAACTGGTTCATACGCTGCTCCCTAAGAGCTTCTCTGTAGCTGAGCAGACTGGCTTGATCATGAGCTAATTTAGATTATAATCATATACCTGGAAAAGAAAATGTCAGACATACATTCATCACTCCATATATAAATCATGAAGAAGAAAGAAGCCCTCTTTAGCAAACCACAGCTTTCTAGAGATCCACGGATAAAAGGAACTCCCGGTGTGCAAGCAGGGGGATAACACAGTGAAGAACAGTATCTGATGTCAGCTGTGGCTGTGGCGGTTTGATCTGGGAACACCATTGCAGTAATGGGTCTGCAGGGCTGGAATGGTGTCTATATGTTTAGGGCCAAGGGTTAAGCCATGAAGCAGATGTATAGGTGGCTTACCTGAAATGCTTGGAAAGGGAAGGGCTCTGGATTCTAGAATATTTGCCCCCTGGATTTGGAATATTTGCAAATACATGAAATACTCATGGGATGGGCCCAAGCCTAAGTGCACAAACATCGTTTGAACTTCACGTACATTTTCTACAGACAGCATGAAGATAGCTTCATGCAGTATTTATGTTGCCTCTGTTTCAGCCTCTGTGGAGGGGCAGCTACAGGAACTTCTCAGTTTGGGTCATGCTAGCATCAGAACACTTCAAGTTTTGGAACACTGCAGAGTCTATATTCTAAATTGAGGTGCTCGGGTCTTAGAGAAACCTCACTAGCCGCTTATCATTGGTTGCTTAGTGCCGCTGCTATGATGGTATTGTTTTGGGTACCTTGGGCATTGTCCTTTCTTATTTGGCAAGGATTTTACTTATCAAGAAACTCCAACTGGTTTACAGTTTTCAAATCAATTTCCTACTTAAAACAGCATCTTCACTGTTTTAATCCTTTGCTCCAGCTTGAAGGGTAGTTACACTTTTCTCATTTCACAGGAGGCTAAAACACAGCCCATGAGGTGGGTGGTGAGTTTCTGATCTGAGCATCAGAAGCTCCAGAAGGCCTGCTTGAGCCAGTTTGGGGAATTTAATTTTTCTCAGGCACCTGAGGGGATTTGGAAGCATGTGGCCCAAAAGTTCAGAGGTCAAACTCTGTTCTGTACAGGAGCTCAATTTCAGTGGGAAACTGAGGCAGACATTCTCTCAGTGATTTAACCCTTCTGAACCCATTTCACCGTCTGAAAAATACGTAGTCATAAAAAATAGCTTCATGGCATGGGACTTACGTGTTTAACCCAATTACCCTTCATTTAAACCTAGAAAATTGATGCTGTTGACTTTATGGTGCAGGACTCAAACCAAGATATCACCCTTTCCTTTCCTTCCCTCCCTTACTATCTTTTGTCCTTCTTTCCTATCTTCCTTCCTTCTTTCCTTCCTTCCTTCCTATCTTCTTTCCTTCCTTCCTTCCCTCCTCCTCCTTTTCTTTCTTTCTTTCTTTCTTTCTTCCTTCCTACCTTCTTTCTTTCTTTCTTTCCTTCTTCCTTTCTTTTTTTCCTTCCTTTCTTCCTTTCCTCCTCCTCCTCCTTTTCTTTCTTTCTTTCTTTCTTTCTTTCTTTCTTTCTTCCTTCCTTCCTTCCTTCCTTCCTTCCTTCCTTCCTTCTTTCCTTCCTTCTTCCTTTCTTTTTTCCTTCCTTCCTTCCTTCCTTCCTTCCTTCCTTCCTTCCTTCCTTCCTTTCTTTTTTCCTTTGCTGAGGATTGAACCTGGGGCTTTAGACATGTCAGGCCTCGAAGCCATGTCTGCAGCCATCTCCAGATCATTTCTCTTCACTCTTTCACATAGTTGCAAAAAGGAATAAAAATAATACATAGTATCCAGCACACACTCTTGACTTTGAATGAATAGCAGCAGCTTTTTAAACTACTCATACAGAAGCATTGGCCAAACAACAGCTACTAACTGCAGGTGCTGAGCTCGGTGACCCCGGAGCAGGCGCTGAGCTCGGTGACCCCGGAGGCCCCTCAGTCTACCACGTCCCAAACTGAGCACATCCAGGATATGTGTTGCTTGAGTGTATTTCTAGAAAGACCATGGCAATAACTCACTACACAAGTGACTCAAGCCTTTCTTTAATCAGAGAGTTGTGAACCTTTTAAAATAAGTGAGTCTATAGACAAAGATTAGACAAATACACACAAAAATGACCAGAACTATGTGCTCTGGTAGTCTGGTGTGGTATGGTATGGTATGGTAAGGTATGGTATGGTATGGTATAGACTGTTTGAGGTTTTCTTTGAACCTGGGAGATTGCCCAGGGTGTAAAAACACTACACGACAGTGTGCAAAAGTATGAGGGCCTGTGTTCAGAGTCCCAGGAACTATGTAAATACTGGGTGTGGCTAAAGATTTACAAGCCCAGTGCTGGGGACATAGGAAGGTCAGTGAGCTCCAGATTCATTGAGAGATCCTATCTCAGGGGAGTAAGGTGGACAGTGAGACCCCAGGACACTTGATGTTTCCACCACACACATGTGCACAGGTGCTCACACTCACACATGCACACATACACAAACACACAACCCCTATTCATACATACCCTCTTAGTCTGTGCTGGCTATGTTCTTGCCAACTCCACACAAGTTAGAGTCATTTAGGAAGAGGGAACCTCAACTGAGCAAATGCTTACTTACATCAGATTGGCCTGTCTGCAAGTCTGTGGGGCATTTTCTTGATTGATGTAGAAGGCCCTGCCCACTGTGGGCGGTGCTACCTGTGGGCAAGTAGTTGCTAACTGTGTAACAAAGCAGGCTGAGTGATTGTGCTTCAGTTCCTGTCTCCAGGTCCCTGCCCAGCCTACCCTTCATGACAGACTATGATGTGGATATTTAACAGTATAGGTTAAATACAATTTAGTCAGTATTTATCATAGCAATAAAAACCTAGCTAGGACACATCCCAAACAAACAAACAAACAAAAGCCCAAGCCAATGATTTGAAGGAAAGGCTGTGTTCCCTGTGTGGTAAGCCCCTTTAATCCCAGCTCGTGGGGGACATAGGCAGGTGGATCTCTGTGAGTTCGAGGCCAGCCTGATCTACAGAGTAAGTTCTAGGACAACCAGAGCTACAGTGAGACTCTGTCTTACAGACAGACAAACCAGCTTCCTTTCATGTAAGTTCATATAACTGCTACAACAAATAAGCGTCCTGAAGAAAAGAGCAGCAGCTGATTCGCCTCGTGCTGCTGACCTAAAAAAGAGTTACAGAATCCTTACAAACATTAGCCACAGCTAGCAACTGAAGGTTCTGTGTAGGAAAAAAAAAAAGCAAAGAAAGGCACAGAGGGGAGGTGGATGAGTCTAGTTCACACATTCATTAATCTTGGCTCATCCTAAACTGTTACAGATAAGGCAGGGGCCAATCTGCATCCTGCACAGTGTCAGGTTGCTTGAATAGGGAAGTTTCTGGAGAGATCTGCACTGTTCTTGCTTCATTTGAATCTCAGGTGATGAGTGGAATGTTTGTCCCCTGTGGCTTCTTACTCAGAGCTGTCTCCTTCCCAGCAGCAGCTGACTCTTGGGGTCCGGTGCTGTCTCCTTTACATGGGACGAGAAGCAGAAGCACCTGGGGTTTCATATATGTATTCTTTGCTTCGGAAACAAGGTGTGTTATTAGTGAAAGAGGACCTCCTTAGATGGTGTAAAGCTTACTTCTAATAGAGAAAGAGAATCTGTGTTTTATGTATTGTGTTCTTCATTGACGCAGAAGCGAAGTAACTCACTTCTCCACTGTTTAGTTTTGGAAAGGGTGCTCACACTGTATTAGTCAGGATTCTCTAGAGTCACAGATCTTAGGGACAGTCTCTATATAGTAAGGGAATTTGTTATGATGACTTACAGTCTATTGTCCAACTCCCCAACAATGGTCAGCTGTGAATGAGAAGTCCAAGGATCTAGTAGTCGCTCAGTCCCACAAGGCTGGTAGATTACAACAGATGTGCTGGCAAGTAAGTGCAAGCAGGAGCAGAGCAAATCTTCCTTCTTCCAGTGTCCTTATGTGGGTCTCCAGCAGTAGGTGAGGCCCAGATTAAAGTGTGCACCACCACACCTGGACCTCAGACTTGTTTTGTCCCAGGTTGACCTTGAACTCAGAGATGTCCTTGCCTTAGAATCCTGGGATTCATAGCTACTGTGCCTCAATATCTTCATGCCAAGATCCAGGTCAGAAACTTGTGTCTCCCAGCCTCAAGACCTGGATCACAGGTGAGCCTTCCAATTCTGGATTGTAGTTCATTCCGGATATAATCAAGTTGACAACCAGGAATAGCCATTACACATATTAAGCACGTGACCCCTAAGTATCACCCCAGTCCTGCTTCCTAATTATTCTTTATTTAACAGGGCAAACTTACCAATTCATTTTGGGTCCCAGAGAACAGGGTCGTTGTAGAGACCCTGACTACACTGCCCTGCA
Organism: Arvicanthis niloticus; assembly: GCF_011762505.2. Taxonomy (NCBI): domain Eukaryota; kingdom Metazoa; phylum Chordata; class Mammalia; order Rodentia; family Muridae; genus Arvicanthis; species Arvicanthis niloticus. Next base: position 163,527,100 of record NC_047658.1, read on the forward strand.
CACTAATGTGAAGATGAAGCAGCTTATAACCTAGAGCTATATGTCCTGAATCCACAACTGTGCTGCTTGGTTTTATGTCCACTTGTTAAAAGCTAAAGCCATCTGAAGGCAAGGAACTTCAGTTGAGAAAATGCATCCCTAAGATCCAGCTGTAGGGCACTTTCTTAATGAGTGATTGATGGTGGGGGAGGGGAGCGCTCATTGTGGGTAGAGCCATTCCCTGGGCTGGAGGTCCTGCTTTCTATGAGAAAGCAGTCTGAGCAAGCCAGTAAGCAGTGCCCCTCCATGGCCTCTGAATCAGCTCCTGCCTCCAGGTTCCTGCCCTGTTTGAGTTCCTGTTCTGACTTCCTTCAATGATGAACAGTGCGGAAGTATGAGCCAAATAAACCCTTTCCTCCACAACTTGCTTTTGGCTGTGGTGTCCTTCATAGCAATAGTAATCCTAACTAGGATAATGTCCTAGCTTTGTGGGCCTCAGATTCCATACCTTCACAATAAGGCTGGCAGTAGTGTCTGCCCAACACATTAAATGTTACAAGGAACAAACGGTCACCCTGTGAAGGGAATTAAAATGGCGCCTGTCATCCTAAACTTACATCCTAAAGATAAAAACAAACAAACAAAAGATTATTTTATATAGCTATCAAGGAAAAATAAAGGGTGTGGGAGTCCAGGTTCTCCAGAGGAACAGAGCTGATAGAATGAATGTACGTTACAAAGGAGATTTAGATTGGCTTGCACAATCCAGGTGAGCTGTCCAGCAATGGTGTCTGCACAGTGGACAAGCTGAGCAAATCCAGGACCTGCTCAGTGTGCCAGGACAGAAGCCTCAGTGGTCACCATCTGGTGCTGAAGGCACAGAGGATTCCTAGTGAGCCTCCAATCCTCAGTCTACCTCACAAGGCCAAAGAAGCTTGGGTCTGATGTCAGTGGCAGCGGCAGCAATGACAGAGTAGATGTGGTCACCAGCAAGAAATGAAGGCAGGCAGGCAAAGGCAGTAGCTTTCCCCTCAGATTTCTTTATAGCTAAGCTACCACCAGAGGTGCTGCCCACTCAAGGGGAGAGTCTTCTACCATAGTTGATCCCTCCAGATAAGACATCCATTGGCCCACCCAGAGGCATTAGTTGGTCTTAGTTGGTCCAATTAAATTGATAAATCATCTCTCATGGGGTGGGGAAGATACTGTAATTATAAATAAGGTGGCCAATAAATTCAGTGAATGGTGAAAATCAATCAAAGTCTGTAAGGCTCTAGAGTGAGGTGCGTGGCTGTGTAGGTACAGCACAGGAAAGCTGCCTTTACTCTCTTGGGTTAGTGATAGGCTTAAGGTTTGAACTAGCAACACTGGGCAGGAGAAAAGCACCTGTCGATAGAGAATTTTTACATGCACACGGGAATCTCTAGAAGGAAAGAGAAGATCCCAAACCCCACAAGGCATAACAGCTTATATATATTTTTCAAAAGAAATGATGTTTTGTGGGGATGAGACAGAACTGAAAGAAGTAAACTAAGCCATGACCAGGAAATTTATGTGTGAAACTAGTAGAAAGTGAGGGTTCTATGCAGGCTTGTCCTCACAGGCCAATTCTGGTGATGATCCCCAGTCTCTGATGACAAGAAGCTTCTCTTTCTGCCCTAGAGTCTGCAGCAGCTCTGGTGGCACCTTTCTCATGGAAAAAATTCTGAGTTATTTTTATGCAGAAAGGAGACACGGGAACCCTTGTACATGGTGTCTCTCAAATGCCTTCATTCCAGTGTAAGTGCCAAGGCACTGTAATCTTGGGCGACCTATTAATGAGCTCCTTCATGGAATGTGGTCACTCCAGACTGAGGAGATTGGAGGTGTAAAGGCCAGAGAAGGAAGTAGCTGGGGTTTAGGTTTAAATATGCCCCCTGAAGTACACATATTGGAGCCCCAAAGCAGCTCTGAAAATGAGAAGTTAGATTAATGCTGTCGTTTCAGGAGAGGTTCGCTATTATATGAATTTGTGACCAATGATTGAGTTTATCCTGACCCAACATCCTTTCCCTGTCTGCTTTGCCTTCTTTTATGAGACACTGCATGAGAAGACACATGCCAGGTACCAGCACCTTGAAATGGATCTTAGCCTCAAGAACTACAAGAAGCACTTCTTTATAATTTAATCAGTGTGTGGTATTCTGTTATAGCCATAAAAAAACCCCGACTAAGCCACTGGCATCTTCAAAAGATAGTTAGGAAGCCAGCGTGGTGAGCACAGAGTGTTTCAGAGGTCCAGGCTATGGGAGGTACGGGTCTTAGGCCAGTTTCTTGACCACCTAAAGAGCTTCCGCTCTTGCTGAGTCTATGAAGGATGCAAAGGCGTCTGATTGGAGGAGTGACATAATTACTGTGTTTGGAATAAACGGGGTGGGGGGGCGGGTTCAGGAGAAATGGAAAGAACATTGAGAGCTCTTACAGCAATGCAGGGAGCGATCGCCTTACAGGAAGCCCACGGGGGAACTGTGGGTGTGTTTGGGTGCTTTGCCTCTGTATTTCCCTTGCCTAGGCATTGAAACAGTCCGTCATCAGAATGGAGAACTTCTGTGAAACGTAGTTTCCTCTCCTCTGCAGTGGGAGCAAGATTTTTACCTCCAAAGCAGATTTCCTTTTCTATCACTATGAAAAATACTTAACGTAACTGAAGCATGAAGAGCAGAGGCCACAGTCTTTGGATTTCCAATTGATGAATTGGTTCGATTGCCTCTGAGCCTACGAGGCAGTAGTCTGTGGTAGCGGCATGTGGCTACACAGATTTCTTCACTGTGGTGAGAAAGCCAAGAGATAGAACAGGATGGATTAAGGGTCCTCATCCCCTCCGAAGCATGCCCACATTGGCCTGCAGACCTCTGAGGGGGTGCTTCTGGCCACAGGCTCCACCACCATTTCATAGTGTTTATCTGTGGATCAGGCAGCTAGCCCCCTGGCCTTCTGGAGACACTGTAACAGAGGGTTATTGAAGGAACCCAGTTATAAAATTTGCATTAAGTACTTATCAGAGTAACTAAAATGTCAGGCTAAGATGTGGGTATATTAATAAATGTGAGACAATTTTGAAAGCATTGCCTTTGGAGAGATGGGAGAGGGCAACACTTTGTTCTTCAGTTTAGACACTAAAGATAAGCAAAAAGGTTCTTGGCTTGCTCGTCAGCTTTAACTTCTTTTGGGTGCTTTCTATCAGTGCCTGGAAATTCTCAATAATGAATCTGTGGGCTGGAGACAGGAATGAGAGGAGAAGGCCCCTCGGAATTTCAGTTTTCAGACAGCCGGCTTCAGATCGGGAGACCTTTTTCTGCTCTTTTGAATGTCCCATTTCTCTGACTTTTTGAATGTGTCATCCTCACCGTCTCCCCTCCTCCTCTCTTTTTAGTTAAGTGTAAAGCGAGCTTTTGAAGTGGATATAAAGCAAGAACAACAACTTCCTTCTCTTAGGAGCCTCTTATTCCTTCAAAGGAACAAGCGTCTGTTTAACGGTGGAGTCCCTTGAGCTGTAGCCATTCATCATGATAACTATATTTGATCTCTTTGAAGTCAAAAGATTCCACTGAGGAGATGGGGCTCTTTGTTGGAATTTACTGAATATCCATAAAGGGGTTCTAAAGCTTCTTAAATGAGGATACCAGAAGGGGGAATGATACCTGCGGCTGGGGACAGGGGAAAGGGCAGAAGTCACTGGGAAGTTGACCATCAAACCTCATCTTAAAACCATCTCAAGAGCGCTGGTGCTGGGAGGATCCCTAAGATGAACGTGCTCCCTGGGCACAGAAAGGTCCTCCCAGTTGACACCCAGCTGACACCCAGCTGACACCCAGCAATCATTCTGAGATTGCCTGCTGTACACCAGAGACTCCTGGGAAACAAACAAACAAAAAACCCAAACAAACAACAACAACAAAATGACAGCAAAGATGCAGAGATGATTTGATTTCTGATCCGCACCCAAGAAGTACCAAAATAAAAGCTCATCCTGCTAAATCCTAGATTCTGTATTTTCTAAACCCCCCTCACATTTTCTGGAAGTTTCTACTTCATGTAGAACCGAAGTTTCTACATCGGTGTGGCAGCCAGAATCTGGAGCCACACCGATGATGAAAGCATCAGAAACCCTGACGGAAAGTATGTGCTTTCCTGGAGATCTGGGGAAGCAGACAGCTCAAAGGCACAGCGCAAGTGTCAGCAACAACTGTCATAATGCTGTTAGTATTGATACCATTCATCGATCTCTGAATGTGTTAGAGAGATGTCTTATGGTTTTCATTGCTGTGGAGAGGCACCATGGTCGTAGAAATTCTTATAAAGGCAAATATTTATTTGGTACTGGCTTACAGTTTAGAGGCTTAGCCCATTCTTGTTATGGTGGGAAGCATGGCAGCGTGTAGTAAGACATGGTGCTAGAGACAGGCTGAGAGTTCTACATCCAGACCTGCAGCAGGAGCAGGCAGAGGAGATCCTGGGCCTGGCTTGATCAGTTGAACCTCAAAGTCTACCCCCAGTGCTAGACTTCCTCTAACAAGACATACCTACTCCAACATGCCTATACCTCCTAAAAGTGCGACTCCCTATGAGCCTATGGGAGCCATAGTTTAATCCTTAATAGCTCCATTGTTGTTATACTCATTTTGTAGATGAGAAATCCAAAGTGCAAAAATTCACACGGTTTCCAAGTTTTCTGATGTGGAAGCTGGGAGTCAGTTTTCTTCACTGGGACACTGACTACCACCCGCCATGTTGAGATGGTGAGGTAGGACAGGGCTATGGATGGTCAGCATTTCATCTCAACTATGTCAGCTGAGACAGTCATAACCCAGCAACCTCTCCCTAAAAAAGCAGAATAAAGCTAATCAAAGTGAAAGAAGCAGTCTCTCTTTTTTTTTTTTACATTTATTTATTTACTTCTTATTTATTTATCTGAGTGTGTGAGCCACAGTATGCATGTGGGGGTCTGTTCTCTCTTTCTATGGGTCCTGGAGAATCGACATTAGCTCAGCAGGCTTGGTGGTGAGTACTTTTACCCCCTGAGCCATCTTGTCAGGCCTTCCACCTCTCTTTTTAAGGTCACATGAAGGATTAACCAGAAGGTTGTGATTCCTTTGGAAATCTCATAATTGGAATAAGCACATGGTATGAGTTAGTTTCATAAGTTTTCTGTAATTGCTCGTCAATCAGTATGTAATGTAAGATAAATAAGACCAACCCTCCACCCCCAAATGGTCTTTCCTTTTGTGACAAATTATTTTTGGCGATGTAATCAGCCAGTTGGGTTACTGGAACAGATGGGAAATGCTTCTTCCAGAATTTTCAAAACTGAAAAGATTCCTATTCAGTCTGGTGATAAATGTCAATTAAAATAGTTCTCCCTTCACAGGAAAAAATTAGTTTGAAAAAAAAATATCAACCCTGATTGCCAAGAGCAATTAGTTTCTCAAATAAAACAAGCAAAATAAACCAAATCCCCCCAAACTAGGAACAAGCTGTTTTCGGAGGGAAAGTCACATCTGGGGAGTTTTACAATGTCTTTATAAAGCTTCCAGTGACCTATGCTTTAGCACAACAAATGGTCTTGTCTGTTTAGACAAGTCCTGATGCAGCTCTGACACGGCACTGTTGGCAAAGATGAAAAGATCTTTGATACTGAAGCCATCACTCAGCTGGACATGAATGCTATTTGTAAAATATGTCTCATGCATGTTCATTACCACAGGAGTGACCAACAAGTAATAAGTTGACTGGACAGCAAAATAAAAGATCCTCTGATAAACAGCATGTTAAGTCCTCTCAAGCTTGGTGAGGGCCTTCACCTGAGGCCAGCATGCAAAGGTGAGGCAAAGCTGAGACCAGAGGGCTAGAGGTTCAAGACTAACAATGCAGTGAACTTAACCTCAATTTAAAGACTTGTTTATATATTAGGCATTCTTTTTAAAGCCTTTTAAAATGTCTCTGTGTGTGTGTGTGTGTCTATGTGTGTGTTTGTGTGTGTGTGTGTGTGTACATGCATATGCATGTAGAAAGAGACCAGAAGAGGATGTCACATCCCTTGGAACTAGAGTTACAAGTAGTCGTGAACCACACGGGATGCAGGACAAGAAGCAAACCCAAGTCCTCTGGAAGGGTTGTACACACTCTTAATCACCCAGCCATTGCTGTGGCCCCTTTAGGTCTCTTTTCATCTGTGTCTTTAACTATAAAGTCAGAAGTCAGAACTATAAATAGTGTGCGTCTGACAAGACCTTGGAGGACTGAATACCCACATGTACAATAGTCAACTGGTTAACTGAAACACTCTTTTTAATCTCAGCCCACTTGTTCTTTCTTTTTTTTGAAAGGGTTTTTTTTTTTATTGGATATTTTATTTATTTACAATACAGATGTCATCCCCTTTTGCCATTTCCCCTCCCTAGAACCCCCTATCCTATACACACTCTTCCTTTATGCTTTTATACCATTTGATTACATGCATGTATTAAGGTCAGTTCTAGGTTGAGGGTCAAGCAATACAATAGATGCAAATAGTCGAGGAACAAGCAAGACAACAAACACAAATAGTCAAAGGACAAGCAAGGCATTAAACCCAGTTTCGTGAACACTCCTGTGGTCACTGTTTCTAAGGGCTTATCAGGATGACCAAAGTATCTGAGCCTACTTCCCTATCCTAGCCCAAGGTCATTTTCATGTCTGAAGCCTACTTCCTTGTTCTAGCCTAAAATTTAGATTCCTGTCTGAGATTACTTCTTTGTTCTGGCCTAATATTTAAATTCCTGCCTGAGATTACTTCTTTGTTGTAGCCTACAATTTAGACTCCTACCTGAAATTACTTCTTTGTTCTAGTCTAATGTCAGATTCCTGCTTGAAGCCTACTTCCTTGTCCTTGGCCAATGTCATATTCCTGCCAAGCAGCCCTTTTTCTTATCCTTGGCCCATGTCAGCTTCTTGCCAAGCAGCCCCAAAGGCTCTCCACCTCTCCCCCTTTTTTATTTAGTTAACAAGACTGAGCCTGTCTTAGGTCATTCTGACAAGAATGCCTTACTTACCCATCATAGAATATGCATTATCAAAGGCAATGCATTTATGTCTTAGGTTGGTAAGGCTCTGTGCAGAATCTTACCCGTCCTTGGCTTGCCAGCCTGTTAATTTAATAACTTTGTCTGGGGTCCATTTTCATGTTTAAGCCATGTACTTTGGCCACCAACATGTTGATGTTGTTAAAGATAAGCTTTAACACAATGGACAGGAATAAAAGTATTCCCAGGACAAGAAGGGCTATCCTGATCAAGCTATATATGCCATTCCTGAGGTTTGTCCAAAATGAAAATACTGAGCTCAGGCCATGGATAATTTTATCAGCATTATCTGCAGCATCAAAAGTCAACAGAGCATCATTTTTTAAATTCATAATCTCACTATGCAAAGTTAACATACCCAGAGAGGTGCTAGGATTATGCCACATATCCTATAGCTGTCTTTAAACTTTTTTCTAATTATAATGACAATCATTGTGAATTTCAAAAGTAACACCATTCTAAGGATATTTGTCAGGACACTTGAGATGGCTCCTAACTCTTGAATCCTGAACCTCCTTCAGATAATTTGAATGGGTTAAAGAGCATTATTCATTGTTCCAGATACCTATATAAATCCTTTTGTTACTCAATACATTAGTAACATTTTTTTGCTTGATAGTTAACAAAGATACTTGTCTTAACTCCTTTTGTCAATGCTATTGCAGAAGCAGTGGTGCTAGCAATTAATGGAATTAAAGCTGTTATACCAGCAATAATCAAGCCCGCTACCCTCTTGCTTCTGCTTAAAGCCCAACTCACTTCTTCCTGCATAGCTCTTTTCAGAGAATCAAGGTTTTCTAATACTTAGGGCAGTGAGACAAAAGCTGGTTGATAGACCCCTGTAACTAACATGCCAGGTTTCAGCACACTAACATAATTGGAAATTACATAGTCAATGCAACTTAGAATAAATGCTGTAGAAGAGAATTAAAAGAGCCTTAAAACATGCATTAACCCTTGTTTGAAATCCAGATCCTGTCCCAACATTATCTCTTGCCATCCTAACATCATAGCGAGCTACAGCTAGCTTTCAAATATGTTCCTGACAAAGTCCAGATCCAGTCTTCCAAAAGTAGATTGTTATTTCCCATATTGGATTGATTTCTAGACAAGTACATGATTGAGTCCTAATAGCTGGGCACCTTTACGAAGAATACAAAAGACATAATTTCTCTTTTAGATTCTCTATCCCACAAGGTCTAAAAACTTGAGGCAAGGCAGCTTGTTCCATCTGGAGTATAGTCAAGCAAAGGTGGATCAGGAACATATGTCCAATACAGCTTCCTGGTCACACTTGTCAGGGCACTCAGCAAGCTCACACAGGTCAGCATCATTCTTTGTCTCAGCAACAGTAAGTCTCACCAATCTTTTTAAAGTTCCATGGGCCTCTTCCATAATACCTTGTCCTTGAGGAACATACGAAATCCCCGTATTAAATTGTTGACAAAAAGTCTTGGCTCAACTACAATTGCCAGACCCATTATATGTTTTTTTTAAATTGGATATTTTATTTATTTACCTTTCAATGTTATCTCCTCTCCCATTCCCTCCCCAAACCCCCTATCTTATCCCCCCTCCTCCTATTTCTATGAGGGTGTGCTCCCACCATTCTCCCATTCCCACCTCCCTGCTCTCAAATTCCCCAACACTAGGGAATTCAAACTTTTAGGCACCAAGGCCCTCTACTTCCACAGATGCCTGACAAGGCCACCCTCAACTACCTGTACCCTGTGGAGCCATGGGTCCCTCCCTTTGTGTTCTCAGGCTGGAGGTTTTAGAATGGCTACTCCAGCTTGTTTCTTAGGACCATTTGCTTGAAAAAATTGTTTTCTAGCTTTTTACTCTAAGGTAGTGTCTGTCTTTGTCACTGAGGTGGGTTTCCTGCATGCAGCAAAATGCTGGGTCCTGTTTACGTAGTCAGTCCATTAGCCTATGTCTTTTTTATTGGGGAATTGAGTCCATTGATGTTAAGAGATATTAAGGAGAGGAGATTGTTGCTTCCTGTTATTTTTGTTATTAGTGGTGGCATTGTTTGTGTGGCTATCTTTTTTTGGAAGAGAACTACTTTCTTGCTCTTTCTAGGGTATAATTTTCTTCCTTGTACTGGAGTTTTCCTGTTATTATCCTTTTTAATGCTGGGTTTGTGGAAAGATATTGTGTAAATTTGGTTTTGTTGTAGAATATCTTGGTTTCTCCATCTATGGTAATTGAGATTTTTGCTGGGTATAGTATCCTGGGCTGGCATTTGTATTCTTTTAGGGTCTGTATGACATCTGTCCAGGATCTTCTCGATTTTATAGTATCTGGTGAGAAGTCAGGTGTAATTCTGATAGGTCTGCCTTTATATGTTACTTGGCCTTTTCCCCTTACTGCATTTAATATTCTTTCTTTGTTTTGTATACTTGGTGTTTTGATTATTATGTGATGGGAGGTATTTCTTTTCTGGTCTAGTCTATTTGACGTTCTATAGGCTTCTTGTATGGTTATGGGCATCTTGTTCTTTAGGTTAGGGAAGTTTTCTTCTATAATTTTGTTGGAAATATTTATTGGCCCTTTAAGTTGGGAATCTTCACCCTCATCTATACCTATTATCCTTAGGTTTAATCTTCTTATTGTGTCCTGGATTTCCTGGATGTTTCCTGTTACAAATTTTTTGCATTTTGCATTTTCTTTGACAGTAGTGTCAATATTTTCTATGGTATCTTCTGCACCTGAGATTCTCTCTTATATCTCTTGTATTCTGTTGGTGATGCTTGCGTTTATGACTCCTGATTTCTCTTCTATGTTTTTTATTTCCAGGGTAGTCTCCCTTTGTGATTTCTTGATTGTTTCTATTTCCATTTTTATGTCCTGGATGGTTTTATTCAATTCCTTCACTTGTTTGATTGCATTGTCTTGTAATTCTTTAAGGGATTTTCGTGTTTCTTCTTTAAGGACTTCTACCTGTTTACCTGTGTCCTCCTCAATTTCTTTTAGAATGTTATTTATGTCCTTCTTAAGTTCTCTATCATCATCATTAGAAGTGATTTTAAATCCTAATCTTGCTTTCCTGGTGATATGGGGAATTCAGGACTTTCTTCTGTGGGAGAACTAGGTTCTGATGATGCCAAGTACCCTGGGTTGCTGATGCTTATATTCTTGAGCTTGCCTTTTGACATCTGGATCTTTTTAGTGCCCTGTCTCTGACTGGAACCTGTCTTTCCCATTATCTTGGTTGTGTCAAAACTGTGTGGGGTGGGCGTTGATACTTTGGTTAGAGCTGGGGCCCAAGATCTGCTCAGTGCTCAGGCGCAAACTGGAAGAAACCAGTGCTCCGGGCCAGGAGTGAATTCCCGGGTCCCAGTGGGTCCCAGTTACTCCCTGTTTGGGGTGGGTGTTTCTGTATCCTTTCCTAAGATACCACCCAGATTAGAGCTCCTGGGAGCCCGGCTTCTTCTGGGTTCTGTGAGATTGGGTGCAGAGCTGCTGCCTGGAATCTGCTCAGTGCTTGGGCCCAGACCGGAAGGACCACTTGTTATTTCTTATTCTGGGTTATACATAGCAGATCACTCTGTCTCTGAATATAGATACATATATGTGAATATGTATATATATGTGTGTGTGCATGTATATGATATATATGTTTATATGATACATATGCATATGTATAAATGGTATATACATGTGTGCATATGTATATGATGTATATGTATGTGTACTGTATGTATATGTATGATATATATGCACGTGTATTATATGTATGTGTATATGACATATATGTTTGTGTATATGATATATATGTGTATTGTAGGTATATGTATATGATATACATGTGTGTGAGTGTATAATATATATGTGTGTGCATATGTGTGTTTGTGTGTTCACATGTTCACCTGAGGGCATGTATACCTGCATATGCATGCAGAGCCTATAGGTCAGATTCTTCAGTTATGGTTCCTCAGGCTCTATCCACCTTGTATTCTGACACAGGGTCTCTCCTTGACCTGGAACTCACCAAATAGATTACATTGAGTCTTCAGACGACTAGACAGGTGGGAAAATAGACATATGAGAGCTAGTAGCAGCTTGGACATGCTAATAATAAATCACATTATTATGATTTTGTGGGTATTTTGAATATTAAAAACAGTGACCATTGAACAACATGAAATCAAGTTCCATGCACAAACGTCCTGGATGTTTCCCAACTGAAGGTAGGAATGACAGCCAAGACTTTGCTGTGTCCTGATTGGGAAGAGTGACATCTTCAGAGTTTGGTGAAACAACAGCAGTCAGAAGCAAGCTCCTCATCCTGGGAGCATGTATGACAAACCCCTAGAGAATGGCTGTCAGGAGCAGCTGGACCCTGCCTTCCCTTTGCCAGTGCCCATGCACTGTGGTACTCAGTGGATGAGATTCCCCAGGAGGTGCTTCAGAGACTTGTTTATACATGTGCTTCACGCTCTAGATTTGATGCTCACGTGAGCAACTAGGAATGTGTTACAAGCAACATACTGAATGTCTTGACCCTTCCTGTGACTAACTCACCTGTGCCTCTGTCCCTTTCTTCTCTCTTGTTGAATTTCATGTTGGAACATTGGGAATTGAGCCCTCATGATAAGGAAACAAAGGAGTAGTCAGCCTTCTGTTAGTAACAAGCCTTCCCTTTTTATGTCTGTCCCATTGTCTCTCTAATAAGGATATTGACATGTTAAGAAGAAAAAACAAATGCTTATCGAGTGCCTACTGATTGGGGTTAATACTAGGCTGATGACACTAAAAAGCCCCAGGCTGCTGACCTGCAGGGCTTCCCCTGGAGGTAGCCTGGGTGTGAGAGGGCTATGATTAGAGACTGTCAGGGAATAGGAAATCAAAGAGCCTCTTGAGTATTATGTGAGTTTTATCTTACACTTCATCGTGGAGCACAGTGGCAAGCTGGACCAGCATGCAGGGCTGAGAGACATGGCTCCAGAGGCAAGCCAAGGGTGGGGAGGGAGAAATCTCGCTCTCCTAAACACAAACTCAAATCTTACAGTGAGTGACACAGTGGAAAGGGAGATTTAAAGGGTTGATGAGGGAATCTAAACCCACTTGATGGAAGAGGAATGAGCAAGCATCCCCCTCTCCTCCCAAGAAATTGCCACACTCCAGTTTTTCTGGTTTTCTTTTTGCTGCTGTAATAGCAATCTCTGATGAAAGCAACATGGGGGAGACACAGTTATTCAAACTCACAGTTCCAAGTTGCAGGGCATCCGGCAGGAAGACACAGCACACCTGAAAGCAAAGAGAAACCACGGCATCCATGCTGCCTGCTTTGTCTCACTTATGCCCAGATAACTTTCTTCACTCTTCTATAGTTCAGGGGATTGGCACGAAATTGTGCCAATCACATGCAGGGTGGGCCATCCCAACTCAGTTAACATCCAGGACAGTCTCTCAAAGCTTTGCCCCATGCCAGCCTTATCTAGGCTGTGTCAGGCTTATAGTAAGAAAGCAGCACTCTGGCCTCTTCAGGGTGCTACAGATAGCCCTGCTTCACACTAGGCTCTCATGTCTAAGCTGTTCCTTGCAGCACGCCGCTTTCTCCTGTCTGTTGCTTTGCAGTGAAGTGCTTCCCAGACACCCATAGTCTGTCCAGATATGAAAGTTTCCCATTATCATTTGCTCTTTACTTTAAAGGGTTAAATGTGATTCTGTTAAGTGTTATATGTATGTAAAAATTTTTTGGTGTGTGTCATAAAGCCTGTTGCCACTATGAAAGATTACAGAGGTCTTTATGCTTTGCTTGAAGACACGCACATGTGTGTGGATGCCTATGTAATTCTATACATATAAATATTTTGAGGTGATTTATTTTTTTCTTTATAAAAGCACCATGTCTATTTTTTTTAGTATATGTAAAGTGATATATAATTATGGAACTGTTAAAAATGTCTGGGATGGAATATACATGTTTTCTGTTTTTCAGATACAATTAAGTTTTATCAAAGTCCTCCAGGACTCTGGAATTCCCAGCACTGCTTCTGTTCCCTTCCCCCAACACACCTCGGACTTGTTGCTGCATACAGTTCAGTTTCTTTCCTCCATCACCTCGGAGCTCTTCTCCTTGTTCCTTCCTCACTGTGCTCATCTTTGAGTTCACGCAGTTCCAAAAGGAGGCACTTGCCTCCCTTCCTCCTGCGCTGGGCCCCATGTGCCTTACCAAATAAACATTTCCTCGCCGGCGAGCTCTACTCAGCCTTGTCCATCCAAGGAGCCTCACCTTGTCTGTCTTGTTCTACACTTACGCCATGTTTTCTGGGTGTCTCTATGGCTACATAATAAGGTCAATATATTTCACGTATCAGACCTCAGAGACAATACTAGGTGTATAATTGATGATTACTGGACGGCCATTGTTAAATCCTGTGGTTGATGAAGCTGTAATTTTACACATTGTATCTACTGAGAAAGTTTCTCTGGCCACGTGTGCCAGCTCAGTGAGAGACTGGAGATGCTGGCCCCAGTGGATCTTGATGCCTGCTCTCTCTCTCTCCAGACCTGCTTTTACTCTGGCTAAAATAGAATGCCCCTGCCCTCTCCCCACTACCATCACTTTGAGACTCCTCTGCTCCACTCTTTTGTCTGCTTCTGCTAAATGTTCTAGGCCCATCCTTGTACTCAACAGTGAGCCTCCTGTCCAACCTACATCACAGGATTACTCCTCTTTCTTCTCTGCTCCTTTGGAAAGTGTAACTGTTTGTTGTACTCAGTTATACAGGGTGACAGTGATTGTTACACAGGCATTATATAGGTAAATGCCTTGTGCTGCTTAAGCTTAGCCAGAAGCTGCTTCCAGAGGAAGGGTTTGATCTTCTTGCATCAGACCTAAGTGTATTTTTTATCTCAAAGTGTCCTCCAATTTCCCCTTTCCTGGGTCAGACTGGCCCCTGACTCTGTAACAAAGCAGGCAGAAGTAAAGCACCATGACTTTGAGCATCTAAAAGTTAAACTAGCTCCATGTCACAGATGCTTCCAGTGGGAATGCCTAAGAAGTGCACCCCGGGAGGACTCTGCCTAAAAAGTCCCAATCGATAACTCCAGCGTCACAGTTTTAAAGGGGCTCCCTAGCTGACTGCCAGTAGACATTGAAATAATCGATTTGATGATGTTTTACACTGTATTTGCCGTTTATCTTCATCTGTGACTTGCATTGATTCTAGACCAAAAGCAGGGCTGGTCATGCTTTAGGTTGTGCAAAACGCAAAAAGACTCCCTTGTGTGTTCTATGGGGTTTGCCTGAGAACTTACGAAAACCTCATCGGCTAATGCTACCTATCCAGGTAACATTAATTTATTAGATGAGCTTATATTTATATGTATATACTTTGTATTCAACTGTCTTTCAATAAGATGGTAACAATAATTGGTTTTTGTGAACTTATATGTGTATACTTTGTATTTGACTCTTTCAATAACATGGTAACTTTATTTAAGCTACTGTCTCAGTATTAAGAATGGAAATACAATAAAAGGGAACCAGTAAGTAGGAAAAAAAATGTTGGTATAGTGGCATGCACCTTTAATCCCAGCACTTAAGGAGGTAGAGGCGGGCAGATCTCTGTGAGCTCAAGGGCCGCCTGGTCTACAGAGTGAGTTCCAGGACAGCCAGAGTGACATGTCTTGGGAAATAAATATTGAAAAGATGTAAGAATGGAAATATTTTTTAGTGAAGGTTGATTTGTGTATGAAGATGAAACTGTCTGGAGGTTTTCCAGAATGGGAAGGAAAATGGGACAACCAAAGCAAATAACAAAAGTTATGAGTATATTACATGAGACGAGACTTGGAGATGCTAAGCAAGATTTCCTGAGAAGCATGTGAAGTTCGCCTAGGCTTTATCTAGATTTATCACCTAGCTAACAGTACCAGGCTACTGGGACTCGCCTTGTTAAGTTCCTTAACCAAGCCTGGACATACAAACTAATGTGGGCAGAGAGATTAAAATGGAAAATATTTTGCCTCTTGCCCTCCAAGGTTAACTTGGTGTCAGAAACTATGGGACATCTCTCAGAATGTCCTAGTGCCCTGGTGAGTCACCCGTTCTTTTGTTTATGGACGTCATGGAGACCCTACCAGGTAGATTTTAACCAGCAGTCATTTTATAAAGAGAAAGGTCCACACAGAGGAAAAATTTCTTCCAGCTTCCCAGAGAAGCCATGGTCAAGGAAAGCCTTTGACTTATTTTCACATAGATGGAGCAACTGATCAAGGCAGTCCCAAAGGAGCCAAGGGCTCCTGTCAATCCCAAGCGACCAAGGCCTAGCCCCTCAACTATTCTCGATGGGAAAGTATACCCAAACTTTCACAATGGCCAGTCTTTAAAGTGTGGGTAACTGATAGTCTGTGTGAGGTAATCATAGCCACTCAGTTATAATAAAATTAAAGGACTCCCATCCTGTTCCTACCCATGGACATAGTACTGTTTGTATCTTCTTGCTAATTTTGTTAGTTTCCTTTGTTTTACAAGGTCTACAGAATCAGACTGAAGCCATGGAAAACCCGACCATCTCATCAGTGAACGGCACTGAAAGGGAGTCTCTGAATGTTCATTGTGAGTGGGTTAAATCTGTAATAATCCCAGTGGGCATGTTACTCAACTGCTGTCTTGCATTTATATGTTCTTGTTTACAAGATGGGCCTGAGACAATCTAACTTTCTGGGTCTGTTGTGCTGATCACCCTTCCAGATCTGTCATACTGATCACCCTCCAAAGCATGAAAGTCAGATAGACTGGAGACCCTCAGCCTCTCTATGCCCCCAGTGTCAGCAGGAGACAGTCAGATTGATTGACTGACAGTTCGGCAGCTACCTATGTATTATTGGACTTGGAGAGCATTGAGGAACACTCCCCTCATTCCCAGAATCCTCTTCCTCCAAAATTGACATTGAAGAGCTACGTAGATATGAGAAGCATCTTGGAGACTGGTGAAGAAAGATCCTCCACAACAAACTTCTCCAAAACTTCAGATACCACAGACTGCCCGAGAAACCCCCTAAGGAAGATGCCAACCCCATCCTGCTGGAAGAGCTACATGAAAAACCACTGGGTCCCCTTCATCATCGAGCTAAATGCAAGTCAATCGGGAGTGTGAGCGATGGCCATACCATTTTGCAAAATTTCTTCCCTTTTTGTGAAATGTTGACAGCTTTCCATGCCTACAATAATTAGCATCCCAGAAGAAATGCCTAGATTCCTGTCTCTAGACACCCCTCCAGATCCCTGAAGAGGGCTGGCCATAACAGTTAGAGACTAAATTCTTGTCACGCTGCTGTGGTTGCTAATGACGGCTGGCCAAAAGAGACGGACATCAATTATTACATTATTTTATCCCCTCCTCACTATTCATTTCTAGCAAAGACCAGTCTTGGGAAAAACAACAAAACAAACAAACAACAAACTAAAACAAATCTTCCCCTTAGCCCGTCTTTTCTGATATAACTACAATGGCTTATAAGCGGACATCAGGTTCCGACATACAAAGATTCCCCCCATAACTCCTCCTGAACCGTCTCAAAACAAACAACCAACTAAACAAAACTTATCTGGAAAGGAAATAATTTAAGGAAATAATTTAAGCAAGGTGAGAGAAAAATAACTATTCAGTGTAGCCAGAAAGAATCAAAAGATGACCTGCTGGGTTGTTTTGTTTGTGAGGAAAACAGAAAGCCGCTAAACATAAAATAATGAATTTTAAAGAAAGGAATAGCTGGATGTTCTATTTATGCTTCTAATAATAAAGGAATGAAGTGAAGTTAAAAAAATACAAAGGCAGAAAAAATGTAAAGCAAATTATAAGCTTTTTTTTAACTTAGTAATTAATTTTAGAAACATAATAATGGAATAATTGCTACAGACGCCTCGGAGGATGCAGAGAGACTGGGCATCTGTGTGAATGAGGATGCCTTTTGCAGAAAAATAATTAGAATAAAAATAATGAGCTCTAGGATGGCCTGGGGCTTTGGAGGGACACTGATCATGTAAACCAAGGAAAATGTGCCCACCTGTATAATACTGTCAGCCTGCTGGGGCTGCTTGGTGACTCTGAGTCTTCTGGGGAACGTGGAAGGTTGACGCCTGCTACCTTGGTGATTCTGTTCCTGCCGTTACACCCTCAAAGGCCATCATGCCAGCCTGGGACCACTGCTCCACTGTTTATTCAGACATATTTCTGGTGTCTGGCTAGCTCTAAGCGCCCATATTTTTTCTCTTTTAATGAGGCTGATTTTTTTCTCTTATTTTGAGTGATCATTTCCAGTTTCACCCTTTCCAATCTTTCTCTAATAAATATTTCTTTTTGACTAGTCTGCATATTTAAAAGAAGATTGGTCGAGCCAAGAATCTGTCAGTTAGGATGTTATTATTTATGCAGAGGGGACATGGGAGAATCTTAGTGACTGATATTTCCTTAGCATCCTCCTAGCTATTAAAAACAGAGCCGTTGTTGATTATATCTGCAAGCCTGAGGTTTGAGGAGGATGTTTCCTGATAAGAACTAAACCTTTCACTTTAAATCTCTCCTTAGAGTCATTTGTTATATAGTCAGAGACACCAGAATGACTGTTAGGTCCACTCTCTACTCAGGAGAAGTGTGTAGCTTCATAGTATACTTGACTTGAGGTACATATCAAACTTTCTGGTCAGTTATTGCTCAGCCTAAAATCCAACACTAGTGATTTTTTTTTTTTTTGCATTCATCCTGTGTTTCAGACTGCTCTAAAAACTATAAGCTCTCTTCACAGGACATGCTAGGGAGCAAAACTCAGGCAAGTTTCTCAGCCGGTTTGCAGATCTGCGTTCCCTCATTGCTTGAAGACAAAGCGTGATTGAGTTACATGTGTGCTGTGTTTGCTGGAAGGAGCAGGGGGTTGTCAGTGGGAGTAATAGAAGTGTTATATCTCTATATTTTCTTGTATTCCTCATCAAAAATACTCCAGGAGTAGATGTTTTGTGCGTGATGTTCATGAGTTCAACAAACTAAATCTTAACCCTTCAAAGAGGTTTGAAACAGTGCGAATTCCTCCAAACCCTCAAACAAAAGAATACAATCCTTAGCTGGAGTCCAAAGTTGTAACAGTAGCACAGGGCAACCTGTCTCCGAACCCGCCCCCACCCCAGCCCTCAGGTGTGCATCAGCACCCCCTCAGCTCACCTGACAAAGCAACAGGCTCTGAACCTCTGCTACGTGAGCAACCATGGCAGGTCTAGAGGTATAATCAAGCTAGCTTTCTGGTTCTCTTGCATGACCTGGCCCTACCATGTTCTTGGGCCTCATTGTAAGGACCAAAAAGAAACCAAGCCAGTTAAATAGGGCTTTCCACTTATTTAGATAATTCTGATGCTTTAGGCTCCTGTGGAATTTTGAGCCTGCTAACAATGTTCAATATTGTTTGTTTTATAAATGTAGGCACCGAGAAAGAATGAGCCATGGGTTGTTTGTTTGTAGAGGCTGGGGCTGCCAGTTCTTTGTCCAGTTCTCCAGGCATTATAGTCTGCTACTTACATAACCAGAAGGGCTGTGTCCAGCGATAAACAGAAATGTTCTAAAGTGATGGCTACCAATGAGTCAGATAAATTACACAAAACGTTCACAAATGCTTTCTAGCTACAGATTTAATATTTACTCTTTTTATTCTGTAACTAATTTCCCTATAAAACATGTTTTTTTTTTCATGCTCCAAAAGGCTTTCAGATTACATTCCAATTAAAAAGGAAAAACTTAGGACTCCTGCTTGAAATCAACAGTGTTCACACTGACTCTGTCTTCTCTTTTAATTTAAACATTTGCATCTGTTTTGCAGAGCAATCTGGGCGAACGGCTTACAGTAAGAAGAATCATAAGCCTGGTTTTAATTTACTTGTGTACATTTTCAAAATTACTGTGCCTGGAGACTTCCAAGACTGATGTTTTTAATAAGTAGAATGTCATGTTATCAGGATTTGTGGGGCCTGGCTATCATTTTTCAGATATTCGTGTATGTGTGTGTGTGTGTGTGTGTATGTGTGTGTGTGTTCGAGCGCTTGCTTTGTGTATGTATATGTGTGTCTGGTATGGTGTGTGTATGGTGTGGTGTGTGTGCATGAATGTATGTGGTGTAGTGTATGTGTTTCTGTGTGATGTGTGTGTGTGTTGGTGTGGTGTGTGTATGAATGTTTGTAGTATGGTATGTGTTGGTATGGTGTGTGTGTGTGTGTATGAATGTGTGTGGTATGGTGTCTGTGTGTATGGTGTAGTGTGTATGGGTGTGTGTGTGTGTTTTCTCTCTTGTGGTTCCTCTTTGTCTCTGAGCACTCTACAGGCACTCTCCCTGCCTTGTCATGGCTAGGTTTCTCCTGATGAAAGGAATTATCTTTCATAGTTTTCTTCTTTGTGTCATGACTCAAAGCACCCCCACCCACCCACACCCACCCCCGTCTGAAAGCTAGTATGTTATTTTTCTCAAGGATTGTTTATTTTGTTCGAGAGTTTTTCTTTCAAAAGTTCTTCCTGTTTTTCTTACTGTGACTGACTTTTTTACACAGAGGACCACGAAGCACACCTCAAGTAGTCAAAGGTACCCTGACATTTTCACTGTGGTTACAGATAAGTGTGTGCCACTTTAAGAATGTGCCCATAGTTGTCAGGAGTTCTCACAACCAAAGCAGTCGTAGTCGATTCTCAAAGTTATACGCCTGGCTCCCTGTACATGTGCACGGTTCTTCAGTGTCTGACCCTTTTAAAAGTTGCTTTATTTGGACTTTCCACGGTGCAGTAGATCTCACTAAGAATTATATTTAGAAATAAGAGTTATCTACTTGGGAAACGATGACTGTGGGAAATAAAATGTTCTGATTTTGTAAATTTAGGTTATCTGGTTCAAATGGGAGCTTTGCTTGTTTTTATTGACAGACCTGTGGGGAAGATGCTTTGTTTTTGCAATGATGAAGATAAGCATGTAGCATGTATGAGTACGTGTGGTGTGGTATGTATTGGTATGGTGTGTGTGTGTGTATGGTATGGAGTGTGTGTGTAAGTGTGTGTGTTGGTGTGTGTGTGTATGAATGTGTGTCATATGGTATGTGTTGGTATGGTATGCATGTGACGTGGCAGGCACATGCTGTCACTGAGCTACACTCTTTCTATCCCCAGACTCTCACTGCTGGTTATTCTTTTCCATGAAAGAAGGTTGCAGTGGTTGACTTCCTGTGCAGAATGAAGAAAGTCCTACATCGTTATTCCTTTCCACACTGTGTGAGGGAGAAAAATGGGATGCCCACCGGGTGTCACTCTCTGAAGGGTGAAGGGAAGGAAGGCACCAGGTGTCTTGCAGCAGTGGGTACAAGTCTATCACATTCACTCTTTCCTGACACCAGTCTCTAATTCTCCCTCCCCCATGCCCCCTCCCCTTTTCTTTTTCCCAAACTTTCCTGATTCAGTTGTGCATGTCTGTGTGGTGTAGGCATGACTGTGTATGTGTATGCATGTGCAAGTGTTTGTGTGTGTGTGCCTGGGTGTGTGTTTGTGTATGTGTGTGCACTTGTGTGTGGCATACACATGTGTATGTGTGTGTTTGGATGTGTTCACCAGTGTTTGGATGCATGTATGTGCATGTGTGTGTACTGATCATCTGATATGTTGCACACTGGATCTGACTTTTAGTGAGCACCGTTTGCTCTTTTGGTGAACTCGTCACTAGGTGTTGAGGTTTTGGCCCAAGCCTTGCTCTTTGGATGTCTGTCTTCTTGTTTGGTTTACCACTTAGGCAGGTCACCTAACTTTATCTATCTGTCTATCTATCTATCTATCTATCTATCTATCTATCTATCTATATCTTTAAGGTTAGGCATTTCTACCTAAATTTGAATTTTTCTCCTGCTCTCCCAAGTTTGATGTTGGAAGGCAAAGACGCTTGATTTAATTTCGGGAGAACTGGGGGTTTGAACCCAGCTCTGCCACTGATTAGCTGGATGAGAAGACATTATTTTCTAGTCGTCTATCTACAACATAAAGAGCTTAGGCGTCATTGATCCTTAAGGTAAGCATGCTCACTTCCAAGCCTGACTATCAAGTTTTATCCCTGGCACCCACATGATGGAAGGAAAGTGCCAACTTCCACAAGTTGTCCTATGACCTCCAAACATGCATGTGTCCACAGAGAGGGACAGAGACAGAGACAGACAGACAGACACACACACACACACAAAGAGAGATAGAGACAAAGAGAAACAGAGACAAAGAGAAACAAAGAAACACATACACAAATACACATGCACACAAGTACACACACACACACACACACACACACACACACACACGGGGGGGGTGAGCAGAGAGAGGAAGAATATGAAGATGTAAAGTTATCTGTGGTTTGTAGAGCTCTGCTTGTTTTTCTGTTGTGGATCTTTTTGTGCTGACTCAGATATCTTTCAATATTCTCTTCCTTGCTAGAAGGTGGGGTAAGTGTTGGTGAATGCCAACACTGTCTAATGCTTCACCATTGGTCGGGCACCTGCACATCACCCCGTTTGGACCCTCATCACTCTGAAATGGATGCTGACAGGCACTTTGACTACAGTCACCTTACACTCATGGAAATGAAGGCACTGAAGGCAACGAATCATTCAAGGGTAACCAGCACATAGAAAAGAGTTAGAAATAACACACTCGTGTGTTAGAAAAGAATTAGAAACCACACCCATGCTTGGGGACTGGAGAGCATTTGCCATTCTTGCAGGGGACTTGGATTTAGTCCATACACTGTCATGGTGGCTCACAACGTCCAGCTCCAAGGGATCTGCTGGTCTCTTCTGGCCTCTGAGGGCCTCAGACATGCACACAAATAGTACATGGTGCAGACACATACATGCAGTAGGCAAAACATTCATGCCCATGAAACAGATAAATCTTTAGAATTAATATTTCTGTATACCTTAAGCTCCATGCCACTGACTTTTTAAATGAACACACATTTTTCTCATTTTTATCTCTCTTAGATTTAATTCCTAATTCTCAATCAACGTGACAGTACTAAAAGCTTTGTAATAAAATATTATGTTACCTGCCTCTCTTTCCTGTCTCCTGGAGAAGGCAGGCTTCACATAGTTTATTCAATGCAGTATAATATTGTTACAACTAGATTTATCAGTTTTGGTCAGGGAAAGGGATTTCCTACTACCACCCAACTATTTCCCGTCTAAAAGACTAGACATAATTTGGGAGGGAAAGGCTGGTCCATGTTTGTTACGGTTCTGTAAGTGCTGGTCATTGCTTGAGGCACTTTGCCAGACTGATTTTTTTTTTCCTCTTTTTGTTCATTTGCTCAGCTTCCTCCAGCCCCTCATTTTTGTTTGATGGTTTGTTTGTTGAGACAGAGTTTTGTGGTACTCAAGCTGTTCTTGAACTAAATATATGAGTTGAGGATGACCTTGAACTCCCGATCTTCCTGCCTTTCTTCCCAAGTTCTCTGATTACGCGTGCTCCAGCTTATTTGCTTGTTTCTACCTTTGTTACATTTCCCCCAACAACTCCAAGACCTGTGACATATCATGGAGTTTTTTCCCAAAGCGTGAAGGGTTTCAAACACTTACATGTCTTATCTTCTTGGATACTCCCTTCCTGGTCCCTGACACCAGGTTGAACTGTTTATGTGTCAGCCTGGGCATAATTGTCTGTCATGATGAGGTATTTATTTATAGTTTCCTTACGATCAGTCTTATCTTCCTTTGTTGTGTTTCCCAAGGAAACACTGGGAAATACATTTTTCTGAGTGCTTGAAAATGAAAATGCAATCATTCTCTAGTGATAGATGGTTGGGTAGAGAATTTTTGATGGAAAAGTTTTTTTTTATTTGCATCTTGCTAGTTTTGTTGTTGGTAACTTTAGTGATGTTCTTATTTCCAGTTGATTGCATCTGTCTTCCTCCCTCAATTTCTAAGACTTTGTTACTGTGTTAGGTCAGGTCTTACATCAAGAGACTTAGGCACTTTGAGGAGCTAATGTAGAATTATTATTATTATTATTATTATTATTATTATTATTATTATTATTGTTGTTGTTGTTGTTGTTTTTATTGCTCTTCCGGGTGCTGTAGGTGAATGTGCTAGCACAGCAGCACTGTAAGCATGTGAATACTCCTCCCTCTCATGCATGATCATTATCGCCTCCTTCAGTCCTCTTCCTGAAAAAGTGGGAGCTTACATCTGTGATCCTGGTTTTCAGGAGGCTGAGGCAGGAGAGTTGTTGCAAGTTGGAAGCCAGCATGGACTACATAGTGAGAACAGGCCAGTTAGGCCTATAGAGTTGGAGAGTCTGGCTGGCTTTTAAAAAAAACCCGAAACTGGGCTGGAGAGAGCTCAGTCGTAAAGAGCCTCAATGCTCTAGCAGAGGACCTGAGTTCAGTTTGCAGCACCCACACAATGGCTCACAGCAATCCGAAGCTCCAGTTCCAGGGGATCCGACACCCCTTTTCTGGCTTTCTTGGGCACCAGGCACACACATGTCGGCAAAACACACACACATATAAAATAAAAACAAATCTTTAGAAAAAACACTGAAAAATTAAAACAGTCGAAACCTAAATTTATAAATAAATGAGTTTTCCTGCCCCCCAAAAGCCCAACAATATCAACACAAAAAGTGGAAAAAAAAAAAAAAAAGAAACGAAGAAGTGTAATTTTACCCTCTAGTCCCTCATTTTTATTTGTTTGTTTTTGTGCTATGTTCCCTCGCCATCCCCATCCCCGCATCCCCTATTCCAGTTCTTTGTTCCCAAATCTTTCCATTTCTACTTGATTTCATTTTCCCTAATATCTTTCTCTCTCTCCCTAACCCCTGGTTTCTATTTTGTATGTCTTATGAAACTTTACTGTCCTTATTTCATAAAGAGTTATGAACAATGCATCAGGTTAGGGCTTGCTGCCCAGCAGACTTCCTTTTAGGATAAGGCAGAGGCTCGTCAACTGGTCAGGTGACTCCAGATGACTGTATCATTTTATCTTGGAATACCTCCAGTTCTGTGTAATCATCTTTCAGTAGTCTGGTGGTGTTCTGCAAACTAGTAAGAAAATGTGCTGTTCAGATGTAGACTTCCCCCATGTTTTAACATTTTCAACCCTGTATCTAACTTATGCCTAGTGTTTTGCTGGCATTTCAGGTCTGGAGTCTTTGTCTTGGTTCCCAAAGAGATTGAACTTTGTATATTGGTTTGGGATTAGAATAGTCTTTCCCTACTTAGGGCCTGGAAAGGACTAAGACTTGTGGGAACAGAACTTATGATGGGGGGAGAGAAGCTATGGAGTCACATGATGAATCCTGAGAACTCCAACTCCAGGGACCAGCATCAGGGTGCAGGTCTGAGTTTATTGCTTAGCACGTAAGTTTATATACAGTGTTTGAGACAATCCCAAGCCCCTATATGCTCGGCCAATTGTATCTCACCACAGGGTCATCATGCCCCAAAGGAGTCGGTAGTGTATCCTCACCGGTGAGGACTTCTGTGAAGACTAGAAGTAGCCACCACTCTGAACTTGATTCCTTTTTTGCTATCTTACTGCTGCGCCTGGAGCCATCTTAGATCCAATGCCACCTTCTGCAGATCAGGACTCTTTGAGGAGTTGCAGGAGCCTGTGGTGCCTCCATCTCACATTTTCCTTCCCAAGGTTGACCTCGACCTTCCCAACAAAGAGCCCATTCTTCGCCCTCAACCAATTCCTCTGTTTTTATCCTAGAATCCAAACTCTGCCTCCTGTGGTATCTGTTTCCTTACATGGAAGCTGTCCTGGGCCCTTTAGACTCATTTCTACTTGCTCATCTTTGCAGACATGTACATCGCTTCCCTCATTGATATTTCTAAATGCATGGCCACTTCTGATCATTAATGAAATCTTTCCTCATTTTCTTTGTCATTGTGAGCTGATACCTTTAAACTCCAAAACGGAGCAAATGTGCTTCCAGTTACAGGAGCAAAACCTTTTCTGCTCGTGTTGTTGAGGTTTGCAGAGGGAGTAGTTGTTGGTGCTGTATTTATTTGAGTCAGGGTTTTACTACGTAGGACAGGCTGGTCTTTAACTAGAGACGTCCCATGTCTGCCTTCCCGGTGTTGGGCTTACAGACGTGCACTACCATGGAGATGGATATGCTTGATTCACGTTGCTTAAGAGGAGTCATAGTCTGTGCCTTTTAAAAATAATTAAATTTCACAAAAGGCAAATTTGTACAACCGAGTCTTCGCAATTTATTATTTGGGGGAGAGGGTGGGGCAATACATGTGAATATTTAGAAAGAAAAATTGAAGAATGCTCATTTTATTTTCAATTAAAAATTATATTAGCCCAGCATAGTGAATTTAAAAATCTTTGGATTTATTTCTCTGGATTTACTTATAACAATATGTTTGAAATGTGTTAAGTAGAAAAATTGGCAGGAGGAGGAGTGGTGTGTGTGTTTGCAAGCATGACAGCAAGAGAGAAGGATGGAAGAAAAGAACGGGTCCAAGAGGAAGCAGAATCTTAGGTTTTGGTTGGGAGGGTTTGATGTTTCAGATTATAGCTGTACACACATCTTTCATGTCACTGATATTTGTTATATTTAATATTTAAATCTGACTTTTTCTTTATTCCCCAATCTTAGAGTCCATCTAAGTAAGCTCTCTTATGGTCTTAAAGATGCTGCCCTGCTAGCTTGGTCCTGTGATGGTGTTTCCAGCTCTTGGGACTGAGCTGTCTGCTCACTTCCGGTTCACTTCCTTTACTTCCGGCTGCTTCCAGAGGTCTCACGTGAGTCAATGGTGAACAAGTCTGAGCAGAGCTCACCCCTCAGTCAAGCCATTCTTCCTTCTTTAGTCTGAATAGGAGCTTTTGCTTTTCCAGTAACAAAATTCATTAGCAGTGGATTTATTTTCCCCTGTTCTTTAAAAAGTATCATTTGAATGTCCTCTGAACAGGTTGACAATGGGAACTCTTAGGGTTTGGTCTACCATATCACAAAACTTTCCAGTATACATGTAAGTGAAACATAAAACCCCAAATATCCAAGGGTCCTGATATTAGTTAATTATTGGAGAACAAATGCACTTATATTTCCTCTTGGAGAAATTGATTCTCAACAATTTAATTTTACTGCAGTAAAACTGACTTTTGCCCTCTTTCCTCTTTGGGGGTTATTTTTAACCCTCTTAACAGAGTGATGGATGCCGTTACCAGTCCTGTGAATTACTTCCGTGTTGTTTAGCCTGCTAAGATGTGACAACCTGGAAGTTTAAACATTGTTTTGATCATGGAAGACATGGAAATATCAGCAAGACGCTATGCGGGCTTTGTCGATGTCACTTAAGTTTTCTCTGTTTATATCCGCAGATTACATGACATGCATGTGTATTAGGAGCTTACACAAGATAGACCTATTCAAAGGTAGACATTACCTCTATTCATTTTTGCTTTCTGTACCTTAAACTCATCATAGTTGCTCATAAAACGTCAACGGAAACAGTTCAAAGGAGAAAAAGGATATAGTGAAAGCAGAAATTCTGTGTGATCCTTATGCGAATACTTTCATATGAATTTAATGTATTCAAATCTATTTGAAAGGTAATATTCAGAGGAGTCCTTGGGGGCTGCACGTTCAGGGTACAATGAATTAGGACGGTGGTCAGATGGCAAAAGACGTGTGTTTTTAATGGACAAATCCTTTGCTCAAACACAGGCTCCAGTCCGTGTGTGGCTGAGCTGTGATCTCTCTTGTTACAGAGGCAGATTCTAGGTACCCTTTGAATTACCTTTATTCAACAGAGGCCTTAAGAATTGGTCACTTTCCACAAGTGACGCTACAGTAGTCTGACAGTGACGCTACGTTGGACAGAGAAAGATGTGGCCGACTTTAAACTTCAGCTGGTAGAAAGAGAAGAAAGGAATGGCCAATGAGATTGTCCACCAACGGTGCATCCTAAAGAGTTTGGATTTTCTTTTTCGGTCACTGGAATTAAAAGGAGTGGCCTATAACAAGATTCTCTTAACTCCACCCCCTTCTTTCTGAACTACACTGGAATGTGGAAAAGGTGTGAAAGAGGCAAGCACCGAAGTTTAGGCTTGACAGGGGTGGGGTAGGATAGGGGTGGGGTGGGGGTGGGAATGGCTCGCACTATTGTGCTCTGGAAATGGATTTGTCTTTTTTTTCTACCATTGAGAATCAGTTGTCTTTCTTCTTTTGCGAATGAGCCTTTTTTCCTGGACCTTAGTTTTCCTATTAAGTCATTGCTGAGGTATTTGCAAACCAAGCCTGCACTTATGTTTTATTCGCCAAAGGAGAACAAAGCAGCTGCAAATAGAAGTGGGCTGCTAAACACTGGAAACGCACACAAGTTAGAGGACTTGATCCGTTTCTGCCACCAACACGCATCTCAGCCTTTGTCATGCTCTTTCCTCGTGTGCGAAATGGGGTTAATAGAGGATTTTCTCCGTGAAGTGGGATGATGGAGATTAAAAGAGATGACGTGGGTACATCATTCCCAAACATAAACGCGAAGTGAATCTTAACAATAATATTATGACTGTGGCAACAACCAAAACTTTTCTGCTCCAGCTGTCAGAAATGTCTGGTGAGTTTCACATTCTTGTTCGTACCGCCTGCTCCTTGGTGGAGCTCCAACAATACTCGAGGGTGCTTGCCTGCAATTTGTGCGCCGCTTCCCCTCAAGGGTTCAGCTAAAAGGCCCGTATAGAGAAAGCCCAAAAGTAGAAGGCACGTCTCAGCTATGCCATTAAATCTTGGAAAGTCATCTCAAGGAAGAAAGAGAATTCCGCTGAAAACGGGAAAGGGCCCTTTCTGGAAATCACTTCTGCTTTTCTGAAGAAGAAGAAGAAAAAAAGCCCTGATGTCGCAATATTTTTCAAGACAGAATAGTGTCCCAAACGAAGGAGGAAACACAGACAAGAGAAAAGAAGATTTGGTGGGGTTCCGAGGCAGAGTCGGGAGGGGTGGCGCTCAGGCAGTTCTTTGTTGGGTATGGGGAACCCCGATTCCATGATAAAGAGCTGCCTGCGGCTGAGGTCTCCCCACGGGAACAGCTTTGCGTCCCACACAGCCCCTCACCCCGCTCCGTCCCGCCCCTGCACCCCACAACGTGGACAAACCGCGGTGCCTTTAAGACTTTGCTGGCTGCACATGCTCAGCTCTTTGTGTGTAGTTGGGAGTTTTTAAGAAAAAAAAAAAAAAAAAAGAAGAAGGAGAAGAAACGTGCAGGAGGCCGGGGGAGCGCTGGGGGCGGGCGCCTCACTTTCGCAGCCACGGCCCGCGGAGTGCAAGGTTGCCTTCCCGCCGAGTCAAGAGTGGGTTTCTCCTCCGTGGGCTCCGCGGCGCGGGCCACACCTGGGGATGCACTCCCAGCGGTGTCCGCCGGCCGGGTGGGCGCGCGGGGGAGTCCCGGGTCCCCGTCAGGGGCCGGGCGAGACCACCGCGCCGGGACCTAGGGGGGACAGCCAGGAGCGCGCGGGATGCGCGAGGCTGCGGAGACGTCCCTCCGCAGCGTGGGCTGCGGCCGCGGCCACGATGACCGTGTCCGGCGGGCTAAGGGAAGTCGGCTGCTGCCGGGCCTCGGGCTGGCGGGAGGGCGGAGGGGCACCGACCGCCACCCTCCCCTCCCCGCATGCTCGTGTTGGACGCGCCCAGCTCAGGGGCTCCCGCGCGGCCCCGCCCTCCCGGGCGAGCCTGGGCATTCGGCGCGGGCCGCGGACGAGGCGGGGCCGTGCGGGTCCCCTCCCCCTCCCCGCCCGGTCCCCTCCCCCTCGGGTCCCCTCCGGAGCGCAGGGCTCCGCCGGCTCTCCGCTCCGCTCCGCTCCCGGAGCTGCGGTGGCTGCAGGGTTCGGCTTGCCGAGGACAAGGTCAGGGGAAGCGGGCGGCGATGCCCGAGCGTGACTGGAGGCAGCCGACCGGAGGCCGCCGCACCTGGGATCCGTCGCTCGGGACCGGACAGCGGGACGGGGGTCGGCGCCGTTGAGAAGCCGAGGAACGGCAGTGGCTGCGGCGAGGTCCTCTGCGGCCGGGATCCCCGCTCAGCCGCATCCCCGTGCGCGCCCGCGAGCGCAGCCCCGCCGGGCCGGGACGCCGGGGAAGATGGAGCCGGGGGTCCGGGCCCGCTCGGGTGCCCCGCAGCCGGCCGCCCCGGTGCTGTGGAGGGCTCGGCCGGCGGGCGGCGGGGGCGCCTCCTCCTGGCTGCTGCTGGACGGGAACAGCTGGCTACTGTGCTATGGCTTCCTCTACCTGGCGCTCTACGCTCAGGTGTCCCAGTCCAAGCCCTGCGAGAGGACTGGCTCCTGCTTCTCGGGTCGCTGTGTCAACTCCACCTGCCTGTGCGACCCGGGCTGGGTAGGGGACCAGTGCCAGCACTGCCAGGGCAGGTTCAAGTAAGTGCCACCGCGGGACCCCAAGCCTCAGCCCTGCCCCGCCAGCGTCGCTCCCTGCCCCACTCTAGCCTCGGGGTCCCCGGGTCTCCGAGCTCAGAGCACCCGGGAGGGGGCCCGGCGCTGCGCCCCTCCAGCTTCGGGCTGTCCTGGGGAGCTCCAGCCGGCGCCCAGCCCGGGTTGACTCGGTGCTTTCCGCACGTCCTCAGCGGCTTGTCATCCTCTGCGCAGAAAGAATGTTCTCACTCCAATTGGTGCCAAACTCCACCAATTAGGACAGTATCTGTTTCCGTCGGAAACGATGGAAATAACTCATGAAAAATCCATGAACGTTGTGAGAAGTCAGAGGCGTCAGGGTTTAAAGTTGTGGCCCAGCTCCTTCCCCGTGCTGTTCCTCTGTAGTCATACAGCACGCCTCAGTTTAGTAATCGAGTGTGGTAAATAGGGTTTACGATGGGTAAACTACGGCCTGTACCTTATTATAAGTTTCTAGGTCGGTCCTCTCATCCATTACCCGTAAGTCTATAACTTACTGGAATTTTACACCCCCTATTCAGAATCTACAGAGAGAAATCCAGGCAGCAAATTTAAGTTAACTCGATCAAGGTTACGCAGAAATGCTGAGTCGTGATTCCAAACCAGCCAGCTTCACTCTAGAATATGCATTTAGAGGTGTTGAGTTTGTTAGGATAGTCATGGCTTCGCGTGACTTTTGACAGGTGTATGAGGACAGCAGTTTGGTTTTCCCGAAACTGGAGGTGCTAAGGAGCTTGAATCTCTGGGGTAGAGACACCTCTCCCTATTGTCTGATGCTTATTAGATTTCTGCCCCTATAAAAAGAAGTGGGGTAGCTGTTGGGAAGACGGAGAAATGGGTTTCTCTCAGAAACTGCAGGAAAGCGGTCATTAAGAAAGGTTGTCCTAGATATTTAACATGAGGTTTATAGCCGATTGTGGTTTAATAGACTAAGAAGATGGTTACTAGTATTTATTGTGGAGATGAAAGCAGAATCTAGGTAAAGTATCGCTGGCTTTGAGACAAAGGTAAGAATATGGCTGACAATATATTTCAGGGTAGTTTCCTTGGAGTTTTAATCGCAGCCCATTTTTCTTTACTTTCTTTTCCACATTTTTTACTCTTGCTGGCTAGAGTAACGCCCCTTAGTCAGTGTTAAAAATGTTTGTTTTAAAATGACACTTTGAAAATTTAAGTAGATTTTATTCTTTACTTTTTGGTTTTGGAGGGAGATCTTAGGTGAAATTTCATACAATTGGTTTGGAGCAGTATTTCCAGAGTTCAAAGTTTCAGAAATTAATACATAAGTTTTACCGATGCCCTTAAAGTAATTTAAGAGAGGAACCAATTAAAAGTCTAAAAACTGTTTTACAATGAGAAAGAGAGATCCGGTTAAATTATGCCTCATGGGTAGCATTGTTTCCTCTGGCTGTGATAGTGTCAGCCAGCCCTTTTACCTATTAAGAGGATATCATATTTTATATAAATATATATAAAAAAAGCTACATTCACTTTTCACAGATTTCTACAGAGTAGGATCGTTTGAATCGTTTGAAACGGTTTTGGTGGTGAGTTTGCTCCATGTATCTAAAGAGTCTGTGCAGTGCCACGGTCTGAGCTCTTCAATCTGTCCTATGTTTTGTAGTGAGGATGCTTGTCAACAGCTAGATCAGCACTCTGTCACTTCTCTTAGATGTTGTCCCAGTTAGTCAGAGAAATCACCCAGATCAAGTTAAAAGTAGACCAAATAACACTGAAAGATGTTCATGAACTAGATGCATTGTTAACAGAAGGAGAGTAGATACACTTAAATGAGGTTAAGTTCTGAACTTACTGCATATTCATCCTTGGGAAGCTGTTATTCCCATGATTCAAGTACTGCTTAATTTTCCTATGAAATAAAAGTTATTAGAGTAAATATACATAGTACACACCTGAGTTTTCTCAGGCATACTTTTAGGGGCAAAGAAAGTATATTTGATGTTAAAGACTGCGGACATTTAGAAGAAGTACAGAACTATTCTTGGTAAAGTACATTGTGAGCTATGAACAGTTTATTTGGAGACGTGTTTTCATGGGAAAAGAACTGAACTTGACAATTATCTCTCAAGTTTTTACTAGGTTGAACAATAGCAGCCGTGCACATAGTCGTGAAAAGTGATTGATTAATCTTAGTAAGCAGGTGTCAAAATTAATTGGTATGTTACCTTAGTCTTTTTCTATCATAGATGTTGCAGCTAGGGAATGAAGCATTCTTCAAATGCCTTTTTGCATCTGAAGATTGTCATTGGGGTAGAAATGTAGGAGCAGACTGTATCAGAAGTGATACCCCAGATCTCCTGGCATTCATTGTAGCCTTTTGTTTGTTTCCATTGGAAAAGAATAAAACCTTCAAAACTGTAAGACATTTCTGACAAAAGCAAACCAGAATTACCACTCGTTTTCACTAATGCCAGACTAAAGGTTTTAGGAGTGAGACTCAGAAATCACCCTGCCAGTTTGAAATAGAATCGAGATTATGGTAGACCCTAATTGAAATTTTATTTCAGTAGCATTGCATAACATTAGTCTGGAAAACATTCTGATGTAATCGATGGATAATAGTATGGATGATGAATGATATTTTTGTTAGAAGCTGGTTAAATTATTTTTGTAGAGCAGTTGAAAGTCTTATTTATAAAAGTTGATATTTTGTGTTGAAACTTAGACTTTGGTTCTGCTACTGTAGCTTTGGTTCTCATTACTAATCTCTTTCAATCTGATGTTGGAAAATACGTTACTGTATGTGAATTATTTGTAAATATATAATTGTAAGTATTTATGTATGGGATACTCTAAAAATCATTAAGTTTATTCTGTACATAATTTTTAGACCTTCTGGTTAGTCACATTTGGATTCTGAAGAGCACATATTTATGATGGAATAATATTTTTAATAACTGCTATAATAGTGAGAATATACTGTGAAGAAGTGGGATGTTTTCTATCAACAAAAGAGGCAAGATTAGAATTTGTAATTATTTTTTCTAAGCTACTTTTTTTTTGAGATAAGGTATCTACTGATTGTAGAACTCACTATGTAGACCAGGCTGGCTTTGAATACACAGAGATCCTCCTGCCTCTGCCACCATACCAGGTGTAAGCTACTCTTAAAATGATATATTTATATCTAATCTATATTGTTAATGACAGGAAACCTTTGAGTAATGTGAACAATTGAATGTCCTCTGTCTACATGTCTTCATCTTCTAAGTAAATTTTTAATAGATAATTTATATTATCATTTATATTATGAAGACATGTAATCCCGTAGTAGGGATTTAAATTAATTTAAATGGATCGTTTAGTCTAAACTGTGAAGTAGATATCTTCCTTTTGTTTCTATTATTCGGCTTCTTAAGCGAATCAGATTACTCCTCCTCTTGTTCTCTCAGCTCCTTGTGAATCCGTTTGGCCTTGAGGTACTTGACACAGTCCTTACTTCTTTCCTGTCTAGTCTTTGCCCAGGTAATTAGTGATGAGCTGTCTAATCTTAGCCTGGCTCCTTTTTCTAAAGGAGGCTTTTCTGACAACCCAGTCAGTCATGCCTTATTACATAATGCTGTAGCACAGTTTTCCCTACTTAATGCTTTTAAACAAAGTAGTAATTATTTTTTTCTTTAACTTGACACACAAGAGACTACAATCCCGTCTCATTAATTTTTTTCCTGTGGCCAGACATGCGCTCTGCAAGTGCCATGCTGAGTTGCAGTTTAAAATTTACTTTTTGAAATATGTGGTGTATGTGCACATGTATGTATGTGTGCATCTTTATATATGTTCATCTGTGTATGTGTGCATGTATGTATGTTTGTATGTGCATGTATGTGTGCTTTGTGTGTGGTGTATATGTGTGTGTATGTGCCCATGTTTATGTGTATATGTGGTATGTGTGTTGTGTGTATGTGCACACACGCATGTGTGAAACAAGCAGTGTAGAAGAGGGCTCCAGAGTCCTGGGAACCAGAGTTACAGGCAGTTGTGAGCTAGCTAACATTCAGGGTACTGGGAACTGAACTCAATTCCTTTGCAAGAACAGTATGTGTTTGTAACCTCTGATCTGTTTCTGTAGCCCCTGAGCTGTAATTTGTAATGTAGAATTTGGGAAGTTTTGAATTACATCTATACCTATGAAATGATCACAGGAATAATGACCATGAAAAGAGCAATCCTGCCCAAAAGTTTCTAAAACCTCCCTTTCCCTCCTGTTGCTTTTCCTTGTCTCGCAGAAACTGTTGATCTTTGTTCTCTCAGTACAGATTCGTTGGTGTTTTCTAGAGATTTTTTTTGTAAGTGGAATCATGTGTTACATTTTTTCTTTAAACAGCTTCTTTCACTGTGTATCATTTTGAGCCTGGTTCTGTGCCTTTTATTTCTGAACAGTTTCTGATTTGTGGACACACCCATTTTGCTCTTCCTTTTGCCCTCTGATGGATCTTGGGTGGTTTCCAGTTTTTGACTATTCCTTATAAAGGGAGTGAACTCCCTGTAGAAGTCTCTGTGTGGACTTAGGCTTTCATTTCTCTAGGAGAAATAGTGCAATGTCTGGATCCTATGGTAAATATATGATTAATTGTTTTTTAAATTAAAGAAATTTTATATGCATGAACATTTTCCCTCCACATACATATGCACCCCCCCCCCCCAGAGGCCAGAAGAGGGTGGCATATCCCTTGGAACTGGAGTTAGGGACAGCTGTGAGCGCTGGAAATTGAACCTGAGTCCTGAGAGAACAGCCTGTGTTCTAAACTGCAGAGCCATCTCCCCAGTCAAATATAGAAACTGTTTTGCAGGTAATCGCTCACCTTCTCAGGTAGTCATGAGAATGTCTTGTTAATTCACATTCTTATCAACATTTGTCTGTTTAAATTGTCACAATTCTAATGGGTAAGTGGTATGTCACTGGCCTCTTTTTAAACGTTCATTGTGTGTGTGTGTGTGTGTGTGTGTGTGTGTGTGCACTCATGTGACAGACCATAGTACATGTGTAGTAGAGGTCAGGTGACAGTTCCATCATGGGATTCTGGGATGGCACTCAGGCTGTCAGAAGTAGCCATTACCCTGCTGAGCTGTCTCCTTGGCCCTCACTGGGCTTCACTTTGCATTTTCCTTACAACTAATGATACCGGATATCTTGTCTTGTACCTACTTGTTATCTGATTGTCTTCTTTTGTGAGGAAACTTTCAAATCTTGTGCATATTCAGTTTCCTCCCTTATTTTTGATTTTTATTTCTTTCATTTATTGTATAGTTCTTTATCATTTGGAAGTATTTTCTACCAGGCTGGGGCTATCTTTTATTCTATTTATTTTTAATTTGTCTCTATTTTCTAAAAATCTTAATTTAATTTCTATTTTAAAAATTAATTAATTTATTTTATGTATGAGTACTTTATCTGCATGTATACCTGAGTGCCAGAAGAGGGCATTAGACCTCACTATAGATGGTTGTGAGCCACCATGTGGTTGCTGGGAATTTAACTCAGGACTTCTGGAAGAGCAGTCAGTGCTTTTAAACGCTGAGCCATCTCTCCAGCCCCTAATTTAATTTCTTATTTTTTTTAATGTGTCTCTGTATATGAGTGTGAGCATGTGGTGTGTGCATGTTAGTGTATACATGTGTATGCATTTGAGTGTGCACGTGTGTACATGTGAGTATATACATGTGTACATGTGAGTGTATACATGTGAGTGTGAGCATGTGTGCATGTGAGTGTATGCATGTGAGTGTGTGCATGTGAGTATCTACATGGGAGTGAGTGCATGTGAGTGTGTAATGCCCATGGAGGGAGGAGGCATTATACTTCCTCTGGAGCTGGAGTTGCAGGTGGATTTGAGCTGCCTATCATGCTGGGCACTGAACTCTGGTTTTCTGCAAGAGCAGTACTGTTAACCACTGAGCCAGCTCTCCCACCCCTTGGGGTGCCTTTTCTTTCTCTTAATACTTCTTGTCAAATAACAGAGGTTTTCACTTGGGCTGGTTTTGGTGCTCCGGTAACGCTGCTCTCATAGAATGGAGCCTCATTTTTTTGCTGGAAGAACTTTTGTGGAATCTGCATTATCTGGTAGAATTTACCACTTGTCTTAGGGGTTCTGTTGCTGTGATGAATACCATAACCAAGAGCAGCATGGGAGAGAAGGGCTTATTACATCTTACAACTCAACAAGTTGCACTTGTCTTTGAGAGAAGTCAGGACAGGAGCTCAAGGCAGGAACTAGAGTAGAAGCCATGGAGACACTGCTCACTGACCAGGTCTCCCTAGCTTGCTCAGCCACAGCTCACAGGCATCTGCCCAGGTGTGGCATTGCTCACACTGGCCCGGATGCGCCTGTACCAGTATAAGTCAAGAAAATGTCCCATAGACTTGCCTATAGGCCAATTTGATGGAGGAATTTTCTCAATGGAGGTTTCCTTTTCCCAGATTCCTCTAGCTTGTGTCAAGTTGACCAAACCAAACCAAACCAAACGAAAACCAAACAACTCCCTGCAACAAGCAAACAAACAACAGCAACAACAACAACATAACAACTAGTATACCATGGAAGCCCTTTAGGCCTGGAATTTTATTGGTTCTCCAGAAATAATAGAGGAAATTCTACATGATCTTGGTCTCAGAAGTGACTTCTTATACATGTCCCCCAAAGCACCGACCTCAAAGTCCAAACAGACATACCAGACTGTATTGTGGTAAAAAGTGTCTGTTGCAGGGAGCTACACCAAGGTCCCCACTGCCCCGTGGGAGTGCCTGTCTTCTGTGGGTGAAGCTCAGGGATGGTAAAGCTTTCCTTGGGGTCTGAGTGAGAACAGTTGATCAGTGGGACCAGAACTAGCAATCGAAGCTCTGAAGCTTCATCTTTCCAGATGCTTACAGCCAGAGGCTTCTTACAGACACCTGCTGAGTCCAGCTAACCTCTCCCCTCTGCTCTACATGATCGATACTGAGGTTCTGGGTTGTGGCTGTAGTAGGTGCCACCCCATCATAGTGTGCAAAGCAGGTTTTGGCAAGAGCTAATAAGTAATAGACTAAAGCCAAACTCTACGGATTGAGAAAGAATTATAAATCATACATTACATGAAGGACTCCTGTCCAAATTAAGAAATGCAAACAACAGGGAAACTACCTGTTTAAAAGCAGGCAATAGACTTGAATTCTCTTAAGACACACAGAAGACCAAAAAAAAAAAAAAAAAAAAAAAAAAACAAAAAAACAAAAAACCCACAAAATTTATGTTCAGCATCTCTAAGCATTAGGGAAATGCAAATTAAAACTATAATTACCTCATACCTGTTAGAAAAAGCTATTATTGAAAAGATGAAAGATACACGTGTTGGCTAGAATGTGAGGAATCGGAAAACTGTTTAGTGGAGATGTAAATTACTTCATCCATTTTGGAAATAGTGGGAAGGTTCTTTAAAAAAAAAAAAAAAAAGAAAAGAAAAACTTGAAAATAGAATTACCGTGTGATTCAGCAGCTCCAGTTCTGGCAGTATGTCTGCAATCCTACTTTTGCTGCAGTGGCATTCACAGTGGCCCAAACTTGGGAGAATATGAGTGCTTATCAGTAGAGTTAGGGGCTGGAAAAGGTGGCTTGCAGAGGCTGAACGGAAATGACATCATTTGCAATATAAAATACATTGTAGCAAGTGGATAAGGCAGGCATAGGAAGAGTAATAGCCCTGATCTCAGTTACAGTGGAGCTGAACTCATCACTTGGGTTGCTTAGGAGACGGATGGGCTGGGTAAGGAAAGGGGCGTGGTTGGCAAATGGTGTGACGTGTGTGAGGTTTCAGATGAGAGGAAGTCCTGATGTTCCCTGGCACAGCAGGGTGATTTATGTGTATTTTAGGATCCTTAAAGTTGAATTGAATGCTCTTATCATGCAAAAAGCTAAGTATGAGGGGCAAGAGGTATGTTAGTGTTTTATTTATGTGTGTGTGTGTGCTCACGCGCGTGTGTGCATAGGCACACGCACATATGTGCATGTATATACATTCTTTTGACAGCTAGAGGGTAGCCCTGGGCATTCGGTATTGTTCCTCACATGCTGTCTTTCTTTCTCTCCTCCCTCCCTCCCTCCCTCCTTCCCTCCCTTCCTCCCTCCCTCCCTCCCTCCCTCCCTCCCTCCCTCCCTCCCTCCCTTTCTTTCTCTCTCCTCTCCTTCCTTTCTCCCCCCTCCCTCCCTCCCTCCCTCCCTCCCTCCCTCCCTCCCTTCCTTCCTTCCTTCCTTGAGACAGTGTCTCAGTGAGTATGCTAGACTGAATGGCCAATGAGCCCTTGGAATCTGTCTCTGCCTCCCTAATTCTGGGATTATGTGTTCTTGTCAACAACCCTAGCTAGCCACCTTCCCAACCATAGTGTATACATGTTGAAATGTCGTATTGTTCCCAGAAATATATACAAGTAGTGTTTGCTAAAAAATGCAAAACACCAAAGATGTACCCAAAGAACTGGCAAATAATATTTCAACTAGAAAATCTGTTTTGAGAAAAACACCTTGGGCTGGATACATACTTCATGTGGTAGAGTGCTTGCCATGGAAGTGTGAGGATCCAAGTTCAAATCTCGGAACTCACATGTTAGTGTGTGTTTGCCCACAAAGTATCTCATGCAGCCACAGGATTGTTGGGCTCTGAAGTTAGGTATCCATGTGTGTATAGCTCTTACCATGGAAACGTATTTCCTGCCCAACAAAGTATTTCTATGAAAGGTTGCGTATTAGACACCTACTGCTTTGTTGCTCAGATGGTTTCTGTGCTCTCAATGTGGTCTTTGTAGTATGTTAGCAGTGCTAGTGTTAATAAATGGGTGGAGCCGTGTTCCCAGAATTCCTCATTTGTGCAGACAGTTGGCCAGTAGTTGGCAAGAGTCTTAATCTAAATTAATGTGTCTCTGCTTCTTAGATCAAGAAGAGGCATATTGTAGTATATAGTAGTTGGGTGTAGTAGTTTACAATTATAATTGCAGAATTCCATAGTTTGCAGCAGGAGGATTTTCATGATTGGTAAGGCTAGCCTGGGCTATGCAGAAAGTCCTAGGCTAGCCAGAGTTATATTGCAAAGACCTGTTTTAAACAATTCAAAGTTTGAAATTTAGAGTGCATTCTGCAAACTTTGTCTAATAGTTGAATTATGTGTTACTTAATCTCTGGAGATCTGCACAGAGTGGCAATGTGAGGGTGTTTGTGGTCAGTTGGCTGTGGGGTTTTAAGACTCTTGTTTGTAATAGTTCCAGATGGTGCATAAGTTCAAAGTGTAACAGCAGCGCTTTAAGGTGACAGTTGGAAGAAGTAAGAGGAGATCGAGATTTGAAAAACGAAGTTCTTACTGTGGGGTGTGAGTGGGCTCTGACTGTGAGGTGTGAGTGGAGAATCTTACTGTGGGGTGTGAGTGGGCTCTGACTGTGAGGTGTGAGTGGAGAATCTTACTGTGGGGTGTGAGTGGGCTCTGACTGTGAGGTGTGAGTGGAGATTCTTACTGTGGGGTGTGAGTGGGCTCTGACTGTGAGGTGTGAGTGGAGAATCTTACTGTGGGGTGTGAGTGGACTCTGACTGTGAGGTGTGAGTGGAGATTCTTACTGTGGGGTGTGAGTGGACTCTGACTGTGAGGTGTGAGTGGAGAATCTTACTGTGGGGTGTGAGTGGGCTCTGACTGTGGGGTGTGAGTGGGCTCTGACTGTGGGGTGTGAGTGGAAATTCTTACTGTGGGGTGTGAGTGGAGATTCTTACTGTGGGGTGTGAGTGGGCTCTGACTGTTGGGTGTGAGTGGGCTTATTCTTATTCTTACATCTTAGTGGTGAGAAGAGATTTCCATTCCATTTTCATGGCTGATGTCAGCCTCCTGTGCTGACACTAGAATAGATGGGATCCCTCTGTAGTAAGTAGAGAGAAGTTAAGCTCTTGGTAGAGTCTTCAACTAGTAATGTGGGATGGAGGTAAGGAAGAAGCCCAGGGCTGTGGGATGTTGCCTTACGATCCTTGTCGTGCCCTGAAGCTGAGCAAAGCAGAACACATGTGTGTAGCTTCAGGTATTCCTGGTGTGTAGCTTGGATGAAGAGCAGAGAGATTCCTTCATATCTTGCTTCTAAAGAGGAGAGGAGAGAGGTATTGTGATAGTTCCTACAGAATGCATCTTTGGGGGAAGGAGAAATGTTTTAAACTATAGGCAATGGACTGGAGAGCACAGGACAGGACTAAGCAGTTGGTAGAGAATAGACTGTAGGTCAGAAATGTTGGCAGAGGTTGAACTAGGAGGCTGAGGCGGGTAGATCTCCGAGTTTCAGGTCAGCTTGGTCTCCATAGGGAGTTCTGGCAGAGTATGACTCTGTCTTAAAAACAAAACCAAACACAAACAAAGTCACTTTTTTGATGGGGACATCTGGTGGTATCTATATCTAAACCTGTATGTATGTATGTATGTATGTATGTATTCTAATTGATACCTCCTATAATTGGGCCATGGTTTCTTCTTTGTTTGCATGGACATCTGTAATGAGATGGCTCTGAAACTTACATTCACCTTCTAAAGCCTTTGTTTTTGCTGTGGATTATGTATGTTTAATGGGTTTTTTCAACTATTTTCTAATGATATTTATTTATTTATTTATTTATTGTGAGTGATCTCTGGCGTCACCATTTCTCTGCCTTGTGGTCAGCCACTATTTTAATGACAATTTCCAGGATTACCTGGAGCCAGGGAATAAGGAACTGAGAGTCTTCGCAGATTTCCTGTGGGTCCTGGAATTGTCTTGTTTCTGCTTGTTCTGAGCTAAGGATAAGCAGAAGTTGTACCTTGAGGTCTTTTCTGAGCATGTAGTCTGGTTTAGGCAGGCATGTAGCATTCTAAGTTCCCCAGTGTAAACCTTCCCTGGGGCTTTCTCTGCCCCGTCTTAAAGGAACTCTGGCTAAACTTTCTCCTAGTTTTCAAGGAGTCTTTAGGCAGGTGTGTCCCTGTCAGGAATAGCGTTCTGTTATTCATGTTTTAGTATTAATTGAATCTCCATTTTGTTGACTGTTTTCTTTTTCTTTTTTCTCTCTTTTCTTTCTTTCTTTCTTTCTTTTTTTTAAAATGAGAGCTACTTTTCTGGAATGTTTATTTTTTTAGAGCATTTTTTATCAGGTTTTGTCATCTTGAGCAGAGTAACCTGATATTAAATAAGTTGGCATGGAATCCATTTTTTCTCTAACCTCTGAATTTACAAAACATTTTTATTTTTTTCTCATTTAAGTGATGGGAAGATTTTTACCAATGAAGCCATCTGTGCCCATGGGTATCTTTGATACCTTGTTTTTAACTATAAACTTCTTTAGCAGATATCGGACTTTGTAGATTTTCTATTTCTTCATTGTTGGTTTTGCCAAGATATGAGTTGAATTGGTAGTAATAATATCCTTGTTTCCTTTTTGATAATTAATATTTTCTTTCTTTGTTGGTGGATTTGTTAGGTGTTTAACAACTACTAACTCTGTGTAAAATACGTTTTAGTTGTATAGTTTTCTCTTTTTGATGTGCTTTTACAGTCCTGAGAATTTCTACTTTCTTTTACCATTTCACTCATTACAAATCTGTTTGAATGTGTTCTAGTTTCTCAAGTTATAATTTAGTTTTTAGTTATAATATGCATGTTTAGTTATAATTTTGGTTTTTAGTTTTCTAATATTTATATTTAATGCAATAAATTATGCAAAGCACCAGTTAAACTTCATCTTATAAGCTTATGTAAATTAATCAATTTAAAATCTTTTCTAGATATCCTTGTGACTTAGAACTCTGTTTATTCCCAGACATTTAGGGGTTTTTAACTTATATTCTCCATTATTATACACGAGGTGTGTGGATGGTAGAAGCATGACTATTTTAGCCAACTTTCATTAATTGATTAAACTTATTTAATTTACTTCTGGTGTTACTTATTGCTATGGCCAAAGACAAGTCGCCTGCCACTTCCTTTAAGTTTGAAGTTATTTTTTT
The DNA here is from genome assembly GCF_011762505.2 of Arvicanthis niloticus. Classification (NCBI taxonomy): domain Eukaryota; kingdom Metazoa; phylum Chordata; class Mammalia; order Rodentia; family Muridae; genus Arvicanthis; species Arvicanthis niloticus. Next base: position 163,568,590 of record NC_047658.1, read on the forward strand.
TTCCATTCTTACTTTTGAAATACAATTGCTGCGGGCTCAGAATGTCCCCAAAATATGTGGGATCCAGGTTCTAAAGTCCATGTCATTAGACAGAGCCCTCCTAACTTTCATGGCTACACTGTTTTGTGTGTGTGTGTGTGTGTCTTTTTTGGTATTATTTTTAGCATATGACTTGTGAGGGCCATGAAGAAAACCCATGAGAGTCATGATCAGACGCTGACTCATTTTGTTAGATCTTAGGAAAGTCATTGACAGTCACTGTCTGTTACAGAATGATACTGTAACAGAGTGGATGTCTAGCTCTTTCTTTAGCATATTGTTGTGGTTTCACAGCAGTAAACTAATTCTACTGCCTTCGAAGAGAGAGAGAGAGGAAGTGGGGAGGAGAAGGTGGTGGTGGTGCTAGTGGAGGAGGAGGAGACTGAGTTGTGTGGAGGTCAGAGGGCAGCTCTTTGGAGTTGATTCTCTCCTTCCACCACATGGATCCTGGGGATCAAACTCAAGCTGTTTGACTTAGCCACAAGCACCTTTACCTGCTGAGCCATCTTGCCAAGCCTGATGTCACTGTCTTTATAATTGTCCTTGAGACTAAATTTCTTAAGTTCCACTATGGAGATCACAGAACATTCTGCATTAGTGAGCAAATCACGTAAGATGTATCTCGAAAGTTTGGAGACTGATAGAGAGGTTGGGCAGTCAGGCAGAGGTCTGCCACCGGCTAGCATGTGGACTGTTGGAGTTCAGTTCCACAGGGAAGTGCTTGGGACAAGGGAGCTTGGGCATTATCAGTGCAAAGAGGCAGGGAAGCCAGGACATTCATGTTCCTAAGATTAGGCTGTTTGTGGGCTAAAGGCTGTTCCTGGGAGGAGGCAGATTCATAATCAAGTCTCACTGTTTGCATGAGCAAAATGAGTTTTAGCTGCTGGAGGAGAGCCCTTCAACAAAGATTCAGATACTCACCCTATAGATCAGGCCAACTGTATGGAAATGTAAGAAAGTATGAGAGAGTATGAACACAGCACTTCCGCTGTCGGCCATTGCACTGTGGTGTGAACACAGCACTGCCACTGTCAGCCATTGCACTGTGGTGTGAACACGGCACTGCCACTGTCAGTCATAGCAGTACAGTGTGAACACGGCGCTGCCACTGTCAGTCATAGCAGTACAGTGTGCCTATCTTCAACTATTAAGAGAGCAGCAAATTATTTTATAAAGTTGTGCTAAATTATTCCCATGAAATTTTTTTCTACCTCTTTGCCCATATTTGATATTGTCAGCATTTTGCCTTTCTGTTGGGTGCAAAGAGGTATGTCATTGTCCATTTATTTTACAGTAACTTGGCATTAACATACTTGATTTAATATGTTTAGGAAAAAGAGTCATAGTTTTAACAAGAATCCATGTTAGTAGTTAGAGGATAAGAGGGAATGGGAACTTTGAAAAAACAGAAATAAAAGCAGGCCCTTGTGGCTGACAGCTGAGAGTAGAGCAGATCACCCTTCCTCACCATCTGAAGGTGCCGGCTTGCTTGGTGGGTGTGGCCAAGGCTTAATGAATGGAAAGATTATTTTGGGGCTACAGTGAACTCACTCTGGAACTTGCTCTGAAATATTTTAATGGAAGCTGAGGAAAGCTGATCATGGGAGTGTCTCACTGTAGGGTGCTGAGAGGAAGCTGGGGGGAAGCTGTTGGTGGCTGGATGCTGCCAGCCACGATGTGTTGTGTTGTAATTTAGTGTTGGCAAAGCCTCAGAAGTCTGCATGCACAGTGGACCTAGGAAGCAGAATCCTTTACTCCCAGAGTCGCTTCCAGGGAACTTTGTGAACAAATCATGCCGGCTGACTGTAAAACTCCTTGCCATCTGGCAGAGGACAAGGATTTGAAGGGTCCGGCTCTATTTTAACACAGTAGGCAAACGGATGAACGGGAGGTGAGAAGGCACCAGATGGGTGGCTGCTACAGTGCACCGCAGACTCAGCTTTCACAGGCGCTTCTTGGGCATATTCCCCCCCCCCCCCCACCCCCAACAAACAGAATCGCTGTGTTTGCCTAAGAAGACACACTTCTTACAAGCCAAGAGCTTTTTACCTTTGCCGCAAAATAAGAAAGCATAATCCCCAAAGGCGTTGTATTGACCATTGCTCGTAAGGATTCTTTCTTTTGTTCTCTCTCAACCACGCTGAGTGATCAGTCTAGCTGTAAAATTAGCTTCTGACCGATTGTGTGCAAAATAGGATTGTGGAAAGAGTGATATGTACACACTCGCGGGTACACACACACACACACACACACTGAAGCTATGCCAACCTTTAAAAGAACACAGCTTGTGATATTATGATTTTGTCCTTTTTTTTTTTTTTTACCTACCTACTGGAATTTTGCTTGGTGGAATGACCTGGCTCAAATACAGATCTTGATTTCTCAGTTATCCTGGTATAGTTGGGAAGTTATTGTCCCCTAGTCTTAATGTATTAAGATTATTGTAGTTTTTAGTACCAAAAGTTTTCAGGAATATCCTGCTGCTATCTCTTTTTATATTTTCGAGTTAATTATTCCCAACATAAATAGTTTTCCTTTTGAATTTAGCTTATTTTTTAAACAAATGCATCATATGATAGTCATGGAGCATTTTGATTCAGTCCTGTTGTTTGTAGCTTCCTATTTTGTTATCTTGCTTTTTATGCTTAATTATATTTCAATAGACATACATTTCACTTAAAAAAAAAAATCTATTGGTGGATGTAACTTGAGGCCTGGGATAGGGTTCTTAGCATCCTGTTAAGCCTGCTGTAAGCCTTGGAACTTTCTGTTGCCAGGATGACTCGTGCCCTCAGGCTTACTGCGTTTGTGTGGGGTTTCCAGGGAACAGAGCTGATATAGAATGAATGAGTATACATCCATGTTAGTAAAGGAGTTGTTGGAGTGCTCTTGGTAGTCCAGCCTTGGCTGTTTCTGGATGGGAAGGACCGTGCATGAGATTGGGAATCTCGAAGACCCAGTCTGGTGCTGGAGTCCAAGGGAGGGCCTAGAGATCAGTCAGTTTTCAGTCCACGTTGGAACCTTGAAGAAGTGGATTCTGACACCAGAGAATTAAAGGGTCAGGATAGATGAGCTTGCCAGTGAGAATGAGGGACAGCAGAGAGAAAGGATGACCTTCCTTTTCCCATGTCCTTTATGTGCCCTGCCACCAGAACATGTGACTCATTTAGGGTGGGTCTTCTGACCTCAGATGGTTAAGGGTGGGTCTTCCACTTCAAATAATCCAGCCAAGAAAAGTCCCTCCCAGGTGCTCCAGGGGCTTGGCTTTAGTCACTTAAGGATGTAGTTAAGTTGACAACCAATATCAGTCATCACAGTGCTGGTATACCATTACTCAAAGAACAAGCAATTGCTCCCATGTCAGAAGTATCATGTGGCACTCTGATGTGCCTTTCTGCTTTGGGCTTTGCTTCCCATTTTTGTCTTCATCTTTCCTCAGGCTGGGCTCACAAGCACACACTCTTTTTTGGGCAGTTTCTGTGAGACTGAGAAATCTCCAGCCCCAAAGCAGTTTTTTGTGCTCGGCTCCTCTTGAAGAACACGTGACTTCTGGCCCTTGACGTGGTCACTAGATACAGTTGCTGATCAGACTTGGAATATTTAAAAATTATTCCACTTTTAAAGTTAGTATGAGGGGCATCTGTCTGGATTACCTCATCTGCTATTATTGGAAGTGAAAAATTAGAATACGTTAACTAGCCTCTTATTTAAGCTGTACTTTGTTTTTCTCATCTGTACTATGGAATTGTTAACTACTTTACTGGGTTTTTGAGGTTTTAAAATAAAGTGATCTATTATCCACTTATTGTAGTACTTGCTATACAGAACATGTTTGTTATCTTGAGAACATAGAGATTTGTCTGTAGCTCATCAATTTTTTTCTAAGCATAAATTTGCATTTTTATTACCAAACCCATTTGTTGGAGTTGTGAAAGTCTTTCAGATAACATTAGTATTGACTGGCTTGTCAACCTTTTTTTAATCTCCTAATGTTTTTAAGGCTCTATATACTAGATTTAATTTTATTTAAAAGTAGATTATGACCCTGACATCAGGGTATATATATGTATATGTCTGTTTATGTGACTGCAAAAGGCCAGTTACCTGTGACGTATGTCTATATACATATGAAGGCTAAATGAAAATTTTAATTAATTTGTCTTGAAGTGAAGTGCATCTAAAATTTTAATATTAATATTTAATTTTAATATTTTAAGATTCTGAAAAAAGTTTTTCTAATGGTTTAGGTATAGACAGAAAAATAAAACATTTTGATACACTCTTATTTTTAAAATTGGCAGAGATTGTGTACAAAAGTAACGCAGTCAAGAGAAGTTGATAAAAATGGGCATTGGACTCTGACGTATCTTACGGCTGCGTAGCGATTGTGGCGCACTGAAATCACGTGCAGCCCTCACCCGCAAATCACGTGCAGCCGTCACCCCCAAATCACGTGCAGCCATCACCCCCCCAAATCACGTGCAGCCATCACCCCCAAATCACGTGCAGCCCTCACCCCCCCAAATCACGTGCAGCCATCACCCCCAAATCACGTGCAGCCATCACTCTGAGATGCAACCCTGTCTGTCTGTGCCACTCAGAGGCCATTTGATTGTCCTTGCACCAGAGCCTAATTTTAGTGAAGATAAAATTTAACCTCGTCAACATTTTGTCAACATAGAACCCGTCAGTAAAATGTTCAGTTTTTCACTGACTTTTCCTATGATGTCAGTTGAAATGGTCGTGGTTTATCCAATTTGAGGAAATTTGACAATTTCTTTTCAGTTGTAGAGACGGAATCGTTTTAGATTGTCAATATAGCCTCCAATTTGTAAACTGTTACGTCTCATTGTTTTGGCCTAATGCTTTGAATTTTTCTGCATGACTTAATGCTACCTTAAGGTAATTGTTTTCCTGATTTTTCTTTTTTAGGTTAACAGAACCTTCTGGATATTTAACAGATGGTCCAATTAACTATAAATATAAAACAAAGTGTACATGGCTAATTGAAGGCTAGTAAGTATACAATTTGAGATCAATACTTTGATTTTATCCTGAGATGCTGAAGCAGTGTCTAATGCCGAAGCATTAGGTAAAATCAGTAGCTATATGTTTCATTTCCTTGCTTTTTACTGGAGCATATGCATAATTTTTATGACGTATAAGAATGTAAACCATAGTACTTTCCATTAATGGTGTAATAAATAAACATGTATTTTGTTTTTGAATTACATTTATTGTGGGAACAAAACACATTAGGCCTCATGGCTTTTGAAAAACATCTTGTTGGAAGTTTGCACTTTCTGCAGAAAGTATAAAGGTATGCCATGCTGGCTTATGCCACTGGTTACTATTTCCAGCATTTTAATTCTGATAGTCTTCTCAAGAAATGGTATTGTGCTAAGGATCTTTTAGGAATCTTTTCATAACATTTTGTAGACGGGATGGTTGTTAACCTTGGCTCCTTTTCAGAGTGAGGTGTTCTGGCTACTTACACTTTATTATGAATTGGTAGGGATGCTTTGGTACTATTGTATGACTGTATTTGGAAAGCAATGCTTTTCAGATGACTTTAAAATCTTTAGAATCACAGCAGCTATGTCTGCTCCTTACCGGTCATCTTACTTTAATTGTTTTGCTCTTTGGTGTGTATTACCATTGAGAAAAAAAAAAAAACCGAAAGAACCCAATGCCTTCACTTAAAGGTTCTGTATCAATGAGAATCGTTGCCTCTGAGTATTGAATTTTTGTAACCAACTTTATTCAAGTATAACTTGATGTGATAGAAGGTATTCATGTTAGCATTTAATTTAATATGGTTTCAAAAAAAAATACACGAAGTATATAACTTCTGCCTTAATCAAGTAAATAACATCTGAATTTTACTGCTGACTGAATTTTTAAGAAAAAGATACATGTGTTTTGAAACCTATATCTTGACAGTATATCAGTTTTTTCTTAGTGATTTAATGATTTGTAGAAAAATATCTGAAATAGATTTTAAATAAAATAACTATGTCTAATTCTAAAAATATTATATTTTATATATTACATACGAATTTAAAGATACTTTAATTTTTTCTTTCAGTCCAAATGCAGTGTTAAGGTTAAGATTCAACCACTTTGCTACAGAATGCAGCTGGGATCATATGTATGTTTATGATGGAGATTCAATATATGCACCTCTTGTAGCTGTGCTTAGGTGAGTAATTCTGATTACACGCTGAGCGTAATCAGCAGCTGTAGGGAAGTAAAAATATTTTTTATTTGAAGTCCACCCTATTGCCTTGTACTTGCATTTATGGTGGTCATTGATGACTGGATTTTAAGGATTGTTATAATACCTTTTGTGCACTATGACAACGTAAGTTCAGTAATGTTAATATGACAGATGAATAAAATCTACACTGCAGGAACTCTAGACGTCATTATAAATACTTTTTATTTCTACTGTATTTAGTTTTTTCCTTTAAGTTGGTTTAAATATGTTTTCATAAATCTGTTTAGAGATATTTGGGTGAGTTCAGGCTGACAAATAAGCAGAGATTTGTATTTTTTATGGTTGTCTTTCTGTGTTAGTGAACTGAGCAAATTTTGAATTCTGAAAACATAGATACTTGGCGTAAGGGTTTAATAAAGGAAGTGTTTTTACAATTCACAGAAGTTTGAAAATCTTAGTTACTTCATAATATTTTATAAGTCATATAATCAGGACATTAATTTTGATGTCATAGCATTGTAATATCAATTTAAACTTTTAAATAATACTGTGTCATTGAAAAGCTGTGAGTAGGCGGAAAACACATGAAATATAGAAAAAGCATAAACATGTAGATTTTGTATTCAACTTAGCCAGCGTGATGCTGACATGCTGCCTGTTAGGTTATTATGCCATATCTCTCTTGGTTTATCAATGTTGAAAATTTGAGCATAGATTGAAGCTTGTTCCCACAGTGATTTTAATTTGAAGTATTCTTTTCACTGTCTTCATTAGTAATTTGAAAATCTGTTGGGCAAACATTCAAGGGCTGGTATTCCTATTTTATCTTATGATTCTATAATTCATGACTTTAAGAGTGAACCTGTACTAAGTAGTATTTATTCTGTGATAGTAGTAGGTATTTAGTCTGTGATATTGCTGTAAATACTTTTAGAACTTCTTTAAAAAAATCTATTAGCTATCTTTCTATCTATCTATCTATCTATCTATCTATCTATCTATCTATCAATCATTTATTGTGTGTGTCTGTGTGTCTATGTATCTATCTATCATCTGTCTGTCTATCTATCTATCTATCTATCTATTGATCGTGCGTGTGTCTGCCTGTGTCTGTGTGTGCGTTCGTGCATGCGTGCACAAGAGCATGTGCATGTAGAGGCCAGAAGAGGGCATTAGATCCCCTGGAGCTGGCTGTTGTGAGCCACCTCAAATGAGTTTCTGGGGACTGAGTTCTGGTCCTCTGTAAGAACAACTAACACTCTCAACCACTGAGCTCTTGACCATATGAACTTCCATTTTGACTTTTTTGAACATTAAAAAAAACAAAGTTAGAAATAGTAATTTAAGGACACCAGATAGAGATGAGAGTAATTATGATGTAAGAAAATTTATTATAAATAAGATAGTGGGTTTACACATTTGATAGGATACCATTTTGCTATCATTAATTTTATGGGATTGTTAACTGACTATTACTTAGGTGTCTGTATCTTTTTCATTTATCCAATGACTTCACATTCATTTATCAAATTTTAACCAACTTTTTCCTGTTACTAAAGGAATCTTTCCTGAGATAATTGTCAGGATGGGGTTAGTTTGTGAAGATGGCACTGGAAACAGTTCATCATCAAGCATGTCTGGTACCTATCCTGAGTGTACTGGCTACTTTTCCAATAGCTTGGCACAATCTGTGGTCATCTGAGAGGAGGGTACGTCCGTTGAGAAGATGCCTCCATAAGACTGGGCTATATTCTGGCCTGTAGGAAAGTTTTTAAATCTGTGATTGACATAGGAGGGCCCATCCTATTTTAAGTGGTAGCATTGCCTTGGACTGGTGGTCTTGGGTTCTATAAGAAGGCAGGCTGAGCAAGCCATGAGGAGCAAGCCAGTAAGCAGCACTGCTCCATGGCCTCTGCAGCAGTTCCCACCTCCAGGTTCCTGCCCACTTTGAGTTCCTGCCTGACTTTCCTCAGAGGACTATGATTTCAAATATGTAAGCCAAATAAACCCTTTTCTCAAGGTGCTCAGATACTGAGGGCACGGAAAACTCAAGATTATTGAATATCTACTTGAGGTGACGCTTTGTGGCTGACAGTTTAGATGTCCCCTAAACCTCCAAGAAATCTGGGTAAAGTTCTATTATCCCCTACTTGACAAAATGGAGACTAAGAGAAACCATTTATTTACTTCTAGTAGGTGATAAGCCAGGGTTAGGATTTCAACCTCAACTCAGAAGCACATACTGTTTAACTCTACTTTGCTAAGAAAAATCATTTAATTATAATTATACTATATTTTTTACTCAGCCATTTACACGGGCATTTATACCATTTAACAACCTACTCAAATACCAGAGAGTGTTATAATCCTGGAGGATATGGTGAGGAACAAGGCAAAGGTCCCTGATGGGTTCAGGCCTGCTGGAGGAAGGGTACCAAACCTGTCCTCACTGTCAATACCAGTTGGGAAGTTGGAGGTTCCTGTCTTTCTCTCTGTTTGGCCATAAATTCAGGTAACCCATGCTTCCTAATAGTTGAGAATCTTCAAGAGTGGTTCATAGAACTCATCAAAGTGCTGCATTTGTGGCTAAAGTTCTTATTATTAAGAGTAGAAGTTGAAACTATCCTAAAGAGAGAGTGAGTTAGGGCTTTACTGCTGTGAACAGACACCATGACCAAGGCAAGTCTTATCAAGGAAAACATTTCATTGGGGCTGGCTTACAGATTCATAGGTTCAGTCCAGTATCATCAAGGCAGGACCATGGCAGCATCCAGGCAGGCATGGTGCAGGAGGAACTGAGAGTTCTACATCTTCATCTGAAGGCTGCTAGCAGAATACTGGCTTCCAGGCAGCTAGGATGAGGGTCTTAAAACCCAAAACCACAGTGACACACCTACTCCAACAGGGCCACACCTCCTAATAGTGCCACAACCATTGTTGAGCATATACAAACCACCACAGAGGAGCATGGAATGAGATTGGGAAGGATGGCAAACACCAAGTGTTGCATCTTTAGATGCATCCGCCTAGCGCATAAGTGCATGCTATACTTGGAGACGCCCCCGAGTTTCAGGTGTCTGGAGTTGGTTTGCTGAGTAGACTTGGTTGAATCACTGGCCATGAGAAGGCTGAATACAAATCTTTATTCTGTCCTCCAGTATTAAGTCAGGTTGATCTCAGATGACTTCAGCTCTCTAATCGCATTGTAACTTAGTTGGAGTGACCATCCAGAACCTGAAGTGTAGCTTTAGATCCCACGATGAAAGGACCCATTGACAGAGACCACCAAGACCTACTCTAAATAGCAAAGACAGTTTGTCACTCCAGAAATTTTAGGAATTTGAAGATCATGTGCAAAAAAAACCCAGCAGCAAAAGCTGCCCCTACTTTTTTTTTAAACTACACAATATTTATCCATGAAAACACATTTCCCATATGTATTATGTATAGTCCCATAATGAAAGAGGAATAATATATCATTTCTGACAATTAACTGTCATTGTCGTTCATGGTGAACTTTGTTATGAGTAATAGAATAAGAGATGAAGTATAGTTCCAGATAGAACATCTGAGGGACAGAAAAGCAGGGATGACTGTATAGGCAGTAAGAAAATGTTAAGCAATTTTAGGTAGCTTTAGAATAGCGTATGTGAAGACTATCCTGGAGGTGAGTCTTAAATAAACTGTGCATAGTAGTAACGTCTGCTGAGTGTGGACTGTAAGGATTTATGTTGTCGGTTCATTGAATTCTCACATTGCACTCTTACCACTATGCAAATGGAGCTTGAAGCACTGAAAGATTCTGTGAGTTGCCCCGAATTTTTCTCTGGTAATTGACGGAGTCAGATGGAGTCCATGTAACATAATTCTTGACCTTGATTCTTGAGTCACTGAAACAGTGATTCATTCCTGATACACCACCCTTAAGAAATTAGATTTTATTCCGTCAGCAAGACATTTTTACAATATGAAGCCATTTTACAATATGTAATTGACAAGTTTTATTTCTAACACCCTACCCCATTCTGGTGCTGGGCAAATTTGTGTTGGATATTGAATTTGGAAAAATTGTATGTAGCAACAAATTAGGTCTGGAAAGATGTATTCCTGCAGGAAGTAACTGGAATCATCAGCAGCAGCTCACTTTCAACTTAAAGCAAGAGTTGAGATAGCTCAGACCTAAGGACGAAATGTGGAGGGCCTGACACACAGTGGTTCACCTTCCCTGCCTCTAGTTGTTGGGGTCTGAGTTCAAAGTAAGGTCCTGAGCTCTGGAAAATTTTTGACACTCCTTTAGGCCTTAAAATCTGGTTTTCAACTGTGAAGAAAGAGAAATGGGCTCTGTATGGCCTGGGCTCATCCTTAGGTGTCAGCTTGGTATTATTTTAAGGAGATTGGTTTTGATCGTATATAGTTGATTTACTCTGTGGATTTTGTTATAATGTGGACTCATCCAAACTGTCTGGTATGTTGTATAATAGATGGAGGTCCCTTTCTCATTCATTGCTTTAAAAAAGATTTAAGAAATGTGTGTGTGTGTGTGTGTGTGTGTATCTATATGTATATCTGCCTGCCTGCCTGCCTGCCTGCCTGCCTGCCTGCGGGTATATGGATGAGCTTATAGGCCTATGGAGGCCTGAGGGGTCTGGTCCCCTCCAGCTGGGGTGATAAGTAGCCTTCAGCTGCTTGATGTGGGTGCCTATGTTCTGCTCAAGATGGCATTCCAGATGGTTCTCTCTCTGTATTCTGCTCGAGACAGCTTTCTCTTGCTAGTCTAAAAACTCTGGATAGCTTATCTCTTGCAGACCAACAGGCTAGTCTTTTATTCTACATATCAATCCAGTCTTTACCCCAGGTTCTCTTTTGATTATCCCATGGATCATCATCCTGTGACTCCAGCCCCTTTATTCTTAGGAAGACACAGCAAGCAAAAGCACAGACAATTAGACAGCTGAAGCTGAGATGCCACCTTGGAATTACCATTCTGAGCACTTCTGGACCAAAATTCACTCTGTCCTAGGCTGACCTTGAACTCAGGAAGGTGCCTGCATTTGTATTTGCCTGTCTTAGTATCTTTCTGACAAGCTGGCTCATAGTGCAGCTGTCTCTGTTTCTTTAGATTTCTGAAACTCCTTATACAATTGATGTTGCATCCTTACATTTTTTGTATATAGGGAAATTATGTATTTTTGTACTCAACGATTTTAGTGGTTTTTCCTACAGCCTTAAGGGCTGTCCTGAAGGTCTCAGCATTTACCATTTTGCTGAGACATTAGACACACCCTAACTTCCCAGACTCATGCTGTCTCTGATTATTATGGAGTCATTAACCTTGGCAGAGGAGACATTCCTTGAAGAAGGAACATGAAAATACGTACACTATTGTACAAACAATCCTTATACCCACACCATTGACACTAGTGGAGGCTTATGCCCTTCTGGCTCTGTTCCTTGGGGAGGAAACTATGCCATACTGTTCCTTACATAGCCAAGCGGACTTGGCACAAAACCTCCTGAGGAGTTATTTAGAAATATGTATTCACCATTGACTGGGTACTGGTGACAGCAAAGAGATGATTTTGTACAAGTTCAGCTTAGTGAATGAAGGAGTTTGTTGGGGTTAGCTTGCAGGAATGTGGGTGAAAGGTCACTTATAAGGTAAGCGTGACTGAAAGGTACTTGCACCCCTGAGAAACCTCCCACAGTGGATAAGTGACAAAAACTGCATCCTCCGATTTCCCTGCCCAACATGTAGACAGCTGGACAAGTTTCAGAGTTTCTCAGCCTTTTCTTCTGAGCTCCTGAGCCTCGTGTGTCAGTGGCTTCCTGAGTCTTCTAGGCCTACACTGTCCCTCTGGGGGGTAGTTTTGTTTGTTTTTTTCTTAATTTGGAGGAAATAGCTATAAAAACAAAGCAAACCCCAGCACTTCCTCTGGCTCTTACATTCTTTTCTCTCCCTCTTTGTTTCCTAAGCCTCAGAGGAGTGAAGAGACATTAGTTTTATGTCTCCTTTTACAAAATACACAACAGATATAATCCAACTGTGAGAAACACACGTATATTGTAAAGTTAAGACTGACGTTATAGAAAGCAAACTCTGTTGACAGCCTTCTTTTAAAACCTGTCCTTTTTTTTTTTTTTTTTTTTTTTTCCCATTATACCTAGTAGATGCAATAAAGTCAGGGGTTGTTTACTTTTTAATTTGTATTTGAAAATAGAACATCTTTTGGATCTCATTTTTCTATCAAATGTGATTTGTTTGAGGGAATTCAGTTCCCATTGATGTCTAAATATTACTTTAACTTTGGCAAAACTTTAGTGTTTTGAGAAGTGCGAAACCTGAAAAAAGTCTCAGAGGTGAGTCTCAGGAGTCAAATGTAGAAGATATACCTTAATATTCTATTTTATAATATTCTAAAGAAACATATATAGCAGCAAAGTGGGCCTGAAGGTACAGAGTTTTGATGGTTAAAGTATATAAAATAACCATCCAATGATGGAAAGGCCGTGTAGCTAGATTGTGGTGATTCTACAGGGAACCTTTAAATCCGGTTGTATGCTGTGTAGGGAAAAAATTCTTTGATGAATTTAAATCAAATTCATTTAAATAAAAAATGAATGAATTTAAATAGAAACCAGGAATCCACTAATTCACAACATACAATTTGTCAACTTCTTTATTCAATCGTATGTTTTCACATATTTAGAGAGGCTAAATGCTCTAAAATGAGGAATGTAGTTTTTCAGATGAACAGGGAGAAAGAGGGCTGTATCAAAGCTGGGTATGTTTGCTCACCTCTGTAATCATTATGAGTTCAGGGTCAACCTGGGCTGCAGTATGAGACTATCTGAGATAAACCAACAAAACTAAACTGAACAAAAACACAGCAACAACAAAAATCCAGAAAAACAAAAAGCGAACCGAACAAAAACATAACAACAACAACAAAACACACACACACACACACACACACACACACACACACACACACACACACACAAAATGCATCCAACTAACCAGCCAAAGAAACATCTGGTTCTTGGAGCCTCTGTACATTTACTCCCCAGCCTTTCAGCATGTTTCTGCTGTGTGCTACTTGACCTAGATGAATATTTGTCTGGAAATATTTGTGCTTTAATACAGTAAAAGGCAGAATTTCAGATAATCAAAAGTACTTTAAAAGTGTCTGGCACTTAGATCATTGTGTTGTTAATGTACAGTTTTAAATATATTTCATTGTAATCACAGAAACTGGTCTAGAATATTTCTTCTGGCTTCATTACTGTTTGGAGTCATAGGGGAAGAAAAAAGCTACTTTTTTCCAACTACTTGCTACAATGTTAAGGCGGCTTAGAATGAAGCCTTAGCGATGACTCAAGTCAGGAGCCCTTGTGTAGCCATTGTCACAGGATGGAGAGCAGAATAAGGAGGAGAAATGGGACATTTCCAAAGGGGGTTAGAATAAGAAGAGAATGAAGAGCAGTGGGAGGAGGAGCAAGAGGAAGAGGAAGTTCAGGAGGAGGAGGGGAAGAAGAGGGAAGAAGGATCAAGAGGAGGAGGAGAGGCAGTTTGAAAGTGTGTGTTAGTGTGTTATTAGCAGTAGACCTGGCAGTATAGAAATGTGTAAGGTTGGTATTTGTTTTCCTGCCCTAACGTGTGTGCGTGTGCTCTGAATGGGATGATGTTTTTGAGCATATTTTCTGTGCACAGTCACAGTGAATCCCCACATTTCTCGTTTCTGATCTCCTTTAGTGGCTTGATTGTTCCTGAAGTGAGGGGTAACGAGACAGTGCCTGAGGTGGTCACGACATCTGGCTACGCGCTGCTCCACTTTTTCAGTGATGCTGCATATAACCTAACTGGCTTCAACATTTTTTATTCGTGAGTATTTGTTCAGTCTCACCGAGAAAAACATGCCTCACCTATATGAGTGTCCTATATACATGGAATAGGTCAGTGTATTAAATTTCAACTTTATAGGATCTTTGTCTAAGCAACCTGATATATTAGCAGTATACCACAGATTGTCCTCTAAGTCTGATTTTATGATAGTTTTCAAGTCTGGCGTGTCTTGCAGCAGGTTGTACAGTTGAAACGTTAGTTACAAATTTAAGATCGTTATGGTACATGATTGAGTAAAGCAGCGCTAGAGTGGTTTACATGTATAGCAACACGTATGTGGGATGGCACGGAGCCCTGCACTGCCATTTTGTGCTCTAATGTAGTTTACTTTTAGCTTGAAGAGGTCTAGAAATTAAGGTCTGACTGTCCCTCTGTCCAGGGACATCCTAGGGGCTATAGCTAAATTATGGAATTCCATCTCTTTTACAACAGTTTCACCAAGAGAAGAAACCCATGTTACACTAGAGAAATTAAGGCATGGGAGATAAACTACTTGGCTGTACCGCTGTATCTTTTAAAATCAGGAAGATGATCATTGAAAATCTGTTATGTGTCTGACACTTTGTACAAAACTTACTACCTGTGGAATTTTTTGAGAACGTGACTTTACCTCTTTACAGGTGGGGTAGACTTCAACAGTTAATCCATCTCGGGTTAGGACTTCTCACTGGGACACTGGGGCTCAGTCTTGTTGCTTGTCTTAGATCTGTTGAAACTGTTCCTGCAGTCTTCATTTAATTTTGGTAGGTCTCCAGAAGTTACCGATTTCTTCCAGTTTATTAGACTATAGGTTTTCAGACAAGCTCCAGTGATGGATTGGACATCATTTGTGTCTATTGTACCACTTTGTCTGTTACCTCTAACTGTATTAGTTTGAGTCTTCTGCCTTTATTTGATTAGTTTCATTAAGGGTTTGCCAGTCTTGCTCACCCCTTTGAAGAACCCACCCTAGTCTCTTCCTTCTTTCTGTTGTTCATTTCTGTCCTGTTAGTTTCTTCCTTGAGACTTAACTGTGTTTTCCACCTACTGATTTTGACTTTTGTTTGTTCTTGTTTTTTTTTAAGACTTCATGTTCCATCATTGCGTTTTTTAAATAGAGATTTCTGTGATTTTATTCAATGATATTTATAACTAGGTTTATCTCTGATAATCATGTTTATTTTAATGCATAGGTTCTGCTATACTGAGTTTTCATTTTGATTTGAGTTTAAAAATTCATTCTGGAGTCTGTTTCTCAGTCTTTATGAATTTGTATATTTTCAGTGTTTGGTTGGTTTCTTTTCATCCCTCTGTGATTAGAGGGACTGTGAGAAATTGTTGCAGTTTATTTGTTAAGACTTGCCTTGTGTTCTACAATGTGGTTCTTTCTAGAGAATATTTCCATGGGTTGCTGAGAAGAATGTGTGGCCTGCAGTGTTTAGCCAGGGTAGGACTGATGTCTGTTAAGTCATTTGATGTATATAATGTTGTTTAAGTCTGATAAGTATTCGCTGGACTTTGGGTGGTCTGTGTTGTTGAGTGGGGTGTTGGCATCACCTCTTGTTACTGTGCTGACGTCAGTCTATGTCTTTACATCCAACAGTGTTTGTCTTGTGAGGCTGGATTTGCTTCTTGATATAATAATTCGGTCCTGATGAATTATTCCCTTAGTTAATATCATGTCAGTGTGTGATTTCTTTACGAATTTTCCTTCATGCACCCCATGGGGTCTTTTAGCATCTGTTTATCACGAAGACTTTCTGTCTTCTTCAGTTAGGATGGACAGTTTTGCTGAGTTCCTGTCTCTAAGAGATTGTGTTACTGTGCAGGTCTTGTGAGAAGTCCACGTGATTCTGATTAGTGTCTGTATATGTGACTCAATGCTTTTGTCAGGCAGCTTGCCGTATCCTTAGCTTGGTGCACTTAGTACTTTACCTGAAAGCTTAGTGCTTTTCTTGAATGCTTAGTACTTTTCCTGTACACTTAGTACTGTTCCTGTACACTTAGTACTTTTTCTGTACACTTAGCACTTTTCCTGTACACTTAGTACTTTACCTGTATGTTTAGTACTTTCCCAGTACACTTAGTACTTTACCTGTATGCTTAGTACTTTCCCAATACACTTAGTACTTTTCCTGTATGCTTAGTACTTTCCCAGTACACTTAGTACTTTTCCTGTACACTTAGTACTTTGCCTGTGTTTGAGATGAGGGCTTCTTCTCTGGTCCTGACTGGAGTGCTGCATGCCTCCTATATCTGATAGCCATTTTCCTCATATATTTGGGAGTTTTTCTGCTATGATTTTAGTAAGTGTATTTCCTATGCTTTTAGTTTCTACTTTCTATGACCATGATTTGGAAGTTTTGTGTGAAAGTGATATCCTACAGGTCTTGCATGCTCTGTTTATAGGTCCTTTATGGTTTTATGAATGTTTGATTTCAGCTACCTCATTGTTGAGCCCTGGAGATCTGGTACTCTACCTGATCTGTTGGCATGCTGACATTTTTAAATTTGACTTATTGAGTTTTTCATTCTGCAATTTCTGATTCATTTTTTCCAATATTTCTATCTTTTTTCTGGTCTTACCTTGGCTTCATATTTTATTCAGCTACTTGTAGCTTCTGAATTTATTCAGGAGTTTGTGTCCCCTTTGATTTTTTTCAGCATACTTATTTCTACTTATTTAAAATATTTTAAATTTTATTTATATGTTTTTTTGGTGTGAGTGTACGTATGTGTGTGTGTGTATCTGTGTACCACATGCATGCATAGTGCCTACAAAAGATATTGCATCTCCTAGAACTGGAGTTACAGACAGTGTGAGTCTCTATGTGGGTTCTGGATATTGAACCTGTGCATGTGTGCCCTAGAGGAATAGCCATTGCTCTCAGTGACTGAACCATCTCTGTAGTCCCTTACCATGTTTAATTTCATTAAAACCCTTTTATATCTAGACGTGCAGGGGTGAGGTAATGAGAGAGGTGCTTTCAGATGCTTTTAGAGAAATGACCACAGAGTCATTTGTCAATTCTTTTGCTTTCTTCAAGAAGATAGAAATTGCTAATGAGAATTTTTTTTTTTTTGGCCAGGAATAAAGTATTTGAAATACCTTTAAATCAGCAGTTTATTATGGGATCTCCTCATACTACATTGTATCCAGATGTGTATACACAGCAGAAGTAAATGTGTAGCAGAATGTAAACAGTTAAGGGCGTTAAAACACATCTGTGACTGTGTAAGTGGAGGCCTGTGCCTTACAGTGTTAGAACTAAGTACGTTTTTGGTTCTCTTAGGTTTCAGGAGTTTAAAATGTCTCCTTTTAACATATATATTCAGAATATTTATTTACTTCTTTATGTACATCACGCTTCAAACTGTACAGTTGCTTCAGAAGTTGAGTGTTGTCCTTGAGATCAGAGTTTTGTTAGCAGAAGACATCTAGTGAATGAACTAAGACTCAGCAGATAAGTAACAACGAGATGAGAGGCATGGAGGCAGTGTAATGACAGATCAGAACCTGGGAGGTGGAGGCAGGAGAGCAGCCTGGACTACAGACTGAGAGACCCTGTCTCTAAAAACGGGTTACAGAAACAAAGAGCTGGAGCCACGCTGGGAAATTGTGTTTTAATTAATTAACACAAAAGAGAAAACGAAGCCTACGAAAGTGACCCAAAATTCATTTTAAATTTTCTTGAATTTTCACATACGAATGATATTTGAGCCTGTGAATTATGTTTTACAGAATCAATTCTTGTCCTAACAATTGCTCTGGTCATGGAAAGTGTACAACCAGTGTCTCTGTTGCGAGTCAAGTGTATTGTGAATGCGACAAATACTGGAAAGGGGAAGCGTGTGACATTCCTTACTGTAGAGCCAATTGTGGGAGTCCAGATCATGGGTACTGTGACCTAACAGGAGAAAAACTTTGTGTTTGCAACGATAGTTGGCAAGGTAAGCATGTGGCGCTGGGAAGCATGGGGATGGCGGGGGTTGACGTGGGATTGACGTGGGGTTGACGTGGGATTGACGTGGGGTTGGCGTGGGGGCAGCTGGGGGCGGCGTGGAGATGGCAGATGCAGTGCTACACGGATCGTTTTAGTTATCACACCCAAGTCTCAGGTATTTTTGTTTTTTGGCTTTTTTGTTGTTGTTGGTGGTATGTTTAGGTTAACAGTTAAGTTCTTAGTTATTTGCATTTTCATAAATAAAATAGGGAAAGACCTGTCCACATGCTGTTTTAGGGATTAAGTGAAGTTACACGTTAAACTTAAAATTGGAGGCATGTGATCATTATAATCTTCTATAATCTTTTTGTTGACTCCTCGGAGACTGGATGACTTCACCTGTCTTACTATGTGGTGTATTTAAACTTACCTCATGATTGGTAATATACTGTACTGCAAAAATAAATTCAGTTTTACAGGTATAGGATCATGTTAAATGTATTTCTTAGGAGAGACTGACCCCTTGTGGCTATTTTTAAAAAAGGACAGAGACTATTTCAATAAATAGAAGTTTACTTAGCTGTTCGTTGTAAAAGTCAGGTTCCTGGGAAAGAATTCTAAAGTCTTCAGTCTGTCATTAAAGATCAGCTTTAAACCACATTGAAGAGTTTTGGGTTTCCTAAGCATCTGTAGTCACGTATTTGTCATTGTGGACTTAGACTACGGGGTAAGTGCAGTTACCTGAAACCATCTGTTCAGGTCTGATTTGCTGATTGTGTTTGCAGAGAAGTGTCTTTGCGCTAACAGAGTACTTTTTGACAGAGGGAAGTTTGATGCACACGTTACACAATTCAGAGGCATATTAAACAGAGAACAGTTCTCTCTGACCTAAGAACCACACAAGCACACTGTACCAGTGATTTCCTAGCAAAAGGGATTTTATTATTGATAATATATTATTTATGGTTATGACAAGTGCAAACTTTCAAGTGTCCATTAGTGGTGGGGATGTGTATTTTAAGTGGTTAATCACTTGCAAATTTTGTGTCTTCAGAAAATGCTTTGAGGCTTTTTTTTCCAGCTTAAAAATTTAAACTAAAATATTTTTATTTTCTATAATGACAGTTGTATGTAAACAGCAGTTAGAGTACAGCCAGGGAAGCGAAATGTGGTTTATTTACAGTGCTTTCCACATGAGGTTTAATTGCTGCATCATCTCAGTAATTTTGAAAGATGACTATATCTGTAATATTCCCTATAAACATCTGCCCCTTTCTTTTGTTCTCTACTTGATTATTTCCTCTTCGTAGTGCTTCATTTTCTGAGGATGGCAGAGACATGATTCAAAATAGCACCCATTCTAATTTTTTAAAAAATTATTACTGCTTTTATATTCTATTCTCAATAGTATTTCATGAACGCACTCAATAAACCTCTAGAACCTTGTATGTCTCAGCACTCCAAAAAGGTGGAGCCAATCCTGTCTTTATTCACTCTGCTGAAACAATGGGGGCATGAGCCATCCAAGTGTGCACATACTGTTAGCCATGAGTGGTTCAAGTGTGCACACACTGGCAGCCATGAGCCATCCAACTGTGCACACACTGTCAGCCATGAGCAGTGCAAATGTGCACTCCCTGGCAGGCATGAACCATCCAAGTGTGCACACACTGGCAGCCATGAGTGGTTCAAGTGTGCACATACTGTCAGCCATGAGTGGTTCAAGTGTGCACACACTGGCAGCCATGAGCAGTGCAAATGTGCACACCCTGGCAGGCATGAACCATCCAAGTGTACACACACTGGCAGCCATGAGTGGTCCAAGTGTGCACACACTGGCAGCCATGAGCCGTCCAAGTGTGCACACACTGGCTGCCATGAGCAGTGCAAATGTGCACACACTGGCACATGTTCATGCCACATGGCATGAACCATCCTAGTGTGCACACACTTTCAGCCATGAGCAGTCCAAGTGTGCACACACTGGTAGTGAGCATCACCCTCTGGACAGTAGCATTTTATTAGGAGAGCACACAGGAAGAGCCTGATTAAGTCTTGGTTCCAATCTCTGCATTTCAGTTTGTCTCTGGGCCCCTTGCTTCAGAGTTTCCTGTGTTGCATGGTGAGATTCCCGCTCAGCAGTAGATTTCCCCTTCTGAACTTGCTCATCTAATTCTCTATCACTCTAATCTTTTACTGATGAAGACATTTTCCAAGTCACAGAGAAGTGTGTTTTAAGCAAAGAAGGCACTATTAAAGCTCTTGTCTCCCTCTTCCTGTAGACAGCACTTGAAGGAACCAATAGCTGAAATGGACAAGAATTTAGAAAATGCCTAGTCTGTCATTTTGAAAAGTAAACAATTTTATTGTATAATTTAAATTTTGTCATAATATATACTTGACAAAAAGAATGATGCACACATGTGAAATTGATTAGACACTTCTATGGACTCATCTAGTTCTGTGACTTAAAAAACATTTAATTTGGGGTATAGTTTTATGTTCATGACAAAACTGAGAAAAAGATACAGAAAATCTTCTCCCACATTAGCATAGCTTCCTTTATCAACAACATTTGCCAGAATGGATTTCTATTAAAACTTGTGAACCTACATCAATAGGTCACTGTTACCTAAAGTCATAGTTTATATTAGGTTAAAGGTACCATGGCATCCATCCATCTTACAGTATAACACAGAATCGTTTCTCTGACTGGAAACTCCCTGTTCTCTGCCTCTTCACTGTTCCTTCCCTCAGCTCTCAACAGCCAGTAACCTTCTTCCTGTCTTCATAGTTTTGGCTTTTCTGAATGGGATATGCAGTCTTTATAGTATGCTTGGTATATTCCGAGAAGTATACCGTTATGCAGTTTTGAGTGCACAAATTACGCTGGGTGTGCCCTCCTTAAGTGATACATTTGTTGATACCATAGTTGTGTGTATGTAGTCTTTTGTTGATGGAAACATTGTTGTATGATGCATGACTGTAGCAGAAACTATGTAGCATGTAGGGTTAAGGAGTAGCTTCTTTGACTTGGCATTCTGTAGTAGTTTCTCCCTTGTGTTCCAGTGACTTACAGCTCATTTCTTTTTAGCATGAACAATGTTCGTGTGTGCATGTGCTCCAGCTTCTCTGTTGATTTATTAGGACCTCTTGGTTGCTTCTGATTCTTATGTAATATAATTTGTTTATTTCATCTATCTTTTGAAACAGGACTCATAATGTTGCTCAGGCTGGCTTGGAATTAACTCATCATGTAGTCCAGGTTGGGCTCAAACTTGTGGTAATCTATCACAGAGTCCTGAGTGTATAGAATTTTTATAGTATTAATTAAGTCACATTAGGAAAAAGGTGTTTTGGAAAACATTTATCTCTTAAGTTTATTTGTAATAATTGGATAAAGAAAATAATTTTTAAACTAAATAAAAATCAAAACACAACAAATTCACTTTATGTTCACATGTAAAGGATAATAAATTTCACAGGGGCCTCCAAGATGTGGCAATATGTCTTAGCAACTCCATCAATCGAGTGGCTTTCGGTTTTTCTTCTCTGTGACTTTGTGAATCCTTGGGCTTCTGCTAGAGCAACATGAGTGTTTCAAACTCACTTGAGCAGAAGGGAGGCTGTTCTGCTCTTTGGAAGAGACGGGTGTGTTTCCAGCATTGATTATTTCCTTTTGCAAATAGAGCTCAGTGAGTTTTAGACCCACGCATGGACTGACAGCTACATACTGTATTTCTTGTCTAACCTTATCACCAGCATGGACACGGTGGTCAGTGGGATGTGCAAAGGAGTGTCATGTGCATATACTAGCTCAAGTTGATATTTCTCTTGCAAATGGCAACAGCTAAAGTGACCAAACAGTCTCCGCCCACTATCAATTCTGGAGGCTGGATGTCTTAGAGAACAAGAAAAATCAGGTTCTAGGGAGAGCCATCTTCTCTGGCTACAGATGGTTGCCTTCTTGCTGACTTTTCCTCTGGCAAGAACATGCGTGTGTGCATCCCACACAGTTCCTCAACCATCACATTGGGGTTTAGGGCTTACATCTAGGAATTTTGGTAAACACCAACAAACATTCAGTCTGTAACATGATAATCCTTAGAGTGGATGATTCTCAAGGTCACTTCAATTTTTGAAGAAACTCATCCCAGCTCACAGGGTTATTTTTGGGTAAGCCGACTAACCTGTCTGGTTATTAATTTCATTTTCTTTAGAAAGATACATTACATTTACATCTGGGTCCTAAGATGACAATTCTATAGTGTATTAAACTGTATTCACTTATAGTATTGTTTGTATGTGGTGTATGCATGTGTTTATGGGGTATGTGTGTTTCTATGTGGTGGGCAGAGGCCAACACTGGGTGTCTTATGGGATTGCTCTTTACTTTATTTTTTGCGATGGGCTAGGGGAGATATCTTCCTGAACTGGAGCTTATCAATGAGCTAGACTTGACCAGGGCTGGGTTATATGGATGTGCAACATCACAGTCAGCATTTGGGTGGATGCTGGTGACCCTAACCTGGAGCCTCATGCTGGCAAGGCAGGCACTTTAACAACTGAGCTGTCTCCCTGCTCTGAGAGCATTCTTAAGGACTAATGCTATAGTGACATTTCCTTTTTAGTAAGTAGACACTTGATAATAGCTCTTGATTTAATCATCTTTTTTGTAACCAAGCTTAATGCATTTTATTAACCTATAAAATTCGTATTCGTGAATAATACTTGAAGATTAGACATACACTGTTTAGGTATTCTGTGAACATGAGACCAGACTAATAAAATGGGCAGTTTGGTTTTTGTGCCTAGAAGAAACGTTAACCGGCATGCTTTCCTTTCTAGTTCATTATTTTAAATGTCTGTGTATATAGCCTTGATGGCTGTAATGATCAGAAATAGGTCTCTAGGAGGTTAAAGTTACCCTTTTTATGTACATGTATTTCATGTATCTCAATACTACCAATGATTTTCAGAATGAGTGCCTCAGGGGCTCAAGGGGAAGTGACCCTTTTCTGCTCCAACTATGATGCTATCACTTGGGAATAGTTTCTGAATTGCCGAATAGTCCATGTACAACTTCATTTTAGCCTCATTACACCTCAAAATTGGGACATTGGAGACCACAGATTTCTGCTTAAACACACAGACAGACAGACAGACAGACAGACAGACACTCTTATATAATGACATTATTATAATGACATAATTTACCTAAATTGTATTCTTAGAAAGGATGTAGAGTGATGACTACCAGTCATGTGACTCATTGTTTGTAAAGTTAACTATTGTAAGAATAGTTTGGGAGCATTTAAAATACACTGAAACAGACAGTAGGACTTTAGTGATTGCTTCTGTGAACCTAGTACATATGCAGAATATGTTGTCTCTGGTAACAAATGCCTTTCAGTGGAGTTGAAAGACAGTATTCCTCAAAGATATGTTCTCATTTTGCTTTTCTTCTCCTCTTCCTCCTCTTTTTCTTTGGAGACTTTGAGATTTCCATATACATGTTAAATCATAAGTGGAAGAAAGAAAAATGATGGCTATAGCAAATTAATATAGTTATGCTAAATGCTATAAGAAAGGCACTGTAGGAATTAATTTCACTTTAAACATGTGACCAATTATTTAGTTTGAGCAAAACAATATATCCAACATATTAAATGAAGGCGTATAATCTTGGAGTTATTATAAGTTTAATTCTGGATGGTTGTAATGAAATAAATGTTGCAATATAGTGAGTCATGTGTATTTTTTCTAGGTTCCCAGAGCACATAGTGATTATGTTTATACAATACTGTATACATGCCCAATTATAATTTTAAATGTATAACAAAACTATTATAAATATGCATAATCTCAATTAAAAACATTTTACTGCTACAAAATGGTAACAGTCACTTGTGTTGTTACTCAGCCTTTTTTGCCGTGGGAGGGTCTTGCCTCAGTTTCATGGCTACCAGTGGTCACTGGTAAAGGCCGAAGTGGCTGAGAGGTCAGATTGCAGATCAATCTGATTGCTGTGATACCATTTGAAAGCATCTTACCTGAACAGAACTTTTCCAAACTGGTGTCCACCCTCCCAAGCATCTTCACTAACCAAGCAGTATCCTACGTTTTATCATCCTAAAGTGTCGACAGCATCATCATCAGTGGATTCTGTATGTTATCCTAAAGTGTCAACAGCACCTTCATCAGTGAACTCCGTATTGGGAATCCATTTTTTTTTTTTTTCATCATAAGGAGTAACTCTTGTTTCAGTCTGTCTCTGTGCTTTGCCTCTGGTCCTTTTGTTGCGCCCACCAGATTAACGGTCACTTCTTTGACTGTAGCGGAGTCATTTAAAAGCACTCATGGGATTGATAATATCTCCCTTAGATTCTTTTGAGTGCTGGTATTTTGACCTCCTTCCATAATCTCCGGTCCTTTTACTGCATCAGAGTGGTGTCAAAGCCCTTGGGATGCATTGCCAGCCTGATCAGTGGCATCGTCAGCCCTGGATTGCTTGCTGCAGTCCGAATGAGCCCTGGCTGGTCACTCTGTGGAACTTTCTTTCCCCGCCCCTGCTCCTCCCCTTGTAAACCAGCCTCTGCAGCCCCACACTTGTCTCCTCTCCTTCCTTACCCTTCTAAGCTTTCAGAGAACTGAACAGAGGTAATGTTTTTCTGAGGTCTCCACTCTGCCATGGGTTGGGCTTTGTTTAAAGGGATGTTGTGAGAGGTTTGCTCTTCCACTGAAAGCCCCAAACTTGTGCTGTTAGCAGAAGGGCGTTCACATCACCATTTGGTCTCAGGGGTAGCACTTTCATCGCCTTTAAATGGCGGTTGATAGAAGGGGACAGCGTATACTTTTGATTTAAGTGAAAGGAGCCTGACTTCCCATTAATCTTGACATTTAGAAACTAGTGTAGTTACTAGCAGACTTAATTTCAGTACTGTTCTGTCTTCAGTAATAAGGAGATTTAAGGAGAGGGAGAGACTAGGGGACAGCCAGGTCAGTTCCTGAAGCGGTCAGAATACATATTTATCAGTTGGGTTTATTGTTTTATGTAGCTGTGGTTGGTGACGACCTCAAGTGATTTTAATAGTAACGAGATATAGGTTAAGTCATGTGATGCTAATGACAGATCTTGGATAGTGAGAAACACACAGGATACACACAGTGCTCTGAAGAAGCAGATGCAGGCCTGATTCAGCTAGTGCTGCTGTAGGACTCAGGTTGTGACACGTGTATCTGTAAGTACAGTGACAGGAAGTGCAGTGCAGCTACAAGTGCATGACAGGAAGTGCAGTGACACAAAGTGTAGCGCAGTGATAGTAAGTAAAGCAATAGGAAGTGCAGTGCAGCAACAGGAAGTGCAGTGCAGTGATAGAAAGTGTAGTGTAGTGACAGAAAGTGTAGTGTAGTGACAGGAAGTGCAGTGCAGTGACAGGAAGTGCAGTGCAGTGACAGGAAGTGCAGTGCAGTGACAGGAAGTGTAGTGATAGGAAGCACAGCACAGTGCCAGGAAGTGCATCATAGTGCCAGGAAGTTCAGTGCAGTGACAGAAAATGCAGTAACAGGAAGTACAGCACAATGACAGGAAGTGCAGCAGCAGGAAGTGCAGCACAGTGACAGGAAGTACAGCACAATAATAGGTTGTACAGCAACAAGAAGTGCAGTGCAGCTACAGGATGCACAGTACAGCGACAGGAAAGTAATGCAGTAACAGGAAGTGCAGTATGATGACAGGAAGTGCAGTGCAGCGACAGGAAGTGCAGTGACAGTGAGTTCCTTCGTGTCATGTTTCAGAGACATTTATCACTTCATCTGCATCTTATGGGTGAGGACATCTAGACTTACCAGTCACATGAGTCTGGGTGAGAGACAGTTGCTGCTCCAGTTTTATATATTGGACATTTGTTTTTACTTTATGAAATTTTTATAGTTTCCAAACAGTTTTTATTATTATTATTTGCTGATATATGAGCCTACCTACTGAAGCCAGTTTGAGTCTTAATAATGTGATCCTTATCACATTTCTTTAATAGCTTATAATTTATAAATTTTTTATGGACTTCTTATGAAATATTAAAAACTTAATAGCATTTGTGAATAGAGTTTTATTTCCACTTTATAAATGGAAGCTTGATGCTGGGCAAGGTAACGAGATTGGTCTAAGGTCACATCGTAATCGACCAAACTAGGATTTGAGGATGTTGTTTCCCACTTTAATATTATAGAAGCACACTAAAGGAAATATGAAATTTCATGTGATATAACAAGTTTTGTATACATTATGATATTCATTAGAACATGCTAAAATCTGATTATATTTCCCTTGTTAATAATTTATTTGCAAGTTATATCTTAGACTTTTTTTTTTAACGAAGGAAGACTTTGGGCCGGGGTCTCACTATGTACCTGAGTTGTTAATTTGCCCATGAGCTTTCAGTCTTCCTTCCTCAGCCTTTTGACTTACCTCGTGCAGTCAGATTATTATGCATATTACATTTTAAATATGATGAATATTAGATTCTCTTCATCTGTATAATCTGTTTTGGTAATATAAGATCTTTGTTTAATTCAATGTGTTGCTTGATTTTTTTTAAACAGGCCCAGATTGTTCTCTGAACGTCCCTTCCACTGAGTCTTACTGGATTTTGCCAAATGTTAAACCCTTCAGCCCTTCCGTAGGTCGGGCTTCACATAAAGCAGTTTTACATGGGAAATTCATGTGGGTGATTGGAGGATATACTTTTAACTACAGTTCTTTTCAGATGGTTCTGAAGTAAGTATTTATTTTTTTGGCTTTCATAACAAATTAAGTTCTGCTGTTCAACTGTATCAATGGCTGTTTCTGGGGTAGTATACAGTTGCTAAATTTGAGACTATCTGCAGTCAGTGCCCTAACTCAAGTATTTGTCATTGTACATGGGGGTTTGTTTTGTATAAAAATTTTAATACCTGTCTAGAATATTTTAAATAAGTTTCATACTTCACCAGGAAGCCATGCAATTTGCTAAGAAGTCTATGAAAGGAAAGGGTTAAGTTAAAGGGGAAGACGAGGGGGGCAGATGGAGGAATGGAGAAGGATCAAAGCTTTATGTGTGTGTGTGTATGTGTGTGTATGTGTGTGTATGTGTGTGTATGTGTGTGTATGTGTGTGTGTTTGTGTGTGTGTGTGTGTGTGTGTATGGTAAGTCGTGCGAGGTTCTGAGCAGGCTTTGACTTACACTGTAGAAGACTCACTCTGACCATTTGAGTCAGAACACGTAGGGCTCTTGGGAAGAAGAGTGGAAATGGGGATTTAGTTCGAATGGACTTATACAGGGAATGAGTTTGAACTCCAGCCACAAGAAGGTTGGGAGGAAGAAGAGAAACCGGCAAGCAGTTTGAAAAGGGAAACCACCCAGTGCAGTGACTTCAGAGGGGAGAGAGTTCGAGGATTAACATGCCACCCATGTCAAATGCTGGCCATTAGCCAAGCCATGCAGAAGAGCAGCCAAGGATTTGATCTGAAGATGTTGACCTTAGTGAGGTTGTGGAGTAGTTAGTTGGGTTAAGAGACTTTTTGGAGTCAGGGTAAGGAAGATGGAAGACAGCTGGGGAGCAGCAGCCTACTAGCGCGAAGGGAAGTGAGGTCACGATGTAACAAAATTTGATACATGTTTGTTGATCTAATAAGACAAAAGGAAACAACAAACACTAGCGGATGGGGGAGGTGTTGGAGTATTTGGGAATCAGGGAGCTCACCTGTAGCAGGGTCACAGGCCTCTGTAAGCAGCAGTATCTACTTCAGGCTCCTGCCGGCTGTTTTGAGAAGCTAAGATCCAGTGTGGAGTGTGGCCACTGTCACTGCAGGAGCTCAGAGCCCTAAGCACTTCAGATGCGTGCTTTAGAACTTCAGTTCATACGCAATAGATTCCAGAAACGATACTTTTGTGTCACATATTACAAGACTAGCTTACTTGTATAAAATCCCCTATACTACTAGATTTAATCTGCTCAACTTAAAAGAATTATTAGCAAATAAGTTATATTTCTGCATAGGAAATATGTAGTGCTTAATGAATTGTTTCCTTACACACACACACACACACACACACACACACACACACACACAAGCATTAATATTAAAAGCAAATGACTATTGTAAAAAAGGAGAGAATTTTTTATCTGTTTCTAAGGAAAGCTGATTTTATTTTATTTTGAAAGCAAAGAATGCATTATTTATAAGTTATAAGCCCAATTCAATTATTAAATGTAACTAGACTAATTCTAGCAGTGAATGGTGTACTCTTTATGTATCTGTTTAAAGTCTTAAAATTTTAATGTTTTAAATTTTGTTTTATGTGTATGAGCATTTGGTTACATGTATGTGTGTACCACACGCATTCCTGGGGCCTGTGGAAGTCAGAAGAGGGCTCTGCATCCCCTGGAACTGGAGTTACATACAGGTTCTCTGTACATACAGAGTTACATACAGGGACTTGTAACTACTGAGGCATTTCTTGAGTCCTGCATATTGTACATTGAAGTGTTAACCTTTAAGAGAAGATATTCCTTTCCTGTTGTTCTTTCTTTCCTTTATTTTCATTCATTTTTTTGAGACAGGGTTTCTCTGTGTAATCCCAGTTATCCTGGAACTCACTCTGTAGACCAGGCTGGCCTTGAACTCACAGATCTGCCCACCTCTGCCTCCAAGTGCTGGAATTACAGGCATGCGTCAGTCACCACTGCCCAGCAAGAGAAGATATTTCTCTATTGAAGCTTTATTAACAAGTTTTAATATGGTCTGTAAAATTATTAGTTATACATCCTTCAGAATTTAAAGAGAATTTGGATTCAAGTGAAGAAACACACACACACACACACACACAAATTAAAGAACTAAAAATGAGTTTTAGCTTGCTAATGTAGTTTTCTTGTTTTTAGTTACAATTTAGAAAGCAGTATATGGAACGTAGGTGCTGTATCAAGGGGCCCTCTTCAGAGATATGGACATTCTCTTGCTCTGTATCAGGTAGGTCTCCTGCTTACAAACATTTTGGCTGTTGTTTGTGTTAGAGAAATAGCAGTCCTCAGATGTGTTTCAAGCACTCCATGGGAACAGTAGACCAGAGGCTCAGGATTAGAGCTGCTAGACTGACATTTTATAACACTGTTCTCTGCTGGACATGTACTGCATTACAGAGAGGCAGCTTTTCCCTTGCCCTCCTACTCATGAAGGAGGGCTACATAGCTTTCCCTGTTATGTTTATTTATCTATTTCATCCATTTTTAAAAACTCGGTGTATGATGAGCAGTAAGGGTTCAGCTTCATTGTTTTGCCTGTGTCTGTTTTCCCCACATTTACCGCAGAGAGCATCTTTTCTTCCTGAGTAAGTAGTCTTAGCAGTTCTGTCAAACACCGTTTGACCACAGGTGCATCTCTTATTATCAGTGTATCTCCGAGCTCCTCATTCTCCCGTGCTGATTTATGCCAGACCATACTGTTTTCAGACTTGTTTTGTATTGTTTTAAAGAAGTCTCTTTGCTTTTACAGGTTGGTCTGCTTTTCTGTAACCCTTGATATTATAGATGACTCTTAGAATGGCATTTCTGTTTCTACAGAAAATTCTGATAGAGCGCAAGCTGAGTCTGTACATAGACTTGGAGATCTTTGTCATCTCAGTGGACATCTGCTGATCCCTAAATGTGGGACATCTTTCCATTTATATCTTTCCGTGTATAAGATTCGCAAATTTCAGCTGTGTTTTTATAACTTTAGCTTTGAACTCTTTTGTAGATTGATTCCTAAATACTTTGTACTTTTTGGTGTTCAGTGTAATTGCTTTGCTAACATTGCTTTTGTATTGCGCATCCCAAGTGTGCAGGCAAACGTGCACTTTGTGCCCTGACCTCATGCTACAATGTAACTGAATTTGCTTGCTAACGCTTCTTTTCTTAGGATCTGTTATATAGAAGGTGATACAATCGCTGGTAGAAGTTGTCTTCCATCCCGTTTTATCTGGGCCCTAATTAGTTCTCTTCTGTCTGCCCTCGGTGGGACTTTCAATAGAAATGACAAAGTAGGCATCCTTATCTTTTTCTTGGTTTTCAGGGAAATCATCTAACATTTCACCATTAAGTATAATTTTAGTTTAGTGTTTTCCTTAGATAACTTCTATCAAATTGAAGAAAACAGCTTTTTAGTTTGCTCAAGTATAGAAGTCTATACCATTTTTGCATCACTTACGTGAGTCAACTACAAATGAAATTAATTGGATAATCTATAAGTGTTGAAGTTATGTAGTATTTTCCCACAGCCATAAATGGTAATAAAATGTACTTTGAGGGATGTACAGATTCCCATGGTTTTGGAGAATAGTGCTGAAAAACATTGAGTTGTTAAGAGTGGCAAGGACAATTAAGATAGACAATATAATTAAAACATAATCATTATGGACCCAGGTCATTCAGATGCTGGGAAGAGCTGTATGCTGTCCATGGTTGTGTCAGCATACAGCTCTGCTTTTCTGACATGTGGGAGCCGTACGTTGTAAAACCAGCACATGCTTAACATAGTTTCTGATGTGTTTTAAAACAAAAATATACTTAATAGAGTATATAATATGAATGTTTAAATTAAGACACATTAATGCAACTTTTGAAACCATAGCTAAGCTTTCCCTTTCGTTACCATTGATGTAGTATGCTGCAAGCAGTTACTAAAATGTTGTGTGTAAATCAAGTCTTAAAGAACTGATGCGTGCTGCCGAGAAATATCTATTCTGTGTACTAATGTGTGCATTTTAACTCACAGGAGAACATCTTTATGTACGGAGGCAGAATGGAGACAAGTGATGGGAATGTCACTGATGAATTATGGGTGTTTAACGTACGCAGTCAGTCATGGAGCACAAAAACCCCCACTGTCCTTGGACACGGCCAGCAGTACGCTGTGGAGGGACACTCTGCACACATCATGGAGTTGGACAGTAGAGATGTTGTCATGATTGTGATATTTGGATATTCTGCAATATATGGCTATACAAGCAGCATACAGGAATACCATATCTGTGAGTTTCTTTAAAAATGCAGTTTCTTTAGTGGTTGGGAGCATTCTTATTTTAATCTTCTAATCATTTGGTCAAAATGGTAAGTTATTCTAGGTTGGAATTATAAGACGAATTATGTTCATAATGGTTTTTGAATATAATCCTTTTAATTATGCTAAAATTTTGTCCTTTAATATTTGGGTGTCTCTTGGCCAGATGAGGGGCTGTTTTATGCTCATTTTCAGATATTTTAAGCCATGAGCCATTCCAACAGGTGGCGCTGTTGCCTTGCAATTTACCTACGAACCAGAAGCTGAAATTACCTCATGTCTTTGTAGTTTATGAATTTTAGGATTTCCATTTTCTGTATCATGTTCTTAGTCTTCCTGCTAGGTCTCTAGCTACTTTAAGGTAGATTCTCAGGGAAAAACTGTTGGTTTCTAAAAGAGATTGTTGTTTAGTGTGTGGAGGTGACTGCTCAGTCTATGCTTGATTTTCTCTACTGCTGGTTTTTGTTTCATTTATTTATTGTGTGCGTGTGTACATGTGTGTGTAATTTTTTATATTGTTATTTTTAATTTGTCCACAAACATTTATCTTGTAGTTGCTGTTTAAATTTAAGACTATTCTCATGTCTTGGTCTCTGTCATTAATGAACTCTAGTTCTTAGCTTTTATGTGACCAACATATGTGACCTTACAGAGTCTGAACACAGTTACAGTGAGACTGCTCCTTTGTGGGCTGCATTGATAGTGAGAACACGTGTGTGTGGAAGGTGCCCTTCCCAGTCTCATTCAGACGTGAGTCTGCATGCATGGCCAGGACAGCACCACACGTGCACTGGAGTGTGCAGTAGTACTAATATCCATGCTGGCTGGTAGCTGATGCGTGTGGTATCTGGTAGATTTCTATTCTCAATTAGGAATAATCTTTTTATAGACTGGCAACTGGAGTTTTGGTGCATTAAAAAATCTCTGTACATTCATTTTCTTTTGGCTTGTTCTATAACCAAAATACCACTTCTAAATGAATTTATAATAGTGTTTTTTTTGTTTGATTTCTGTTTTGTTGGTGGCGCAGAAGTGGAATGAATCATTTTTGAGTTTTATAAGTGATCATGAGCACTTAAAACATTCTGTGTATTCAATCAGCACAAGTTAAGATCTATCAGCTTTTCTCTCAAACCGCGCTCCCTACTAAGATTTACTGCTCTGTTCAAGAGCATTCGAGCAGTTGGTGTGATGTCCAGGTGTCTGATGTCAGAAAGTTAAAGGGCTTTCACCCTGAAAACCATACAGTAAAGAGCACAAAACAGTGGCCAGGTGTCGTTCAAAGAGACCACAGTCGTTACTTCCCTGACCATGGTCTAGTGGTGCTTCAGGGTTCTATTATAACCTCTCTGGGCTAGAGAGCCGGCTCATGTCAAGAGCACTTGCTCCTGCGAAGGACATGAGTTCAGTTCCCAACAGCCACCTGGTTGTCTGATGTCACAGCAGGAGAATATTTTCTTTTCCCTTCAAAACACATACCAGTGTGCCTGTTGGCAGAACCCAACAATATTATGATTGTCAGGAGAATACTAGAACTTTAGTGTTTTAGGACTGGAACAGTGTAAAACTTTGCTCATTTAGCGTAGGCTTAAGGGTAATGGTCTGGCTGGAGAGATGGCTCAGCCGTTAAGAGCAATGAACTGCTCTTCCAGAGGCCCTGAGTTCAGTTCCCAGCAACCACATGGTGGCTCACAACCATCTGTAACGGGATCTGATGCCCTCTTCTGGTGTGTCTGAAGACAGCTACAGTGTCTTCATATACATTAAAAAAAAAAAAAAAAAAAAAAAAGACAGTAGTCATGAGTCAGGAGCAGCCTTGCTTATACACTGAAGGCCTAAATCTGCCATGGTCGTGAGTCAGCCATGCCTGCCTGCTAACACAAAGTCTTGGTCTCTGTGGAAAATCTCTGACCCTAGAACAGATAGCTACAGACCTTGTAGACAAGTAGCCTTGGTGGAAAACTACCAGCCTGGATAAGAACAAATAGTCATAGACCTTGTGGATAGGTAGCATTGGTGGAAAGTACCAGCTGAGATAAGAACAAGTGAATCATAGACAGAGTCATAGTGACCTGTTCCCTGCTTCTTCACCCAGCCAACACTCTGTTCTGGACGGTATCTGTACTCCCCCTGAGAACACCTATGCTTCTGCGTCATCCCCTTCCCCACATCCTGCTTCTATGTGTATATAACCCCTGTGTGAAAAAAAAAAATAATGGTTTGATCAGACTATAGACAAGCCGTGGTTCTTTGCGTTTGCCTGTTTTTTCCCCCATTCTCTCTTTCAGGTGGACCTGGACCCTGATCACTGCCCTGCTGGACGGGACAGTCATGTAATTTTTATCTCTGTTATATCACTAACTTATTCAAAGTCTGTCACGTAGAAGGCCTTGATAAAAGTTTGCTATATATTTTATTTTATTAAGTACTATTTTAAATAACATGAATACATATAAATAAAATTTCTCCTATTTTCTTTAATAAACACAAAAATTGGATCTTCAACGTTTCATAGTTTATTATGGGTGTCACCTTAGTCTTGTCTCGGCGCCCAGTATGCCGTCTTCAGTTTTTAAGTACTGAATGTTAGGCAGCTCCCTCTACTCATACAAATGTGCTGCGAGAGTTAACTTGCTGGCCTTTTATATTTTGTTTGTACTTTTACTGCTGCTTGAAATTCATCACCTATTTTCCCTCCGCCATAGCGTCAAACACTTGGCTAGTTCCCGAAACGAAAGGAGCCATCGTGCAGGGCGGATATGGCCACACAAGTGTGTATGATGAAGTGACCAAGTCCATCTATGTTCATGGCGGCTACAAAGCATTGCCCGGCAATAAGTATGGGCTGGTGGATGACCTCTATAAGTATGAAGTCAACACCAGGACTTGGTGAGTAGACTGAGTGACAGTTCGGGAAGGGGGCGGAGCGAATGGCTGTGCAGCAGTATCTTTATTGGTGTTTTATCATCCAGTATATTTTGATAGTATTCTTTCCCCTTCCCCTGCTCCTCCCAGATCTTCCTCACCTCCATCCCCTTCAACCTCATGTTCTATTTATCTCTCAATAAAAACCAAAAGCTTGACAAATCAAAACAAAGAAAACATCCACCAAAACTCCCAGACATACCCAAACCAAAACAAAAAAAGTCACACACAAAAGCCGTGGATTCGTTTAGTGTTGGGCAACTACTCCTGTGCTCGGTGTGGACCTAGGAGTGTGCTTGATGCACCCAGGGTCTCTACCCTGGGGCTTCTTTGTCAGGGTAAGACTTGGTGCTCACTTCTCCTCCTCTCTGAGGTTGTGTGTGGTTTGAACCTGAGCAGGCCTTGTGCACACTGTCACAGCCCTGTGAGCTCCTATGAGCCCTGTTGTGTTGTGATAAAATCTTATGTTTACACAGTAGTGGTGGGTATGGAATGCCACAGGAAAGTTTTTGAACTTATAAAATCTTAATGATAACCATGATATATTGTCATGCAGCCAATAGTACAAAATAATAAATTCCCCATGTATGAACTATATTGTTGTGGCCCGAGCTGCCCCACACTTGGGGGCCAAAATGTCAGGGACCGCTCTATCAATGTTGGGACCGGCACTGCCAAAAGCCTTGGGGGCTAAGTTGTTAGAGCCTGCACTGCCCCAAGCAGCTCCAGTCTGCGGGTCGGGGTTCAGCAAGAGAGAGAGTGAGGACAGACTCGAGGAATGGAGACCAGACAGAGTGTGATTCAATCCTGTGTATTCTTCAGTCTCTCTTCTTCTCTCCAAGTCCCAAGTCTTGAGTTCCTAGTCCCTAGTTCCTAGTCCCTAGTGCCTCCAAGTTCCAAGTTACTTCTTCCAAGTGCTAAGTGCCTAATGTCTAATAATAGTTGCCTGTCTCAAGTGCCTACTCCCTGTGCCTAATACTTAATAATTATAACTAACTCCAAGTTGTACTGAACTCTTCTGTCTGCCTCTCTCCTTTTATATGTCTCAGTTCTAAGCCACACCTCTAAGTCACGCCCTTAAGTCACGCCCTTAGGTCTTATCTCTAAATCTGATCTCTAAAGCATACCTTTAAGTCTCACACACCCAGGGGAAGATCCTGGGTATCTAAAACAAGATGTTATCAGAGTGTGCTCAGCTGTTGTAGGCTATTGTAATCAAGTCTCTTATCAGGGTATATGGCTCAAGATGGCTGCAAGGATGATAGCAGCCTTCTGTCGTCTCCCCACACTATATAATTCAAAATAATATCCGATACAAACACCTACCATCACTTCTAATACATTGGTTTTAGATGCGTAATTTTGCTTAAGGCCATAATCTGAAGCTTTAGTACTATATCTGGGATTTGTGCTCATTTGCACTTGAGTCTTAAAATATTTGTTAAGTTTGCTAAATCATTTTATTTTCAGTTTTATCATCTAATTTAGATGAAATACCAAGCTTGTTGTGTTAAGATATATTTTAGATTTTTGTGACTAGCAGTGCTATGGTATGCATGCTGTGCTAGCCTTTGCATGCACAGTTATAGGAATTCTTCTGAGGTGCACACATAGGAGTGACCTCTTGATGTGTTACCGAGGCACCGCCTGGTGCCCACAGAGGGAAGGCCTGTCCTCCATGTTGTCACTGTAGCTGATGACAGGATTTCTACTCCTGCTTCGAGGTAGAGAGAACGGTGGCTCAGTGACATTTCGATGCGTGGTTCCCCAGTTAATATGGTGGCTTGGAATTCTCTTCGGGGTTCATTTGTCCCTTTTTGTTTAGCATATGATGCATTTATAGCCATAACATTCGTTTTCTTCTAGAAACACCGATTTTTTTTATTTATCTTTTGTATTTATAGTTTTAAAATATAATTTTTGTTGTACTTGCTTTGTTTTTCAGAATCTGGGAAATAATGCTTTTTGTTTTAAGACAATGAACATGTCTTTTGAAGTTGCTTGAGTGCACTTAAGGGAAATTGTTTATTGCATAGTGATTTATTATCCTTTCACTTTTAAGTCTATGTCTGACTTTCTGCATTGTGTGAAGAGAATAGGGTTGTGAGACTTCCTTTGGGAAATGAAAAATAATATTCTAAACATGACAAAAGAGATTAGGCCACATAATGAAGCAGCTTACTAAGACCGAGGGCAGGGGAAATTAATACAATTATAGTAAAATTCCCTCAGAATGAAGACAAAGAGGAAAGGCATTTCCCTGTCTTGGAGGCAGCTCTGATTGACTGACAACTGACAGATTTTCTTGATCTGTAACCTGTGTGCATGGTGGGTAGTACAGGTGCATGTGTGTATGTTTTTTTTTCCTGTGGTAGGCACACAGGTTTGTACACATGCACTTATGTGTGCATGCCTGTGGAGGTTTGAAGTTGGAGCCAGGGAGTCTTTCTCAAACATTACCATTTACCTTATTTGTTGAGGAAGTGCCTCTTAGTTCAACACAAACTTCAATGATGCAGCTCACCTGGTTAGCCTGCTTACTCCAGGCCTGTCTGTGCCTTTCATCTTTAGAGCACTGGGATTCAGGTAGGCTTTACTCATCTGGCCATACCCACTTGGCCTTTACCTGGGTTCTGGTTATCTCTACTTGTTATCCTGTTATTTATGCAGTAAAGACGACCAATCGAGTAGACGGCTTAACTGAAAACATGGAACCCTGAAGACACAGTGCTTCCAAATGTCTGAAAGCAAACAAGCCGCCTAAAATTCTGTATCTAATGGAAATATTAAAAAAAAAAAAAAAAACCCAACATTTTCAAAACATCACCGATTCCCTGCCCCACCAACTGCACCACCAAACAAGCACAACCAACCAACAAACAAGAATTGAATCAGACAACATATCTCAGCCGTAGTGGGGGAAAAAAACTAAGATAGTGTGTTGTTTTATAACTTACTTAACAAATAGGAATATGTTTGATATCACTTCTAGTTTGTGATAATTTGATATATTAAAAGAGGCTCACATTTTAATGTTTAGTTACCGAACATTTTTATTTTCACTTTTGGGAAGGGATTGAGGCATGGACATCCAGGATGCACTCAAAGCCATTGCTGCTACAAGCCTAAGCAGTTAGATCTCATTTGTTCACGTTTACAGAAAGGAGGAGCAGACATGTTGTTGACTTTAAGGGTTCTCACTCTTCAAAGTTGACTCTTTTTATCTTGTTTATCTTGTGCTGACTGATGCTATGCTTTCCAGAGGGCTTCAACTTTGTCAGAGAGGTCTGGTGTCTTTATCCCTTTGATTAACCTTGTTAAATGAGACAGTTCATGATGCTCTTTTGCATATCTGACAGTAGAAGCCTGTCACCATATTCATTCTCTCTCTCTCTGTCTCTCTCTCTCTGTCTCTCTCTCTCTCTTTCCCTCTCTCTCTCTCTCTCTCTGTCTCTAGTAACAGGGACTCAGATTTTGAAAACCTTTTTACCTTTCAGAGATTTTGGAGACATATCAGCTTTGTAAGTTTACTATCAGGTAAACCACATTTAGGTTGATACTGACGACCATACTTATATGTCTGCATATTACATGTCTGAGCCCCTTTCAACAAATGCCAACAAATGCTTCATTGGATGGTTTTCAAGCTGTTTGTTAGGTTTAAAAGAAAACCAGAAAAACTATGTGGATAACTCTTTGAGGAGTTGAAAGATAAAGGAAATGTGTTAACACTGATAATAGTAAGAGAATTGAGTCAAGAGAGCATCGTTTTTAAGGTTGAAGAAATAACTATGTTTGTAGCCTGACCCAGGACCGATCAAACAGGAGGAAAGGGAGCACTTTGAAGAAAGGGAGCACTATGCTAGATGAGTGTTTGCAAAAGCAGCAGTGGGAGGGAGCACCGAGGGGAGCAGGTACTTCATGTTCTTCGAGACAGGAGAGATGGCGGGCCACGTGACCACAAATACAGGAACTGCGCAAAGGCTTTGAGAACTGACACAACGTTCAGTTCTCTACGTTCTCGGTAAAATAAAAGTGAAGTCATTGGTTGAAAACCCGAAGCTAGCTACAGGACGTTTGAGTTGCAGAGAGATGATATACGGAGTGATCATTTGCGAGGAGGGGGAGGGCTGAGCAAGGGAAGTGAAGGACTGTGGGTAGGAGGGTGTGGTACTGATGTGAGGAATTGTAATGTACTGTGAGCATTTTCAGCCTTGTCTGAG
Organism: Arvicanthis niloticus; assembly: GCF_011762505.2. Lineage (NCBI taxonomy): Eukaryota > Metazoa > Chordata > Mammalia > Rodentia > Muridae > Arvicanthis > Arvicanthis niloticus. The sequence continues at coordinate 163,606,901 of NC_047658.1, forward strand.
TCTTTACCTTGAATGAGCAACCGTGGTCTCGATGCTCTTAATTCAGTCTGGCCATCGATATACCTGTTTTCCTAATTCAGTTACTTAGAGTATAAGTTCGTGGTCCTGGGGAATGGCATTACATTCAGTTTTACTCAAACCACATTCCAACTGTACTCATTTGCCTCCCGACCATTGATGAATGAGAGCTTTTACATGAACGCATAAACAGAATTTCTTTTGTTGCTGGATTGTGGGAAATGATTCCTAGGATTTGTTTTGTTCTGTTTCATTTTGCTATCTATCTATCTATCTATCTATCTATCTATCTATCTATCTATCTATCTATCTATTGATGGATTGATTGATTGAAACATCCATCCATCCATCCATCCATCCATCCATCCATCCATTCATCCATTCATCCATTCATCCATTCATCCATATGGTATGGATAGTGCAGATACTTTTGTGCGTGCACATATGGCTGTGCACATGTGTGTGCATATATACAGAGGTCAGACATTTGCATTGAGTTTCTACTTTATTCTCCACCTTACTTTTGAGACAGGGTCTCTCCCTGAACCTAGAGTTTACTGATTCAGGGGACTAGCCAGCATGGTCCAAGGATTTGCTCTCCTCTATCCTTCATTCCCCGAGTCACAGGCAGCCTCCTGCTTCCTGTGAGACTGGTACTTCACTGGTGAGCCATCTTTTCTGCCCTTCAGCTTAGATTTCAATGTGCAGTGTCTCCTTTTTAAAAACATAGAACACCTTCTCATGTTTATTGTCATATAATACTTTGAAATTTTGGGCAAATATTCTGTCCATTTTATTGTATTTGATAGATTGTGTATATTTCTTTGCAGAATTGGTTTACTTTGTATTTTGCAATCATGCTTTCTCAGAATGTGGATTGTTTTTCTGTTCATTTATTATTTAATAGAACTTACATGTATATAGTCAAAGAAATAAATTTTGTTTTCTGTTATTAGCTGTGCTTTGTACTTTTCTTAAATAACACTATTCTCCAATGTTTTATATTTTTATAATTATTTTTCAGGTTTTTATAACTAGTTTCACAGTTGATTTTCAATCTAGGTGTGTAAGAGCTTGTGTGTGTCTGTGCAATAAGAACTGGTGTGTGTGTGTCCAGTAAGAGTTTGTGTGTGTATGTGTCTGTGCAGTAAGAGCTTGTGTGTGTGTGTGTGTGTGTGCGCGCGCACAATAAATACTCTCTGGGCATTGATTAATAACAGTTCATACCTCTGATTGTCTATAGTATGGAAAACATTAATAACAAAATTATACCTAGGTGATTAATATTTTCATAATTTTCTCAATGAAATCTGTATGTTCTAAACTCACACTTACCTTAGTGTGTGTGTAGAGGGCACATATGAGCAGGAGTGTGTGTGCATGTGTACAGGCTGCAGTGTACTTATGGAGGGGAGAGAGAGTTGGTTCTCTTTTCATGCCATATGAGTTCAGGGATTGGACTCAGCTTGACAGGAGTGGCAGCAGGCGCCCTTACCCACTGAGCCGTCTCCCTGGATGCTTGTGTGGTTTTCCTAAGGTGCAGTTACATCTCACCATGAGCCTCGTGTTTCTTATAGCTGACACTGAGGATGTGCAATGTCTTAGGTCTGGAGCATGTGCAGCAGAACTGTGATCCTAAGGCCCCAGGAAATGGTCTCTGCTTTCCCAGCGTTTAGTACATCCTGGGCTTTCTTTCATGTAACTATATCCTAACCTAAATTTTTGTCTACATATGACTTGCTTTGTAAAGACTCCAGTCAGTGAATTTAGGGTCTGTGTGAAGCTAATATTAGTATGACCTCATTTATATAATGTACATTTTGACTTCATTTTACCTTAGCTACAAAACACTTGCAGAAACTCCATTTCCAAATGAGATCACATTCTGAATCTGAAGGTATATATTAACTTTGGGGAGGGTACTCTACATTCAATGAATACTGCATTTTTTCTGTTTTTATCTTGATGGAATTAAGACTTATATTTATGTTTTATGTCAGGATTGCTGATTTTAGTAATTATCTCTGTAAGTATTTTTAGTTAGTTTTTTTTTTTTTTTTCATAGAGGTTGGTTTAGATTCTACATGGGTAATGTGAATAAGATCTTTCTGGGTTCTAAAGCTTTTAGCATTGTCTTTTCATGGCCACTGCATTCTTACCTCAGTGAAGAGCAGAGGAAAGTAAGGCTTCATAGGCCTCTTTATCAATCCTCAGACTTAAAGAAACATTTTCAGCTTGTCTCTAGTAAGAGCTGTGTGCGTGTGGGTTTTGTAGAAACCATTATTAAGGAGGTTTAATAAACTATCCTAATGATGCCCATGCTACAGAAGAACGAAATTAGATGCACATCTATTACTTTGTACAAAAATCAACTTGAAGATCAAAGGCTTCAATGTGAAACTTGAAACACTGTTGCTGGAAGAAAACCCAGGTGCAGGAAAGATTCTCTGAAGGGGCTCCATTTGCTCCGGAATCACAGCCAACAATTGACAAATGGGACCTAACAAAACTAACTCCTCCATGCAAGGCAAACAATCAACCACAAGAGGAAGCCTGCGGAGTGGGAGAGAATCTGTCAGCTATAAATACAATAGAGGATTAATACCAGAATATACAAAGTACTAAGAAACAAAAACAAATTAATTAAAAAAAACAATTAAAAATTGTCTGTGGTTCTGAAGAGAGTTCCCGAAAGAAGAACTAAAAGTGGCTAAGTTCAGAAGTGTGCAGCATCCTCAGCAGCCAGGGTTACGCAGATGATAGTTGCTCTGAGATTTCATCACACCTTGGACAGAATGGCTACGATCAGGAAGATAACTGACGACGCACGTCTGTGAGGATGTGGGGAAACGGGAAGCTCATGCATCTTTGGGGGTTTGCCAACTGGGGCAGCCACTTTAGAGATCTATGCAGAGAACCATCCGAGTCCTAAAATCAAGTTTATCCTGAGACCCAGCCCGGCTCATCCTTGTCAGATCCCTGCGGGGCCCGACGTCTTATTCCACAGATCCTCAGCCATGCCCACTGCTGCTCTATACAGAATAGCTAGAAAGTGGCAACAGCCTACACGTTCTCCAACTAATGAACAGACAACAACACACAATGAAATTCTATTCACTTGTAAAGAAACAATGAATCATTATATACGCAGGTACGCGGATAGAATTAGATAATAATTACACAGAACGAGGTAACACAGAGCCACAAAAACAAATGGCACATGTTCTTTCTCATTTGTGGATCCTAGTTCCAAATTTTCAGATATCAGTGTTTAACCTAGGGTGACTGTAGAAACCAGAAAAATGAATAGGGACCAACAGGGTGGAGGAAGAGCTTTAGAGAAGAGGGGAAAGGACATAGGTGCTCTGGAGGGGGTAGGGGGTATGGTGTGTGTGCATGTATGTGTGCGCGCATATATGTGTGTGCGCATGTATGTGTATGTGTGTATGTATGTATATGTGTGTATGTATATATGTATGTATATGTATGTGTGTGCATGCATGTGTGTTATGTATGATTATGTGTATGTATGTATATGTGTATGTATGTATATGTGTGTATGTATATATGTATGTATATGTATGTGTGTATGTATGTATATGTGTGTATGTATGCATATGTGTATGCATGTATATGTGTGCATGTATGTATATGTGTGTATGTATGTATATGTATGTGTGTGCGTGTATGTATATATGTATGTGTGTATTTATGTATATGTGTGTGTATGTATATGTATGTGTATGTATATGTGTGTATGTATGTATATGTGTGTATGAATGTATATGTGTGTATGTATATATGTATATGTATGTGTGTGCATGTATGTATGTGTGTATGTATGTATATGTGTGTATGTATGTATATGTGTGTGTATGTATATGTATGTGTGTATGTATATGTGTGTATGTATGTATATGTGTGTATATGTGTGTATGTATGTATATGTATGTGTGTGCGTATATATGTGTATGTATGTGTATATGTGTATATGTGTGTATGTATATGTGTGTGTGTGTGTATGTAGTATTTACATGAAGTTGCATCACTTGGGGTGCTATAACCCCCCCAAGAGACAGACGATCTAACAAAAGCCTCAGAGCCAGCATGGGGCACCTCTCTTCAGTTCATTGGTCAGGGAGTCCAAGGGACTCTCAAAACCACATAGGATATTGCCATTGTCTCTAATTCTCTCTGTGAACTAAGGTGAGTCCTTGAGTCAAGGTGCTACAACTTAGGACTTAGAGGTATCAACTGAAAGTATTCCGGAAGCTTCCTTGAAGAGTAGCTCTCATAGTAACCAAAGTTGCTGCCATGGGAAAAAGCAATCAGTAATCCTACCCAGTTGTAGAGACTACAGTGCCCAGCTGTCCAATATAGCCACGATAATGTAAGAGTGGCACATATATCTTGGGGGATAACGAGCAGATAAATGGATTTGAGGCTCATTCAATAGGAAGGAATTAACCCCTGCTATTGTAATCCTTGCCAACAACCCCTTTCTGGGCAAGTCATGGAGCTCAAAGGAGACTACTACCACAATTTTCCTAAACTTATAATTTCTAACTGTATACTAAAAACCTACCCTCATACCTACGGATAAATGTAGCTCTCACCCCTCATGAAAGAAGCACAACACACCCCAACAGGAACATACCTCCCAATCCTTCCAAATAGTACCACCCCCTGATGACCAAGCATCCAGATATATGAGTGTTTGGGGGCCATTCCTATTCAAACTACCACAGAGACCACTTGTAGAAACCAACAATAGTCAAAAGTAAGAGAACAACATACAGTGTGGTGCCCAGCCCCAACTGATACATCATAAAGGCAACCTTTACATCTAAGGCTCAGAAATGGGCAGAAAGATTAATAGCCAGAGGGCCTGGGTGTCTGCTGTGAGACCGTGACATCTGTATGTGGCAGGGAAGTTGTAGTTTTGAACAAGTATAAGCATATTCATATTATCTCTCTACGTGATTCAGTTTTTAGAAGTATTTTGAAGAACCGATCTATGAAACATATATTATTCATTAAGTCATTACAAAAGTATTATTGCTACAGTGAACTACCTTTTAAAAGTAAGATGTATTATAGAGCAATGGCCTTATTGTGATTTCCCCTGTGCTCCAGTCCTGTTTACTAACCCCTCCCTTTCATGTACTTTTACTTTCATGTAACTTTTAAATTTCACATGTGAGAGACAACATGTGACAGTTGTTTCACATGATGATCAGTGTGGTACCCAGCCCCAGCTGATACATCACAGTGCAACCCTTGTACCTAAGGCTCAGGGAAGGGGGCAGAAGGATTAATACCAAGGGGACCAGGATAGACATTTTGTGACACTGTGACATCTGTATATGTCAGGGAAGTTGTACCCATGAAATCTAAAAAGTATGGGCAACTTTTCTTGTTTATTCTTGCATCAATAGATGGATTTATTCTTGTCAACTTTTAATAGTGTCAGTGTTTTCAGTTTTAGTCACTTTAATAGGTTGTACTGAAGCCTCCCCGTTATTTTCACGTGCACTTCTGTGACCACACAGTGATCGTGTAACTTTTATACATGTATTTGACATTTCTGTCTCTTTTCTTTATTCACATATAGGGCAGCACATTTTTTTTTTTTTTTTTTTTTTTTTTTTTTTTTTTTTTTTGGTATGTGTGTGTCAGTTGCAATGTTTTTATGATGGGATGATATTTTGTTGCAAAATTCCTTATGACAGTTAGTGGCTTGTACTTTTTTCATTGAGCATTATCTGAACTGAGACCTCATCAATCGCATTATCTTTCTTAAAACAAAAATCGAAATTAAGGTCGCATCAGTTTATTTTCATGATCTGTAGTTTTTGGTGCTTCTAAAGAATTCATCATCAAACCCACTAGATCTCCCATGTTATCCCCTAGGTGTTTATCATATTCTGTATGTATGTTTATGTAGCAGCAAATCGTTAATCTGCTCTGAACTCCCCGCTAATGGCTGGCGTGCATCTCGATACCGCCCAATGCTCTGGAGTCCCTGAATGAAAGACAGACAGACAGACAGACAGACAGACAGACACACACACACACACACACACACACACAGACACACACTGTCTCACACGCGCCCGTGTGCCCACCGGCTTATTTCTAATATGTCCTAAGCAGCGCAAAGGCTGAGCCACTTCCTAACTCCATCCACATGGCTAACACACACTTCCCTCCCATATCCCTGAGCTATCACTTTCTAAAATCTATATTTTATCTTTGCTGTCCTGGACCTTTCTGGGCAGCCCTCCTGGGGCTGCTTCCCCTTGCATACCTGTCGGTGGGCTCGCTCTCCTGCACCTTTTCCTGCGTGGTCAGTCATCTCCTACTTTCTCCTCAAGGTGGAATCTCCTCTCCTCCTCTTCTGTTCCTTCCCAGGAATCCTAAAATCCCCCCTCCAGCTCCCTGCCCAGCCATTGGCTGCCAGTAACTTTATTCACCAATGAGAGCCAACTGGGGGCAGGGACCCTCAGTATCTGAATCCTCAGATTCCCGTGGGAGCCGAAGTAACACAAATAGCATTTGAATCAATCCTCGACATGTTTACTATTTATTTTACATTAATTTTTTTCATCAGTGTAACGTACATGCATCTGAGATGTATATGTGCCTGCTTGCATGTTCATGCGTGTGTGGGTGCACATGTGTGTATGTGTACGAGCATGTGTTTATGCCTGCAATGTGGAGATCTGAGGTTGACTTCATGAGTTTTTCTCTTTTGTGCACTACAGTATATTTCGAAACACGATCCGTTGCTGAACCTGGAGCTCACCGTTTTGGCCATTTTAGTTATTCTAGAATGCCCCGCCTCTGCCTCTGCTTCACAGTGACAGGTGGGCTCTCCCACCTGCTTTTATATGGATTCTAGAGTCTGAAGTCTTTTCTCCACGTTGGCAGGGCGCGCTCTCTACTGTGAGCGTATTCAACAGCGTCTTCAGTATGGGTCTAAATTCTTTGTTGTTTATGACGTTTAGTTACTGCAGTAGTGTTTCTTGGGTATACGATCTTCTCGTCATGGAACAAGTTTTGCTTCTTTGTCAAATGTCAGTTGGATATACATATGTTGGTCTGTCTCTGGGCTCTCTAATCCGTTCTTTGTCCGTACTTTTTTCAGTAACAGATTGCTTTCCTTACTGTAGATCTTAGTGAACGTTGAGGGTAGGAGCAGTCAGTCCTTTGACTTTATTCAGTATTTTTTCTTAAATATTAATTTAGTTACATGTTCTTAAGTATTTATTGTATTTAAGCTTTTGTGCCTGAATCTGTGCCTGTGCACAACATATGTACGTGTGTCCATGGAAGCCATTCATTTAGAAACTTTTACTTTACTTTTATTTATTAATTTGTTTACATATTGTTTTGAGATAGGGTTTAAGTAGGCTACCTGGAGCTTGCTATGTAGAAAAGGCTGGCCTCGAATTTAGAGATTCACTTTATTCTGCCCCCTAAGTGCTTGAGCATTTTTAAAATCAGAATTTTGTAGTCTTTTTCATAAATCTTATACGTATATATTATATGAAGTATACATTTTATTTTATATATGTATATATGTATATAAATATGTTTCTATATATAAATGTGTTACTATACATAGTAACATATTTGTAGTATATATATTTAGTTATATATATATTCAGTTCCCTGGGGAGAGCTTCAGAGATTTCTGTTTTGTCTGCCTTTTTTTTCTCCTGGAGAACCTCTGTATTACTGGTGAGAAATTGTGGGTGCATCGGCTCAATAACCTGATTCGACTTTATACACAGTACTTGCAGTAGGAGGCTGGTGTCTTTTAAGCTTGACCCTTTGGCATAGAACTCCTGCCTTATTGAGTAAGGTAGGATTAACATTCTTTGGCTCCATTTTAACCCCCTAAGCCTGGTTGATAACGCTCACCTCTGCTGAGGGCTGAGTATTGAAAATCACCTAGACATCTCCAACTTTTTCCTGGACTAGAACTTAGGTAAGAACGAGGAGTGTGAGATTTGTGGTGGCCTAATACTCTCAGCAACATATCGTTGACCTGAAGTAGGAACTAAGGGATGAGGCACTTGGTTCCCCTGGCTCCACCTCTCAGAGTTAGAGATCTGTCCTTCTGAACTGGTGTCCGTTAGGGGTGAGGAGATGCTGGGAAGCGATAGTAAGGGGCCTGATTGCTTGTAGCCTTTTCTCTGTCCTGTGGAAGAGAGGACTGAATTTGCGGCCTTGTGAAGGCAAGGCAGGTACCCCATGGCTGAGCTCTCTGTTCCTAGCTACACCCCTGTTCTGCTGTTTTTTATTGTGAAGCAGGACTCACTACAGTGCCCAGGCAGCCCTTGAGTTGTGATACTCCTGTCTTAGACTCCCAGGTTGTGCTACCTGGTCAGTGTTGGCATTCCTAACCCAAGCTTAGCAGACTTTCTTTAGTAAGTGTATAATGTTGCTCTTGATAGTTTTATGAGATCGTAAATTTTCTGAGACCTTAAAACTATTCTGAATTAATTCATGATCTTTTCCTGGAGAGACTGTGGAACTCTTCGCATTGTCATTCTGGGAGTCCATATCATTCTTTAAGCATTAGATGATATTAAAAAAATCATGGTTTTAGAGACTAGATACAAATCAATAATTTTATATATGTTTACTGTGTTTATATTTTTAATCATAATTGTCACAAAGTATTAGTTTATATTATTATTTATCTTTATATGTTAGTTTATTCAGAGACATTTATAATTCTGAGCATATACTTTTAGTACTTTATGTAAATTTTACTGTTTCTGAAAAGTTTATTTCTGAGGATTTATTTTTAAGTGTGTGTGTGCGTGTCCACGTGAGTGTAGGTGCACGTGTGAGCACAGATGCACATGAGTGAGCACAGGTGTGCATGAGTACAGGTGCACATGAGTGAGCACAGGTGTGTGTGAGCACAGGTGCACATGAGTGAGCACAGGTATGCATGCGTACAGGTGCACATGAGTGAGCACAGGTGTGCATGAGCACAGGTGCACATGAGTGAGCACAGGTATGCATGAGTACAGGTGCACATGAGTGAGCACAGGTGTGCATGAGTACAGGTGCACATGAGTGAGCACAGGTGTGCATGAGTACAGGTGCACATGAGTGAGCACAGGTGTGCATGAGTACAGGTGCACATGAGTGAGCACAGGTGTGCATGAGCACAGGTGCACATGAGCGAGCACAGGTGTGTGAGAGTACAGGTGCACATGAGCGAGCACAGGTGTGTGAGAATACAGGTGCACATGAGCGAGCACGGTGTGTGTGAGTCCAGGTGTGAGCACAGGTATGCATGAGCACAGGTGTGTGAGAGTACAGGTGCACATGAGCAAGCACAGGTGTGTGAGAGTACAGGTGCACATGAGTGAGCACAGGTGTGTGTGAGCACAGGTGTGTGTGTGAGTACAGGTGCACATGAGCAAGCACGGGTGTGGGAGAGTACAGGTGTGCATGAGCAAGCACAGGTACCTGAGGAGTTTCCAGATACTCCTGGAGCTGCCTGGCCTTGAAGTGTTCCTAACTACTGTCTCATCTCCAGCCCCTATGTGCAGTTTTTTAATTACTCACACATTGTAGATACATCTAAAGACAATCTTGAGCAAAAGAATCTAAACACAAATAAGTACAACCCGTATTAAAGTAAAGCTGGTCATTGAAATAAAAATAGCAATGTTTCTATCCAGGTTCTGATTATTTGGTAATGTTCATCTCACGGAAATTCATTGAGTTTTTGACTTATGGTATCTGCATTTTTGTGTCTAAATTTTAATTAAACATAAAGGCTCATTAAGGGGTCCTTATCAACTTTATAATTTTAACCCAATGTAATTTGGACTAAGTTTATTATACTTAACTTTTTGCTTGTCTTAGCATGAAAAAGTCATGGTGTTTTGGTTCTTTCCTTTGAGGTAGACTGATTTCCTACCTTCAAAAGTGAAAACTCATTCAAAATATAAATTATTAGTATTAAGAATTCTATCTATATTGTGCTTTCTCAAAGCATCTTGAGATATTGAGATTCTACAAATTTTCTTTTAAAATATTGAAGCTTTGAAGTTATTTACAAGTTGTTAAAATATATGTATTTTCCCCTTATAAGTCCCAGAAAAAAATTATATACGAAGTTGCTACTTTATTTATAAAATCAGGGAAGTCTCTTTATCCTTTGTAATACATTTTTAAATTTTATTCTGTAGGACTATTTTGAAAGAAAGTGGGTTTGCCCGGTACCTTCATTCAGCTGTCCTTATCAATGGAGCTATGCTTATTTTTGGAGGAAATACCCATAATGATACTTCCTTGAGTAACGGTGCAAAATGTTTTTCTGCCGATTTCCTGGCATATGACATAGGTATGTATCTGTTAGGATTGTACAAAGAAGAAAATACCAGACAACGTTTTCAAATAGATTGACAGCATGCTTACATGTCATTTTAGAGATCAGCTTAGTGACAGACTATGAATTGGGTTTTCTCTAATTTCAGCAAAGTTCTCATACAGAGCCAAGATCAGATGTACTGGAATTTGTTAGTATCAGAGACAGAAGAGGAGAATTATAGGAGTGACCTTTTGACCTTTAGAAGCATTTGACTGTTGTGTCCTCATTTGAAAATTGTATACACCTCCTGTGTCTTATACTGCATCAGTTTTAATGATGGATCGATATTGAATTCCATCAAACTATGAAAATTAAGACAGAAATTCAAACACTTTATATTTAGCAGAGATGAGCAAAACTTATTTTATATTAAATATACTGAATATATTTACTGAGTGTGGGAGGGAAGTTCATTGAAAGGAATGTGGAAAAAGAGCTAATGACATATGATGAGGAGACAGAGTGAATCCAGGGCATGCCCGTGAGTGAGACAGGCTGAATGAGGCCTTGCAGCGAGCTGCAGCAAGCGCTGAAGCACTCGCTTGTTCAATATTCTGTGCTCTTGTTGATTCTGTGTGTGGAAGGGTGAACTCACAGAAACACCACATCTGACTCTCCAGTACATCACAGCAGTGAAAGTTCTGCTTCTGTGTTTGTCATGTCATCGTTGAAAGCTAGCTGGCACTTAGAGTGTATTTGGCAGTGCACAAGAGCAACTTTTATTGATGTTACAAATAAAGTACTAGATCAAATCCAGAGCTGTTCTCTCGATGTGTAGAAGTCAAGGAGACGAATTAGATGTAAAATGGATTTACTCCTTAACATCATAAATGTGCACCATCTGCTTTGTTAGATGATTTCATGTGGCTACACAGAAAAGAGCAGTTGACAATTAAAAGCCCTTTGGTCTCGATGCTATTGTAAGTTTGCTTTAGAAAGCTCCTAAATCATTGGCTGAGATCCAGAACAAAATAGGTTGACTGGGACAGTGGATCCAGCTGCCAGTGAGTGATCTCTTACCTGGTGGTGAGATGGTGAGCTTAGCTTTCTGGAGGAAAATGAAACCTTTATTTATTTAATTTTGTTCATGCATATTTCTTCTGTGAATTTTTTTTTTAAAAAGTAACAGAATAGGATGTCACTGTTACTGTTAAAAATCCACAAAGTGGGATTTAAAATTTTTACATTAAAGTTTTCCAGCGGACTTCTACACAGCGCTCGTAATTTAATGAACTGTATAAGACTGAGCTGTTTTGTAAGTGATATATTGAAAACCCATTTTTATTCTTCTGTATTGCTGAAGATTATATTTCAGTGTTATGTGTCCAAAGAGCTTACAGAGGGCTAAAAACAAACAAACAAGTTTTGTTTTGTTTCAGAAAGAAACAGGAAGAGGGGTAAGAATATCAGCATTCTATTAAACTCTGAGTGTTAGACACTGTCTAAGGGTTTATGTGCAAAGCGTGAAGCCTCTCTAAAGGTCTGCTGTCAGGCAGAAGTGACAGGGATTGATCCAGCGGAGTATAGGCCACCATTCTAAGACCTGTATCCATCTGCTTGACTATGTCGTGCTGATGGGTCGGGTCCAGTACTTGTTCTTAATGTTCTGTATGGAATCAGATAACTTATCGAGTTAGTGTTTATTTCACAATGCTGTGGATGGATGGAAGCAAATATATTTCTCATTGGTGACATTGTCTTGTTTTTCACACAAAATAAAATTTATTTCAAAATAGTTATTGTTCATTGGAAGCAAAGATAGGCATTATAATGAACCAAATAGAAAACATATTTTAAAATCATATTTTCTTTCCTGTATAAGGCATATTCCTTGTTACGTTTAAATGTGATGCATCCGCGGTGGTTACATGAATTTTAAACAATTTTATGCCTATACTAATTTTTTATTGTTCTAAGGTTCACAGTTTCAATCTTCCACCATTGTAAATTTTGCATAACAAAATCATTAATCTTTGGAAATATAACTTTGTCTTCTGCACATCATATTGTGTATGGTAAAGATTTAACCAGTATAAGCTGCTGATTTTCAAAATGCTACGGTCTGCAGCCTGCAGTTCCTTAGAAAAGTTGTTGGGAAAATCAAAACCAAGTGTATATAACCCAATTGTTAGTCACTCCACAGCTGACTTTTCCAGAAGCGACTTAAGGGATGGGAGGAGGTGGCTCAGTAGTTAAGGGAACAGGCGTTGCAGACAACTCAGGTTCAAGTCCCAAGACCTACCCTGGCGGCTCACACCTGCCTGCAACTCCAGCTCCAGAGGAGCTGATGACTACAGGATCATGTACCCTCTATGGCCAACCACACTCAAGTGCATATTCCGCCCCTACTCCTAACAATACACATATAGTTAACATAAAACAAAATTCTTCAGAAAGTGCTGGAAGGGGCTGGAGAGTTGAATCGGTTAAGAATGGTAGAGACCCCAAGTTTGGGTTACCTATGTTGGGTGGCTCACTCCTGTCTGGAATTCCTGTTCCAGAGGGATCCATCTTCTTTAGCTTTCCTGGGTGCTGGCATGCACGTGCACATATTCATCCACAGATACGTAATACTAAAGAATTAAATAAAAAGTGACTGAGATATGGCTAATAACAGCCAGAGCTAGTGAATGACCTTGGTCAGCTATAACTCTTAGCAGGACACATTACTTGATGTGTTAGTTGAAAACCGAGCTTGAACTCAGATTTTAGAATCTGAAGTTGTTTATTAGTCCTTTTGTTATTGTTAATGATCGTGTTGCCTTTAGACAGCTGCAAGGGCACCATTTTTCAAGATTAAAATTATGCATATTTTCCTGGTAAAGATAGGTTCCTGTTCAGAATTTAGATAAAAGTTTGAAACAAAATGAAAAACAATAATTTTTTTTTATCTTCATAAAGGTAATAGAAAGATGAAGGTATAAACATTGAGTTGGGTGATTTTGGGACCAGGCAGAGGAGCAGGGTGCTTCTGACAGCGTCTTGCATATGGCAGGAAACAGAAACTCTGTCCCATTTAGTTAGTGATGGTTCCAAGCATAAATTCCCACAACACAATGGTTTCACGTATGGCTTTAATTCCTTGGTAGTGATTACAAAAAAATGTTAAAAATGGAAGACAAGTCCATATTTTCAGCAGTAATGTTTTAATTGGTATTGGTAAAATAATGATGTATATTTTAATTGTTTTATTATACAGCAGAGTTAACATGTCACTTACCTAGTTTATGAAGCGTAGCATACATGATTTTGTACAACCTTATGGAGTGTTATATATGAATCATGTAGAATGGATACAGCCCTGTAAGCCATAATTTCCAGATAAAATCATAAATGCAAATTAAATAAACTACTTGTTTATTTTTTTTTTGGAACATTCCAACAAAGTTCTGAAAATTCCATCTGGCTTGCTCTTGAGCTTACAATTATTTTCATTTCCTGGAGGTTTTATTAATCAATATTTTCTAATTATTATTATTTTTTTACTGTATTTTCATGGCTTAAGTCTCGCTGAGCCAGACACCTGAAAGAGCCAGTTTGTTACTTTGTAGGTCAAGAAAACCCTTGAGAGTTTTCATGTGGCTTCCTGTGGTGAATCAGCCAACTCCTTTTTTTTTTTTTTTTTTTTTTTTTTAAAGTTGCTCTGCATCCTTGGCTGAAGTGTTATCTTTCTCTTTGGTATATGATAAGGGCAATAATTGTCGATACAGCTTCCTTCTCTTACCCCTTCATTTCTATCTACCCTTTTTAAAAAAATCAAAATAAATAAATTTCCTCTCAGTTTGTCAAAGTGGGCAGCCAGGTTTGCCTAACCTTCCCTGCAGTGCTTGGCTCTGTACAGGCTTTATAGTGTAGACTTTCATTGTCCATTTAGTGTGTATTACATTGCACACTTATGGAGGGCGGGTGGTGGTGGTGGTGGCGAGAGCTGGCAGTTTGCTGTCACTAAATCAAGTCACACGAGTCTGAAGTAAAGTCTTAATTCAGACATTTTAATTCCACCACTACACTACCCTCTGCCCCTGCCCTGTTCTAACAGGAAAACGTTGAACAGTCTTTTAGTTGGGAAGGGACATGTCAATTTATCCAGGTAACAAAGACACCAGCAGTAACCATCAGCAGATTTGATTATACTCTGGTGTGTTTGTGTTTTACTGTGACGCACCCTCAAACTGACTATGAAGTAGTGAAGCCCAGATGGAAAGTCAAGGGGCAAAATAAATGATACATGAAGAGCGAATTCCCATCTCTCTTAACTTCTGCACGCAGTTTGAGAGACTTCGTGCTTTGCCTGTGGATATTAGTTTTCTTTTTCTTAGAGAAAGGTCTCATTTACAGTTCAGGCTGTCTTGTAAACTCTTGTTGCACAGGCTGTCCTGTGTGCTGTCTGAAACACAGCCTGGTCTAACCAGAGTGATATTGTCACAGGTCCCAAGTGCTAGTGTTTGAGGTGTGAGCCACTACTCCTGGCCAGAGATTGTTTTAAATATTAAAATTACTCCTGGCCAGAGATTGTTTTAAATATTAAAATTACAAAATAAGTATACTAGAAGGAAATCTTGTACCAGAGGAGGGTTTGGAGACCCTGGAGGATACAGGTGGGAAAAGCAGTCGTGAAGACACTCACTGCACAAAGAGCATTTGCAAATAGTGCTGTTTCAAAATAGCACAATATAAGACATTAGAATGTCCTATATTTCTAGAGAAATAAAATTGTGATTAACTATCAAGAAGTTTATACATACAATTTCTTATATGAGGACCACTGAAGCCAACAGGGAATATGATTTGTTGTTGTTATTGTTGTTAACACACGTGAAATCATCCCACTCTTAAAACTGACATAAAGCACAGTACTTAAAACAATTGTGACTTTTTATGTGTATGAGTGTTTTGCCTGCATGTTTGTCAGTGCACCTCTGTGTGTCTGGTGCCTGCAGAGGAATGAAGAGGCCATTTGGATGACCTGGAGTGGGAGTTACCAACAGTTGTGAGCTGCCATGTGCATGTTGGGGATCGACCCAGGTCCCTTTAGAAGAGCAGCCAGTGCTCTTAACAGCTGAGCGTCTCTCCAGGCCCAGGGGTATTAAATATTGTGAGTAGTTTAGAATACAAACAGAATTTTTACAGAATTACAGATTCGTAATTTCATGGAAACCATGGGGATTTGTAGAAAAATTAGTCAACAAATGCATTCTTAGCTGGATTATTTTTTACATAATCAAATTAATATTAGAATTCCACCTACAGTTCTTCAAATAATTGTTTAAATCTGTCTCTATATCTTTCTATATATCTATATATATCTATATCTAATCTATATATCCTATCTATCTATCTATCTATCTATCTATCTATCTATCTCTTCACTGATAAATAGTTCTGATGGTGCAGGATGTTAAAATTTGAGTTTAAGACCAGTAACTTTAACTCCTTGGTCGCCTGTGTATTTAGTGTTTGGCTTGTACACTAAATGCCCTGCAGCTGAGCATTTAAAAATGTATTCTGAAGCACGTATTTTACTCTTGTCTTTCTTATGTTGCTGTGGAATATGTTTCTCTCAATTTGAAGATGTCAATTCTGTGTAAAATTTACTTTGAATTGTCTGGGCTTAAACTGATTATGAAGAGATAATAACTGAGCTACTCTAGAAGTTTATTTTCTTCTTGGCAGAAAATATACTTTTAGATTGCAGCCAAAGAGAATAGTAATATCGTAGACTTTGCAGTGTAAGAAGCGGAGTAGACCTCACGTAAGCAAATAATGTCAGCTTGATGTTGATTACTAATACATTCATTCGACTTGCACTTAAATGTTTGCAAAGCTGGCATTTTCCTCTTTTTGTCTGGACTCACCATACTGATACGCCGTAAGCTGCAGAGGGATGTTGCTGTAGTTGTGCTGAGTGAGAGGTCGGAGCTACCTGCTTATGGGGATACTTGGTCCCTGTGGTCTCCATCATTTTTATTTTGTGTTTTTTCACATTGATGATGCTGTCAACTCATGATGGGAGGAGGTTCTGGTTATAGGGTCATTTGGTACTCTGTGGCCTGTACTGTCTGCAGGGTAGCAAGGATTAATTGATACTAGTTTCCACTGCTGAAGGCGTGGCTGTGCACGTGAGGTGTGCACCTGAGGATCCACTCTCTTTTGGGCTTCTCACGAGAGCCTGTTACAAATCCCACAGGCTACTCTCTTCAACAGTGATGTCACCAGCCGCTGGAGTGATTGCTGGTCACGTGACCTAGCTGAAGTGCAGCTGACTTGAAGTGCTGACTGGCCCTTAACAGATCTTCTTTCTTGCCCAGTCACTGAGTCAGAGCTCACACCTTTGCTGTCTTCTTAACAGGAGTATGGCCTGACATACTATTCTTGAATGTTGAATATGCTGCCATCAGAACTCAGAGGAATCTGGTGTGGTGGCAGTGCAATAATTGTTTCTTTTCTTTTAAATTCTAGTAAGATGATGTATTGTTCTCGACCATTGGATGATTATATATTTTTCCAATATGGAAAGTCTGAATCTTTGTATATTTTATTTTACATCTTTTGCAGTATAGCTGTCTTCATAAGGTCTCCATTGTGTTAATTATTGTTGATATTCTGGTCCTATTAGCATGTATAATGTTGATATTGAAAACAATGTAATGTGTTTTAAATATCAACGTACAGTTTATAAATAGCCAGCAATATAAATTATGTGTATTTGAGTTAGATGGATGATTGACATCTAAATACCTGAACTCATTGGTTGACTCTAACATGTCCTTAAGTTTTCTTATTGAGACCCTGAACCATGTGCAGGTCACCCCAATTCCAAGACAAGAATGATGTCTCAAAATCCTTCAAACAGGAAATTTCAGACACACATAAGCCAAATAATGGAAAGACAAAAGTTTTCTAACGAATCTTGAGCATGTTGTTTAACTTCCGTTAGATCCAACTCTTCACTTCACAACACAAGACAGTTCTGTAGCAAACCTCCCTGGATTATTGTAAAGACTTCTCGAGTGATGAAGGCAAACGTCACTTTGAAAGCGACTTTATACAATTTCGTATACACACTATAAATACACGTTATACACACATTTCTTAAATTAACCTTAACACATAAAATTGGCAGTCTGTTATCTGTTTTTCTGGATTAAAAAAAAAATGTAACCTCCAGGATTTCTGTGATGTCTTAGGAGGTAAAGTGTAAGCTCTAGGACCTGAGCTTGAATTTCCAGAACCCTGGATCTGTGGCTCAGGTGAGGTGGGAGGTGGAGACAGGAGAGTCCCTCAGCTCTGGGCCACCCTCCCTAGAACATGCAGCTGAACAACAACAACAACAAAAACCATCTAAAATAAGCTGCAAACACATACAACATGTCCACGTGTACGCACACACACATGTTCATATACAGTACACATGTACATACATCACTCATGTGTGCACATGCATACACACACACACACACACACACACACACAGAGAGAGAGAGAGAGAGAGAGAGAGAGAGAGAGAGAGAGAGAGAGAGAGAGAGAGAAACACACCCCAATTGTACTCTGCAGAGCATTGACTTCTCGGAGTGTTGATAGGCCTCATGTGGACACTGATTCTATGGATAAAGCAAAGACACTTATATAAAATTGTTCTGTTTTTATTCTCTCATTTCAGTATATCAGACAGCTCTTTGCTCAGCTTGCGAGTGTTAGGGACTGAAGAGTATTGTTTTTTTGGTTCTATTTGTGTCCTTGGAATATTCTTTGGGAAATACAAGTTGGGATGTATTTTATTGCTTTTAGTACCCCAGCTTCAGTTTATAAACTACAATTTTTGTTTTTATAATTCCTTTGATCTTTTTTAGTAAGAATATTGAATTAAAATTTATTCACTGTTTATGTTATAGGCACAATTATATGGGTAAGAAAATATGTAATTTATTATATTTTTAACCTTTATAATTAGCTCTATGTATTTACTATTTTTGTGGATTTCTAAGGTTAATGAAATAGTATTTTCAAAAGCTTAATACAATTAAACTAAATACCAGCGCCTGCTTTTGACAGGACATGCATAGGAAATTGAAAGAAAATAAAAGTGCTGGACACCAAGTCTTTTGAAATCTTAAAGTTTGTGTTTATGTGTGCTAGTTTTAATGTTGTATTGAGATGGCAAATTTCCTTCTTTTCTCATTTTTGTGAGAATTTTGTTTATGAAAATTGAGTTTGCATCATTCCTCCCCTTTCCCTCAGCTCCTGTATTCCTCCCCATCTTCTTCTCTATATAGTTTGTCTTTAACATTTCTTCCCATATTCTTTATATAACTGAATTATTTTTGTTGTTTAAAAAAGTTTTTAAATCTAGGCTTTTGTGCAATTGAAGTATTTCTTCCAACATCAAATGAAAGCTATTTTCTTGAAACATTATATAATTAAAGTCATTTAAATATTATTGTATGGTTCTCCCTTGGACACTCTGTCAGTGGATATTATGTGACCCTCTTCTATATGCGTGCAGGTGACAGTTGATAGTGTTTAAAGGTGACCTGTAGTGGCATTTATGTGCTTTACTATGTGAATTTTGGTATATTCAGTAAAGATAAGTCAGTGGAATTATCTCCAAATATAAATGATACAATTTCACCCATTCATTTGTTAATTCTTATATACTTCAAGTTATTGGTGAGAATTTTATGAGTTATTTTAATTTGAAGGCTTATGGTAGTTGATTAATAATACTAGGTTGCAGATAATGGGAAATTAATCATCTTTCCTTTTTGATTTTAAGTATTCTGTCTCTAATTTCATCAATGATTATTTTCTCTTTCTTTTGAATTTCTTACAGTTTTTATTTTTATTTTTTTCTAGCTTGTGATGAATGGAAGACATTGCCTAAGCCAAATCTCCATAGAGATGTCAACCGATTCGGACATTCTGCTGTAGTCATCAATGGGTAGGGACTTATCAGTCGTCTCAGAACACATGTGCTTGCAGCTTCCCACGGTCTAGACTTCCTGGGACACTTATTGTTGACTGTCAGTGACACTGAATTTTATACCTTCTTCCTGAATACATTTTGGTATTCAGGAAGAATTCATGGAGGAGCCATATCCTCCATGATTAAGGTGCTAAGCTAAGACTGAAACTTCCTAGTGGGGTCACTGTTTCTTCTTTGTTTCTCTTAATGAGTCTCTGAAAAGACCTAGGGAAGAAACAAAGGCTAGCCTCCTGTTCTACACACAAAGAAACTGAGAATTGAATTCCCACCGTAGTTCTGCCATCAACTACGCATGTGAGTTCTGTTGTTTGTAGATTATTGAGCTCCGTACACTTTGATACTTGTGTATCTTTTGGGAATTGGAGTCCAGGATTAAATTATAATCTCTTCAATTTAGATATTTGTTTTGTTTGTTTTTGAAACAAGTTATCATTCTGTAGTCTAGCCGCCCTAGAAGTATGTAATCTGTGCTACAATTGCATTCATACACAACTCCCAGCCTCTCAGGGGCCCTAGAATTTATACCATTTGAAAAGTTCCCAGAATTCCAAACATCACACAGTCTCAGAAACTACCTGCTGCTGGCAAAACCACACCTCTGCTAGAGCACAAGGCAAATCATAGTCAGTTGCTGCCGATAGTCTGAGGCAGCCCCACCCTCCCATACCTGGGATTAAAATGAAAACACATTCTTATAATTCTGCATTTTTAAAAGAAACCAAAATCCCAGAATTCCTGCTCCAGTTTTTTTTTTAAAGTTTTTATTGGTTCTTTGTGAATCTCACATCATGCACCCCAGTCCCACTCATCTCCCCGCCCTTGTACCCGCCCTCCACCCTTGCAGCCTCCCCCACAATAGAGAAAAAATATCTCGTGGGATCTGCAGTGTGTCACAGTGTGTCCCACACTATACTCTGTGTCCGCGCTTCTTTGCAGATTCATTGCAATAACTCGTTGTTCTGGTTCGAGGCCTCTGGCTTCTGCTACACTATCAACTCTGGAACCTCACTGGGACCCCTCTAGAATATCCTGTGTTGCCCCGAGTCATGGATATGTGGGTTCTGCCCCTTCATGCACTCCAGCAGTTCATAGATGGGGTAGATGTTGGGGTGGGCCAATTCCAAGCCCTGGATCTGGGTCTGGTCCACCTGCTGACTCTCCCATACCCATGGTAATTGGGGTATACTCTGCCCTGTCTGATCTATCCAGTGCTACTGCCAGCACAGGGCAGAGCCAGCTCTCCTGTTTTCATACCTTTGGGGCTGGCTCACCCAAAATCCCCATGTCCAGGGTACTGCCCAGGCAAGGTGCAGGACCTACTCTTTCAAGTGCTGCAGCAGGTGAGGGGCAGGGACAGCTATAGGTGACAAGGGGTGAAGGGAGGGGAGGGCATATCTTCCTTGCTGATGTCACAGCATGGCAGACAAGTTGCAGGCCCAGCTCTCCCATGCTCATACCCTTGGGGCTGGCTCATCTGTGGCCCTCCCTGACCCTGCCATCAAGGTCAGCCTTACTGTGCTGCCAAGGGGAGGGGCAGGGCCTGCTACCTGAGTGTGGGTGAGGGCAGGGACAGATTTGGTGCTCATGATCCTGGCAGGATCAGCTCTCCTGACCATTGCAGGTGGTGAGGGCAAAAGGGAGGGGTGGAGATCTCACCTCACCACACGACAGACAAGAGGCAGGACTGGCATTTTTATGCTCATACCTTGGGGTCAGCTTGCCTGAGCCCTTCACCACCAGGGTCAGCTCCACTATGCTCCCCAGGCGAGGTGTGGGGCCTGCTTTCCTCAGAGGGCAGTGCTTAAAATGTCATTTTTATAAGCTTATTATTACCTTCTCCAAGTTACTTCCTACTGTAGCCATACAATGATTGCTATTCACAACGAAGTTTATAACTGACATGAAGTGACTTAAAAAATAGCAATGAATGAGGTGTATCTGAATCGCCCATCCTCACTCAGGCTTCATAGGTTTGATTTTTATTTATTTATTTATCATTTTTTATTTTATTTATTTATTTATTTATTTATTTATTTTTAGTATAGAAAGTATTCTTGAAGCATTTTGGACCAGTTTGTGTTGCTTTGAGGGCCTGCAAGAATTGTCACTGATAGTGGTAGACACTCTAAGGTTGTGAGGGCTCCGTTACAGACCTGGGTCTGGAAGTCTTACTGTGACTTTACTTGCTCTTTCCTTTACAGGAAATAAGTTCTCAGTATCTTACCTCTGAATTCTCTGTCTGCACTGAGTGGCAGTTCCAGGCTCACATAGTGGTGCCTGTCACCCCACAGTCTGCCCCTGAAACAGAAAGATCACGAGTTCAAGGCTGGGAGGGGTACATTTGGAGACGTTTGTCAATTGCAACACACCAAAACAAAACAAGCATCACCAAACAAAATCCCCAAGCCAGTATAGAAAATGAAATGGTGACTGTAGGGAGCTATTCTAAAGCGTACCTTAACATTCATATGTTACCATAATATAAGTAAACATTGCTATGTTATGATTGCAATGTACTTCTTAAAAACATTGCTTACTTTATTAATTAAGATGGTAGTACTTTTTCTGATGAAAAGAATGTTACATTCTTGTTTCTTTTTTTCCATTAGTAATAAACATGTCTGGAAATTTAATGTTTCCATAAAACATTACGATCTATACTGTATTTCAGATTTTATCTGAAAAATTGTCAAGAAAAATCTTAAAACAGTTAATCTGGGCTTTTCATATCATACTGTATGTTAGAAGAAATATGATTTTAAAGAAAAGTCGGGCAGAAGCACAAACATTTAAATGTTGACACTGTTTATTCTTCACGCTAACTCACCAGGCCACTCAGCCCTGTTTTGCTAATGTATACTGTCTGTCATTTTCCATAGGTCAATGTATATATTTGGTGGATTTTCTAGTGTGCTCCTTAATGATATCCTTGTGTATAAGCCTCCAAATTGCAAAGCTTTCCGAGATGAAGAACTCTGTAGAAATGCCGGTCCAGGGATAAAATGTGTTTGGAATAAGAACCACTGTGAATCTTGGGAGTCTGGGAATACAAATAACATTCTCAGAGCCAAGTGCCCTCCCAAGATAGGTGAGGTGTTTTCCCTTCTATTCTGATTTTAAAACTTTTCTATTTATTTAAAAGCAGATTGATTTTGCTTATATGAGGTTCCTTATTTTAGAAATTAAAAATATTCTAGTTATGAAGTCTGATACTGGAACTAGATAGCAGTTAATTATTTATCTTTTTGATGCTTCCAACTTTAGTTTTGTAATGTGTATGGGAATATCTTATGTGCGGCATTAATTATTTTATAGTACATGCTCAATAATTTTTAAATAAACCATTTCTCAGAAATATTGTTTACTTTAAAGAAATAAAAGAAGTAATCTATTTTACATTTGCTGTTTTCTTCTTGAATTGCTGCAAAACCACATTATAGGATGGTTTTCTATTTTGAAACAAAAATCATTTTATTGTAATGAATTTACAAATAAAATGAATTTACAAATAAAAATATCACACAGCAGCATTAACAGTTGGCAGTATCAAACTCTATATACCCCATGTCCATTGTGAATCTGTGAAGCTTTTCTTGGGTGTGTCACATTATATTATGATGTGTTGAATAGATAATTAGAATTATGAAGGGTGATCAGTCAGTATTTGTAGTTCCAATTTGTGCGACAATTTTTGCTGGGTGAGGGCTTTGATAGATTTTGTTCTGCCACTAATAAACATGTTCAGGTTCTTCCCATCTGTATCACATTGCATCTCTAAATATCTTTGGAGTCATAAAATCCAGATATTTATTATTGTATTTTATTTGGATATATACTTTTACTAAATGAGTAAATTTGAAAATGTATCCTCTAAATACAAAGTTGGCGTAATTCTTATTTTGCAACTGATATTTTCTTTGGAGAGTAAGAGACATGCTAGCGATCCTTAAGTAGGTGACTATAAATGTGGATTTAGAATCATGATGTTTTCTTTTGAGCCTGCTGTGTGTTCGCTCTCCTGTGTGTTGCAGCTGCTTCTGATGACAGATGTTACAGATATGCTGACTGCGCCAGCTGTACGGCCAACACGAACGGGTGCCAGTGGTGTGACGACAAGAAATGCATCTCAGCCAGTAGCAACTGCAGCTCGGTTCGTATGTAAGGGTGAATGGTGATGTCACGGGCATGCTCCTCACATTGCCCTTATGGCCCAATTACTGTGCTCAAGGGGTGACGTCACAGGCATGCTCCTCACATTGCCCTTATGGCCCAATTACTGTGCTCAAAGGGTGACATCAGGGGAATGCTGCTTGTATGCTTGCTTATTGTCCAATTACTGTGTGCAAAGGGGAGACTTTTCACAGACACACAGAACATGTGTTGGGATCTGTCCAACTAAGGTGGCACCTGCCTTTAATTCTAACAATGAGGCAGAGGCATGCAGGCCTCTGAGAGTTCAGGGACAGCTGGTCTACATAGTAAGTTCCAGGAAAGCCAGGTATATATAGAGAGAGCCTGTCTCAACACCTCACCCTTCAGAAAAAGGAAATTGATAAGGAATCAGTCCCATCTTGGCACATTGCAGTTAGCCGGTATGCAGCTTTGTTGGGTAGAAGCGCCAGTCTGTATTCTGTTTTATAACTTGTAATCTTTCATGTATTTCATGAACGAGGCTGACAGGTTTCAGTCTGTACAGTGTAGACTCTTTATCGTTAGTGCTTTAAATGGTTTTTATGGCACCGATGGGACCAATGTGTGTTATGTAGATAACAAGATTTCCTCTGGGATCCCTGTCAGGCACGTCAGCTGTGCTTCTATTGGCCTGTGGTTTGCACACTTAGTTTTACATTTTACCACAGCATTGGTGACCCCAGTTCTTCCTTCTCTATCTTACTCTCGACTGAAGGCAATTTTGTTTTACAGTTGTCCTTTAGCAACGATTTTGATTATCACAATTGCGGGGCTGCCACTCACAATGAGTATGCAGAGGCTACACCTCCCACAACCACGGGACATAGAGCAGCTTCCCACCACCAGCAATACATACAACCAATGATTTTCTGGCATAAAATATCAGTATCATCGGACTACTACTTTAGACAAACCAAAGCTGTTGAAAAAAATTTAAAATTAGTATTTGTGGTTTGAAACAGTGAACATTTATCTTACAGCATGTTAAAATTTTCTCTAATCAATGATACTTGAGCATTTTGAAGTTGTGGGAATCTTATAAAATAGTAAACATAGAGGAACATTTACTTATTGGCTCAGTACGTTGAATGAACCCTTTGCTCTTATAATATTTTATAACTATATTTTATAAGTATATTTATAAGTATATTTTAAATATAGTATATAATTTTCAGTTACATAAATCAGTGACAAGATATACTAAAGGTTTGAGTTTTAACTTTGTTTATACTTTGAAATTTTAAGTTATCTCTTTAGATATGTACTATTCAAAGAAGGAAAATTATTTTACTGGAAATAAAAATTAAGTAAACTAAGACATAATGTAAAGGTCTTGTGTTATGGTTAGTGTTCTTTAAAGGGACACACTCATGATTTTAAGGACTTGTTCATGTGATCTGAAAAGTCTCCTTGGATTGTCTGTCACTTGTAAACTGCACACACAAGAAAGTGTGATAAAATTCTAGAAGTATGGTGGCCTGTGAGCTGCTAGCACCTCTCAGGTGAGTCCTAGCCAATTGCAGTCAGACAGTGATCCTGACTCTCCTAAGAGTTTGTGTCGTGCATCTGTCAGTGAACAGGATATTGTCCGTCCACACCGGGGAGTGCACGTCAGTCAGCTCGTGCAGATGCTATTCTCAAATGGACATCTTTACAGACATGCCAGACTGTGTGCCTTCCTGTGTCCTTAGCCAAATTGACACATGGGATTAACTATCACATAATTAAAATGTAGAAAACTATTTCTTAAAAGTTTCAACAACATTTTATTTTTAACCCTTTGATATCTTTGCATTAGTTCTTGTTTAGACATTATTTTAATCAGCTCTAGTTACCACAATGAAGCAACATAAACTGTGTGATTTATAAAAAACAAGGATTTATTTTCCAAAGTTTTGAAGACTTGGGATCTCAAGTTCTGAGCACTGACAGCTCAGAACAAGACCCAAGTTCTGGTTCATAGACCATTTCTTCTCATGGGTTTTTGTTACAATGCAGCCTCCTGTACAAAAAGGCTACACCACTGAGACTGAATTGCACCTCAGTGTCCTCTCCCAGATTCTCACCTTGGGGACTTGTCACCAGTATATGAATTTGTGGGTTACAAACAGTCCATAGAAGATGCTTAAATTTGTGCATATGTATATGTTTTGGTAATTGTATTTGCATCTGAAAAATTAAGTTAGGTAAATTGCTCTCAAGCATTCATCTTAAAATGCACCCTTTTGGTTTTATTTTATTTTTGACGGTGTGTTAGCCAGGAATGACTTTGATGCCAGAGCAGGAGTGAGCAGATGGTGCTCTCCCATAATTTACAATTCTGCTGTAATGTACTTTTTGGGCAGTTTCATCAGAGCGTCTGGCGATTAAGCCAAGCCGGAATGAGTGCTAATGGACACCCAGAGTTCCACGGGAATTCAGTCCGATTGTGTGCAGTGAAATCCTGTTTCATTATTCAGCTGTATTTATTGCAAGTTGCATACTTGTGCTCTAATGGGTCAGAAATCTGTTTGCTTTTCATGGATTTACGTTTTGAATTCATGACTAAATAGATCAACGGTTGGAACCGTTACAGTCACTCCTCATTGCCTGGTTACTAATGTGTCTCTAGCCCATCAGGTGATCAATGCTGGTGTAACTCAGAGCAGTGTTCCGCTGTATTCCGCACTGATTCCTGGGTGCTGTATGTGATTAAAATAGAATTTCCTCTCCTGCGGTTACTGTCATCAGTGAGGGAGCTGTTGCTGGGGAGCAGCAGCCTTATCAGCTGTGGGCTGTGACGTGACTGCTCTTCTGAGCGTTTGCACAAAGCCGTTCCAGCATGCTCAGTCTTTCTCTTGTCATTTTCATAGATTTATGGATTCAATAAGTAAAACAAATTTATTTCCTTTTGGTTGGTTGGCAAGTGCTTTAAATCCTACTCTAACAACCATATAGAATAATGATAGAATTCATGTGCTGTATGAAAAAATACTTTGCGTAAGAAAAACTGACATCGAGCTAGTTTACCTGTTCCCTAAGGGGATGTGGTGGTCGAGTAACTCATAACTGAAATTTATGAAAATGTGTCTAAGTTTTTTTTTCAGGATGAGCAAGTTAAACATTATATGTGGGTACCTTTTATCTGATATCATGTAGTAAAAGTAATATTCTCTAGGGAAATTAATATTTGGCTCAGGAGATGGCTTAGTGGGTAAGTGTGAGGACCTTCACTGAATCCCAAGAACTCATGCAAAGTCAGCAAGATGGCATGTACCTTTAATCTCAGTGCTTCGAGGGTTAGGGTGGACATGTAGCAGCAGACATCCTGTAAGCAGGCAGGGCCAACTACGTTACTGTGTACAACACTGAACAACAGAGAGACTCTGACTCAAGCAAGGTGGACAGAAAGGGCAGGACCTGGGCTTGTCCTCTGACCAAAACATGTGCACAACATATATACCAGAACTCACACACACACACACACACACACACACACACACACACACACACACACACGTATGGGTACACAAAGAAATTAATCCTTTCGTCTTGGAAATGACTATAATACATCCCAGATACTTATTTACTCTTACTGGCTGGTTTTGTGTTAACACAAGCTGGTGTCATTTTGGAAGACGGGACCTCAAATGAGAAAATGTCCCCACCTCACTAGCTTGTGGGGAATCCTGTAGTGTATTTTCATGATTGATGATTGGTGTAGGAAGGCCCAGCTCATTGTGGGTCTCGCCACCCTGGGGATGGTTGTTCTGGGGCACTTGCAGATCAAAACAACCCTGAGATTTCACCTCACACCAGTCAGAATGGCTGAGATCAAAAACTCAGGGGTTAGCAGATGCTGGCAAGGATGTAGAAAAAGAGGAACACTCCTCCATTGTTGGTGGGATTGTAAGCTGGTACAGCCACTCTGGAAATCAGTCTAGCGGTTCCTCAGAAAATTGGACATAGTATTACCTGAGGTCCCAGTTATTCCAAACCTGGGTGTATACCCAGAAGATGCTCCAACATATCACAAGGACACATGTTCCACTATGTTCATAGCAGCCTTATTTATAATAGCCAGAAGCTGGAAAGAACCCAGATGTCTTTCAACAGAAGAATGGATACAGAAATGTGGTACATTTACATAATGGAGTATTACTCAGCTATTCAAAACAATGAATTTATGAAATTCTTAGGTAAATGGATGGAACTAGAAAATATCATCCTGAGTGAGGTAACCCAATCACAAAAGAACACAAATGATATGTACTCACTGATAAGTGGGTATTAGTCCCAAAGCTTGCAATATCCAAGATACAACTCACAGACCACATGAAGCTCAAGAAGAAGGAAAACCAAAGGGTGGGCACTTAGGTCCTTCTTAGGAGTAACAAAATACCCAAGGGAGCAAATGCAGAGACAAAGTGTGGAACAGATACTGGAGGAGGGTCATCTAGAGATTGCCCTATATGGGGATTCATCCCATGTGCAATCAACAAATGCAGACACTGTTATGGTTACCAGGAAGTGCATGCTGACAGGAGCCTGATATAACTGTCTCCTGAGAGGCTCTGCCAAATCTGACATATACAAAGGTGGATGCTCACAGCTAACCATTGAACTAATCATCGGGTCCGAAATGGAGGAGGTAGAGAGAAGTCTGATGGAGCTGAAGGGGTTTGTGGCCCCATGGGATGAGTGACAATACCAACCAACCAGAGCTCCCAGGGTCAAAACAGCCAGCCTGGGAACACGCATGGAGGGACCCATGGCTCCAGCTGTATATTCAGTGGAGGATGGCCTTGTTAGGCATTGGTGGGAGTGGAGGTCCTTGGTCCCATGGAGGCGGGATGCCCCAGTGTTGGGGAATTCAAGGGCGGGGATGGGGGAGTGGGTGGATGGGTGGAGGCACACCCTCATAGAAGCAGCGGGAGGGAGGACAGGATAGGGAGTTCCTGGGGGGGGGGGATGGGGGAACAGAATAACATCTGAAATGTAAATAAGTAGAATATCCAATAGGAAAAAAGAAAAAAAATGAAAAGAAGAGAAAACAGGTCCAGCAAGCTACTAGGAACAAGACAGTAAGCAGTGTTCCTCCATGGTCTTCAGTTCTTGCCTCCAGGTTCCTGCCCTGACTTCCTTCCATGTGGGCTGTGATGGGGATGTATAAGTTGAAATAAACCCCTTCTTCTGCAAGTTGCTCTTAGCCATGGTGCTTTATCAAAGGAATAGAAACCTTAACTGGGATGTGTGCTTCTGCACATGCTCACACATGTGGGCCGGGGCACAGTGCGCAGAATCTGTTCTTTCCTTCCTTTCCACATATTCTGGGTATTGAACGCAGGTCATCGGCTTTCTGAAACATCTTACCTGCTAGTAGTGCATTTTATAAAGGAAGCATAATATTTTATCAGTAAATATTGGTGGATGGTTGTTAAAGTACCTAAAATACATTTTTAAATAATAGATGAGATAGTTATGTATTAATTTTAAATTTTAGCCTTAGTGACTGAAAATTAGCATTGACATGACCTATAGAAGAATGTCAGGTATAAGCAATTCTCTTTATAGACACTAACAGGTTCGGTGTGTTGTTCAAAAATATATAATTAAGTTCCTTTCAAGATTTTTCTGATATAGGCATTTATTCTCTGAATGTCTCAAGCCCCAGTTTTAAGGTCTGTGTTTATGATGTAGTTTTTTGATAGTAGATAGTGGTAATTTTCTGTGAAGTAGCTGAACCTAGGTGTATGTAAGATATGATCCTCACCTAGTAACTTTTCATTGCCAGAATTAATTGAAATATAGTTTTATGATGTAGTAAGATTGAAAAAAATAACATTGCAGTTTTCTTTGTAGCCTGCATGAAGAAAGTCACAGAGATATCAAGTATTAGTTTGAAGTATTCTGAAAATAAATTTTTTTATATTGTAATAGATTTGAAACTATTTTACTACTTATTTCAACTTCATCTTCATGATAACTTTATCGGGACTAGAGTTGTTAGTAAGAACGAATTCATGCCTTCATTTAATTAAAGATTTGTTTTCAGGTTCACTAAAAAGTTTTCACTAGTTTCAAATTTCAAATTACTTAATCTTAGTATTCTCCGGTTTCAGGAACTTACTACACTTCTAGGAACAATAGTTTACCATCTTAAATGGAAAAAAATGTAGACGAACAAAACTCAATAGAGTTTATTTAAACAAAAAGCCCCAAACAAACAAACAAACAAACAAAAAACAACTCGTGTTGGGCAACACCCTGAGCCATTAGAGACTGAGAACTCCTCCCTTACTGCCTTGAGTCTGACAAAAACTAAGCAACCAGCCTGTAAGAATAGTGACAGGATCAGAAACAGCTTGGCCTGTAAGAATAGTGACAGGATCAGAAACAGCTTGGTTGGGCACACTGCCATTTGCCTTCCACAAATGTGGTCTTATCATTATCGTGCTCTGATTGATAAACTTGATTTCTCTGGTTGCCTCGGACAATCTCTGTTAACGCATGCTCTCATCATTATTTATTGCTTACCTACTAAGTTGCATTGCAGTTTGCTATGCAGGACAGTAAACTCCAGCTAAATTTAATTCAACAAATGATGGAATAAGTAAGAGAGATTATGATTTGATAAAATTGGGTTTGGAGATAAAGGTACATTTTAAAGTTCCACAGGGGTTTTAAACGTTTGTGATGTCTAAGAATCCTTGTTTGTTCAATTGTTGAAAATTAACATGTTTTGTCTTTTGATTTTTTTTTTAGTCTGTCAGAAACTACACTAAATGTCATATAAGGAATGAGCAGATTTGTAACAAACTTACAAGCTGTAAAAGCTGCTCGCTAAACTTGAATTGCCAGTGGGATCAACGGCAGCAGGAATGTCAGGCTTTGCCAGGTAACTGGTTCGTGATTTGATACATGCGGATTTTACTCTACAGACTAATGTTATTGTATCACTGTCTATGGGTATAACAAAAGACATTCCGGGTTGGATTCATAAGTGTCCATTTAGTAAAATAGCAGTGGTAGGTTCTACTCTAGAAGACTTGTCTAGGGTCCATGACTTGTTCTTGGGCCAGTAATGGTGCCATGTGTGGGTTTCATCTTTCGTGGCCAGGACACAGGTCCAGTGAGAAAGTGATTGGTTTTCCCAGTGATGTTTGTGACACCTACTGCTGGGTCTCTGGTGGCCGGTCCTTGTTGTAACTCAGGCTCACAGCTGTATAATTGATGACTTTCCTCCTGTGCGCACACCACATACTAGACCTGTGAGTGAAGAAAGCTGGCTGTTGGGATGAGTTCCTCAGGATTCGTCTGACTGGAGAATGTGGTACCTTCAGTGGTAGGGCCTTGCCATCAAGTTCTGTGGCATAAGGACGGGCAATGGCAATACCTATGCTGTCTGGGGTCTGTGGAACCTCGCTGGCCAACAACTCCAAAGAAAGCTAACCATTTCTGACACTCAGCTTTTTACTTGGTGCATAATACGAACATTGTTTCTCCTCTTATAGGTTAGATCCGTTTTACATTGTGTGTGTGTGTTTGTGTGTGTGTGCGCGCGCGCACGTGCTTCTATTATAGTAGATTTCCATGTGACCTTTTGAAGGGTTTCAGCATTATTTATCCCTCTCCATATTCCCTCCTCTGCTCCACTGCACACCCTTCCATCCGTTAAGCCCTTCCTGCTCCATGGTTCTTTTTAAACCTTTATAACAGTGATCTCTGCTGCCCCTTCACTGGAAGCTCCTCCTCATGGCTCCTTAGTCACTACTGCCCTCTAAAGGGAAGCAGGCAGTGCTTGACTTTCTGAGTTGGCTTACCTTATTCGAGAGGATTGTTTCCTGCTCCCAACATTTGACCTTTGCTTTTCTTAGTGGCTGAGTAGAATTTCATGGTGTAAATATACCGTTTTCATTACCCCTTTTTTGGTTGGTGAGCATGCCGGCTGTTTCTACTGCATGGACATTGGGACAGAGCAGCAGTGAACAAGGCTGACTCTGTAGTTCTAGAGCAGGAAGTGGGGTTCTTTGAGTTCATTCCCAGGATTGGTGGAGCCGGATCACTGGGTAGATCCTTCTAGCCTTTTGAGGAGCCGATACACTGATTTCCATGGTGACTCCGTCATCAGTGCCCCTCCCCCAACGCACACCAGCAATTGTTCTGACTGGGCTGAGAGGAAATCATCTTCTCAGTGGTTTGCATTTCATCTTTTCAGAACTTTGTTAGTTCGAGGCCCTGGTTTGTAACTGTTTGTTTTCTTGCTCTTTATTTTGAATTGTTTCTATATTCCAGGTACCGATCCTCTGACAGACATATAA
This sequence comes from Arvicanthis niloticus, assembly GCF_011762505.2. Taxonomy (NCBI): domain Eukaryota; kingdom Metazoa; phylum Chordata; class Mammalia; order Rodentia; family Muridae; genus Arvicanthis; species Arvicanthis niloticus. Next base: position 163,638,801 of record NC_047658.1, read on the forward strand.
CTAGGAAGATGATTTCCCCCTATGTAGTCTGTCTCGTCATCTGAATAATAGTGTCCCTTGCCTTTGCTGCACAGAAAGTTTTCAGTTTCATGAGTCCCATTTATTAATTGTTGATTTTAATGTCTGCACTGTTGTGGTTCCCTGATTTTTCAGTCTGTCATTGGCATATAGGAAGACAACTGATAACTGTACATTAGTTTTTATATCTACTTTGCTAAACCTGTTTCTCAGCTCTTAAGAGGTTTTGGATGGGTGTCTTTAGGGTCTTATGTATAATATTACATCATCTGCTGAAAGGAATACTTTTCCCAGTATGTACTCTGTTACTCTGTGGCTTTTGCTTACTGTGTTGCTCTAGCTAAGACTTTTTTTTTTTTTTTTTTTTTTTTTTTTTTTTTTTTTTTTTTTTTTTGAGATAGGGTTTCTCTCTATTGTCAGGAGTCATAATGGGACAAGCTAATAATTAGCAGGTGATCATCCTGAAATGGCTTGCCTTGGTTGGATTATTATATAATCTGTGACAAGTGAGCCCTTATTCAGCAAGGCTGTAAGGGACTTATTTTAGAAAAGATTCCTGCTATTAATATGCTTTTCCTATTATTATTAAACATATGTAACAATCACTAAACAATAGCACACCCCTTTGCAGCAGATTTCTGCAGATCCACGAAGATGTACTGTCTTGTAGTGATGCTATATAGACAAACAGATGACTTCTTAAGTCTTAATGATGATCCTATAAGAATTCCTAAAATTATATCAGTGATTATTAAGCTCTTTTATAACGGGACTGCTATTAAGTCTCTTTCTAATAGTCAAAACTGCAATGAGAACTCGGCCAGTATTCCAAGTGTCATCAGTTAATTGCTCTTAGATAGTAACCAGGCTTTCTTTCTCCTACCCAGAGCACATTCCAAGAGGTTATAAAACAATTAACCAAAGGTCATTAAAAGAGAACTAAGGATTTATTACAGGTGCTGGGACAGGAGATAAAATATTGCCTGGGTTTTTCTATACAAAACTTCACTAATTTCTTATAGTTTTAAACTTTCAGTGAACCCATGGAGCTAGACAGGTGATGGATGTTTAACCAGATAATTACTCCTAATGGATATGCATGTAAACATTCTCTGTTGTAACTTCTATTTCAATTTATGATTTGATTTTTGGTGTGAACTTGTGATGAACTTTGTACTATGTGATCATCTACTCTGAAAGATGTATAAGTACTGAAGACAAAGAGAGAGAGTTGTTTGTCCCCTACCCTCCTTTTCCCCTGCCTAGAATTCTTTCCCTTAGAATTTTTCGCTTATTAGAATTTTTTGCTTTTCCCCACTCAGGACCTTTCCGCTTTTCCCCTTAGATAGCTTTCGCAGGAAACTTTTTACACTTAGTAATAAACTCTATAATAACTTTTTTAAGTGTCTTTTCTTCCTGTGATCTTAGACTAGCAGGCATAAGTTAGGGCCCAGCAGTTCCTGCTGAGATAGTACAAAGGCTATTTACTTAATCCTTTGCTGGTTTTAGGATGAGGTGCTAAGTGCCAGAAACTGCAGTTTTTGGCCTCAGGATCACAGAAGGCAGGTCAGCTACAGTAACATAGTAACGTAGATAAGTAAACTTTTATTATACAGCAACCCTAAATATTCCGTAAGACCAAAGTCTTACCCCTGCCGATGCTCTTCCGCCTTGGCTGCCTCAAGAAGAACCGATGAAGAAAGAAGAAGAAAGAAGACTTCCCCACCACACTGGGGCTGGCCGCTGCCACTGTATAGCCCTGGCTGTCCTGGAACTCACTCTGTAGACCAGGCTGACTTCGAACTCAGAAATCTGCTTGCCTCTGCCTCCCAAGTGCTGGGATTAAAGGTGTGCACCACCACTGCCTAGCTTTTAGCTGAGAGTTCAATGTTGTATTAAACAGAGGTGGAGAAAGTGGTTATGCCAGGGGCCAGCCCCGGGTATAGCCAGGTCCCACAGAGGAGTTAAGGAGTTGTAGAGGAAGGAGTCAGGTATGGTCGTCGGGGGGGGATCTTGCAGCCTTGACTGACTGTCAGTCAGAGTGCTTCTTTATACAGAATTCAGTCAGCAGGGATAGATTCATGTTCCAGAACAGAGATCGTATCATTTTTGTCCTCGACTTCCTTTCGGTCATGAGTTTAGTCACTGTTTATCAACAATGACAGACAGAGTTATCTTTTACACTCATTTCCCCTCATCAATGCCATATTTAACTTTCAAGAGTCAAGAGGCATATTTTTCCAAAGCATAACAGCCCATTCCCAGGCTGGTAGCTCTTATGGTTTCAAGGGCACTAGACAGAAAGAAAGTCTCCCAGGCAGCCTGGGCAAACCGTCATGTCCCAGGCAGCCTGGGCAGACCGTCATGTCCCAGGCAGCCTGGGCAGACCGTCATGTCCCAGGCAGGGCATTAGCAACTTTTTATGGCCAGAGTGCTAATTGTCATTAGATCCAAGAAAAATGTTCAGGCCAAAGCTGCTGCAGTTATTATTCAATTCCTGCCACAATGCAGTGTTTGTATTTGTAGAATTTACTTATATGTTCAACTGGTATTCTTTTGTTCCTTGGCCATATAATACCACAGTGACCCTGTAGAGCTAACTTTTCAAAGAAAGGGAGATCCTAATACTTTATCATCATCATCATCATCATCATCATCATCATCATCATCATCATCATCATTTATCCACACTGTTCTTTTTTCATCAAAGTAACCCCTGTGTAGGGCAGCAATGATTCCAGCCAATCTAACTTTGTTGCTGTATTGTCTCTTGAGAGGCGTACTATATTCAGCCCCTAATCTTATCTGCCACACAATTGCCTGAGTGTGTAGTGAGATGAGGTTTTCATACCCATTAATTTCTTTATTTATTCACTTTACATCCCAATCACTCCCCCCTGTCACCCCTTCACACAGTCCTCCTCATCTCCCCTCTTCTCTTCTGAGAGAGTGGAGGCTATCCTGGGTTCCTCTCCCCTCAACCCCTCACCCCCCATCTAGCCTCTGCAGAGCTAGGTGCATTCTCTCCCACTGAGGCCAGACGAGGCAGTCTAGTTAGGGGAATGGGATCCACAGGTAGGCAACAGACTGGGGACAGCACTGCTTCAGTTGTTGGGGCACCCACATGAAGACTGAGCTACACATCTGCTACATATGTGTGTGGGGTCTAAGTCTATAGCTTGTGCATGGTTTTGGTTGGTGGTTCTGTCTGGGAGCCCCAAGGGTCCAGGTTAGTTGACTCTTGATCTTTCTGTGGAGTTCCTATACCCTCCGAGTCCCTCATTCCTTCTTCCAACTCTTCCATAAGACTCCACAAACTTCATCCAGTTTCTGGCTCTGAGTCTCTGCATCTGTTTCAGTCAGCTGCAGGGTGGAGCCTCTCAGGGGACAGTTATGTTAACCTCCAGTCTGCAAGCATAACAGAGTGTCATTAATAGTATCAGGGGTTGGTGCTTGGGCCTCAAGTTGGGCCAGTTATTAGTTACCCATTCCCTCAGTCTCTGCTCCATCTTCCCTGTATTTCTTGACCTGGGATGGGAGAGGCTCCCAGGAGTCTGTGGGGGGTGACTTTAGCTGAGACTCCTAGCAGTAGGGATATGGAACCTGAAGTGGCCACTTCCCGTACCTAGGCAGGACCCTCAATAAAGGGATAAGGACACCAACCCATCCATAAAACGTTTGTCCCAATGTTTGTCCTGTCTATAAGAAGAGGTTTTTAACTTGATCTGCTGCCAATTTCTCTGGCCTGTCAAATCTTGTTTAACTTTTTAAGTTTACTTTGTTCTGATTATCTCGTACGCAGTTTTTGGTTCTTACAGAAACAAAGATTTTAATTACTGTGTTTTTAATATTTAGCCATTGTAATTTCTCAGCATGTGAGTTTTAAATCAGCATTTCTTGGCATTATATCGTGTTTGAATGCCTTACTTGGAAGTTACTTCTTGAGTTGCTGACTTCATAAAACATGTTAGCTGAACTTTGATATTAGAGCAGAGTTTAAAACAATTTCTGAACTGTTTTTAAGTATGCTTCTGCATTTTACACTACACAGTTAGGAGAAGTGATGTCTTCAGCAAGGACAATTATGAGATCAATGAAACAAACAACAAAAAAACCATTTTAGCAAAGAATTGGGATCTTGTTTTTACTCCTCACCAAACTATGTCCTAACCCTTGTTTGGCATGTTGAGAAAATTTGAAAAGCTCTGTTTAATCAATTTAAATGAACACAGTGGCCATATGTATAATTTTGAAGTGGTTGAAAGAGAAATATACATTTTTTTTTGTATCATAAAAGTAAGATGCAATTCTTTTCTCTTTTCCTAGCTCACCTTTGTGGAGAAGGCTGGAGTCATGTTGGTGACGCCTGTCTTCGAATCAATTCCAGTCGGGAAAGTTATGACAATGCCAAGCTTTATTGCTACAATCTCAGCGGGAATCTCGCCTCCCTGACCACATCCAAGGAGGTGGAGTTTGTGTTGGATGAAATACAGAAGTTCACACAGCAGGTAAGCCCTGGGGCTCTCTAAGTGATGGACATACGTGGTGATCTGTCATCTGCAGAAATGGTTTATTCTTTTAGTCTTCTAAAGTAAATGTTTCTCTGAAGGATGGAAAAATATTTACTTATTACACACATATGCAAAACCTTTAGTGTACTGGGTAGCCTACTGTGTATGAGGATTCAGAGATGCAAGAGGCACTGCTCTCAGACAGCGTTTGTCTTATTTAAGAGTTTCCGGGGTAAGGGCTATGTGGTTGCTAGTGGGGAGACCTTTGGTTTTTATACTTTAGCAATATGTAACAGTTTTGTTTTTTTTAAAAAAACATTTATTGTAAACATATGGAGCATACAGATGAGATGTTACTTTGACATTTATTGTTGGACATTTATTATTGTAACAGTTTTTTTTTTTTTTAAAAAACATTTATTGTAAACATATGGAGCATACAGATGAGATGTTACTTTTTGTGTTGCTAAGGGCTTCTTGTTTGCATGTGTGTCCTTGATAGTTACCACTCAGCTCGAGAAAATCAGTGCTATTGATACTCTGTCACAAAGCCCTTGATCTGCAGACCCGTGTCTTCCTGTTTTGAAGACACTACAATTTGTCATTTAAAGCTCTGTTATCTGTTCTGTGTTTAGCATGAGTTATTTTTGGCTGTTACAAAATAACTACAGATCTTGTCACTTGAGTTCTGTATTCTAAGAATTCTTGTAGTTGCCATTTTCTGTGGCCTGCTATTGATGCCCATAAGGAGCAGGTGGCAAACTCTGATTGGCTCAGTCACACTGTATAAACAAACCATGTTTTGTTTCATGAGAAACAACTTCTTGCTGGAGTCCACAGTGGGAACTTATTGAAGGTGACACTTTGTTGTGCATATCTCTATATAAAGTGAATTATATCCTGAGTCATTGCCGTCCCGCAGGCTTAAGATAACCCTTCTGTGGCCAATGAGGATCGACAAACTCATGCACTTTAAAGAGATATCTTGGGTCAAATGATCATTTACTTATCGGAAATGGCTAATGAAATGTTACAATGATTTATGGTGTGCAGCAGAAAATTTTCATAATATAGTAATTTATCTTTCGTTTCAACAGCCTGTCTGGCTCATTTACTGAGTAATAGTTACTTTAAATGTCTTATCACGGGCTTCATTTTTGTTTCTCTTCCTTTTCTTTCAGATTCTTATCATGATGAGTTAGGGAGTAATATTTCATTTTAAATGGGTTTTCCTTGCCATAGATGGTGAGGGAGCACAGAGAGAGGGGCCATGACTTAGGCACATCGTTAGTCTGAGATTTCTGGGCTGGATTGATTACATGACTAATGCTATTATGAAGTATGATTTTTGAAAAGGCAGCTTTTTAATATCCCAGAATAAATGTGTAAAATATATACTTAAAATGTGAAGCAACATTGTGTGATTCTGTGACCAGAAGAACCGTTAAAACCCCCACCTCTGTCTCAGCATTACAGCAGACAGTATAAAATAACCATCTACTCTAAGACTTTTGTTAATTAAATTTTATTGATTAATTGCTCTCTGTACTATATTCTTTTGGCAATATGGTATTTATTGTCAATGTGAAAAGTCATATTTTAATATTATCTAAGAAAGATCTGTTGAGTGTTTACAGTGTGAAACCCCTTACATTTACACACTTACAAATTTAAAGGTCTGTGGTTAATTTAACCTCCCTAGGACCATTTGAACAACATGAATACCACGGTACTTTATTTATGTTGTTATAGACTGAGATATAATGACACTTTTCTGTATTCTGGAATTATATGTAAGAGAATTAAAAGGAACAATGCTGTGAAACAGTTTTCTATCGTACTGACTATTAAATAGCTTAGTGATTTAGAAGATATATTATCACATGTTAAAAAGGAGGTGTCCATAATCTAAGAGAACATTGGGACTTAGAATTAGAGTATATTTTTGCCTTTACATAATAATTATGACAAATTGTATAAATACAGAATTGATTTTGATCTTTTGCTGGGTTAGTGAGACTATTAAGAATAGCTATATGGCTTTTGTCTACTTATATTTATCAGGTTTTTAACATGACAGCCAGACCTTGTCCACTCCTTGTCCTTCTTGCTAATGGAACAGAGGATATTGGTTTTTTAAAAATTGTATAAAAGTTTATGCATAGCATGTCTTTGTTATCATAGCTTCATTCGGAATCCATATGGATTTGCTGATGTTGGTTTCTGTTTTTGCACAGTACCAATATGAGATTTATCTTTAGGTTCTTACTTAGATCCATAATTGATTAAACCATATACCTGATAATATTAGCTGTAGCAGCAGCTGTATGTGGAAGGTTGAACTTTTATTCCCCTTTAGTTTGGTGGTTTGTTTGTGTTTGTATGTATGTATGTATGTATGTATGTATGTATGTATGTATGTGTGTGTGAGATAAGATTTTGCTGTGTAACCCTGGCTGCCCTGGATCTCTGTGGAGACCAGTCCGGCCCTGCCTGCTGAATGCTGGGGTTAAAGGCATTCTGTAAACTCATTTTATAGGAGAGAAAACCAATACCAAAAACAAAACCGAAAACGTGGAAGGGCTAAAAAGTAATCCAACTTTGAAGCTAAGCTCAAAATCACTCAGTGCTTTCAGAATAGTATTGCGGTCTCTGTCATCCTCCAGATGGCGCAGACATTATTATTGGAAGTAAAAGTGACCAGAAAGGTAGTTTTAGGTCTTTTCAAATATAATATTTAATGACAGTAAAGTACTGGTTAGCTACTAGCAGTAGCTTTGCTTTTAACCCCTGTAAACGCCCTGTGTCCTACTGTTTCAGAAAGTGTCACCATGGGTAGGCCTGCGCAAGATCAACATATCCTACTGGGGATGGGAGGACATGTCCCCTTTCACAAACACGAGCCTGCAGTGGCTTCCTGGTGAGCCAAATGACTCTGGATTCTGTGCCTACTTAGAAAGGGCTGCAGTGGCAGGGTTAAAAGCAAACCCTTGCACGTCCATGGCAGACGGACTCGTTTGTGAAAAGCCCGTAGGTAAGTAGTCAAGCTAGCAGCCTTTCTTTCCCTGTATGTTTTAGCCTGTTGCCCAGCCCTGCTTTGTGAACTGCGGTCACTTGTACTATGCATTCATAATATTGATCTCCTGATACTAGTTTTTATTTATACACCCCAGCTGTTTTTTCACTGATCTTAGCATTAACTTGTAATGGTTAAAAGCTTATTATTATATAATTTCTTAAACTTTACTCATTTTTTTTTTACAAAAATTTTAAGGACTTATTTATTTTATTCTGAGTGCATAAGTGTTTTGATTGCACATATATGAATGTATACAATGCATACCTGGTACCTGTAAAGATCAGAAGAGAGTCCGATCCCTTCTTCTGGACTTGCAGATGGTTATGAACCACTGTGTGCATTGCAGGAACCAAACCCTGGTTTTCAGCAGGAAAAAGTGCTCTTAACTGCTGAACCATTTCTCCAGCTCACTGTATCACTGGTCTAATCGTTTTTATTGATTGTTATGATGTTATTATGAACATACAGTTATGGTTACAGTGTAGCAATACTCTTTTAACTCATTAGTCTTTTGCTTTTATCAAGTATCCTTTGGAGGTAGGATTTATCCTGAAGTTTAAAGACTGAATAATTTTCAATCTCATAGCTGTATTGTTTCAGTTATCTGAAAATGAAATACTTTTCTTATTTTTTGGAATGGACTTTATTAAATGGGAAAGGAGTCTTTAAATTCTTTTAAGATTGTATTTTCATTGCTGTTAATGTACCTTTTATGAGAATTTACTGTTTTAACCTCGTGAATGCACAGTTCTGTGGTATGAAGTATGTCCTCCTGTCTTGTAGCCATTCATCATGACTCTTTCTGTAAAACTTAGTTTTTTTTTGGCAAAATTAAAACTGTGTAGTTTCTAAACAAAACATTTCTCATTCTTTATCCCCTCAGCCCCGGAAAGCACCATAGTGGTGTTGCTCTGACTTGGGAGACTTTGTACCTCATGCTCTGCAGGCACACAGCTTTTATATTAACCTGTGTGCTTTCCTTGCTCCCGTAGCATACACCTTCCGAGTTCATCCACGCACGATCACGTCTCGCCCTAGGCGAGAAAGCCGCTGTGTCCTTAGGTCACGTTTTATGTCCGTTCATCCTCTGGTGGGCACTTGGACTCCTCTGCTTTCGCAAGTTAGCTAGAGTTGCCGAGCACACAGCAGTCCTCACCTTTTGGCTCTTGAGAACGGTGGTGCCTTAGCGGGCCGGCGATGTCGCGCCTTTGGGTGCCCAGTCTGAGTGCAGTTGATTATCTTCGAACGACTCTAGGTTTAATAGTTTGAAGATTTGACTCATGTTCACGGCCCGCGCCATTTCCCGCCCCCACAGGCAGTGCAGGCTCCAAGTTTTCAGCTTCCTTACCCACAGCTGCCGCTTTCTCTCTGCTGCTTTGTTCTCGAAAATGATGCTCACCCTAATCTATATGATAAACGTTGACAAATGCTGTATTTTGTATTAAGATTTTATAGTAAGTTATATTTTTTCACTTGTTCATGCCAAACACACACACCAAAGACACATCACAGGACATTTACTTAAGTAAGATGTGGAACGTTTATGGAGAAACCTGTGACTGGGGGAGTTTGTGGTGCTGGTTACACACTGAGAGACAGAGAGAGGAAGGCTCAGATTGCAGTCTTAAGAACCATAGTCTTATACTTCAGAAAGAATTAAAAAAATTGAAAGGAATTACATGTTTTCAAAATCGGTGCTAAATTAGTGCACACATCAGCTTTTTGAATAATTTACCTCATGTAATAATGCTTCCATCTGCTCAATAGAAACTTTTTTTTTTGTAGCTAGTAAAACAGACAAAAGCCAATCATTTGTGTTAAAGTGAAATTACCGGGGACCTGTAGGGATATTTGAGTAGATAAGAGTACTGTCTGCCCTTCCGGGGCACTTGGATTTGATTCTCAGAACCCACACAGCAGCACATAACTGTCTTCTGCATTAAGATTGTATTTTTATTGCTGTTATGTACCTTTTATGAGAATTTACTGTTTTCAGATGGGATGCCCTCCTCTCCTTCCTGCCCCTGCAGGCACCAGGCGTGCCCGTGGAGGCGTACATACGTGATGCAAAACACCCACACACATAGTTAAGAAATAGAGATTAATTAATTAAGAAGACAAAGTTACCACGTGATATGATTGCCGTTCTTGATCCCTTCCAGTAAGTCCAAACCAGAACGCAAGGCCGTGCAAGAAACCGTGCTCCCTGAGGAGCTCCTGTTCCAACTGCACGAGCAACGGCATGGAGTGTATGTGGTGCAGCAGTACGAAGCGGTGCGTGGACTCCAACGCTTACATCATCTCCTTTCCCTACGGACAGTGCCTGGAGTGGCAGACAGCCACCTGCTCGCGTAAGTACAGACGGACTGACAGACACTTAATGCCCGAGGGCGTATAAAACAGTGAGAACAAAAATGTTATAGAGAGGTTTCGATCTCAAATATATTTTCCCTAACCTCCTTAAAAAGATATTAAGGAAAACATCTAATTGGGGGCTTGCTTACAGTTTCAGAGGGTTAGTCCGTAGTCATCACATCAGGGAGCTCGCTGGCAGGTAGGCAGGCCTAGCACTGAGAGCTTAATTCTGATTGACAAGCACTTGGTGACAGGAGCTGAAGGGTGGGGGCAGGAGAGAAAGAAATACTGGGCCTGGTGTGGCCTTCAGAAAACTCAAAGGTGACATCCCTCCTAATCCTCCCAGATACTGGGAATGAGGCATTCAGATGTCCTAACTGGGAGCCAAGCATTCAAATCCATGAACCCATTGGGCTCTTCTGTTTTTCTTCTTTTATTGAAAATGGATTTTTTTTCTTACATGACACATCCTGATTAGTTTCTGCTCTGCTTCTCCCAGGTCTTCTCCCCCCGCCCCCACCATTGATATTGATCTACCGTCTTTCTGTCTCTTATTAGAAAACCATCAGGCATCTAAGGGATAACAAAAATATGATTGATCTGGTATGATATGATATAATTAAAACTGACATCTCGGATTGGCCAGACAGAAGGAAAAAAGTGTAAGAGAAGGTACAGGAACCAGAGACCCACTTGTTCACACACCCAGGAATCCCATAAAAACATTAAACTGGAAGTCATAGTATATACACAGAGGACCTGGTACAGACCTGTGCAGACCCTGCATGTGTGTGTGTAACGGATGAATGTAGTCCACCACGTGGACAAACTGAAAGACAAAAACCACATGATCATCTCATTAGACGCAGGAAAGGCCTTTGACGAAATCCAGCATCCTTTCATGATGAAAGTCCTGGAGAGATTAGGGATCTGAGGGACATACCCAAACACAATGGAGGCAGTTTATAGTAAGCCCATTTCCAACATCAACCTAAATGGAGAGAAATTCAAAGCAATTCCACAAAAATCTGAAGCAAAACAAGGCTGTCCACTTTCTCCATACTATTCAATACAGTACTTAAGGTTTTAGCTGGAGCAATAAAATAAGGTTATAATTTGGAAAAGAAGATCTCAAAGTATCTTTCTTTGCAGATGATCTGCTAGTATACATAAACGACCCTGAAATTCCACTGGGAAACTCCTACAGTGATAACACTTTTAGCAAAGTATTTAGATACAAGATTGACTTGCAGAAATCAGTAGTCTGCCCTCATATATACAAATGACCAACCCTGAGAAGGAACTCAGGAAAACAACATCTTTCGCAGTGGTTTCAAACCATGTGACACATCTTGGGGTCACTACCCAAGCATGCCAAAGACTTGTATAAGAAAAGCTTTAAGACACTGAAGACGGAAGCTGAAGAAGATATTGGGACATGGAAAGATGTCCCATGCTCGAGGTTGGTAGGACTTACATGGCAAAAATGATCATCACGCCAGTAGCAACCTGCAGACACGGTGCGATCCCCATCAAAGTTCCAAGACACGTTTGCACAGATCTTGAAAGGACAGTTTTCAGCTTCATGTGGAAACAGAAAAGGCCCAAGATAGCTAAAACAGTCCTGAATAATAGAAACGCAGCAGGCACAACCATCCCTGATTTCAGGATGTGTTGCAGAGGTATGGTACTGGCACAAAAGCAACAGAATCGAATTGAAGACCCAGATGTGCATCCACACATCTGTAGACGCCTGATTTTTGATGAAGAAGTGTGAAATTCACACAGTGAAAAAGACAGCCTCTTTAACAAATGGTGATGGCCAAAGTGGGTGTGGAAGAATGCAAATACATCCATACTTACCACTCTGCACAGGACTCAGCTCCAGATTCATCGAAGACCTCAACAGAAAACTGGATATGCTGAACTTGATACTAGCCTGTGGTAGTTGGCTAGGTTTCTAGTGCCAGGCACACTGCCCCTTCTGTTAGTGGGTCTTAGGTCAATCAGAGAGCATTTGGTTACCATCAATCACCGTGTGAGCTAATGTCACTAATGTTCTCTCAGGGTATCATATTGTGATGTTTGTTGAGTGGCTGGTAGTGGTATGCATCACAGCTGGGCAGGACGGTTGCTTGCTTCTCTCCCTTGGCAACCTGTATGGCTTCTTCTGCTACTGTGAAATCTAGTCCCCAGGGAGGAGCCTTTCACCTCCAGCTTGGTTCCCCTTGGTCTTGTGTTTGCAGTGGATGGTATCATGACAAATTTTGCCGGATGGTTTCTAAGAAATCTTTGTTAATAACTGGAATTATTAATAATATACTTTAAGTAATTATTTATTTTATCTGTAAAAATGACTGTCGAGGGCATTATTTAAAGGAATAATAGAAGATTTATTTCTTGATATAGAAATTTCAATAAAAATGAAATTAAAGTATTAAGATTAAGAAGTCTGAGTTTATGCCATATATCTCAGAAATCTGTATCTTTCAATATTTTGTGGATTTCATGAATATGCATATTAATTAATTTGTCATGTATTCCAGAAATCCTTTTCTTTCGCTATTTTGTGGATTTAATGAGTATGCATAATTATTAGTTACTCATTTTGTTTCTTTTGTGATACTTGGAAGACCTAGATTCTTAAGCAATCTCAATAAGCAGTTAGTTTGCCAGTGAACTATGTTACCAGCAGGAATCTTTAGCAAGAATTTTATATCAGCTGGTTTTATTGAGTCCCTCCCCATGTCCTGAGTCCAGGGCTTTCTCTACTCCAGGCCCAATTTAAAAACCATGTTTTTTTTTTCTTGATAGTTGAGGAAGGTGGTTATTTTTAAAATTTGATGAGTTTCTTATTTATGAAAATATTTTGACATGTTTAATAAGCCCTATTAAGTAATTTATAACACAACTTTCAAAAACTCCTAAATAAAATTTTAAAATTTCACCAAGTTTCTGTATTTTATGCAGGAGTCTCTATATTGTCCTTAAGCTTAGGAAAAGTAGCACAGTGTAAATAAACTTTCATGTAATAGTATCATCTGATGTGAAAAGAAAACTTAGACCGTTAGTTCCTGAGTCACTATTACCAAAGGATGGATTTCCAGTAAAAATTTTGACACTATATATTGCTTTGTAGTTTTGAAGAAAACTAGAGCCAGTGCTACCTTGTTCACAGTTTATTTCTAAAGTGAAATGTAAGGATTAGAATATTTCTCTGAATACAACACTTTGTCAGCTGTTCTTAAGGCTGAACGCCTACTTCAGAAATAAAAGTAGGAGATTAGAATTTTCTTCCTCAGTCAGTACAGAAATGTAAGATTCTTTTACCCAAGAATCCCCCACTTGTCCTGAAAGTCTTAACAATAATGTTGTTCTAGGACAGTTTAATTTGTCTAATATATATGCCAAAGATGTCTTACTTATATGTCCTTGAAAAGATAATTCTAAGGCACAGTCGTTTTCGCAGGGAACACCTTTAGGCTGGAAGTCCATTAGCCCATGAAGTGTCTTGGGTGCGATGCCTTCGTTTCTGTGTCTTCACACGACACCAGTAACTGGAATATCACAGCAACATAGCTATACCTATGTGAACTTTGATAGTTTTTAATATTTCTTATTGACTTCAAAGTAAACCCATACAATTCTGAAGATAACATAACTGCCAACAATTATGTCAAGTATCACTATCATAGACACAAGGGGAATGCTTCAAATCAAGGAAACTGAAGAAGGATACGGCAATGTGTGAAGCATTCAGTCACTTAGGATCTGCTAAAGCGATTGACACTACTCTGCATTGGGAACGTGTGGCTTCCTCCCTCCCCTTATTGAAAATAGATTATTTTCTCATACAATGTATCCTGTTTACAGTTTCTCCTCCCCTTCCTTTCCCCCTTCCCCTCTCCTCCCCTTCCCTCTGTATCCACTCCCTTTCTGTCTCTTATTAGAAAAGAATAGTCTTCTAAGAGAAAACAACCAAACATGACAAAACAAAACAAAAAGCATCACATTGAGGCTGGACCAGGCAACCCAATAAGGGAAAGAGCCCCAAGAGCAGACACAAGAGTCAGACACCCACTCATTCACACACTCTGAGTCCCATAAAACCACCAAGCTGAGAGTTATAAAGTGTACACCCAGGACCTGGTGCAGACCCATGTAGGCCTTGTGCTTGCTGCTTCAGACACATGCGAGCCTTACTAGGTTGCCTGAGAGCGCCGTGTTTTCCTGGTGTCTTCCATCTCTTCTGGCTCTTACACTCTTTCTGCCTCCTCTACCGTGGGGAAGAGCTCTGAGGTAGAGAGTTGATGGAGGCATCTCATTTAGAGCTGTGTGTTCCAAGAACCCAGGAAGACGTACCTTCAGAAAACACTTTATGCCCATGAATTATGTTTACAAAGGTAAACAAGTGAATACCATGTTTTATTTCTTACTAAAATTTGAGATGGTTCTTATTTGCTACTTCCTCAAGCCCAGTGTCCAAGGTTCTTGGCCCTCAATCAGCTCACAGGAGATGAAATCCTCTGTGAATCCTTGATCCTTTTGCCGCTGAGTTTCCGGTGTTTTCTAGGCCTCTGTGTCCATTCCTCAGTGTCCCATTATGCGCAAGATACTCAGGAATCTTTAAGTACTGCCTCAGTCTTTTCCTGCGTCATGGGTATTATGTTTCTGTTTTATCCCTTTAACATTGAATTTATCTTCTCTTTGTTCATGATATGTACTATGTATACATGTGTGCACATTTATTGGTGCATATATCTGTGTATGATTTTTTCATATCTCAGATATTTATGCAAAGATATTTGTATTGACTACAGATGATTAGTGGTTTTTTTTTCTTATCACATTTTTCTGAAACATACGATTCTGCTTGATTATAAAAGTCACACTTTTGTTTTGAATGTCCCTGTCCTGCAGCTCAGAACTGTTCTGGATTAAGAACCTGTGGACAGTGCTTGGAGCAGCCTGGGTGTGGCTGGTGCAATGACCCTAGTAATACAGGAAGAGGGCACTGCATCGAAGGGTCGTCACGGGGCCCGATGAAACTCGCCGGGGTACACAACGGGGAGGTGGTTCTCGACACCAGTCTCTGCCCCAAGGAGAAGAACTACGAGTGGTCTTTTATCCAGTGTCCAGGTAACAGGAATTCCCTGTCTTCATGAACGCAAGGATGTCCTACTGTTTGTTTTGGTACAATATCCTAGAATTCTCACGCTCTTCCGTGTTTCCAGAAAACCCCATGGAGAGTGTAGATACAAGGTACTGGGTACCCATGGTGGATTCACCGGGCCTTATTTCGAAAGCCACCATGGGTACTCACGCTCTTCAGATTTGAAGATCACTGTGAAGTTTAGCAGGGCTCTCTGCATATTTCTGTATTCCTCGTTCTGTCCTGTGCCTGTACATTCTGGAAGAAAGTTGACCTTGAATAATTTATTCACTTCATGTTTGCTGAGTACCTACTGTGTGCTAAAAGGTATATGCAGTGTTTTAGCCACTAGGTACATGCAAGTTAATAAATTTGCGTAAAAAATTGCTGCACTCATGGAGAATACGAATTGGGTACGGAGAATATTTATTGATATAAATGAAATCCATGAGGTCATGTGGATGAATGAGTAAATGAGGAAGGGGTTGAGACCCGCTGTTAGGAGCCCAGGCTTTGCTGCCGTGGTAAGACCAGTGAAGGCCGGAGGGAGGAGAAGCGAGGTATTATGGCCAGGACAGAGGAGGTGACAGGTGGGGTGAGGACACTGTGTGATGTCACAGAGGAGGTGACAGATGGGGTAAGGACACTGTGTGATGATGTCACAGAGGAGGTGACAGGTGGAGTAAGGACACTGTGTGATGTCACAGAGGAGGTGACAGGTGGGGAAAAGAACACTGTGTGATGATGTCACAGAGGAGGTGACAGGTGGGGAAAAGAACACTGTGTGATGTCACAGAGGAGGTGACAGGTAGGGGCAAGTACACTGTGTGATGTCACAGAGTAGGTGACAGGTAGAAGCAAGGACACTGTGTGATGTCACAGAGGAGGTGACAGGTGGGAGCAAGGACATTGTGTGATGTCACAGGAGGTGACAGGTGGGGTAAGGACACTGTAATGTCACAGAGGAGGTGACAGGTGTGGTAAGGACACTGTGTGATGAAACAGAGGAAGTGACAGGTGGGGACAAGGACACTGTGTGATGTCACAGAGGAGGTGACAGGTGGGTTAAGGACACTGTGATGTCACAGAGGAGGTGACAGGTTGGGGCAAGGACACTGTGATGTCACAGAGGAGGTGACAGGTGGGGGCAAGGACACTGTGATGATGTCACAGAGGAGGTGACAGGTGGGGCAAGAACACTGTGATGTCACAGAGGAGGTGACAGGTGGGGGCAAGGACACTGTGATGATGTCACAGAGGAGGTGACAGGTGGGGCAAGAACACTGTGATGTCACAGGAGGTGACAGGTGGGGGCAAGGACACTGTGTGATGATGTCACAGAGGAGGTGACAGGTGGGGCAAGAACACTGTGATGTCACAGAGGAGGTGACAGGTGGGGGCAAGGACACTGTGTGATGATGTCACAGAGGAGGTGACAGGTGGGTTCAAGGACACTGAGATGTCACAGAGGAGGTGACAGGTGGGGTAAGTATATTGTGTGATGTCACAGAGGAGATGACAGGTGGAAGCAAGGACACTGTGTGATGTCACAGAGGAGGTGACAAATGGGAGCAAGGACACTGTGATGTCACAGAGGAGGTGACAGGTTGGGGCAAGGACACTGTATGATGATGTCACAGAGGAGGTGACAGGTGGGTGCAAGGACAGTGAGATGTCACAGAGGAGGTGACAGATGGGGTAAGGACACTGTGTGATGATGTCACAGAGGAGGTAACAGGTGGGAGCAAGAACATTATGTGTGATGTCACAGAGAAGGTGACAGGTGGGGTAAGGACACTGTGTGATGATTTCCCAGAGGAGGTGACAGATGGGGTAAGGACACTGTGTGATGATGTCCCAGAGGAGGTGACAGATGGGGTAATGACACTGTGTGATGTCACAGAGGAGGTGACAGGTGGGTTCAAGGACACTGAGATGTCACAGAGGAGGTGACAGGTGGGGTAAGGACACTGCGTGATGATGTCACAGAGGAGGTGACAGGTGGGGAAAAGAACACTGTGTGATGTCACAGAGGAGGTGACAGGTGGGGGCAAGGACACTGTGTGATGATGTCACAGAGGAGGTGACAGGTGGGTTCAAGGACACTGAGATGTCACAGAGGAGGTGACAGGTGGGGTAAGAACTTTGTGAAAATGTGGGTGTCCCACGACTGCACGTTGAAACGTGATTAATTTAAACAGGCAGAGTAAATTTTCAGGCAGTCCAGTGTTCTTGCTGTGGTATGGTTATTGTTAGCTGCTTTCTGCCAGGTTTGCAGTGAGATTTTGTGAAGAAGCAACTAAATGTATGCACATAGGCTCAAAGACAAGAGTTTCTTTAACTAGCACGATGCAGGCCTCTCTCAGTCTTGTCTTCTCATTTTGAGGATAAGCCGTTGCTTCTTCCATACAGAGACTTCATGTCTATATTCATACATGTCTGTCCTCCTACTCTCCAGCCAAGTCTTCCTGGCCCTCTGATCATATATAGGACTTCCTACTTCACATTCTCTCCCTGACCCTTCTCCTCTCAAGGTGTGTGTGTGTGTGTGTGTGTGTGTGTGTAGAGATGGATCAGTGTTTAAGAGTAGAAGCCCTGGGTTAGATTTCCAGCACCACTTGCAACTCACAACCAAGTGTTCCTCCAATTCCAGGGTATCCAGTGCCCTCTTCTGGTCTCCAAGGGCACTGCACACATGCTTACAAGCAAGCAAAATACCCATAGCATAAAATAAAATTTTGAGAAAAAGAAAATAAAAAACTAGGTGGATTGCAAATTCTAAACCTTTAACTGTCTAGTCCTTTTCTGGAAAGAGTGTTTTCTCATCTCAGTTCTGTGGTGTGCTTTGCATGATTTGAGTTGTAGATACGTTTCATGGAGTCATTCCAAGTGGCCTTCCTGAGGTCTGAGGACCTTGGCACAGGATGATTGCTGTGCGTGCTTGCTTTTAGAGTTGTTCATTCTGTGGTAAGGTAGACTTCAGTCCAGCAGATGGTGTGAGGAACAGAGTTTACATTTTTATGCAGCCTTTTCCTCTCATACCTAGATTTTTAGTGGCATGCAGGATTCTTTGCTGTCTCTTTGGTCTCACGGTATGCTTTGTTAATTTGTTTCTCCGTTATGGGTGCAGGTGATAATGTCAGTTTGTGTCCGTGACTCAGTTTCCCTTCCTTCCTGGAAGATGGCAGCAGTTACATTTGCTGGTCTTGCTAGAGTTTGGATGCCATGCCTTCTGACGCTTGCTTGTCTGTCCTATGTAGAGCACAGATTTCTTTCCAACTCAGTCTCTGCCTTGATTTTAGTCCCTGACAATTTTCTTTTCCTTTAAGATAAGGTATATATTGAAAAAGGTTTTAGGTAAAAACTTTTTTGCCTTGAATTTCTGTGTAAACATTGGAAATTTACTAATAATGTCACAAAGATTTTAAAATGCTGCACATCTGTTTATGGAGAGCCCATATTTTCAGAACTATGTGCTTTATTTGCATATCAAATGATGAATTTGTCATTATGTTTTATTTCAATTTTTGTTTTTCTATGTGTGTTTCCATAAATAAGGAGCCATCTGGGGGTAGATTTCAAATGCAGGCAAAATAAAATAGATGTATTGCCTTTAGTTTTGTTTTTGTTCTTTATTTATGTTGATACCAGAACATTTAAAATAAGTTCATCCTGGAAGAATTGTTCAGTGTCAGGTGAGTCTACCTACGGATGCAGTCTGGTGCAGTCTTGATTGAAGCATAATCACAGGCCTAGGAGTATAGCCTTTCGTTTTCTGTGTTTGATACAGCTGTTTGTAGTAGGCCTTGTCCTTTGTCATTGATGGTATGTTAGTTGTAAGCATACCAGTTGCCAGCACCCTCCCTTTGTAGAGTTTTCCCCCTGCAGTCGGGTCTAAATCCTGTCATGTCTTCATGATGCATCCTCTTTATTAGATCCGCTGTGACGCACCAGCCATGTGGAGCTGGATCCAAGACACAGGCTTCTTGGCTGCCCTTGGATTTTTCTCGTTCAGACAGGAAAGATTGATTGGCCCTTGGGCAGCTGTGGTCTTTTACTTTTGTGAGGTGTTGGTCATTCCTGTGCTTTCTGTTTGGGAAGCTCTCACCACACCCAGATTGCTGCTCTTGTGGAAACGTCCCTGGCTCTGCCATTTTAGTCAGATCCTATACACAAGTTAGTCGTGAGAGCTAAGCACACCCCTCTTACTCAGAAGCAGGCGCTTTGACTTAGATAATGGTTTTCATGTGGTTTCAAATTTCACAAAGTTTACTAGCCTGATTCTTACTTTGGTTCTTCAGGTAGTTCTTTATGTGTGGTGGGCATTCATGTTTTTAACCTGAATGAATGAATTATGGATGAATTAATTATGTGTTTGGCAAGTCTCTACAAAGCTTCCCCTTAACCATTTAAGCATGATAATAGAAGTTCTACCAACATAATGGTTTTATTATGAAAGAACTCCAGGGTTGTCATTGGTGACTGGCAATGCAGAGAGATCTGCTGAGCTAAGTTTCCTGTCACTGACCTTTGGAAAGGCATGTTTGTGAACTTTAAATTTGAAAGCAAAACTGTGATATTTTAAATATATTATTTTACACATTTGATTTTCTTTATTCTGAACTTTTTGTTAATGGATTTTCATGTTTCATAGATGGTTTTAAACTGTCTTATTATTTTAAGAAGACATACCTTTGTTCAAATGAAAAGATTTCCTGTGTTCATCTCATGTTTTAAAATAAAGACCTATTGCTAGATAATTTTCTGTATTTATGATTTGTTATTAAGTATAAGTAAAATATGTTTATTATATATTAAGAACTTACTATCCTTTGTCAAAGCTATTATTTATTATCTAATCTTGTCTTTATGTATTTTAATAGATAAAAATGCATAAGATTCTTTAATGAGATATTGAAATATTCCTTTCTTGTCTGTAATCTTTATATTTCACATTATCTGTAGCCCCTACACCTTATCAATAATGAGGTCAGTTGTGACCTACGATATGATGTAGTCACTGTCATGTGTGGATGTGTGTCACGTGCTTTCAGCTGTGTGTGTTATGTATTTAAAACTTGGGGAATGCTCTTTGCCCCTCCCTAGAGCCTGATTTTAAAAGTAACTTCAGTCTCAAGTCACTTCTGCACACTCTCACTGTTACTGGGTTATCTGTGACACTGTTTACTGTTTTCCTCAGCTTGCCAGTGTAACGGACACAGCACGTGCATCAATAACAATGTCTGTGAGCAATGTAAGAATCTCACCACTGGGAGACAGTGTCAGGACTGCATGCCGGGGTACTATGGAGACCCAACCAATGGCGGGCAGTGCACAGGTAAATGCTTTTATGTACTTCATGTGGATGTGCTAATCATAAGAAAAAAATAATTTTTTTCCTATCCAGTGTCAGTATTTTTGAAGGTAGTATTTATTGATCGACGGCCATAAAGCATCTCTGTGAGATGCTTATTTTTAAGTGTTACTTTTTAACTTAAGATTGAATGCATACTTATTACAAGAAATGTACTAAAGTAGTATCCAATCCCGTTTATAAAGTGATCACTGCAGATTTTTTTTGATAGATTATTGACCTTTGGAAGGAACAGTTGATAGTTAAAGGAAGATGCCTAAATGCAGCTATGATTTCTGTTAGGATAGGGTGGCAGGTAAGGGAATGGGTTTGGTCTGAAATATCAATTCTGCTACTTTTTAAAAAACCTGTTTTGACTGGCTTTTTTCAATTAGCATGGTGTTTTCTTTTTTTCCTTTTTTCATTCTCATTGTTGCTAGAGACCACTTTTCTTTTCTAACCCCGTTCTCCTTTTTAAATCCCACCGAGTCCACCCCGTATTGCAGTATGAGCATGGCGGTGGTACCATCTAGTTGGAACATGGCAACCTATCAGTGGCCGCCTTGACGTAGACCGAGTGTCCTTCAGCAGCTGTCAGTTACAAGGATCCCCTCAGCTAGGGCTAGGATCCACAACCCTTACCCAGCCACACTGGACTTTCAACTCTCTTCATCCCACAGAGGTCGTGTGCATGCAGCCACAGCTTCTGAGAGTTCATGTGTGTAGCCTTCCTGCCACGCGTGGAGAATTTGTTTGACAAGTTCCTGCTGCCAACCACAGGCTTTTATGGTCTTTCTGACCTTGCTGTGGTGACACCTGAACCTTGTGGGGACACTGTAGATGTCCCAGTCAGGGGTCAACACTACAGTCTCTTATGCTCTACAGTTTGACCAACTGTAAGTCTCCGTTAGGTGCCACATGCTGCAACAGGAAGGTTTTCTGATGAGAGTTGAGAGCTCCGCTAATCTGCTGGTCTAATAGATCCAATATGTGTGGAAAGCACAGTTCAATACTATACCCATTAAACAGAATGTTGGCAGTAAGTTCTTCCCTAGAGTCTATGACTCACACTGCTAATGGTTCTTGGCCCAATTCAGGACCAGGTATGAATTCTGTTTTGTGGAGTGGGTCTTCCGTCTGATCAGAAAGTGTTTGGTGACTGCCCAAACATGTCACTATTGCTCTGTGGGCATACCTTTGCTATGCTGGTGATTACAGTGTTCACAGCTTAGCAACTGTGGGTCACTTCCCCCGACCTCAGTTTTGTGCACAGCACCTCCTGGTTCTGGGAAAGCTAGCCAGAAGGGACAGAGTTTCTACATCACTACCAATTTGATTCCTCGTGTCCCCATGATCCATGCATATGGTGTCCTTAGCAAGTGACTCCCCATCCAGTTCTGGAGGATAATGAAGTTCTTCACTGCACTTTGAGAAAAGAGTGTTCCAGACAAAAGTAACAGCTATGATAGATGTCCTTAAAAACATTTTCTAATGTATTTGAGAGAAAGCTGAAAACCCAGAAGCAGTTGATGAGGATGCTGTAGTGTGGAGAGCTGAAACCGTGAGGAGATCGCAGGGCCTTGTGGGAAATGCTGAGAGCGTTGGCATGTGCTCTGTGTACAAGAACCACTGACATTCCTGAGTGAAGGGGTGGCGGATATTTTGGATAGACCCTCAAGGTTTTGTTTCCTCTTGTGAACTGTCTCACTGTCCTCTAGCCACCACTTTCTGTCTGTCTTTCCATCTTTCAGCTTTTGGGCACCACCAGGTCGCTCGCTCATGAATAGACTCACAATTTGGATTCTTTGATGACTGGCCAATATCTTCCAGGTCTCTCAGGTCACAGTGTGTCAGGCCATCTCTGCTCTTTAGGCTGAACAGCATTCTGCTGCTGTCTTTTAAAACTACATTTTATCTGTCTGGCCTGACTTTGAGAGAAGCTTGAATTGCACCTCCCTTTTGGTTATTTTGAACAATGTTGCTATGCATGTGGGCGCATCAACACCTGTTTTAGCTCCTGTACCACTATTTGGTTGAGCTGTTACTGTGGTGTCTGGAGAAATTATTTCCAGAGCTTTGGCCCATTTTTAATGTGGGGCTTGTTTTATTCTTGCTTCCCCTCCCTGAATTGTAAGATATCTTTATATATTCAAAATACTAGGCTCTTATAATACCACGATTATCAAATAATTCCTTCCACATTGTAGATTGTCTTATTTAAAAAAATCACAATGTCCCCCCAAAATATAAAAGTTTTAGGGGTAAAAAAGTGGTCAGGAACACTCTCTTCTTTCAGAGGTTCATTTCCTAGTACTGTATCAGGTGGGCTTGTAGCATCTTACTCTGCCTCCAGAAGGTCTGATGCCTTCTTTAGTCTCCAAACACACCTGTATAAGACATAGACAGACAGACAGACAGACACACACACACACACACACACACACACACACACAGACATACACACACATACATAGACACAGACATACATGCACAAAACAGATGTATACATTAAAATACAAAATCTATAAAAGATAAAGTATAAAAATTTATAACTTCTTAAATGATACTTAAATTTGCTTGAAAATTTTCCTCTCATAGTTTGATTATACTGATGAAGTCTACTTAATGTTGGTTTTCTTTTTTGTAATTAAAATATTTATTTTTATCTTATATTTTGCCTACATGTATGTCTGTGTACCACATGTTTGCAGTGTCCCTAGTGGTCAGAAGAGGGTGTTCAACCCTTGGT
This sequence comes from Arvicanthis niloticus, assembly GCF_011762505.2. Lineage (NCBI taxonomy): Eukaryota > Metazoa > Chordata > Mammalia > Rodentia > Muridae > Arvicanthis > Arvicanthis niloticus. The sequence continues at coordinate 163,662,018 of NC_047658.1, forward strand.
TCTGGATTGACAGATAGTTGTTAGCTGCTGTATGGGTGCTGGGAATTGAACCAGCATCCTTTGGAAGGGCAGCCAGTGCTCTTACTCACTAAGCCATCTCCGCAGCCCCTGTTGGTTGCACCTGTAGTGCCATGGATCAGAATGTACTGCCAATTGCATATGACTGATTATGTAAACTTTTGCTGAAATAGAAAAAAGGAACATTTCCCTCTCTATAATCTGTACAAAATGATTTAAATTGTTATGAAGGATTTTATATTTTCAGCAGGCAGGGTGCTTTGGTAAATATGTTCCCCTTTGGGGATGGTATTCTGCTGGTAGATTTTAAACTAGTTTAATTATTCCATATTAATTTCTGTTACTGACATATCACATCTGGCAAGCTAATACACGGTAAATAGGAAATTAAATGGGATGAAGGATTAATGCCCATCGTATTCCTTGTTGCAGACTTTTATGAAACTTTAAATAATCCTTGACTGTTTCTTAGGTCCTAAAAGGTGGCAAGATGATGTCTTGCTGTCTGTGACTTTATATTGTCATGTGATATGTAAAAATAACTGAATTTTTTATGGCCACATTCATTACCTAACTAATAAATGACATGTCACATTGGTAAATTATGTCGTAATGACTGAAATTAAAATTTAAAAAGCCAGAAAGCGTATGTTTACTGCCATTTTCTGGAAACTGAGCTTTGGTCCTCCAGAAGAGTGGTGCCTGGAGAGACTGCTCGGAGGTCAAAAGCAGGCTCCACTCTTCTGGGGCGTGGCCACTGTGTTAAAGGCATTTGATGTGCTGTCTGTCTGTCTGGCGCCTGGAGTGAGATTGTTTATAGATGAAACAGCATGCGCTTCTGCTGAACACTAACCCCCAGTGCCAGCTGATACAGCGATCTTGTGATTGTCAGAATTCAAAGTTAGTAGGTTAGAGCATGCTAGTAAAATTGACTTGCACAGGTGGGCATGGTGGCACATGTCTGTAATCCCAACACTTGGTGGCGCTAACATAGAAGACTTGTGTGTTCAAAGCTACATACTGCCAGCGTAACTTACTTGCCAGATGTAATTGTTGTCTTGGAGGCTTACTGCTGAATAAGCTGACCCTTTCTAGTTCTGAACTCTGGCTGGCTGGTTCAACTCAGGTGTTTTGGCCCAAGGTCTTTTCCATGTTGACTGATTCAAACTGTCTTCTCTTGATTTTTGACTGAATTGCTCTGTTTGGCCTCAAACCAACTCTGGCAGTGTGTTCTAATCTTCTGGCTCCATCTCATTCTCTGGCTTATTCTGTCTTCACCTGCAACCTGTCTCTGTAAAACTGTCTCCTCTCTCCCTCTGCTCTCTTAAGTCTTCTTTTTCTTGTGCTGTTCTTATGTTCCATCTCTGACTGATTCTGTCCAATCTTTCTCAGATTACCCACTTTGCCCCTTAATTAAAACATCATTTTCAAACATAGCTGCTTCCTTCTACAAACTAATTTTACTTTCAATCTTAGGGATTAAAGGCATATGCTAAAGGTGTGTCTGTATTCCAGCCAGATCATACAGACCTAAAAGGTCTTTGGATGTGATCCATGTTGCTGGATTATAGTTCTTCTACATTTACATACTATGATGTTCAAGGCTACTGTGAGTTAGGAAGTGAGACACTTTCTCAAAAAAAAAAAAAATCCGAGATGGGACTTTAGGTGAAAGGTACATCATTTGCTTAGCCAGGCCAGGACTTGGGGTCCAATCCTGTGCAAATCACCCCAAAATTGTATGATTAAGACTTTTTCTATAAAAAAATTTGGTGATTTATTATTATGAAAATATCTGCTACATTCAAAGAACCTGGAGATTTTGCTAGAGGTAACAATGTGCCTTAAGGTCATTTAAGACTGCCGTCCTACTGTGAACTTGGTCTGCTGTTCAACCTGATTTTAAGGAAACGATGTACAGCCAACCTTATTTGCCTTGGATTCCCCATGTAATTAATTCATAACAAAAGAGAATGAATAGCTGCAATTTTATTGTTGTTTTTTGAGACAGGGTTTCATTATGTTGTTCTGGCTGGCCAGTAACTCTCTATGTAGATCATGCTGTCATCAAAGTTGTCTCTGCGTCCTGGGAGCTGGATTAAAGGCATGTGCCATCAAGCCAGGCTACATAACTATAATCCTAAGATACTACCTTCAAATACTACATGCACATGCTATGACAGTAAACCCTGGAGGCAGCAACTACGTTGAAAACAACATCATACCAGGAATATCCACCACAACATATAAATATTTCTCAATAGTTTCTGTTTGTTCCCTGGGATAGTTGGGGGTCATTGGAGTTAGTGACTTTGTCCCTTGCAAAACTCTGTTAAAGATTTGTGTAAGTGGCCCTCAATCTTTCCTTGTGTGATGCTTTCTATACTGTTCAAAAAACCGCATGCAAAGCCTCGTGTAGGGACCCAGACACAAAGGCAGGGACAGACAAGGCACGTTTGGGTAGGCACAGATCCAGATTCATACAACAGATAGACAGGAAATAGATGAGGAAGGCACGGGAGGCATAGAATTAAAACTGGGCTCACTCTTGGCTGAACTTCTCCAAGGGTAAGTGCTTTTAAATTTATGTCCCTTAATGGAACACTGGCACAGTGTGGGTACTCTGAAGTGATAGTTAATTTATTCAAACTGATGTATTTTTTGGTATACATTTTAAATATGCTCTCCAAACTGACTTATAAATTGCAGTAGAAGAAAATAAGGAGGTTTTTCTTAGAGTGGAACAGCTCAGCGCACCCACAAACTACAGCGCCTTACCAAGAAGAATTATCTTTGAAATCATCAAATCATGATTGAATGCTTATTAACTGCCAGAAGTATAACTTAAATTTACAAACATTGTGGGATACTGTCATTGTGTTATGAATAAATCAAATTATGGAGTAAAGGACAAAGAGATTTATTTTGATTGAATGATCTGGGAAAGTCCCATTCTGGAGTTAATTTAGTGGTCCCCTGGTTGCTTGGGACAGTGTTAATCTATGCGTCATCTTTCCATAGTCATTGCTAGCAGCATGTATGTCATTATAATCCATTCGTCATATACAACAGATAAGTATGTTATTAACCGTAAAATAGTTGTCTAGATTATTCATGCTTACTTATTTGTAAAATATAAGTACGAAAAGAAAATTCTTTTCCAGTCTTGTATGACTAATGCCTTTTCTTCCTCTATATTATATTCTTCTTGGATAAATTTGTTACAAAATTCTTAATGGATAAATAATGTAATAAATTTATTACAGTATACTTGATGGGTTGGTTGCTGAACCAAGTTAAATGCCAAATTGGATATATATTTTTGCAGGGCTCATATAGTGTTTGGGATAATTAGTGATTGTGGTAAGTTAATTATATATTAGGAATGTAAGAATTATCAGCAAAATGTTTTCTGTAAATACTTTGTAAGAATTAAACATTCTCTGAATGTACTATATAAGAAGCCTTTTCTCTCAAAGGCCTTTTTATATTTGACATTAGACATGGATAAAAAGTGCTTGAGTTTTATTAGCCATGAATAAACTTGTGAATTTCCGTCCTTATTTTTTTATAGATTTTAAAAAATATGTTTTTAGGCTTTCACAGAAGTGCAGAAGATTTAATTGTGCATCTAGCGAACAGTCCAGATTATTTTATTAGATAGCTTGACACTTGTTTGTCAGCTTTTCGTTGAATATTTCGAGCATTTCTACACAAGTTTCAGTTACAAACTGAGTCCAGTGACATTATTATTTATAGATACTTTGGCCTTTTTGGTCTTGATGTTAGTAAATCCATAATTCTTTCTCCTCAGTCCTTATATTCCATCTGAACATGATTCTTTCTCCGCCTGTCTGTGATGAGTGTTCCCTCGTTTATAATTTATTTCCCTTGTTTAGAGTATTAGATCTCTGTAATCTCTCCTCTTCTGTTGCTGTTGAATGTTGCAGATTATTTGACATGGTGGAGGGTCTCATTCAGTCTTGATTAATTTAATGCATAGACCCATCCTCCACACATAATTACACATAACCTCTCCAACTGTAACTACTTCTTTATACTTCCTTAGAAGGAAAAGAGAGACAATTTTACTTAGAAAGTGATTCAAGAAGATTCCCTTTTTATTTCTGAAGTTTCCAGTGTCTAAAATTGTCAAAGGAGTAACTACTTCGAAGTTCTTTAAAAATACATTTCAGGCGTTTCTATGGTATGATCCCAAATAACTGACTTTCATATCTTCCCTGTGCCATACCATACATATCTTGTATCCTCTGCATTTCATATTTTTTATAAGCAAGCTTCCTGCCTCATCTTCAAACTTATTTCATATTTATTGGTCATTTTTTAATACTAAAAACATTGCTAAGAATTTGCCTGAATGTCTGTTTAATTGTATTTCATAATGCAAGCAATTAATATAACTATTTTACAGATAAGAGTATTTCTAAAGTATTTTTGTTTGTTTGTTAAAAATCATCAATGACCCAAAAGAGGATACACCAAGTAAATGAATTCATTTCTGTACATGGAAGGGAAAGCCAATGACATGGAAGGAATGCTTAGCAAAATGGACAAGAAAATTAGCAACTTGCATGATTATGGCAACATGAAAGAAGCAACTCAGCAAGGAATGTCTACGTGCTCATATGTGTACGCTGTGCTGCCCAGCTCCCTTCTGAGCCCAGCTCCAGTCTGAGCGTGCCCAGGTTCTTGTATGCACGCAGTGCTGCCCAGCTCCCTTCTGAGCCCAGCTCCCATCTGGGCGCGCCCTGGTTCCTGTGTGCACGCTGTGCTGCCCAGCTCCTGCCTGAGCGCGCCCAGGTTTCCAATCACGGGGTCCACAACCACTCTCTACAGACTAGTGTCTTTTAGCGGGTACAGATATGTACTGTTATCCTGCAGCTGAGAGGAATGCGCTGAGTATTAACAGCAGCCTTACCTACTGTGGTAAGGACCGGAGAAGCCTTTTACAGCAGCACAAGAGGCGGCTCTTTCCCTCATCTGTGCCCATATCGCTCACTCCCAGAAGAGGCACGAAGCTGAGGTTTTGGGTGTCTCATGAGCTGGTTAGTCAAGGCTAGTAAGACTTAACACAGGACTGGAGGAGCCTATTGCGAGTCTCAAGGACAGAATTTTTAATTATGTGTCTGTTACACTTTTTCCTTATGTAGAATTTTACCACATTAGATATCTAATCGGTAATAAACCTAGGATATTTCATTAAACATAGTTGGCATAGAAGACTACAAAAAGATTAAATCGGCACGGCCTCTAGAAACTGTTGCCATATGTTCCTGTCAGACAGGAGCAGAACTTGGCTGTGCATTATGAGGGCTTTGATTTTGTTTTTACAGTGTGTTCTATATATACACGTGGATGACCTTTTTGCCGCCTCCTCCTCCTCCTCTTCCTCCTCCCCCTCCTCCTCCTCCTCCTCCTCCTCCTCCTCTTCCTCCTCCCCCTCCTCTTCCTCTTCCTCCTCCTCCTTCTTCGTTTAGTTTTGCTTATAAGCCGCCACTGCAGCTTTATATTTTTGGGACAGAAATATCATGTGACTCTGTCATGTCCCCCTAGTGTGTATCCAGGCTATAAAATCATTGCCAAATAAAATTCCCCAAACTAAAGGCCACAGCACGATGATTTCATAGATGCTTACTCAGCACAAAACAATGGCTTTGGATGCTGACAACACAGAATAATATAAAAACTGCCGTGAAGTATAAATTTAAAACAATTGCATTTAAGGAGCATTTTCTCCATTTTACTCTGAAGTGTAGTACCACAGGGGAATTCTTGCAAAATGAGCTCCATAAAAGATATATTAATGCATTGTTTTGTTTCAGAAATTATTAAAGTTAGCATATGATGATAATTCTTTAAGGAAAATCTGCAAGAGTAACTATTACAATGGTTTCCTAGGAAGGATAAATAAAATCCAAGCTTTAAAATATTAATACGCGTTGATTTTGGTGTTCCTTGGAATATGCCTCAGTATTTGAAAGTGTTCAGATTATCATTAAACTATGTGATGGTGTGTTCATCCATTATTTAAACAGTCACATATTAACAATAAACCTTAGTGTTCCTTTATTCCTTGATAATATTCTTTATTTTTTATTTAACTTTTTATTGATTTTTTGTTAATTTCACATCATACCCCCAATCCACTCATCTCCCCTTTCTTTTGTACCTCTGCCCTTATAGCATCCCTCCTCAAAAAATTCTTGTGGAAGTTGTACAGTGTCACAGTGTGTCTCACAGTATACCCTTTTGTCCACACATTGTTACTTGCGGATGTTCGTTGCAGTGAATCATTGGTCCATTTTGGGGCTTCTGGCTTCTGCTCCACTATCGGTACTTTATCCTCACTGGGACTCCTCTCGGATATCCTGTTGTTGCCCTGTGTCATGGAGATCCTGCAATTTGGATCTGTAGGGGCTGCCCCTTCATGCACTCCAGCAGATCATAGATGAGGTCACTGTTGGGTAGAGCCAGTTCAAAGCCTCATCTGGGCCTGGGTGGTACTTGAGCTGGTCAGCTCACCAGGTCCCCGGCACTTGCACCACTAGGGGGAGCTCTTCAGCACTGCCCCTGCCAGGCTGGTTCACCCAGGGCCATAGTGGGCAAGGGGTGGGACCTGCTTTTCTCCTATCATACCCTCTGGGCCTGCTCTGAGCAGGGATGGCTCTACTGTGCTGCCCAGGCAAGGTGCAGGGCCCTCTCCCGATTGCTGCAGCCAGTGAGTGCCAGGGGCTGTTCTTCATTCCTTGTTTCACACCGTATCTTTCATTTCTGGAAATCTCAAATCTTATATTCTCATTAAAAGAAAATAGGCAAATTTATTTGTATGATTTTATGAATAAAATTTAAGAATAATTCAATCTGTATAGATAATGGATTTCTAATTGCCATGGCAGCCGGGGAGAATGTGGAGAGCTGGACAATAGGGGAGGGACTGCCAATGGTCAAAGCTTTTCCTTTTAGGGGGAGGGAATGATAAAAAGTGTGTCAAATATGACTGTAATCATCAGGGCCCATTTCTGTCAACACACACACACACACACACACACACACACACACAAACACACGCCACTGAACTGTGTTCTATTAAAAGGCAACTTCTGTCACATCTTTGTATATCTCAGTAAGGCTGACTTAATATTATTGGTTTTGATCACATTATAAAATGGTATATGACATTAAGCAATTCTTTATTGCCTTTGGAAAACAGACTATTGATATAATAGTTAACACATACTTCCCAGGAATAGGCATAAAGTAAATTGGGATTTTTCCCAATTATCTGGTATTTATTAAAAGAAGAGATTCACTTATACACTTTATACATAAAGTCATACAAGTAAGCCTGCACACTCTATCTTAAGTAGGCCCTGTTTCCTCTTTCTGCTTTTTATATAAAATATCTCAAGTGTTTTCACTTTCAACTTTCCCAGATGAGGCTTTATCTTCAAGCAAGCCTCTATTTGTTGATAAATGTCACCACCCAGTGTCTCAAGGGTTGCTATTGCTGTGATATAAAACTCCATGGCAAAAGCAACTTAGAGGGGAAGTACTTAATTGATTTACACTTCCACATCATTGTTCATCACTGAAGGAAGTCAGGACAGAAACTCAAGCAGGGCAGGAACCCAGAAGCCAGAGCTGATGCAGAGGCCACGGAGGGATCCTGCTTACTGGCTCTCTCCTCATGGCTTTCTCAGCCTGCTTTCTTATAGAACCTAGGACCACCAGCCCAGGGGTGGCACCACCCACAATGGTCTGGGTCCTCCCCCATCAATCACTAATTAAGAAAATGCCCTACAGCTGGATCATATGGATGCATTTTTCTCTTGAGTGTCCCTCCTCTCAGATGACTCTAGCTTGAGTCAAGTTGACACACAGTAGCCGGCACACCCAGTTTCCTGTCCCATACCGGGGCTTTCTATGCTCACTCCACCAGTTCTGAACTTTAAGTCAAAATGAGCCCTTTTCTCCTTTAAGTTGCTCTTGATCATGATATTTTATCACAACAATAAAAAGATAATTCATGAAGACATCAAGCACAGGAAAAGAAAGAGAAAGGAAGGAAGAAAGGAAGGGTGGGAGGAAGGACCGAATACTTCATCAGTCTTAGATATTTGCATGAAAAGAAATACCACCAATAAAATAGAAGAACTACAAATTACAGGAGATTTTTTTGCAAATCATATTTCTTACTTATATCTAGAATATAAACAACAATTTAATTCAATGATGAAAAAATAAATTGCCTAGTTAAAATAATTTATCCATGGATTTGAATCAACATTGTTTGAAAGAAAACTGGGAAGCACAGAAGAATTCATAGTTAGTGAAGTAAATGCAAGTCAAATCTTCTTTTAGATCCGATTATGCTTCTAGTTAAAATGCAAACAATAACCAGAATGAATGAGAATGCAGAGAAATTGGAACTTGAATGGGTGACTAGTGGAAATACTGATGTGTACAGCTGTCTTCAGAATGTCTGGGAGTCAATCAAAACAACCAAGTAGAAAGACAGAGCTAGCCTAGTTCTAGGCAGGTTAAACGAGAGAAATACAATGTATCTTCCAACAGTATATGCATAGAGTGCTTATAATGTCATTTGCAACAATTAAGCAACTGAAAGACAGCTCTGATGCCCACTCACTAATAATTATTTTGACATGATATATCAAAGTAATAATATTTGATAATAAAACTTAACACTGCTCGTACATGATTGAGCTCATATCTGATGAATCTTTAAAATTTCTTACTACAAGAAAAATCACATACTTATTTGAATTTTTTGTTTTGGGATCTTTTAAGCCTTAAATTTAGGCTTTTCATTTATTGGAACAATTTCTGTGGCTGGTGTGCAGGATTGAGCCCAAACTTGTCCTTGCACCTGTCTAGCTACTTTAGCTTCTGAGTGTGTCGACTCAGATCCTCCTTCCCACTCCCCAGAATTCTGTAGTTCTATCAGCGCCATCTGAATTTACTCTTGTCCCTCTACATTGGTCTAATTTTATCCCTCAAGACCTGTTCACTTTGTGAAGTTCTTTGTCATTATAATTGAGTTTTAGAATCAACTTGTCATTTTGTACAAAGTAGCCAGCTAGGTTTCTTTCAGGGATTGCAGTAACTCTCCTTGGTCTGTCAGCTGGGTAACTGGTTTTCTCAGCTGTGAATTGATATTTCTTTCACTCTGTGCTGTCTTTAGTTTTTTTTTTTTTTAACAGTGTTTTACAGTTTTCAGGATACCTGTTTCATACCTTTCTGAAATTATTTCTTAAGGATTTCATTAATCTTATTTCCCCCTCTGTGTCGCTCTCTGTCTCTCCTGTTCTTTCGTGCTCTCTGTGTGTGTTGAGCTTGTGTGCATGAGAATCTTGGAACTTGACAAAGAGGCTAGGCTGTCTGGCCAGCTCTCTCCAGTGACTCCACCTGACTTTGCCTTTTACAAACAGGACCCATGACATCTCTGCATGTTTGTTTTTGTTTTCCAATGTGGGCTTTGTGAATCAAACGTAGGTCATGCTTGCTAGGGAGCACTTTACTCATGGAGCTACTGCCCTAGCATAAAAATGCTCCTTTAAAGTGAAATTATTTCTTATGTTTTCATTTTTTTATTGCTAGTTATAGAAATATGCAGACCTTTGTTTTCACTAGGGCTAGGCTATTTAGGCCTCACTAGCCACCTTGAAGTTATACAGGGTTTATTATTTGTTTCTGTGGCTATAGGAATCAACTTCAAGACCTCGCATATGCTAGGCAAATACTGTGGCACTGAGTCCTGTCCCTAGAGTCTATGCAAGACTTCTGTACACTGATCTTTCACATTTATCTTTGCTTATCAGATTTTTGTTTTTCAAAATACTTTTTAGGAGAATAGTTCTTTGACTAGAAAAGATAATGTTCCTGTAACCAGCCTCAGCTCTATGCTTGCTTTTCTATTGGACTGACTTTGGTTTTTGCTTGTCTTGATTCGAATGTCCCATACAAGATGGAAATAAATGACAGAAATGCAGAGCAATGGCTTCTTAATTTTAGGAGAAGAAAGTGTGTAGTCTGTCAAGTATTAAGCATGATGCTATAGGCTGTAGGGTTTTTTATTGGTTATTTTATATATTTACATTTAAAATGTTGTCCCCCATTCCAGGTTCTGCATCCCCCCTATCCCATCCTCCTTCCCTTTGCCTCTATGAGGGCACTCCCCCACCCACCCACCTACTCCTGCCTCACCGCTGTAGCATCCACTCACACTGGGGCATTGAGCCTTCACAGGACCAAGGGCTCCCCTCCCACTTGTGCCAGATAAGGCCATCCTCTTAGGCTTTAGTTTTTAAAAATACAATTTATGTTTAGTGAAGTCCTTCTATTTCTGATTTTCTGATTTTTGAAGAATATATTGTTTTTAGAATTTCATACATGAAATTCTTCCCACATGTGTCTTTCTTTATGACTGCAAGCCTCTGCCAGGCTGTGGTAAAAAGTAGATGTCTCAGTTAGGGCTGATGAGTTTTGTTTGGACAAGAGTCTCACTACATGACATTGGCTAGCCTGGCTTGGGACTTGCTACTTGGACTGGACTAGCATCAAACTCACAGATACCTGTTTGCCTGTGTTTCAGAGTGTTGGAGTTAAAGGCACGTGCCATTAATTATGAAAGGATGTTAGGTTTTCTCAAATGATATTTCTGAATTTATTGATTAATAGTATTTTTCACTGGCCTGTATTTTGCCAGTGTGAAGTTACAATCACTGATATTTGACTATTAAATTGTGTCTCTTGATACAAATCCTTCATGGTCACATGGGACCTTTCACATGGCCCCAGTCTTTCCTTCCTTCCTTCCTTCCTTCCTTTCTTTCTTTCTTTCTTTCTTTCTTTCTTTCTTTCTTTCTTTCTTTTTTTTTTGGTTTTTTTGTTTGTTTGTTTTTGTTTGTTTGTTTGTTTTTCAAGACAGGGTTTCTCTGTGTAGCCCTGGCTGTCCTGGAACTCACTCTGTAGACCAGGCTGGCCTCGAACTCAGAAATTCGCCTGCCTCTGCCTCCCAAGCGCTGGGATTAAAGGCGTGCGGCACCACTGCCCGGATATTTTGTTTCTTTACTTCTTTGTTTTGGTAGTTTATATCTTTTTTAGGAATTTATTCAGCTGACTTGTGATCTGCTCTTTGACATCAGTTTTTTTTATGTTCCCTTATCTTTTTCATCTCTGTAAAGGTGGTGGCAATGCCACTTCTTTTATTATTAAGTAAAAACAAGGCACCTTTTCATCATCATGAGGAGAACAGTCCCTAGAGACCTGTACTGCTCTGTCACAGTTGTGATGTCTCTGTCTGTGGCTTTAGTCCCAGAGGTCAGAGACAAGTGCTATACTAAGTAGCCAGGTGGGGCGGTACCACTGTTGGGGTGACCGACCGGTGACTACCATGCTCATTACTTGTGCTGATGCTAATCAGTACTGCCTTTGTTGAAAGTAGCCCAGGCTATCCTGGAACTCGCTCTGTAGACCAGGCTGGCCTCAAATGAGAGATCCATCTGCCTCTGCCTTCTGAGTGCCAGGATTAAAAGTATGCACTGCCACCACCACCACCACCTGCTTGATATTGTTAACATCTAAACCATGTTAGGTTTTCTAAATTACAATATTTCATTTAATTCTCACGAGTCCTTAGAACTAAGTACTGTTATTCTCTATGTACAGGTGCTGAAACCAAACTGGAGAGTTTCAGTGAATTGCTTAAAGTTATATAGTTAGCGACTGTAGGAGCGTGTTTGACATTAAATCACTGTGCTCCAGGGTTCTTGCTCTTTACATTTTACTTATGAATGTTCTGATCCAGTCACCTTCTCAAAGCCATATCCACTCTTTATGTAGTCAAGGGTACCTTTGCCTGCCAGTCTTCTGCCTTCCCTCCACAAGTGGGAGCTGGAGGTGTGCACCATGTATCTCCTATGTACTGAGATTAGATGTGTGCACCATGTATCTCCTATGTACTGAGATTAGATGTGTGTACCATGTATCTCCCATGTGCTGGGATTAGAGATGTGCACCGTGTATCTCCCATGTGCTGGAATAGGAGGTGTGCACCGTGTAGCTCCCATGTGCTGGGATTAGAAGTATGCACCATGTATCTCCCATGTGCTGGGATTAGAAGTATGTACCGTGTATCTCCCATGTGCTGGGATTAGAGGTATGCACCATGTATCTCCCATGTGCTGGGATTAGAGGTATGCACCATGTGTCTCCCATGTGCTGGGATTAGAGGTATGCACCATGTGTCTCCCATGTGCTGGAACAGGAGGTGTGCACCATGTATCTCCCATGTGCTGGGATTAGAAGTGTGCACCATGTATCTCCCATGTGCTGGAATAGGAGGTGTGCCCCATGTGTTCCCCTCCCACATGCTGGGATTGGAGGTGTCCACCATGCATGTTCCATGTGCTGGAATAGGAGGTGTGCACCACTACACCTGCTATCTTTTTAACCACTTCTTTCACCAATGATGTGTCAGATCACAAATAGAAACACAAAGGAGAATTAGAGGACTACTTAGGTACATGAAAGACGGAAGACACTCAGGGATTTTAAAGAGGTTTACAAAGGTTTGCAAAGTCACATAGATGACTTTACCTTCTGATGATTAAAAGTAACACATGACATGAGGAGACAGCCTCATAAAACAAGATGAGAATACTACTACTTAAGAGATACTATGTTGTTTTGACTTCCAGCTTGCACCTGTGGTGGCCATGCAAACGTCTGTCACCTGCACACAGGAAAGTGTTTCTGCACAACCAAGGGGATAAAAGGTGACCAGTGCCAGCTGTGAGTACAAACCATTGTTTCTGTAACTTTCATGGATTTTGTGCCTAGAACTAATTTTTAGGTTTTATTTTTGAATGTTAACATTATGTTAGTTAAGCTTACAGTATTGTAAGCTATTTTCATTTACGTATTGTCAGTTTTTTTTTTCAAAAAACGTAAATGGTTAAAGACGGCAGTTCCAGAGACTGTGAAGTCGAGCCTGTAGAATCAGCCAACAGGATCTCTGTTTCCACAGAGGGCGCACAGCACCACACGTGACCTCTAACCCGGGTTCTTCGAGTCCACAGTCAGGTCACTGCTGAGTCACCGAGCCATCAGCCTCTGTTTTCTTAGATTGTTCATTGCACAGAAACCAGTATTTTGCTCTCAGTACTTTATGAGTGGCTTTTCTTGTGACATTTAGTTATTCTTAATATTCATTACCTTCCAAATGTGTCTTTAAAAGGCAATACATTATTTTCTTTTCTTAACTTTGTTCATGTACATATTAAAATTAGATTTGTATAGTTTAAAATTAGATAGGTACAAATACATGCTTGGTTTTCATGTGCATTTATAATTTGAGAAAAGTCATGTTTCCATTATATTAATTATGTAATTATCAGGGGAAAATTAATAAAGAATTCACTAAAGTATAAATACCTAAAAAATTTTTATTTGCCATTATTGACTAGACTTCAAGTTCAGAGAAGCTTTGTATAGCCAGGGAGTCTCTTAGGTGTGAACCTTACAGCTAAAGTGAAGTCAAAGCCTTAGGTCTTACGACGGCTCCATTAGCCCAGGCTGGCCTGACTAGAATGAGCTAACACAAGGCTTACAGTCTATGTTAGAGGGATGCCTGTGATATTCCAACAGTACTGTGTGTTCTGAGTAGAGCCAGCTTTATTGTCATGAGCTGGTGAATCTGCACAGGTCCCATAAGTAGAAGAGTTTAAGACCACAATGTGACCATCTTAGCACTTTTTACACAGTAGCCCTGACTATACGTACACTTTACCGTCATGCCCTCTCAGATTATATACCAGGTCATAGCATCATTATGTCATTACAGCAATGAAGGTGATGTGTATAGAGCCAAGCTACAGCACTACAGGCAAGAGGAAAGTGTTAGTTGCAACCATGATTATGAACTGAAAGTAATTGTTACAGTTTTCCATAAGTGATTTAAATGTATAGCTCTATAATAGTTACCTCTTTTGTAATTGCATTTTAAGAATGTGCTTCTGTTCTTAGACAAAAGAGAGCAACATTTTCATTTACTTATGAGCTGATAGATTACAGGTCAAGCATATGTATGTTACCTAAAATACATATGTTTAACAAAACTATGTTTTACTTTTGATCTAATTTATGAAGTTTTATAAACAGGAACTGGAATAACAATTTACGAAGAGCACTTTTGTATGATTTTGTTTCTGCATGCAGTAGCTTCTCTCAGACAGTACATCCTGATCACAGCTTCCCCTTTCTCCAGTCCTCAGAGCCCCCATCACCAACTTCCCCTCTGTTTCCCTTCAGAGAACAGCCGTTCTCCAATAAAACAAGGCAAAAGTCCTCATCAGGACTGGACAAGGCAACCCAATACAAGAAACAGTGCCAAGAGCAGGCAAAGGAGTCAGAGACATACTGGTTCCCACTGTTAGGAGTTCCACAAACCACCAAGCTTACAGCTGTAACATACAGTGAGGACGGGGTCGTGCAGGCCCCATGCTTGCTTCGGTCTCTGTGAGGCCATGTGAGCCCTGCTTAATCGATGGCTCAGTGGACCATGTTCTGGTGTTCTCTACCCCCTCTGACGTATAGCAGCGTATCATTAGGAATCATTTCATTGATTTTTTTTTCTTTCCAGTTGTGTCTGGTTCTATCCTAGGTCTCTGGGTTTTTCAGTCTTCACTTCCTGGACACATAGGCAGTGTAGGGCATTTTCTCCCTCTCATGGCATCGCCCTAAGTTAAACCAGACAGTGTTGGCCATCTCTGCAGTTCTGTGCCGCCATTGCCCCAGCACATTTTGCAGGCAGGACAAATTATAAGTCAAGGGTTTTGTTCCTGGGTTGATGTCCAGGTTTCCTTTCCGGAGCCTACAGACTACCTTCCTGTACCAAAGAGTCTAGGAAGTTGGGGTGAAGGCTTCGTACAGGCACCAGCATGGGCTCAGTTAGCTGTGTAGATGTCCTCAGCAGTGGGGACCCTGCTGTCAGTTTTTGGAGAGTGACCTTCTGTCCTAGCATCAGCCTGGGTTGTTTGGGGATCATTATGGGATGCCCTTGGACAACAACTCAACCAAATGCAGTCTGATCCCACCACTGGAAGCCTCACCTGGCTGTAAAAGATGGCTGGTACAGACTCTATCCTCCATTGCTAGGACTCCCCACTAGGCTCACTATCATAGATCTCAGGAAGTTTCCACAGCACTCTCCACATGTCCCCCAGGTCCAGCTGTCTCTCCCCACACTCTGTCCCTCCATCCTCCCACAACCTGATCCCTCCTGCTCTCACCCCCCCACCCCCGCCTCCATGCCTCCCGCCATTTACTGGGAAAATCTCTTTCCCCTTCCCTGGGAGATCCATGCCTCCCCCTAGAGTTCTCCTCTTTACCTGTCTTCTCTGTGTCAGTGGATTGTAGCTTGGTCATCATTTACTTCACAACTAACACCCGCTTATAAGGGAGTGCACACCATATTTTTCTTTATGAGTCTGGATCATGTCACTCAGAGTGACTTTTTCTAGTTGTATCCATGTGCCTACAGATTTCATGACGTCTTTATTTTTATAAACACTTGATTAATATTCCACTGTGTAGATGTACTGCATTTTCCTTATACATTCTTCAGTTGGGGTACATATAGGTTGTTTTCAGTTTCTGGCTGTTATAAATAAAGCTGTAATCAACATAGTTGAACAAATGTTTTTATGGTAGGATGGATTATCCTTTGGGTATATATACCTAGGAATGATATAATTGGGTCTTAAAGTAGGTCAATTCCTAATTTTCTGAGGAACAGCTGTACTGATTTCCATAGTGTCTTTACGAGTTCTCATTCCAAGCAGCAATGGAGGGGTGTTCCCTTGCTCCACATCCTCACTAGCATGGGCTGTCACTTGTATTATTGATCTTAGTCATTTTGACAGCTATGATTTGATTTGTCTTCCCCAACATTAGAAAGTAGGTAGCCTTCCTGTATATATATATATATATATATATATATATATATATATATAGCCTTCCTGTATATATATATATATATATATATATATATATATATATATATATATATATATATATATATGACAAATGGACTAAGCAAGAAACCAGGTAAACAATACCCTTTACAATACCCTCAAATCATATAAACCATCTTGAGGTTACTCTAACCAACCAAGTGAAAGGCTGTGTGATAAAAACTCCAAGTCTTTGAAGACAGAAATTGAAGAAGATATCAGAAGATGGGGAGATCTCCCATGCTCCTGGATAGATAGGATTAACATAGTAAAAATGTCCATCCTACCAAAAGCAATCTACAGCTTCAATACAATCCTCATCATAATTCCAACACAATTCTCTATAGACCTTGAAACAATCTTCAACTTCATATGGAAGAATAAAAATACCCAGGATAGCCAAAACAATCTGGAAGTACCTAAAAGAACTTGGTGAGGAATAGCCATCCCTGATTTCAAACTGTACTACAGAGCAATAGTAATTAGAACCGCATAGAACTGGCACAAAAACAGACTTGTTCATCAGTGGAATGGAATCAAGGACCCGGTTGTAAATCTACACACTTATGGACACCAGATTTTTTTTATAAAGAAGCCAGAAATACACTATAGAAAAAGAAAGTGTCTTCACCAATGGTGCTAGTCTAACTAGATGTCTTCATTTAGGAGAGTGCCACTAGAGCTTCATTTATCACCCTGCACTAAACTCAAGCCCAAGTGGATCAAAGACCTCAATGTACAACCAGACACACTAGACCAGACAGAAGAGAAAGTGGGAAAGAGCCTTGAATGTATTGGCCCAGGAGGCACCTTTTGAACAGAACACTGATAACGCAAAGGACATCCTCAGTCGGACAAGACAGCAGCCTGCACAGTGAGAAATGATTTTTACTGAGCCAATAAAGGTCTAATATCCAAAATATATAAAGAACTCAAGCAACTAGATATCAAAAAATCAGGTTATCCAATGAAAAATGTGGTACAGATGTAAACAGAGAGTTCTCAATTAAGAACTATCCAATGGCTGTTCAGTACATTTTTAACTTTTTGAATGTGGGTAATAAAAATGAGGTCATCATTTTAGAAACAATCATTTGTTATGTCATAGTTATATCGGAAAGTTCTTTCATTAGAAAGCAGAGATAGTCACTGAAGTATTCAAATAGTGATTAAATTATTGCCTGAGATTAGTAAGAAAAATTGATTTTTGTCCACAGTACCTGTCATGCTACTAATGTACTTTCCACGATATAGTACACGGATTTCTTATATGAATGATTTAGAATAACCATAAATCCTTCATTCCAAGGGTGTGTTCCATCTGTCTTTATGTAAGTCATCAAATGTCACATATTTTTGTAAACTTCCCAGGTGGATATTGGTTCCTTTCTTATCCAAGTCATTTGTTGCATTGATCACGTGTTTGTTTATACTACTTTATTTGAACGGACAACCTAAAACAGCTTTATATCAATACAAGACGCCCATTAGATGTATTGATTGTTCTTACTGGCTTCTGAGAAGGGAGTCACCAAGGATGAAGAAGGTCCAAGCACATACCTGAGTTGGAATTTGAAGGAGGAATAACATTTTCTGAAGTAGAAAGACAGCAGATGGAAGTGGAAATAGTGCCATGAACGAGAACACAGAAATGAACGTGGTTGTAGTGTTTCCAGTGTCTGCTCATAGATGCAGAGAATATTGCCCTCACCCTTGTCAACTGACTAACGAAAGGAAAGCTTTGTAAAATACAAATCCTTGAGTTAATTGAAACTCAGATCACCAGTAAGCAATGAGAAAACCCAACCAAACAACCAACCAACCAACCAAATAACCAAATAACCAAATAACCAAATAACCATCCAACCAACCAATCAAAAACTCCTAAAGGAGAGTAACGGCAGGAGCCTGCATACAGCAACTTCGGCTTTCATGGAATGAATTAGCTGCTAAATGCTCTCACTGGTGTGGAGCGTCGAGAACATAGGAATGAATAGCATTTGAGATTTCCCCTTCTCAGAGATACTCTCGATCCCCAATATGGATACTACTGGCTTCTCACAGAAAAAAATAGAGATGATTTAAATTTTTTTCTTCTTCTTCTTCTTCAAAAGCAGGCTCTTACTGTGTAGGCCTGGCTGGCCTACACTCACTATGTAGACCAGGCTAGTCTAGAACTCACAAAGATCCTGAATCTCACTGCATCTTCCTCCCAGTGTGGAGACGAAAGGTGTGAGGCACCACACTCAGCTTGCAAGTGGAGAAGATTTTAAGGCAGCGTTCTCCTTGGAATAAGCTGTGTAAGGGAATGATCGCCATGGTGGTCAGAGCAGTAATAATTATGGCTAAAATATCCATTTAGCTAGCCTCAGTTACATGGTGAATTTTAGGCCAGTCTTGGCTGCTCTGTCTCAATCAATGGAGTATCCAGAACCAAAGCATAAAACTAAGTAGTTACACTGTCATGATCATGACAGTTCTCAATCTAACATTCCAAGATAATTGGTACTGAAAATGATAATTTTAAAATAGAAGCAGCTACTGAATTCAACAGATGGGTCTCCGTAGAAGAAATACAAATGGCCAACACCTTAGCCTTCAAGGACATATACGAGTCCAGCTCCCTCCAGTCACGGTTGCTGTCATTGAAGATACTCATGGCAAAAATGCTGGTAAGGTTGTGGACAAAAATAAGCCTCATTTACAGCTGACAGGAGGGTAAACCTGTGGAGTCAGGAAGGACACGGAAGGGCCTCATAGAGCCTTAGATCTGGCAGAGAACTCAGCTCTTCTGTTCCTGGTTTGGACCTGAAGGACTAAATTAGTTAACCTGCCACATGGAAACATCCGTGTTTATCTGTTCACAAATCACAATATCTAGGAGATAGAACCAGCCCGGATGAATGGCTAAATAAAATATGATACATATACTCAATGGGAATTTACACAGCCATAAAGAAAAATGAAACCATGACATTTTAAGGCAAGTAGGTACAACAAGAAATCATTATGCTCAGTGAAACAAGCCAGACTCAAAAAGACAGAATTTCCTTGGACTATTTGATGTGTAGTACCTGAATTTTAAAGTGTGTGTGTGTGTGTGTGTTACTACATGTTTATGGCTATTGATTTTCTTGACGGTTGCAAAGCTAGTCATTTCTTCCCAGTTGCAACCAGGCGATGTAAGGTAGTTAGTGCCAAAATGTGTGGTTAATACTCAGCCAGCAGGGGAGAGGACACTTCTGTGAGTCAGCACTCTCCTTCCACCATGGGCTCCAGGCATTGAACTGAGGTTGGCAGGCTTGCCAAGCAGGTGTTTTTACCCACAATGCCATGCTGCAAGCACAAGAGAGGGGATTTGTCCTTCATTTTCTGCTTTGTTATTAAGGCTGCCTGCCATCATGCCCTATGACAGTATACACAGCCAGGTCCCTCTCAATCTTCTATGGAGGTGATACTGTCTGAGTTACTTGTTATTCACACTGGCTCTAGGTAACAGAACTTCATGATGAGATATAATTGGATGACTGTCAGACATCACTAAGTGTGATGGCTAGTGGAGTAGCAAGTATCCGGTGTGCCAGAGTAGTCATGGAGATTCGTGGCTGGTCAGGTGAGATGATGCATAGCCTTGGAGAAGCGGTAGTGTTTGCACAGTAATGTTAACACTTGATTATGAAGCCTAAATCGTAAGGCTTGCAAATCTGGCTGCTTTTGTTAAATGCCATACAGCTTAGAGGAAAGTGCCTTCTGAGAAGTCAAGGCATGCTATGGACACGAGCAAACCTTCAGTGATAGCGTTTAAAGGAATCATCTTCCACAGCCAGAGGGCAGAGTGTGTTGGAAATCACTCTAGAATTCAGTCATAAGGGTGGCTGATGGCAGCGCTGTAAACTGGAGCTTCAGCCATGACAGTTGTTCCCCGACAGTCGTGCCTGATCCAGAGGAGGAAGGGGTTACAGTCTATAATGGAGTGAATATATCACGTCAGACACCAGAGGCCTCGGAGTGCCCTGAGCAGTCCTGCCTGTAAGGCTACTCTCCGATGGTTGCTCAGTGAGCCCGCTGGTGAACTGTCCATTGCATCTCTAGTCTTTCTTGATTTTCTAATAAGATGACATTTCTTTAGAGAGATTTGACGTATATTTTAATATATTTAAGGTTTATCTCCAATATAAATATAGCAAGCACATGGCTATAGTGAATCTAAAGTGTAATATTATTTAGCTTATTTTCCACTATTCCATTTTTTATTATTAAAATATATTTGCATTATAATATTTTTATTGTAACAAACTGTACTGTAAAAGAGACATTTCAAAGGTTTTTCTAACCTTTTAAGGCTAAATTTAATTGAAATGTGAAGCTATTTAGTTGCTTTGGTACATATATTTTATTTTAACTTTATTTTTTGACGTTATATTTATAACATTTCCTCTTTCCCTTTTCTCCCTCTAGGCCATTTCCATTCACACACACACACACACACACACACATACACACACACTCTCTCACACACTCTCACATACACACTCACATACTCAGACACACACTCACACACACATACACACACACTTGTAAATATAACCTGCTCAGCCTGTGAAATGTTACTAGTATGCATGTTTTCAGAGCTGACAGTCTGGTGTAGGGTAACAAGCTGGCCATTGGTACAGGATAACAAGCTGACCATTGGTACAGGATAGCAAGCTGGCCATTGGTACAGGACAACAAGCTGACCATTGGTACAGGATAACAAGCTGACCATTGGTACAGGATAACAAGCTGACCACTGGTACAGGATAACAAGCTGGCCATTGGTACAGGACAACAAGCTGACCATTGGTACAGGATAACAAGCTGACCACTGGTACAGGATAACAAGCTGACCACTGGTACAGGATAACAAGCTGGCCACTGGTACAGGATAACAAGCTGACCACTGGTACAGGATAACAAGCTGGCCATTGGTACAGGATAACAAGCTGGCCATTGGTACAGGATAACAAGCTGACCATTGGTACAGGATAACAAGCTGACCATTGGTACAGGATAACAAGCTGACCATTGGTACAGGATAACAAGCTGACCACTGGTACAGGATAACAAGCTGACCACTGGTACAGGATAACAAGCTGGCCATTGGTACAGGATAACAAGCTGGCCATTGGTACAGGATAACAAGCTGACCACTGGTACAGGATAACAAGCTGGCCATTGGTACAGGATAACAAGCTGGCCATTGGTACAGGATAACAAGCTGACCATTGGTACAGGATAGCAAGCTGGCCATTGGTACAGGATAACAAGCTGACCATTGGTACAGGATAACAAGCTGACCATTGGTACAGGATAACAAGCTGGCCATTGGTACAGGATAACAAGCTGGCCATTGGTACAGGATAACAAGCTGGCCATTGGTACAGGATAACAAGCTGACCATTGGTACAGGATAACAAGCTGGCCATTGGTACAGGATAACAAGCTGACCATTGGTACAGGATAACAAGCTGACCATTGGTACAGGATAGCAAGCTGGCCATTGGTACAGGATAACAAGCTGACCATTGGTACAGGATAACAAGCTGACCATTGGTACAGGATAACAAGCTGACCATTGGTACAGGATAACAAGCTGACCATTGGTACAGGATAACAAGCTGGCCATTGGTACAGGGTAATAAGTTGGTGTGCTCTCCCCCAGGGAAGACTGTTTTGCTTGCTCTCTGCACTTCACATCTGTAGTTCTCTGTGTAGGGTTGAGGCCCTGTGGACTTTTCTCTGCTGTGCTTCATGGGTTCCTGCCACCTTGACATAAACTAGAGCCCTCTGAGAGAAGGGAGCCTCAATTGAGAAGATGCCTCCCTAAGACCAGGCTGTAGGCAGTAGGGCATTTTAAGACTTGTAAACTGGCTGGCTCTTGTTAAATGACATCATGTTAGAAGAAAGTGCCTTTCATGAACTTGCAACATTCTGTGAACATCAGTATTGGATGTAGATGGCTCAGTCTATTATGGGTGGGTTGTTGTTCCTGGGTTCTGTAAGAAAGCAGACTGAGCAAGTCAGGGATAGCAAGGCAGTAAGTAGCACCTCTCCATGATAACTGCTCCTGCCTCCAGGTTCGGGCTTTTTCTGAGTTCCTGTCCTGACTTCCTCCTTCCATGATGAACAGGGATTTGGAAGTGTAGGCCAAATAAGTCCTTTTCTCCCCAAGCTGCTTTGGCTATGGTGCTTGTCGTATCCCCCACATACTAAGTCGCTCACCCACTTTGACATGCCCACCAGTGTCCTTGTTCAGCACGTGTTCCAGAGTCACTTTGGTGAGACTATGGGTGACACATCTGGTGTCAGTAGGAAACGCAACCTGAAAGCAACGTTCCTGATCCTCTGGCTTTACAATCTTTCTAGCGCCCTTTTCGAAATGTTCTCTGGTTACTGTACTCTAGTACATGTATTTTATAACATTTATTGTGGAAGTGTCTCTCAAGAAATAGAATTATGTAAATCAAGATTGTCTCACGCCGATAGTGTTTCATGGAAACAGGACATGAAGACAAAAATCAAAATTTTTGAAAAATTAATGTTTCTCTGCTGTTAGAGGTAATTACATTTATGAAATATTTAACTTAACGTCTGCGTGTTTGGGTCTTCATATATATTTTTAATAATCTAATGAAAGGTCAAGAGTTTGAGCCTTTGATTTTAGATCTTATTAGTCTATTTTGTTCGAGTCTGTTGACTTAGAGAAGAACTTTTCTCAGGCTCTGTCACGGATGCAGCCTTTTTGCACTTTTCACAAACATTTTCTGTTTACTCATGTTTACTTATTGTTAGGGCTTCTGCAGTCAGTTATTTTCAAAGTTTATGTTTTTTAAAAGAATTGTTTTATGATATAGTTTTAACATATCTACATCATTTAATATTAAACAAGGTTTTTTTTTTTTAATGTTTTTACAGATGTGACTCTGAAAATCGCTATGTTGGTAATCCACTCAGGGGGACATGCTATTGTAAGTATTTGGATGATTTTATTGGCAGTAATCGATTTATACTATTAGCTTCAGGTAAATTGAATACCCGTGGCTTCATTACAATGTAGTTACTCTCATCCACATATTTATTAATTAACTATTTAAAATTTTGAGATTATAACACTTCTGTAATTTGTATTTCTTTACACTTCTCCGTCTGTTGCTAAGAAATTAATTCCTATTTACAGTGTTCTCTTAATGCACTTGCCATATTTTTCCTACTCTAAATAGTAAAATAATATAACCTGAACATGAACAAAATGTAGGGTTCAAATAAACATCTAGATTTTTAATGTAGTATTTTAAAAAATTGAAGCGATAATGTTTTATGGTAGGTTATTTACAAGGAGCCGCTGGTCTTTCCCCAGATGTGCGCGGCTTCTCCGTCTGCAGATGCTGCGAGTGGGCTGTTTAGCTTTGCTAGAATCAGGTGAATTATTTCCAAAATGGCCTCCCGTCAGTGTTCTCCTCATCCGTGTATAAGATTTCCAGTTCTTCTCAACACTCTTTTACAGTTAGCTTTTAAAATTCTGGACATCCTAGTAGTTATCTAATAACGAAATCTATTATTTTACTTTGCACTTCACTCACTACTAACAATATTGACACTCTTTTAACACATAAATGCCATATGCCTGCTACTTGGAACGTATCAGCACTTTTTCTTAATGGTTTGTTTTCCTGGTTGTCTTAGTTTGCTTTCTGTTGCTGTGTTAAACATCAAGACCAGGAACAACTTGGGGAGGAAAGGGTTTATTTCTACTTAAAGCTCCATCACTGAGGGAAGTTGGGGCAGGAACTCATCAGTCAGGAAAACTTCCCTCCGACTTGCCATCGAGCTAATCTAGGGAGGCATTTTCTTCATTGAGGTTTCCTTTTCCCAGAGTCCTTTAGTGTGTCTCAAATTTACCAAAACCAACCAAATAAACAAGCAAGCCCGTCAACTATGTGGGACAGTGGTATTGCATTTTAAAGATCCTTTATTCTATATAGATGTCTTTATCAGATGTATAGCTGGCAAACACTCCTTAGCTATGATTTGTCTAAGTCCTTCTCAAAGCATGTGCCACCATTTCTGGATCTGTCACAGTCCTGTAAAGTAGTTTCTTGTTTTCTTGAAAGGCAGCTATTTGTAAATAATTTTATTCATACAGTTTATTTTAATCATGTCTTCCTGTCCCCCAACCTGTGTCCTCCCCACCTCCCTACCTACCCAGATCCATGTTATTTCCCTTCCCCTGCCTCTGTCTCTGTCTCTCTTTCTCTCTCTCTGTCTGTCTCTCAAAAATATCACTAACATAAGTCTCTCCTAAAACAAAACAATAAAACAAAGAAGAATAAGAAAAAATACCACCAAGCCCTAAAAACCTCCAACAAAAAGCAAGACGTGGCATTTGTTGTGTGGCCAACTACTCTGAGGCAGGCCTCTGGTGTGAGGCTGAGATGCCCAGTGGCCCTGTTACAGGAAACTGCTTCCCCTTCCCAGCAGGCATCAGTTACAATGGGCTTCTCCATTAGGGGCAGGGCTTTTGCTTACTTCCTCCTCTCAGGGCTGGAATTCTAAAACTATTTTGAGATTTCATCTCAGCACCAGTTAGAATGTCCAAGATTAATACAACAAATGACAGCACAGGCTCTGGAGGGTGAGGGGTGCTTATTTGCTGCTGGTAGGAGATGAACTGGTACAGTCACTGCAGAAATCAGTGTGGAGGTTCCTCACCTACATCAAGATCCAGCGATACCACTCCTGGGCATATACACAAAGGACTCTAGATCTTATTACAGAGATAGACACTGGCTCAAGAACTCCAGATGTTGCTACAGAAATAGACACTTGCTCAAGGACTCCAGATGTTACTACAGAGATAGACACTTGCTCAAGGACTCCAGATGTTACTACAGAGATAGATACTTGCTCAAGGACTCCAGATGTTGCTACAGAGATAGACACTTGCTCAAGGACTCCAGATGTTGCTACAGAGATAGACACTTGCTCAAGGACTCCAGATGTTGCTACAGAGATAGACACTTGCTCAAGGACTCCAGATGTTGCTACAGAGATAGACACTTGCTCAAGGACTCCAGATGTTGCTACAGAAATAGACACTTGCTCAAGGACTCCAGATGTTACTACAGAGATAGACACTTGCTCAAGTACTCCAGATGTTTCTACAGAAATAGACACTTGCTCAAGGACTCCAGATGTTACTACAGAGATAGACACTTGCTCAAGGACTCCAGATGTTGCTACAGAAATAGACACTTGCTCAAGGACTCTAGATCTTGCTACAGAGACACTTGTTCATCCATGTTCACTGCTGCTCTGTTTATAATAGCTATTGGAAGTGGCTTAAATGTCCAGACCTGAGGAATGGATAATGAAATTGTGGTACATTTACCCAGTGGGATGGTATTCAGCTGTGAAGAATAATTAAACTTTCAGTAAGTGGATAGAGCTTGAAACAGTCATCCAAGTGATGTAATCCAGAATCTCTATTTTACTTTGTTAATGTGGTGAGTTTAGTTTTATGAATCAATGGCTACTATACAAGTATGTCGGTTTGCTACTTTTGTTGATTCACCAATCGATGGATATTAGATGTTTTCCAAGTTCTATTTGGAGATATGCTCTTGTGAACACTTAAATAGTCAGCAGTGTGTGCACACTATTTATTTTCCCTGGGCAAATGCTTCAAAGTAAAATTTGTGTATTAAGCCAGGTATAACAGCACATGCCTGTGATCCCAGAGTTGGGAGGCTGAGGCAGGAGGATAGCCAGTTTGAGACCAGCTTGGGCTCTACAATGTGGCCTGTTTTTTTTTTTTTTTTTTTTTTTTTTACAAAACAAGTTAGTAAGCACAGGTAGACAAATCCAGAACAACACTGAATTGTGAGGCTGCATGTTAAGATTATATTCACTTTTAAAGCTGTTTTCCAGTGTGATGTCCTGTTCTCTGATAGCACTAACCTGTGGCGCTTCCGTGTTCTATACTCTTATAGACGCTCAGGAGCGCCCCCTGCCGAGCAATGCTAGTAACTGTCAGTTCTTTCAGTTGCTTTTCTTCAGTGACTCATGTGGGTCCAGGTCCTGACCTCTACACAGTGTGCCCACTGACCCTGTGCTAGCACTCAGTCTAGACTGGCTGATGCTGAGTGCAGGAAAACTCCTTTTTTATCCTCCATGCCTGGCATTTTTATGTGGCTGCAGGGGCTTGAACTTGGGCCTGCTTGCTTGCGGGTTACTGACGACAGTTTCCCCAATTCTTTGTTTTCCAAGTCAGCTTTAGTGTGTTCTCCGCTGTTGCGTGCTGTGTCCTAGTAGTGATCCCACACGTCATTATTCAGGAGATGTTTTCAGTATTTTAAAGTATTCTTTGGATCAGACTGTACCATTTCCTATCTTAGGGAGTCATAAGATTTGTTTCTTCTGAATGCATTTATTTATTTGTTTTTTGTCACGGACCACTCTGCCCGACACTTGGGGGCCAAAATGTCGGGGACCGCTCTATCAATGTTGGAACCAGCACTGCCAAAAGCCTTGGGGGCTAAATTGTTAGAGCCCACACTGCCCCAAGCTTTCCAGTCCGCGGGTCAGGGTTCAGCAAGAGAGAGAGTGAGGATGTATGCGAAGAATGGAGACCAGACAGAGTGTGATTCAATCCCGTTTATTCTTCAGTCTCTCTTCTCTCTTCTTGTTCCTAGTCCAAGTCTCAAGTCCTTATCCTAGTTCCTGCTATAATAAGTCTCAAGTCCTAATTCCCAGTGCCAAGTTGCTAGTCTCTTTCCCAGTTCCAAGTTCTTTTTCCAAGTCCCCTCTTCTGTCTGCCTCTCACCTTTTATATGTCTCACTTCTGTCTCACTTCTAAGTCATGCCCTTAAGTCACGCCCTTAAGTCTCAGCTCTAAATCACACCTTTAAGTCTCACATACCCAAGGGAAGATCCTGGGTATCTAAAACAAGATGTTATCAGAGTGTGCTCAGCTGTTGTAGGCTGTTGTAAACAAGTCTCTTGTCAGGGTATATGGCTCAAGATGGCTACAAGGATGATAGCTGCCTTCTCTTGGCTCCCCACAGTTTTTTATTATTAAATAGTCAATTTCATTATTTGGTTTTCTAATATTAAACTTTTTGTTCTGGAGTACATTAGACTTTCAAGGAATATTGCTTCAGTTTTGCACAGTATGACCTGTTTATATTTTACTTAGGGTTATTTAAATATTGGTGAGGATAGTCCGCCGATTTCTGTACATTGTTTTCTACCTAGTCCTTGATTGTGTTTTATTTATTTTTATATGCATATGTTTGAGTTGTGGGGTTAGCTCTTGTGAATGAATTTGAAAGATTGCTCTTTTTTTAAAAGCATTAATAGTGAAAATATCATGTGAGCTTTTTTGTCTTGAGCCTAATGGATGAGCCATCTCTTCAGCACTTGGTGAACTTTTTAAAGAGTGACATTTAATCTCATCCTCTGGTTGTGGTGCTTGAAATTGTTAAAGTGTTTTACATCATCACCCTTGGCTTTTGCCCCTTCTGCTGCCTTTGTTCTCCAGCACATCAGCTTCATATTTCCAGATGTTCGTTTTCTTATTCCTCGGGCTGCTGAGCTCTGTGTTCTGCCACTGATCTCCACCCCAGTATCTTTGTTGCTGATTTGCCTATGTTTGGTATAAAGTTTTTTGTTTGCATTATTAGCTCCAGAATTTATGATTTCAATTTTTTATCTTTATATGATTTTTTCTAAGCTTCTAAGCACATACATTTTAATATTTTCTAATTTTATTGACACTGTAGCAGATATTCCAAATCTTATTATTGTGTTGGTGCCCACCATGGGATGCTTGACAGTGCTTGGTCATGTTTTGTTTTCCCAGCTGGAGGAAGGCGTGGTATGGAGGTGACCATAGTGGTAGAGGTAGGCTGAGAGGTACTTACTGCTCAACAATCTGTAAGGCTTGGATACCGTGTTCAGAACAAGGAATTATCAGGTGCAAAATAACAACCAGGTTGAGAAACCCTGATTTAGAGGCTTGATCCGTTGCAGAATTTATTAGAGAGAAACATTTCCGTGTGTGCCTTTATCACATTTCCGTGATAAAGAAACATTTCCGTGTGTGCTCCAGCACACACAGCATGTGTGGTTGTCATGCTCTTATGTTCTTAGCACACAGGATGATCAGTGTGCTGATTCTTGTTAGCAAGTTTGAACAGTTTGTTATTCCGAAGCGTCCTTCTTTTCTTGGTTATAATACTTGAATAAAATCAAATTTGATCTCATGATTGGTTATGTTACCCATTGCTAAAGAGTTCACATGGAAGGTGAATGCTATATTCTCCTGTTGTTGACTGTTTTATTAATGTACGCATTCTTTTGTTTGATCTAAATAATTTTATCATGAGCATCTTTTAAGGTGGTGGGTTTTTACTGTATCTTTTAAGATTGTAAATTCATTTGTGTTCAGCACGTTTGAACCACAGTTACTTGCTTCCCTCAATCTTTCGGTGTTTCTTAGTTTTTATTTTATATGTACATATTTGTTGCCTACTTTTCTTAATAAGAGATTATTCTTTTGCTTTTTTATGTATGGATTTTATACATACCACATGGTGTCTATTACAAGTACTAACATATCATGCAGCTTATATTTCATACATTATAAATTTTAAATACATTAATACTCAAGTCATTTATGTTGAAGACTAAGATAACTTTTCTCTTATTAGTGCTGTCTAATATAATATAACTTGAGTCATATGTGAACGTAAATCAATTTAAATAAAATATTTAACTCAACACACCTAAAGTATTTTTAATATAAAATGTAATCAATATTTAAAGAGCATCAGTGGGATGTCTACATTCTTTCTTTTTGTGCTAAGTATCTGAAATACATTTACAAACTTATATTTGAGTTTTCCACTGTTATCTAAGCTGGTCCCAAACATCGTCTTTGTTTTCCTGGTGTTCACCAGTAGCTCTGTGCTAAAGTACTAAAGTCACATTTCCATCTGATCACTTCCCTTCTCCTTAAACCACATCAACTGTTTTATCAGAGAATGTCACCTGTTAGGCTGTGGCTTCCTTTTAGAAATGCAGGAGAAATTGTCCTGACACACTAGATGGCAGTATTGCCATGGTCAGCACACCTCAGGGCTAGGAAACTTCTGAAAGGAAATGGAGTGAATATGGAAACTTTCTGAATTTTGAGATTAGATCATAGTTTGTACTGCGAGTTGGCACTCGCAGACCGTGCAGACCGCAGTGTGGCGGTAACACAAGTGGAGGCAACTCAGCAGTGGAACTCTGCTTATAACCTTAGCTGTTTGCAAACTCCAGTTTAAAATCTCAATCAGAATATGTGAGAAAGCTATCAGCCCCTATTGACATTTAATTACTGAATTTATCCTCAGTTATTTAAAGATACATCCTTTTTGGTTACATTAATTTTAAAAACAATAAACAGTAACAAAAAACCTTTTAAGTGTATCCAATTAG
Organism: Arvicanthis niloticus; assembly: GCF_011762505.2. NCBI lineage: Eukaryota > Metazoa > Chordata > Mammalia > Rodentia > Muridae > Arvicanthis > Arvicanthis niloticus. The sequence goes on from NC_047658.1 coordinate 163,691,612, forward strand.
TGTGTAGGTCTTAGACTGAGAAACATTATTTATGAACATATGTGTGTGTGTGTCTGTGTGTGTACAGACACATTAGGTTTAATACTTTTGTTTGGATACATAAAAGAGAACTTTGTGAGTTTGTGTGTGTGTGTGTGTGTGTGTGTGTGTATGAGGTTTTGTTTGCCTACATAGATGTCTGTGTACCACCTGCATGCTGCTGTCTTGCGGAATCTGTGAGCCTCCATTTCATTTGGGTGCTGGGAATCTAACCCATGTCCTTCACAAAAACAGCAAGGCTCTTAACCACTGAGGCAACTCTCCAGTCTAAGAGAGAATATTTTTAACACATTATTGTAGCAGTAAATTAAAAATAACAAATGTCAGTCTTAATGCCATAGAGTGCTGCACCATACAAAATAAGGAAAGCGTGAAACTTGAATTAATCCTTATATTTAATGAGACAATTCTGTTTTTGTTGGGTTCTTTTCTTTTTGTTTGTTTTTGTTGCTTTAAGTTTGAATGAAAGAGTTTTGTTGTTGTTTTGGACTATGTATTATGTTTGGTTAATGAATTTCTTCTTTTTTGAAATTTTTTATTAGATATTTTCTTTATTTACATTTCAAATGTTATCCCCTTTCCTAGTTTACCCTGAAAACCCCCTATTCCACCCCCCTCACTTCTATGAGGGTGTTCCCTCACCCACCCAATCTCGAGTCCCTGTCCTGGCATTCCACTACACTGGGGCATCGAGCCTTCACAGGACCAAGGCTTTCTTCTCCCATTGATGTCCGACAAGGCCATCCTCTGCTACATATGCAGCTGGAGCCATAGGTCCCTCCATGTGTACTCTTCGGTTGGTGGTTTAGTCCCTGGGAGCTCTGGGGGGTCTGGTTGGTTGGTACTGTTCTTCCTATGGGGTTGCAAACCCCTTCAGCTCCTTCAGTCCTTTTACATTTTGAGAGCTCAATTGAATTTCTCTTGAGTAGGCTCTGGTCTGCTCGCCCTGGAACTGGGCTTGGCAGTGAACACAGGTCCAAGCTCTTTCTAACATAGTAAAGGCGTGCCTCAAGCACTGCCTGACACTGTATCTCCTTCCTGCCAGGCAAGTGGCGGTGGCGAGATAGCAACAGAGCCTTCATTAGAAGTGGGCTAGAGGCCAGCATTTTGAACTTCCTGCCTGTAGGCATGTGAACCCCCTAAACCTCTTCCCAATGAACTTCCCAGCTTGTGACTTGTGCTTATAGTCTCTTCCAAAACAGAGTACACATGGGAGGGGCAATTTTGGTTTTATCAGAATCTTTAATGCTTTAATCTATTCCTAAGTAGCCCAAACTTTGTATTTGTTTGTGGCTTTTACGCTTGCTACTTCTCTCCCTCATAACCCATCACACCTTTTATTTCTGTCCAATACAAGGTTTGACGCTATTCTGTTTACATGCTTGGGTTTTGTTTTTCATGTAAAGGGGGATTCTGAGCGCACAACATCTTGTTTTGTTGGGTCTCCACACGCAGGAATATATGCTCCTTATAGCAGACCTGATGGTAGCACACACACATATAAATCATTAATAAATGAATGAACAGGCTATGCACGCTCGCTCAGTGATTACAGCTGTTCAATAAAAGGTTTGGCCGTCGTGTGATTTTTGTAAAGTAACACTTGCTGTAAATGCGTCACGGATGTCAGATAGTATTCAAAGCTACGTAGCTTGTTTTCCTCACCACTTAATCTCGTTTATAAACCTTCACTCTTTGTAGAAGCTAGTACTGTTTTCTTTCAGGGACTCTAGTTCAGAGCTGGCTAAGGCTGGTGCAAACACTGCTGCTTTACTTTGAAACTTAAGCTGTACACTTCAACCGCGTCACACTAGGATGAGAGGCTGCGTCTGTGTGAATTCTATTTCTGTTGGCTTACATCTAAGAAACATGCAAATTAGAAATGAGATAAGTCATTTTCAGAGCTGGATGTTATTTTAATTGTTAATCATGTTAGTATATGATATGAAAACTTACCAAGAAAATGATTCTGTCTGTACATTCCTTTGAAACTACCCTGATTTTAATCCCAGCAATAGAAGTAATGCGTAGTCATTCTAGAAGATAGACAGATTAAAAGGCAAATTAAAATCACTGATGATTCTGCCCAAAGGAAATTGCTGTTAATGATTATTACATTGATCTAAAATGCGAATCACAAGGGAAATTCCTATTTTATGATCTTAGAGGACTGTCTGGGCTTTCTTCTCCCCTTTGTGTTGGAAAGCATACAGGGCCCGAGGCACGCTGGGCACTTGCCGCACCTCTGTTGCTGTAGCTTCTTTATGAAGTTGAATGTTCATAGGTAAATTATACACTTTTTTGTGATCAGCATTCACTGTATCGTGTGATACTGTTTCTGTCTTGTGATACCCATGTATTTCCACAACTCCTTGACCGATGGACACCCTAACTCAGGCTGCCTGCCCCCCTCCCACAGAAAGGCAGCCACTTACAGGTGGAATACGAATTGGTCTGGAGCTTTTCAGATCTGGTCATTTTGTGATTAATGATGAGTTAAGTTAATCTTATGTATTTCAGTAGTCATTACTGATATTTGGGAGACTGCCAACTGTTTTAATTTCACTTCAGTTTGTTGAGTCTTTTATGTGTCTCTTTTCAAGCTTTTTATAATTTTTGAGGCACAAGGAATTTGACGTACTATTGGTGTTTGGATTAATCCAACAAAACACATGGCCATGATGTTCTTTAAATTTTCATTCTGAGGGGCTGGAGAGACGGCTCAGTGGGTAAGAGCACTGATTGCTCTTCCAGAGTTCCTGAGTTCAATTTCCAGCAACCACATGGTGGCTCACAACCATCTGTAATGGGATCTGATGCCCTCTTATTGTGTGTCTGAAGACAATTACAGTGAACTCATATACAGTGTACTCATATAACATAAGTAAATAAAATCTTAATTTTTTTTTCATTCTGGGATGTTATTGTTAGGCATTTTTTCTTTGAACATTGACATAAAAATTAAAAAAGAAATAGTAAACCCAATTTACTTTTTCTACTTGAACAGCTATACTTTTTAAATTATTTTCCGATATACATTCAAAACTTACCTCCTTTTTAAAAGTCTTGAGTTTAAAATTGTTTCCACAGTTTTTGGTTAACTTGTAGTGGTATGCCGTTCATTACACTTCAGTCTTTCCTTCACGTCTGAGATACACAGGCAGTAAAAGAAGCCCAATCTGGGGATCAAAGATGGATGAAGTCACAATAAAAATTAGAATAGAAATTCAATATACATACATATATAATTATTAATAGAATAAAAAATAAAAATTTGAAGGTTTCCAGAATACAATTATTAGAAATATAAATCATAGTCACATACATTGTAACCATAAGATCTTTTTGTTTTTTTTGTAGATGATATTGTTAGAAAATACAAACATCTTCAGATACATTGTATGGAATGATAATTGTGGCTCTCAAGTTTAACAATGTAAATTAATATTTAAAAGTCAAGCACTTTCCTATATATTTACTTTCTAACACGTCTCTCTATCAAGATAAAATAATTAAAAGTGTCTTATTTGTTAATTTTGTCTATTGGATTAGATGTGATCCCAATGAAATAATCAGAACCCAGACAAGAAAGCTGCAGATGTTTATATGTGTGTGCTAGCTTTTCTTCCTTCCTTCCTTCCTTCCTTTCTTTCTTTCTTTCTTTCTTTCTTTCTTCCTTCCTTCCTTCCTTCCTTCCTTCCTTCCTTCCTTCCTTTCTTTCTTAGTCACCTTTAGCAAACAATCTGGCTATAGACATAATGAGATAATGTTTTTATTTTTAATATTTCTTATATTACTATACTTTATAAGTCTAAGTCTGTCATTTATTCACTGTTAAGCCTTTTATTCATATGCAATTTCCTTTAGAATTCTTAGTTTTGTGTGTACGCATGTTTTGCCGGTATATATCTGTGCCACACCTGTATGCAGTACCTGAGGAGGCCAAAAGAGGGCGTGAGATCTCCTGGAGCTGGAGTTACAGACAGTCATGAGCCTCCATGTGGGTGCTGGGAACTGAACCCAGGCCCCTGCAAAAGCGCCCAGTGCCCTAAATATCTGAGTGTCTTGTCTGTCCTTCTGTGTCATTTCTATATTTCTGTATACTTTCAGTTCTTGTATAAATGTGAACATATTTTTAGTATATTTTATTCATTAAGTTATTATCATTATATTTGAATTTGAAAAGCGTGATTTTTGCCTCCTCCTTTGGTCTCAATTGTTACGTGTAAGCGTGATTGACACCTGGGCTATTAGGGTTTCTATTACTGTGGTAAATACCAAAACCAAAAGCAACTTGGGGAAGATGAGGATTTATTTCAGCTTCCATTTGCAGTCCATTGCTGAGGGGAGTAAGGGAAGGGGCCCAGAGGCAGGAACTGAAGCAGAGACCATGGAAGAATGTTCTCAATTGCTTGCTAGATCATGGCCTGTTCATCTTGCTGTCTGATACAACTCAGGACCAGCTGTTGAGGAGATGGCACTGCCCATGATAGGCTGGGCTCTCTCAGATTAGTCATTAAACAAGAATGTCCCTCATAGACGTCCCTACAGTCCAGTATGAAGGAGGCATTTTTTAATTGAGGTCCCCTTTCCCAGGTGACCCTAGCTTGTGTCAAATTGGAAAAGTATTAGTGTTTCTTTGTGAATAATTAATTTACTTATATGAGTGTGTGTACAGAGGCACATATGTGTACACACACATAACATAACAGCCTGGATGTCTGTACTTGTTAATAACTACTTGAGCTGTCCTTGGTGTTATAGTCAAAGCGTACCACTCAGGAAGCTCTGAGTGTTCACAAAGTTATTTAACCCATTTCCTAATTTTACATCATGCTGTACATTCTCTGTTTTAATGGTTGTATCATAATCATAAAGCTTCTCTGTTTTAATGTTTGTATCCGATTCTCCTTACTGAGATCTTAGATATCATCTTGCATTTTTTTCTACCTCTGTGGAGTTGTCTCTGTGAATATATCGTGTGAGTGAAATCATGAGCTACGTGGTCATTTGTGGCAACCTTAAATATTTACTGTAATATTCTGCATGTAGGAGATAGCGGTATTTCATTTATTTTTACTCCTGAGTAATAGACTCCTAAGTAAATTATACTTTCCATAGAGAGACTTTAGATTATTTTAATATTTTGGTTATTATATATATTATAAATTGATCTTTCATAATTATACTTTATATGAATATTTAGTTTTTCTCACCAGGATACTTTTCTGTCAAATGTTTGTCACACACCGCTTTTTAATGCTGTGACCTCTTCTTTTACAACACTAGCACTCATATGTTGAAAGTCTGACTTCTATTATTTCTTTATAACTTTTTTCTTGATGCATATGAATGGTTCAGTAATTGAATATAAAAAGATACTGTCAAATTATATCTTGTATAAATTCAAAACTTATGTTAGATTGTAATTTTTCTGTTCTGCACTCTACTGAGTTGGAAAATTTAGATCATATTAAGTTGTTGGCATTAAGGTCTATGTTTCAAATAGCAGTTAATTACTTATTCAGAATTCCCCTAAAGATGCAGTCACGTGGTTTCTGACATTCTGAGGAAAAATAGAGCATTTCCTGGTCAAATGAAAAACTGCATTTTATCTCTTTCTGTACAGTTAGATAGGGAAACAGTTTGTGCAGTCCGATGATTACTTGCTTAATTTACAGTATAATGAACCTGCTGTATCATATATTTTTGTTGCTTAATGGCATAGATTTGTATTTTACTGTACTTGAATGGGCTGCTAGTATTTAATGATAAATTTAATACCATGTGCAATGTATTTTTACCCCACTCTTGCTTTCTGTGAAGATCTTTTCCCAGTATATGTCAGGATTCTCCTTTTCCCCACAGACAGTCTTCTGATTGACTACCAGTTCACCTTCAGCTTGTTACAGGAAGATGACCGGCACCACACTGCCATCAATTTCATTGCCAACCCAGAGCAGGTAAAGAGTCCTCACCTGAGTCGTCACCTTCTATAGGGATGGGGTCATCATCCCCTATAGGGAATGCTCCTACTACCAAGGCAACCATGTTTTCCATTATTTTTCTTGTGATTTCACTCCTTGGAATTATTACATAGGGGGAATTCTGTAGAAATTATTAAAATGCTTAAAATTTCTTTTTATAAAACTCAGATATCCTTGTGATTCAGATAATTGTCAAGTTAGTATTTTTGATCTGTAGTCTCCTGGTTTAAATTATGTATCTACATTTATGCTTATAGTTACACACTTAAAATTCAGAAAATTCTTATTTTCATGTAAACACAAGAACTCAAGGAATGCTATGTCATGTGCACTAAAGTGTGTTGTTGGTTCCATTGACTTTTTTTCTCAATCTCCTGTCTTACTAAGCGACACACAGGCCAGCTTCCCATTCAACCAGTTCTGCAGGCTTCCGAAGAGCAAACACATTCACATCAGTTGTAGAGCTAAAAACGGCTTATGTTTAAGAAAAGTCTTGTCCATTTTTTAACATCAAACAACCTAAACATGTTCCCTGGTGCTAATCTTGCATGAGAAGCATCTCCAGGGATACTGGGTCCAGGGTTGGTTTTCTTGTGTAATCCTTCTCAATTAAGAAGGAATCACCCGGGACAATCAGTAAAGTTAAAACAACTTATTGATGACTTACCCTGTAAAAATAAGCAAGGAGATGACTTACTGTAGACTCCCAGAAGTTTTACTAGACACCAGTCTTAACTCACTGTTCATTACCTCGAGTTGGCACTTCCATATGAAGTGTGTTGAGAGTGGGCTTCTGTGTGGTGTGATTGTAGGGAGCTCACCTATAGTTTAGCCAGCTCTCACAGCTTTCCACACAGCCGTGGCACCGAGTGCGCACGCCTGTGGCCTCAGTTTTGGCTGTGGCACCGAGTGCGCGCGCCTGTGGCCTCAGTTTTGGCTGTGGCACCGAGTACGCGTGCCTGTGGCCTCAGTTTTGGTGCTTTGCATTTCCGCAGTGGTTAAATCTGGATTTGTAGAGTGTGAAAGAAAACATCAAGATAGTTTCCTATGCTCAGACTGTCCATTTTGTTGTGAACTTTTAATACTTGTTCTCATAATCACCCCGCCCAGAATAACATTGAGCACAGGATGTGAAGAGTGGATTAACATTCAAGTCAAGAGCTCATGCTTTCTCTTGCATATATCATTTCCATGTTTTGCAGTCATAAAAGTAATCGTTGTAACACCCATCACACTATAGACCCATAACCCACAGCTTTCTAGAGGTTAGTGAGGCAGACCTCTGTGTAGGTAAAGACAAAGTTTAAACAAATGGAAAGAAAACATTTTGAATTAATAATAACAGCAACCTACAACTCTTAAAAAAACAGTGTCTTCAAAACTATTTCTTAGAAATTCTATAAGAGCTAAGGCCAGGTTAGTGGAGAGGAGAGACGAGGAGCTGCCTTGGGTTCACCCGGGCTTACTTTTCGTTTGACCGCACATACCCTATCTGTGTTTGTTCAGTTGAATATTTATATTATACACAGTTTTGAAAATTCAGTGGGCGGGGTCAAACCAGTGCATTGACTGATATGCATTTAACACACTTCGACCTTTCTAACCTTAATTTTTATTTTTTGATAGTCAAACAAAAATTTGGACATTTCGATTAATGCTTCCAACAACTTTAATCTCAACATCACGTGGTCGGTTGGCTCAACAGGTAAATAGAATTTGCTGATATCCTTTTGTACATGTGTTTGTGTGTGCAAGTTATTCTGATTTGATTTATTACTCTTTCAAATAAATTAAAAAACATGCAATTGCTTCTCATCATTTTGAGGCTTTACTGATAAAAATAACAAGTAGTAACTTGAAAGAGTAAGTAATACTATAACTTCTTTATTCAATTAAAACTAGAAGGCTAACAAATAATGTATACCATTTAAGCATTTAAAGTGTTGTCGTTAGGAGATACTGTGACTTTAATTAAGATAGATTGGCTCTTTAGCGTCTAAATAGGCTGGGATTTCAATTATTCAATTTATTATCAAGGTTATAAATTTAATTAACAACCCCAATATTTACATGAAAGTTTTCTTCTGTACTCACTGATAAAAGTAACAAAGTATCTTTTATTTTCAATCTCAGAAATACATTCCTTCTGCTTGGTGTCACAGCTCAGAGGAAATAAATTTTATGAGCATGTCTTCCATAATAATGTTTACAAATTGAAATGATTAATTTTTAAGAAATCCAAACTATGAGGAAGAAAAATTGTTATGTTGAATTATCAATTTGCAAGGTCATTTTTCAACATGTTTGTTAAGTGATGAGCTCAGACAATCTGCACGTCAAGACGGTACATGAGCACGCTTGGATTAGATCCACGGGAAACGCCTTTAGTTCCTAGGATACTAATTCCAATCATTTTACAGCTTGTTAAGGTAGAGGTGTAGCCACAGTGGTTGGAATTGGCCTGTTCCATGTGGCTAATTTCAGTAAACATTTACTCAATGAATGACCAGTATGTTCACTAATTGAACATTCACGTAGCATTTTAAATTATGGCCTCTTTCTAGATTTTTAAAAGTAGGAATGGTTCAATTTGTAGAGAAGCAATTAAGTTGACTTTTTAATTTCTTAATTGGATTAGGACACAAGTCAACACTATGGGCTGATTGTACGAAAGCCTCTGGAGAGTGAGTGGCAAGCAGGACTTGCTTTCTGCAGCCACCCATGGGGACTCTCAAGGCTTTCACTGCTTGGGCGCTGGTGTGGCCCTGAGACATAGGGGTCAGGTTGGAAACCAGAAATGAGGCTACTTCTGGGGTCAGGTTATATTACAAAAGAATATCAGGACTCAAAAACAGTGCCAACTGCACAGCCTGGCAACATTTTTAAATGAAATTTTTATAATATGTTATATTTTCGACAAACCTTCCTTTTTCATTCTAAATGGCACATTTGGTATGCAGAGGTGTCCATGAGCCTCCAGGGAGGAGAGCAGCTGGTGTGGGACAGTTTGGTGATGGTCTTCTTGTGACTTCAATTTGTAAGACTTAGTTGTACTATACTGTCTGATTTAATAAGGATCCCTGTTTCCTAATATCAATTATTATCTATTCATATTTTAGGTGGAACGATATCTGGGGAAGAGACTCCTATAGTTTCTAAGACAAATATAAAGGAATACAGAGATAGCTTTTCCTATGAAAAATTTAACTTCAGAAGCAATCCTAATATCACATTTTATGTGTATGTCAGCAACTTCTCCTGGCCTATTAAAATACAGGTGAGCATGTGAGCATTGATTTCTAATGATGTTGAATATTTTCATGGTGAAATAACGGCGATTTGCCTGGAGATGGCTCGTGCTTAGTCATTGTCCCGAACGGTAAGGCACTCATGACCCTGCGTAAGACACCACCTATGATTTTCTGTGCGGATGAATGGCTCCGCAAAGATCTGATTGTTCCGACTAGAGAGTGCTGATAGGTGCTTGCTATATTGTGAAGGATGCCCTCAAACTGGAAACAGCCATGATATTCCGGTTTTCTGATTAAGAAATTGATAGTGAATGCCCTTGTATAACTCTGTTTGAAATAACTTGTGTTTCAGTAATCTTTAGTTCTTTTTGTTGTTGTTTTAGTACATACTGGATATAATTTATCTTTCTTTAAGATTTAGGATTAACATTTCTTTAGGCACCAGCCTCTCATGGTTTCCTCATTTATATGTCCTGCATGTATTGATTTCATCTTTTTTTCTTTTATTGAAAATATATTTTTCATCATATATTCTAATTATGCTTTCCCTCCACTCTTCTCAGTTTCTCCCACCTCTCCTCCTGTTAGATTCACTCCATTTCTGTCTTACGAGAAAACAAACAGGTTTTAAGGAATAATAATAAAACAGTGAACTATACTAAGATACAATGATAATGAACACATTGGAATTGGACAGAACTAAAAACAGGAGAAAAAGAGCCCAAGAGAAGGCGCAAGCAGCAGAGATTCACCCGTTGCCACACTCGGGAACCCCACAAAAGCACTAAACCGGAAGCTGTGCATGTTACAGCTGTGCGGCCCCCCTGTGCGGTCCCCCTGTGGGTGCAGCCCCAGTCTCTGAATCCGTATGTGCTTGCTCATGTACACCCACACGCCTGTTTTCTTGGTGTCCCCATCCCCTCTGGCTCTTACACATCCGGTTTAGGTCTGGGTCTTCCAGGTCTCCCACTCTGCGCTGTCTGGCTGGGGTCCTTGTGTTTGTTCCCACGGGCTCCTGGAGGAGGCTTCTCTGAGGATTCCTGAGCGCCATTTCTCTTGTATTTCCTTCCCAGTGTGCTTATTAGTAGGCCACTGAAGGCTTCATTTTATTTCTAGGAAATCTTTAAAAATGTTTTTGAGGTGGTGTTAATCTGTACTACCAACGTACAAATAATTTTTGACTTTGGACTTATGTATTCCTATAGGCATGACTAAATTGAATTCACATTGGTTTATTGAGCAAGTCATTTTTACTAACCCCATTGTAGAGAGTTATGTTTAAAAATCTTTTAGAGATTTAAATTGTTCCTTTACCTTTGGTACAAGGAATGAAAAGCTTATGCATCACGACTAGACATGTGTGAGTGTTTGATTTATGTTAGTTGCTGTGTTGGTGTTTTATGGACAGAGTCAGGTCTTTCTAAAATCATGTATGTAATGATAAAGTTTTTATCTATAATTTATTTTAACACCTAAATGTAGTAAATACTCATTGCTAAAGACATTAGAGATTATTGCTCAGGAAACTTACTCACTAAACTAATTTACAAGATTTATTTCTACAATGTATAGTGACTAACATAGAAGCTGATTCATTCAGAAATTCTAAAAATATCTACTTGTAATTCATACATTTTGATACTGACCAAATATAAATTTAAGATTGACACATAAGTTCTGATCAGATTCTACTTGGTTTAATCAAATTTCAATAAGAATAAGGGCTCATTTGTGTAGCTTACAACATTGTAATTAAAATTGATATGATTGTTGTATTTTAATTATTTCCTGCTTTTCAATTTTTGGTTATCTAATTATGGTTTATTTTTAAGCTACTTACATAGATACTTTAGAATGTTCATGAATATTTAATTATTTGAAATTAACTTTCTAAATTAGATTTTCTTTTGAGAATATACTAGTAGGTTCTTCTGGTTGTGAAACCAGAATTTGTGTACTGAGTGCAAATACTTCACTCTTTCAAAGTAGTATAAATTGGAATCCAGTTGGGATGGGTCATGATATGTACTCTAATTTTTATTCTTTATTAAACTTGTTATGTTACTCCCAAGAAGTATTAAAGCAGATATACATGTTTCTTTAAAGGAGTTATATATATTTCAGTTATTATACCTAAAATAGTAAAATTGAGGTTTTTTTTTTGAATGATGTACTTCAAGGTTTTTATTTTTATGTTTCATAATTTTTTTGTCTTGTAAAGAGAACTAGTTAAACAAAATTTTAATTTTGTTGTTTTTAAAGAATTTCTAAAGTATGAGGGTTCACGTCTTTTTTTCTTTTTAAGATTTACAATATGAAGAAGTTAGAGGGAGAGAGCTCAATGCAGGCCCAGGGAGGAAGGTGGAAAAGAAAAATGGAAAAAAACCTCAAAAACAAAATCATAGGCTATAACTTGGTTGTATTACTTTGTAAAAATACAAAATACTTTCCTACTTTACACAAATAAAACTCGTAAGTTAATCTAAAAAAAGAAAGAAAGAAAGAAACAACTAGTAGAACAGAAACCTTAAATGCAAGTGAGATGCACAGAACCAGAGGTCATAAACTCCCAGCGCATTGGCTCTAATTCTAGAATTTGGAAAAAACAATTCATTCTTTATTCAGTATAATTTTATAAGTTTGATAAATGTTAAAATTAATCTTGGCTAATTTTACCATAGTAAATATTAGTCATAACAAATTATTCTAAATTTCTAAAAGATGTTTTCAGCATTGTCACTTTGAATTTAGTGTTCAATGTTTCAGACAGTGAAACTAGAAGGGAGAGCATTGTTTTCCTCTTCTTAGTAATTGTGAGAAAATGGGGGTGGGTGGGGGGAAGGGGGGCGGTGCTTTAGTGTAAAACACTCCCTGACAGCACTTTCCCATTTCTGTTCTCAATTGTGTAGCAGAGTCTGAACTTCAGTTCATGTTACTGAGTGCTCTTTTAGGACTGTCTCACGTCCCAGCATACTCAACTCTTTAGTATTTATGGTAAAGTTCAGAATTCTGACCTATGAACCTTCATGGAAGCTCACTGATCTCCACCCACCATGCCGACCAGGACAGAAGGCCCAGGTACTGGGAGTCTCCGTCCTGGTCAGTCCTATTCAGAACCGTATCCCAGGGCTAGCACTTGCCCTTACCATCCAATCTGACTCCTGTCTGCTTCTTATTTAGTGTTGATAGTGCTTTATGGATTGTACACTTACCTACAACTAGTTTGGTTTATTACTAAGTAATACACATATATACACATATATAAATAATATTGTTATATGTCTATATCAGAGCTTCGTATTTTATATGAAACTGCATATAATTTTATAATCAACTATGAACATGTATTACTTTGAATTTTTGCCAGTTTTTCTCCACCTTCCTTGTCCTCCTCCTCCTTCTCTTTCTCCCCTTTTGTCCATTCTCATCCTCTTTATTTTGAAATAATTTTTTCCTTTTTTGGGGGGGCGGGTGAAAGATAAGAAGTACAGTTAATTTACTTGAGAGCTGTATTAGTTCGGGTTCCAGTGGAACAGAACTTACAGAATCTGTCTGTCCGTCTGTCTGTCTGTCTGTCTGTCTATCATCTATCTATTAATCATCTATCTTTCTATCTAATGGGGATTTTTTTAGAATGGCTTACAGGCTATAGTCCAGCTAGCCCAACAACTTGGGAACATCATGAGACATCCTAAAGGGTTTCCTGTGATCCAGGACTAATCTTTCTTACCTCGACTGGGGAGAAGCAATCCAGTTTCCTTTTGGTAATCTGGATCCACCCTGTCTTAGTCACTGCTGTATTGCTGTGAATAGACACCATGGCCACTACAATTTCTATAAAAGAAAACATTTAATTGGAACTTGCTTACAGTTTCAGAGGGCAAGTAAACAGACATGGTGCTGGAGAAATGGATCTGTATTTGCAGGCAGCAGCAAGAGAGAGAGTCTCTGGGCTTGGCATGGGCTCAGTGGTCCCTTCCTCTACCACTTCCTCCTAATCCTTTCAAATAGTGCCTCTCTCTGGTGACCAAGCATCGTGGGTTCATTAAGCATCATTCAAGTCTATGAACACATGGGGTCCATTCAGAACCACCACAGTCACTCTCCTAATGGTGCCCTTCCCTTCTTAACTCATTGTTTTAGGGGCATTGGAAGCCCAGAGTGGCCAGGGGACGTCTGAGCCTCCAGTTAAGTATCTGTTAAGTCTTATGGTGAGGATTTAGGTCCCTGTGGAACTAAAGCGTCTAGGCCACCAGAGCTTAAGGTCATGGCAACAGGAGGCAAAACATGTTCCTAGAGGGTCAATAGATGTGATAGTGAGTGGGTGTAGCCACCTGTGGCTACGGATAACTGGGTTCACCTGAAAGGAAGGCTGGGAATGCAAAGGGAATGGAGGGCGAGAGAAAACATGGGGCCAAGACAACTTATTCTGATCAAAGCATAAAGTTTAATATTCTGTTTTCAAATAATAAAGGGGAAGCCCCACCCCCACCACCAGCTGGTGTGGGTGAGGGGATCGAAACCAAGGCAACCTCAGTAGGCAGTCTATTCTTAGCTCCTGTAGCAGACTGCAGGCTGCCAGGGTGGGTAACACCTCCTGGGTCCTATAGTTGTCTACCTTGGTAAACAACTTCTTCAGGCCTGCTCAAGTCTGGGGGAAGGGCACAAGTGGGAATACTCACTTTTCCACCCCTTGATTTCTGAACAATTCTATCCTGGTCATGGGAGAAACCATACCATATACCATCTTGTAGTGAACCCTACTGCAGCTTTCCAGCCTGTTGCCACCTAATTGGCACTGTAAGCATGTCTTCAAAAGGCCATTCCATCTTCCTACCAGGCCAGCAGCTTCAGGGTGGTGGGGACCATTGTACAACCAGTGGGGTCCATGGTCATGGGCCCACTGTCACAGTTCTCTGAGAGTGAGGGGAGTTCCTTCATCAGCAGCAAATACTGTGTGGAATACCATGATGGTGAATAAGGCATGCTGCAAGTTCATGGAGGGTGGTTTTGGTGAAGTATTATGTACAGGAAAGACAAATCCATAACCAAAATAAGTATCTACTTCAGTAAGGACAAAGTGTTCTTCCCAAGGAGGAAGAGGTCCTATACAGTCAACCTACCACCAGGTCACTGTGCAATATCTGGCACTCAGTGTTGGTTTCTGCTGTTGGCAGATCTGGCACTCAGCAGGATCTGTGGCCAGGTCAGCCTCGGTAGTGGAAGTCCATTTGTCAAGCATAAATCTGCAAGTCCATAACCATCCACTCAGTCCATTGGCTACAGCCCATGAATTAGAGAATAATCACATATCTGGCTGTTTCTTCTTCCAAACAGACTGTATGACCATGTGTACTGTCCAAGTTCTGCCCACTGTGATGTTGATGGAGATATTAAAATGGCAGCACCCGATCTGTCTTGTGTTACAGAGCCGCCATGTTCCTGACTAGGCTAGGCCTGAAGTCAGGAGCAGCGGCATGTTCTCGCTGCTGCTGTGGCTCATGCTGTCGGCTCATGCAGGCCAGAACACTGGCCCTGGCACCCACGAGATGCCAGCGTGGGAGATGGCTCTGCCAATCTTCCATGCTGTCTCCACAAGGGTGGGCTAAGCCCAGACCATCCCACCATCCATGCGGTACCGGGTAGAAATGAGACTCTAATGTTTAAAGATTATCCAATGGCTTTATATATTTGGTAATGCTCAGATATCAAGATGTCCACACAATTAGAGGCATAACCCAATACTCAACCTAGATATATCAACTACCTTTGACTGCTACAGACAAGTGCATGTCTGCTGCCATGTCTGCCCCCCCTTCTTCTCTAGCTCCTCTTCTTCCTCCTCCTCTTCTTTTCCTTACTCCTCCCACCTTAGCTCCTTCCAACTTGCAGGAAAATATGCCGCCATACTGTGAAGATTTCCTTTTGGCACTGTTTCAGGGTTGTCCCACAATGCAGTTGTAATTCTTTAGCTGTTTACTTCTGGGTGGTGCCTGCATACGGAATCATCAGCAATCCAGGCCCTAGTCTTCTCTCCCTCAGTCAGCTGGTCATAGGGTACATCCCACAAGGCTCTATGTGCATGATTGGCAGCAGATGGTATTGTAACTGGAGTAGAAACCCTAGGCATTTGGACAACTTCTTCCTGTAACTTGTGTGCTTTTAGGAACTGTTTGGGTCCAACCATACATACAATTCCACTTGTTATGGATTCCTGCTGTGCATGTTCTGCTCTGGCTTTTTGGGTAATACTCAGCTCAAGATGGGTACCTCAGGTCCATAGTAACTTGGTGGTGAATTGTCAAATGTCCAGTTTCCTCTAAGGCTCAAAACTCCAAAGGTCTCTTCTGTGCTTCACCTATAGAGGTGTCTGTCAGAGATTACAGTGTCCCTATTTGCCACTGACACCGTGTTGTGGTGGTTCTTTTTTGGTGGTGCAAGGGGATAAGTGGCAATAACTTATCCTTTGCTTTAGAAGAATGCCCCTGCATGTACCATAGCACTGGACTCCTAAGAATTTCACTGAGGTTGAAGGCCAGTGAATTTTGGTTGGACTTATTTCCCATCCTCTAATGCACACAAGTTATCCATGAGTTCAAAGTGGTTGCTACCTTCTGCTTATTTGTCCAGTTAGCATAATGTAATTAATATAGTGGACCAATGTGATATTTTGTGTAAGAGACAGGACTGGAGAGTTAATATTTCCTTGGGGCATCATTGTGAAGGTATAATGCTGGCTTTGCCAACTGAAAGCATATTGCTTCTTGTGGAAAGGCATCAAGAAAAAGGCATTTGCTAGATTAGTAGCTATATAACACATACCAGGAGATATGTTTATTTGCTTAAGGAAGGACACCATATCTGGCACAGCAGTTGCAATTAGACTGAGTTTTCAGTAGTCAGTTGCCATTCTCCACAACCCATCTGTCTTCCGCACTGGCCAGACAGGAGAGTCAAAGTGAGATGTGGTGGGAACCATCCCCCCTCCGCCCCCGCATTTTTCAATTCCTTAATGGTGACCTGATTTCTGCAGTTCCTCTAGAGATGTGATACTCTTTCTGATTCACTGTTTTCCTTGGCAGAGCCAACTCTTACAGCTTCCGTTTAGCCTTTCCAACCATAATAGCTCCCACAGGTCAGGGAACCAATGTGAAAATCCTGCCAACTTCTCAACATATCTATCCTAAGTATGCATTTTGGGACTGGAAAGCAACCACAGAATGCCATTCTGGGACTGGAAAATAACCACAGAATGAGTTTGGGGATCCTCTGAGTTTGACTTTGGCCAAAACTCCACTAATCACCTGACCTCCAGAAGGTCCCCCTTTACCTGGAGGGCCACAGTATTTCTCAGTGACTCCTGGAATCAGCCTCAATTCAGAACCAGTAGCTAGCAGAACCTGGAAAGTCTGTATTTGCTAGGTGACAGCACACACAGTGATTGTAGTGACCACAGTCTCCTTCTTTCAAATATCTCATGATTGCTTTTAATTCCTTCTGCCTTCTGACAAGATGGCCTAGGGCACCACCATGGCTTCCTCTGCCAGGAGCATGGCTTTAGCTGCTTCTCTTTCCTGACATCGTTCTCTCTCTTCTGATGTAATGTACAAGTCAGATTGCATCATACTTCCTTCTTGACCAATGATTAAAGAGTTTCTCCTAAGTCTGTGATCATGTTGAACTGATTAGCCTTCCCGAGCCCCTCCCCCGTCCCTATGGCCACTCTTGCTTCCCACTCTGCATCTGAGACTGTCACTAGGTTCATGCTACATTTCTTTCAATGTCTTGGGAATGCATCATCCCCCATGAAGCTCTAGGCTGTGCCTTTTCTTTGGCTGTTCTTTGCATGTTATTTTTGTTCTTATCACCCTCGTATATCTGCAGGTCTGCAGCAACTGCAGTCCAGCCTCTGTTATGGAAAAACCGGGGCTTGTGTCTGAGTCTGGTCCATGTACTTGGAGTCTGTAACAGAGACCGAGGTCCTGTTTGGTTTGGGAATTGATGTGTTGACAGCAGAATGTGAGGCAATGCAAGAACGTTTAAAGTTTCCATTTAAGTGAGGTTGGTGAAAGCAAATCATATCGCCCAGCGTAATATAAACAGAGTGAACTTTCTACTTTGAGGACTACAGGAGTATCTGCTGAAAATTAATACAGTTTATCACACTTGCTATCACAAAATTTTATTAAAAATTTAACAAAGACTGGGTCTACTATCCTTTAGCCAGAATTACAGAGGTTTCTGGTCGACTTTTATTGCCTTTGTTCTCGTTGTAAAATAAAATTATGAAAGACTTATCAAATTAAAATCATATGAATTCCTTTTCCTCTGTATGCTAAAAGCCATGTTTGATTGTAATGGTGACTGCCGTCAAAATAGACAGGTTCTCATGTCTTAGAATGCATTGTTTGTTATGGAAAATAATTCACGGAATATTTTTCAAGTACAAACTACATCTCTCTTTAGGCTGCCATAGAAACAGCTGTTCATTCCTGCCGTATGTCTGTGTTTGTTATTGGGGCGTGTACCTCATGCTTCTGATGCTTGTTGTTTGTAATAAAAGTCATGATATGCAGTTCCTTGGAGTCTCAGAATGATAGGAAAAACACTTCTTGGTAGAAAATGTGGAGAAACAATGATATGCCAAGTATGTGAACTCTGTGTATTCAAAATATTATAGAACCACTGAATGACATTCTCAGTGTCAGTATAATTACATTTTTAAAAAATGAAATAAGAGGATACAGTTAGGAAAGCAATGGAAGACAGACAGACAGACAGACACTGCATTGCCCCTACAGCAATGTGAATGTGAATTTTGTATCAGGATCCTTGGAGACTGGAAGCAAGTGCCACATTTGTGGTAAAGTAAATAACAGTCACTCAGAATCCTGTGTTTTACAAATCTATCCCTCAGGAATGTGGGGAAGGTGTTCTCAGAGGAGGGTCCCTCATGCTACATCATAGGAAGTGAAGATACACCTCCACAGTTCATCACTGAAAGTGACTGAGTGCTCCAGCAAAATCCAGATCCATCAGAGTAATCTAAAGGTTTATATGAGAACGTTACATTACAATATGAATATTATTCCTTTCAACATAAGGATTTCTTGAATTTTCTTTAGCAAACGGTTCTAGGATTCCACCCTGAAAGGTGATCTGCATGAGATACAGACAAGGTTAGGAGCTGAAACTCCCTCTAAGCTTCTGAGTCAATTCAGGCCCATTTAATAAACACTAGAGTGGCCCACCCAGCTGTTTTCTTGATACACTCTTGTGTGTTTGCAGCAATCCCAGTTTTATCTCTGTGTCTGTGGTAAAATGCCCTGACGCAAAGCAATTTTGCTTTACTGTTCCAGGTTTCTTCCTGGATGGAGGTAGGAACCCGAACCTGTCCACCGTCCAGAGTGGAGAGAAAGAAACACACACTTGCCGCTCTCTTTGCTTCCTTCTCTGTGCTCGTTTTTCCATCCTTAATGGTGCCTTCAAGTGCTGGGTCCATCCAAATCAATTAACTTTCTTTAGGCAGCCATCCCAGACACGCACACACAGGTCCGCCCGATCTAGACGGCCAGTCATCGAGCCGCTGACTGTGTGACTTTAGTGCATCACTCAATGCTAATTGTCACACTCGTCATTTGAACAGGCAGCGCGCCATAGGGTGTAGTCTGCCCACCCCACTCACCCATAACCACACATGAAACCAGTGGATGCTGGATGTCACATACCTATAGGCTCGGTGATACCAGATCACATGTAGAAAGTTTTATCAAAACAAAAGGTTGAAGGAATCGAAACTACAGAATATTGTGTGCCAAATCAAAACTCCTGCGATGGTTAGCGTTTTACTCTGAGCGCGTGTTACCTTGTCCCGCTGGTGAATCTCCCCACATCTGACTCCTTGACGAGCTGGTGAATCTCCTCAGCTCAGATTCTCCTCCCAAAGACCCTTGCTCAGAACGGAAGTTACGCTTTCCCTTTTCTACCTAGCTATTGGCTGTCAGATCTTTATTGAAGCGATAAAGGGAAGGCAGGCGAGGAAGGAACAAATACAGAAATGTACAGTTTCATAGAGTATACTCCCAACTATAGAATGGTTACGTGGTTCAGTAGTTAGCCCAACTTCCACATGCTGTAGGCGACACTCTCCCCCAGAACTAGTGTAGCAACAGTATGTGAACATCGGCAGAATGTTGTTATAACTGTTGGGCATTTGACTTCTGAGGCCGCTATTGTATGTCCGGTCCGCTGCTAAGTCACTAATGCTAGGCATTCTTGAGAATTCAGAAGTAATAGAAGCACAGATGCTGCTTTCCTGTACAAGTAAGCCACGCATTTCTTTCGGTAGCCACATGGCTTGCATCCTGGAACCTGTCTTGAGGTGTGGAGAAAATGAAGACAGTCAGAAACACAAGTACAGCGAAACTGGGATCAGGTTGGGCCTCAGCATCTTTATCGTTGTAGTACTGGGGGCAGGTTGGCTAGTCTCCATAGGAGGTTTTGTAGGAAACAATATCAGGCTGTAAAAATTCAGGAGGGAAAAACTAGTTGCTAGTTTTTGTATACCCAGCAATAATTCGTACCACTCACACTCAGACCCTGACCCTCACGGGAAGCTTTGCCACCATCTTACGTCTGGTTCATACGGCAACACCTTTGCCAGTTTCCCCTGAGGCCTTGCAGTCCCTGGCATAGTGACTCAAGGATTCTCTACAGCGTACGACATGCTACACAGGTGCGGAAACAGAGTGCGTAATAGCAGCAGAAGATTATTTGACCTACTTCAGTTATATAGGAAGGCTACTGAAATTACATTAGTTTTACAGTTGAATTTTTGTTAAAATAGCTTCTTTTTTAGTAAAGCAGATTTTATTGCAGCTCTATTATATTTTTTATTTATGTGTTTTGTTCTTTTTCTCAGTGATATTTTTACATATATTCTTTTAATAATTTATTACTCAATAAAACATACTTATGTGCATGATACATTAAACACACTGTTCTTGTGGCATAGGATCTCCCTGTAAGTAAAAGTTGTGATACTTACTCTTAAGGCCAATTTTGTCTTGTGCTGTTAGCATTTGTGTTGCCAAAATTTGCTACTTAGTTTTGTTTATCAAGATTGAGAGATAGTTATTTTAGGCTTTAGCAGTTTTTATAAGCACTGTATCAAATTTTTTATGACTAGTATATTTTTTTTTGGCTCCCATACAATTCATAAATTTTATGAATCATGTTATTCTTATATTGGTATAAATTATTTTAGAAGTCAATAAGCTATTTTATTTTCATTAAATGTTTAATATATCTACAAGAGTAGGTAATTTAAGTAGTTATCTGTTTCTGCATACTCAAATTAGATTTTATTTTAGTAATTGATATTCTCTGCAAATGTATTTTATGAATTTACTTAGGCAAAACTTAATGTAAACCATTCTAATTTTAAATAAAATTCTTTATTGTCTTATCAAACGCTTTATGGTATCAAAATCATACCATGACATCCCTCCAAAAAAATCCGCAAGTGAGAGTTAGTCACACAGCAGTGTTTTATGATGGTTGTACTGATAATCTGGTAAGTAAACTGGGATTTTTCTTCTGGAGTGCTTGATCATGCTATTGATTTGATTTTTCATGAGCTCAAGTGAGATACTTTTTTTGACAGCATTGTTTTTATAAGTTATCGTATAACTTATATGTGAGCCATTCCTGACAATAAAAAGAAATTTCTGTAGCCACAGTTGCAATAACTCAAAAACAGAAAGAGTGTGTTGAGTTCTCATCGCTCCTCTTCCCCAGCCATCCTTCCGGTCAGCATTTACATATCACCGTTTAAATTAAGTTAAATCAGATTGGCTCTAAATTACCCGGCTCTGAGCAAATGAGATTTGGTAATTCACTATTAACTCAACCTGCAAAACTGACGTCATAACTTAGCTTTCATTTTTTATGAGAACGATGCTGAGGACTTTCCCGTTTCAGTTCTCACTTCCACGCGGGTGGTGTTCCTTCCCTGCACCACAAGCTTGGAGAAGACCTGAATCCTAAGCCCATCGACTGTGGTATCACAAGTGAGCCAGCATTTTGAATGTAGCACGTGAACTTTTTCAGCATGAGAAGGATGATGCGCTTCTGGGTCAGTAGGATTTGAAGTCAAGATTAAGTTTCATGTGTGTGATGAAGTGCTGATAAATGCCCCAGTATCCTAATTCCAAGTTGCTCCCCAAGGCACAGCAGTCGTAGTATTGCTGTTAGTGGCTGTGCTGTAAATTATTATGAGCTAAGGAAGTTCTTTTTTTTTTTTTAATTTTTATAAATGCTTTTTTTTATTAAGCATCGGGTCTTTAATTTTGAAATCTGAGCTGATGTAAGTTAAGAAGTAGACATGATTTTTCATTTTTATCAATTAGCTGAAATTAGGTTAGCTGTGCTTAGTTAAAAATTTCTAGTTGAAAATATAAATATGAGTAACGTAAGAAATATTTAAACAGATAAAGTGGGCTCTTTAAAACAAAACAAAACAAAACAAAACATATTGTCACTCAGAAAATGAAAATATTTCCTCTCTAGCTCTTAGAAATAATGCTTCTGGACTCCTTGTCTAAAATGCTCTTATTATCTGGTGCCTGTGTAATGCTGCTCTTTACAAACCTCCAGTGCCTCTGTTAGATGAGATGGCTCAATGTGAAATCCGTTTCCCAAAGGACGTTCCTTACAAAGAACATTTTCAACTTTTACATTTATAAAACAACTCTAGGGAAAGAGTCTTCCGTTTCTTTGCAGTAGTGTTTATAGAATTGCTAATTGCCCTCTACAATTTAAATGCATTACAGTTTCTATGTATTCCCCTCAACCATGTATAAAATTCTATACACATTTTTCTTGCATATTTTCACCTAAAGAGCTTCAATAGTTTTTATATATAGTTTTTAATAGTTTTAAAATTAATAGTTTTTAACTATTAATTTTATATACTTTAATATCATCTTAATACTAAAATAATTTTTTTAGATTAAATACTTCATTGTCTATTGCTGAAAAATAGTTTTCTTTGTCTTAAATAGTACGTTAGTAAATATCTGGGTCCATTCTTGGTAATTCATTTTTTGTAATCATATCTCAAAATAATTGATTCAGTTGAAGTATATATGCAAATTTATAACCACACTGTGCTAGGGAATATTCAAGGCATTTTATATGATTGATTTCAGTTACTCATATGCCATGAGGTAAATTTATTATTATATAAACTTGATGAATGGATAGACAGAATAACTTGTGCTGTTTCATTCAGTACAGGAAATGAAGATAGGAAAGTGGTTCCATATGAAATTCCACTTTACTAGTAATATAGTTATTTGTTGATTTTTATTAATAGTGATGTTGCACACTAACCATGTATAAAATATTTCCATTGTTTTTACTATTCAATTACTTGTAAGAATTTGCACACTTACATATATTTTTATATGTGGTACCATGATTAAGAAAGGTTTCTGCAGTAGCTCTCTGAGACAAGTGAGTGAGGAGGACATGGTGAAACCGAAACCACCGACCTAGACCGCTCCTGGGTAGAAAGAATGGTTTACTGGTGATCAAACTGCCAAGGCCATTTCTGGGGAGCAGGAGAGAGTGGGGGTGGGTAGAGAGAAGCAGGATGGCTGAAAAGCAAGTGTGTTAGATTTTAGATGACAGTAAGTTGGGTGGGGTCCTTGTACTGTACCTGGGCTGTTCTGATTGGCCTTGAACTAGATGGATGCCTCTGACAGCTGTGGTGCCCTGGGGGGCAGGCTAAAGTCTGTGTCCTGGGGGTAGGCTGAGGTCAGTAACCAGTGGGCATGCTAAGGTTGGTGCCCTGGGGGCAGGATAAAGTCCATACCCTTGGGGCGTGCTAAGGGAGGGTTAGGTGATTAGGAGACTACTTTAGCAGCGATGGTTTCTAGGTAACAGACTAA
Organism: Arvicanthis niloticus; assembly: GCF_011762505.2. NCBI lineage: Eukaryota > Metazoa > Chordata > Mammalia > Rodentia > Muridae > Arvicanthis > Arvicanthis niloticus. The sequence goes on from NC_047658.1 coordinate 163,714,844, forward strand.
GAGATTAGATTCCCTCCTATGCTCAATTTAACACTGATTGCCCATCTCCTTCCTTTGACCTGCTCAGAGTCCTTTTCTTTAGAACATTGCCACTAGCATTGCTTTGGGGCCTGCTTCAGACTGAACATTCCAGGTAACAAGGAAGCCTCCGAGAGAAAATAATGTAAGGGACAAGAGGGGACAGGAAGGGACAGTTTGTGGCAGATAAGGTGCAGAGTACTAATGGCATGTGCTAATTTTGGGAGCTGACAAAATGTCATTAGGAGAGGGGAATGGAGGCAGGCAGAAGGAGAGGGGGCCAACTTAGCAGACAGCTATATGCACTTTAAGACAGTTGGCATCTCAGTGAGAAGTGATGGAAAACACAGAAGAAATGTAAGCGTGGGTATGAATGAGGTGGAGAGAGCGACAGACATCTTAGAGAATGCCACAGTTAGGGTGGGGGCTAAGAAAGCAGCCAAGGGCCTTAAACCAGGAGAAAGTCACAGGTGCCTCAGTAAGCCATTTCTTAGCTCTAAGTATGATCAACATGATCAGTTTTATAAATCGCATTCAAATACTTATAATGAGAGTAATCTGTGTAACATTTATGCAGTGCTGTCGGGTGCTCTTTCTTATGTTGTTATCCAAAAAAAAAAAAAAGGTCTTGTTAGATGATTTGTTTTCTATTTTAGCCTTTTTTTTTTTCCTGAGATAGGGTTTCTCTGTATAGCCCTGGCTATCCTGGAACTCACTCTGTAGACCAGGCTGGCCTCGAACTCAGAAATCCACCTGTCTCTGCCTCCCAAGTGCTGGGATTAAAGGCGTGCACCATCACTGCCCAGCGTATTTTAGCACTTGAAAACTATACTATTTTATCAGTTATACACAACATTTAATCAATAAGCACTATGTTAATTATTAGGAAGAAGTCTATGCTCCTAGGATACATTATCATAGTTGACTTAGCATGTAATAATTAATTGAGAAGAACCCTTTCTGCACAATAATTAATTAAAAAGAAACCTTTATACTTTTTTTAAAAATTAAATAGGGATATAACATATCAGGTTCTCAAATTTCCTGTGCAAGACCTAGCCCGTTTCTTTCTAAGGTCTGGTAGTTCTCTAACTTCCATTATATAAAACTGTTTTGTTAGCATTCTGAAATGCCATAATCCAAACAGCAACATGAAACAACCCAGTTCACTTCCAGTCAGATGAACCTGATAATTTCAGCACATCCCTTCCCTGTATTTCCAGTTTGTTTATCTCCAGTGTCACATCAGAACTTAACTATACATGGTGAGTTGACATTTTGCACAAACACATCAATGTGTCCTGTATAAATAAGAGCTGTTTCTTTAAAAACTTCTGACATTTTAGGGTAAATATCATGTTGCAGAAAAATTCTCTTTCCAAGTACACTTCATACAGCTTCTTTAAAATCAGATCATATAATTGAAAACCATCAACTGTAATGAATTCATAAAATGTAGTCTCTGTCAAATTCTATTTCAGATCTCAACAGGCACGCTTAGGTGTTAGGGTGGAGTGAATTTTCACTGGCTTCCAGCTGAGCTTTTTTGGTGAGCTGTTGTTTCAGTTACTCAGAGAACTGAGGATATTGTAAAATCGTGGCATAACTAGTCCTTGATTTGGATAGTAGTTCTTTGAATCTTCACTGGGTGATTTGAATTAAGTTGTTACAGGGTAAAGAAAATGAAAGGTTCAGCTAATGTTTTGAAACATTTAAATGTAAGGTGTATAAACATGTAATATTTTTCTTTGGAACAACCAAAGAAAGTAAATGGAAAATATTGATTATCTATAGTGAGTTGTGTTCTAGCTATGGCATCAGTCAATAGAAATCTTTATAATTAGATATTTATAGATTTTAGGGTTAGAAATATTTTGTATCCTGAGGAAATACTTTTGAGCAAACTACAAGTTTAGAATTTTGTTCTTATTGATTGTTTCTCTGTTCTTTAAACATACATGGTCAGCTGAGCGGTCATTCTGGTAAAGCAATCTCATATATTTTTGTATGTAAAGAAATGGAATTTCAGATCTGAGTGACGCATGCCTGCAGATAATCTCAGAATTTAGTAAGTAGAGGCAATGTGGTTAGGAGTGCAGGGACATCCTCAGCTTCTCAACTACACAGAGTGTTTGAGAGGAGAGTCTGGGCTGCAAGAGGTGAGAGTGTTTGAGACCAGCCGGAGCTGGGGAGGTTTGTCAGAAAGAAGGAAGTAACTGACTAGGGCATTAAAATACATTTCTGAAATCTTGTTCCAGAATATTTTGTGTATTTTACAGTTCAAATCAATACCTTATTAAATAGAAATATGTGCTTTACACTCAAATCTATATTTCCCATACCATCAAATCTATCATACATATCAAGGTTATAAATATATAAGAGTAAATGATTTAAAATGTTCTTGTCACAGTTTCCAGGTGTTCTTTTCTTTATCTTTATGGATATCTGAAAGCCTGAATACGCTGGTGCTAAATTTTGCAGTAGACTTCATTCTGAAAAATTTAATTAAATGCTTTCGACTGCCATGTACCAAATATTGTTTGAAATGTTGTATCCATACTGTAAAATAAGAATAAAATCACTGTCATCACAGAGCCTATATTGTAGTGGAGAGTCTTAACATTAACCTCTAAAATAGATAATTTCAGATTACAGTATAAGAGTTGTTCACATAGTACTCAGAATAAGAAGGAAGACGCCCACTTTAGATGAGTGTCATTACAGAGTGTGACAATCATGGCGGGATGCAGATGATCAGCAGTCAGCTCCTTGAAAACCAGCTGTCCAGCAAGGATTTGAATGATCCCCTCCCCCTGCCTTTCCTTCCTCTCCAGCCTCCCTATCTCAGTTGGAAGGGCTTGAAGTTGCAACATGCTGTTTCAGCTGGGGAAGAATGAGAACAGTGGGATACATTTGAACCTAATAAAACTTTACATTTCTTCTGTTAACTTTTTCTTTGTGTAATGTCCAATCTCAGCATTTTGACAGTTTTCTGAAAGTATGAGTTTGTAACCCAGCCATGTAAATACAGCATAGAGATTTTTTTTTTCCCGTTTTTAATGTCCTTTGGCTCTTACCACGTTTCAACATGCTGTATAATTATTACCGTCAATTGGTTCCTCCCCCAGTAAGAATTTCAATTAATATATTCACATACCTGGTACCAGACCCTGAATATGATAGATCCTTAGTGAATAGTTAATGCATGAATAAATTGATACCTTATCAGTGGGCATCTTGGGTTTTAATCTGTTTTCTTCTTTATGGTAGAAATTACAATCTGAACTTTTTTTTTTTTTTTTTTTTTTTTTTTTTTTTAACAGTTTTAGTGAAGTATTGGCATGTGGTAAGGACCTTTTGTTGTGTTATGTCCTGGCAGGATACATCATGTAACAAGAGAGAGGGAATGGGTCCAGGAAAATCTCTCTGCCTGTTTCTATAAAGCCATCAATACCATACCCTCTTAAGGCTTACTCTGTGACCCCGATTAACCCAAATCCCTTACGTCCAATACCGCCAATGGACGAATTTGAGGCTTTATGTTTCCAGCACATCGTGTTGGGGACACATTTGTCCTTCAGTTTACCTCATCTCATGTTATTTCTCAGAGCTAGTGTGGTGTCTGACAGTGGGCTGCATGGGGTAGTGTTTTCCATGGCTGCCTGTTACATTATTTTCTACAGAAAATCTACAGGTGAAGAAGCATCTTTCAAAATGTTTCAAAATGAAAGACGGGTACGATAGTCTTGAGTCTGCTGTTGAGCAGCTGGTTTGCAACACTGTAGCATCTGTTGGCTGTCTAGCACAGAAGTGACCTGCCAATCATTGAGTCTCCAATCATTTATAAGAATCTTTATTTTGCAGTCGGGAAATGGCTCCTTGGTTGAAAGTACTCATCCCATAAGGCTGAGGACTTGAGTTTGGATTCCAGCACTCATATAGAATTCTTCACTCATGTAATCCCAGGGCTCAGAGTAGAAGTGGGGTCAAAAAGAAGCACATCACTGGGATATGGGGTCCACTGCTTACATCCTGATCGACAGCAGCAGGCAGAGAGAAAAAGAGAGACAGACACTGGGCCTGGTGTGGCCTCCAAGCCTGCTCTCAGTGACACACATTCCTCAAGCTGTATTTTGCACTGGTTGCTGCCATTCAGATAGTTAAGCCTCTCCTGGCCATTCTTCTGCAAACCACCAGGACTGCTCCTATCTCTGTATCTTTTGTTTGTGTCTTTGTTGCCCAGCTGCTGTAATGGAGCTGCTTGCATGGATGTGTGAACACAGATAACCTAATAGTGGCTGCACCAAGGAAGAAAATAGGGGCCTCCTGACCCACCCCAGCCAGAAAGTGCCTGAAGCTCTTGAGGGAGCAGAGTTTGTTTCCTGAGGCAGTTTGCATTTCCAATGCCATTGTCCACAGAGACATTCTGACCAGTTTGCCCTCCCATAATATTCCTTATTATGGAAGGCAGAAGTCAATCTAAGTCTTCAGTTAGGATTTTGATATTCAGGTATTTTATGCAATTTAATTTGTGAGAAATTCCAGCTATCATCTTCTACAGTTTAGAAAACAGTGTTAATTTGTGGGGAACTATAAGTAATTTGTTTTCTTCTGCTCTTGCTGTTTCAATTTGTCCTCTAAATACAAGTTGCAGTTAAAATAACATTTATATTTTTTCTTTTTTTTTAGTTAAAAAGTTAGTATATAATGTTGTTCATGTATGTTTTTTTATATTCTTTTTTTAAAATTAATCATTTTATTCCTTTACATTTCAAATGTTGTCCCCCTTCCTGGTTTCTCCTCCTCAACCCCCCCATCTTATCCCCCATCCCCTTTGCCTCTATGAGGGTGCTCCTCCACCCACTCATCCACTCCCATCTCACCCCTCTATCATCCCCTTACACTGGGGCATACAGTCTCCACAGGACCAAGGGCCTGCCCTCCCATTGATGCCAGATAAGGCCATCCTCTGCTACATATGTAGCTGGAGCCATGGGTCCCTCCATGTGTACTCTTTGGTTGGTGGTTTAGTCCCTGGGAGCTCGGGGGAGGGGGGTCTGGTTGATTGATATTGTTCTTCCTATTGGGTTGCAAACCCCTTCAGCTCCTTCAGTCCTTCCCCTAACTCTTCCATTGGGCTGCCTGGGCTCATCTGATGTTTGACTGTATCAGCATCTGTATTGGTCAGGTGCTGGCAGAGCCTCTCAGGGGGCAGCTATAGCAGACTCCTGTCAGCAAATGCTTCTTGGCATCAGCAATAATGTCTGGGATTGGTGTCTGAAGATGGCATGAATCCCTAGGTGGGGCAGTCTCTGGGTGGCCTTTCCTTCAGTCTCCTCTCCATCTTTTGTCCCTGTTTTTCCTTTTGGACAGGAACAATTCTGGGTTAAAAATTTTGAGATGAGTGGGTGGCCCCATCCCTCAACTGGGGACTGTGCCTATCTACTGGAGGTGGTCTCAACAGGTTCTGTCTTCCCTTTGTTGGGTATTTTTGGCTAATGTCATCCCTGTTGGGTCCTGGGAGCCTCTCGGTTCCCTGGTGTCTGGGACTTTCTAGTCACTACCCTTGGTTCCCAATCCCCAATGCTACATATTTTTATTCAACTTCCAGATCCCCTGTACTTCTTTCCTGTCCCTTCCCATACCTGATCCTGCCCCACTTCCTCCCCCTGACAGGTTCCTCCCTCCCAACACTTGTACTTTTTAGAATAACTTAACCAAAAGGTACAGATAGAAGCTGTAATTACTTCAGATTTTAGAGGCCTTGACTGCCTCACATCCCGACGATGATCTGTAGAATCCCTGCTAAACATTTTATTTATCCAAATGTTTTCAGGCAATTGTTGAAAAATACAGATATCTTTACATGTGTCTCACCTTAAATCGTGATTTTTGTTTTCAAGTTTGTGGTGCTATTACCAACCCAGGGCAGGCATACCACACACGTATGGACTTGAAGTTACGTGCCGTGCCAACCTAATTTTATTATGATCATTGGTTGTACCTTTTACTTAGACACTTGTTGTTGGTATCAGGCTCCTAACCCAGTGACATCACATCTAGGCGACCCCACATCATTGCCAAGGCAACCGCCATACATTCCCAGAATCCACCTGGCTACCTCACACCTTTACCTGCGCTACATCACTACCCATATAAAACAAGCAGAACTCCGACCTCACTCTCTTCTTCCTCTTCTTCTCCCCACCCCCCACCTTTGCCCTATCTCCTGAATAAACCCCACTTGGAACCCTTTGGTCTGGTGTGGTCTGTTCCAAGCCACACACAGATATATATCACTTGTTAATTAAAGAAATGTAGAACCATTTGTGTGAGAATGGCACTGAAAAAGATGGTGGAGGCAGGGACTTCCCCAACAGTGACGAACAGTGCTGTTGGCTGAGTGCGTTGTGGCCAGAAGTGCACCTGTTACGGTCTCTGCAACGTGAGCTGGCTGAGTAGCTTAAGCAAATGGAGTTCCAGTTAGTGGTAGTGAGGTCAGTTCAGGATATAACAATCAAATATGAAGACGGTTGGACTGAGAAACTGCAGACAAACCACAGCCTGAACTTTCCAAATGACAAAAAGCAAAAACGAAATCAGGAGATAGAAGATTTTAAGGATTCTTTAATCCATAGATTATTTGGGAAACCAGAGAATGTAAACTCTACAGAGAGAATAGACTTCCCGTAATTGAAACATAGTTCGGAGCAATGTTAGATTCAAGTAAAATTTAACTAAAAGTCTATTTTCAAGTGTAGCAAAGGAGAGTTAACCAATGGAAAGCCTTTAAATGTTTAATCCATGAGGCACTGCTAGCATGGTTTATAAATCTGTGACTTACCACATTTTCATAAGGTTAGAGTAACTGGATTGTGAAATAAGACATCAGTGTCAATCAATTTAATCAATACAGTATTTCCATGCCGAAACACAGAAGACGACTAAACCACAGATGTAAGTTGTGACCTCAGTGTGTCAGCAGGAGGAGAGAGGCAAGAGGGAAACTCCGGAGCTCCAGATGTTCTCTGGAGCCACGGGGATATGATCCCAGAGAGAAAGCAGAGTGGATTTGCCCAGCCCAATACCAGATCTGAGGGAGGGGTCTCTGCAGAGTTCTAAAGTGTGCTGGAACAATTCACAGCACGTAGAGCTTGAAAAGCAAGTTAACAAAGTGAAGTCAGGCTTGACATTGAAGATTAACCGCTAGACTGGAAATCAAGCACAAGCAGAGTTTGTCTGAAGACAGAGAAAACAAGGGGTACCCAGTTTTTAAAGTGGGAGGAAGTCAGCTAGGGGCGCTCAACAGAGTGTAACACACTCTGAAGGAGAAAAAGCACAATGCTACCTGTTCCCTGGACTACTCACTGCCTGACCATACCTGCCCTTGGGGGTTGCAGGTGAGGTGGTGGCAGAGTCAGGAACACAAACTCTGGGAGCAGGTTGAGAAAGGCTGAAGCAAGCTTGTCTGAACACTGCTGCAAGCTCCTTTAATATCCTCCACCAGTGCCGCATTGGGCCCAAGAAAACATTTTTTCTAAACAACAGTTCCCGATTGGCTGACATTGTCTGTGCCAGCAATCCTGGGTCTCTCAGGCAGTCCTCAATTAGGTCCTCCTGCAGGAGATGCCTTTGCAGCTGAGCAGCTCCCCCTCCCTCTCCCCCCACATAGAGGTGGCCCTGCTGTTCCTGCTGTAGCACAGCATCACACATGCTCACATATTGCTCGCACCGACCCCCCCTATGCAGTGCCAGTGTCAGTACAGGCACAGGAAATATCATAGGCTTGGGTTTCTCTAACTGATGCACACATGGTAGGAATGACCAGCAAAGTGACAGTAACTTAAGGTGGGTACAGAATCTAATTCAAGCTGCTGTAAGTAATTTCCATACTGTTATCCTGGTCTTCGAGGGTCCACAACAAAGCTGAGGGGCAAATAATTGACATAAATGAAGCAAAGACACCTGTGGGTGTATCTATACTCTTAAGAACATCTGGGTAAATTCTGTGTGGGACTAAGTGTGTCTACAAGGTAGAGTTATGGTGAAAAAGTACTAGAAGCTCTGAAACTCGAGCCAAGTGAATATCCCATCAGTAACAAACTCAGAAAGATGGAGGTGTTTTCACAAAGCACTGGAATGTTATTTCAGCTTGTGCATCAAGGTAAAACTGGAGGTGCCCTCTGTACTCTGGTCCCCTTTCTTCATAATACTGAGGGGAGAGGTTCGCCAGTAGAAGGCGTGGAGCTGTTACAGGTGGTTTTAGCTCTTCTAATTCCACACCTGTTTATTATTGTTCTGATAAGGGGGCCAGAGCACTCCTCTCCAGTGTCTATGAAATACAAACACGGTGGGACTGCAAATGATGATGGCTTGCTTTTGTTTTCCACGTTTGTACATTCTGCAGCCCGCTGAGATCCTAAGTGTCAGATAATGTCTGTCCTAGAGCGTTTACTAGGTGTCGCCCACTTAAGACACTTTATGCAGGATTTCTTCCTTTCTTTCTTGGTTTGCTGTGGTCTTTTCTTCTCTGTCTGAAGAGAGTGTCTACTTGGTGGCACAGAGGTCCTTTCCACGTCTTCGCTATTGACAGGACTTGTTCTTTGCATCCTGTCGTTCCCCTCCCAGCTTTGTAGGTATTCCTTGTGCTGTCTGAGGTCATCTTATAACTTAGCCAAATGCTTTAGTATGATTCCAAAAAGTTACCCTTTAAACGATCACCCCCATAGTTCTTAATTGCGATATCTAGTGTTTTCCTAACATTTAAGGCATTGGATATCATTTTTGACAAGTTACATTTCCACCAGATTTTCCCCCCCGGGGAAAAAAAACTTAAATATCTTTTCCATTTAAATTTTTTTCTTTCACCTTTTAAAATATTTTCTCCTGTAGCTCCTCTAAGTATGTTTTCAGTTTCTGTATAAACTTTTTATAATTCACTTTTTAAGAAACTTGTTGGACATGAATGTTACATATTTAAGTTTACATATGTAGGTTAGAAACCGAATTTCCCAATTGATGTGATGTTCCAATCAATCAATTAACTTCTAAATATCAAATAGGGTTTGGGTATGCAGCGACAGACAGCTAGTGGTAATGCCCAGACCCAGAACACTCACAGATGCTCACACACATGTGTGTCACAGCATGTGTGCACACACACACACCTTCGCATGCATGTATACTCACACTCATTTGTGTACATCTGCATGTATGCACACAGTTGCACAAGGGTGCATGCATAAACATGCACACATATATACACCTACATGTGTACACACACACACACACACACACACACACACACACAGTCAAACAAGAGAAAAGCTCACCTGCTATTTCTTGTCCAGTGAGACCATGTTGAAATCTGGGACAGGTTTAGAGCTTTATCTCTATATTTTTAACCCAAAATCACAGTGCTTCTCTGTCATCCAGCCAGTGTCTGAACTGTTCAATTTCCCCAAGTCTCACAGTTGCTTAAAGTTTGAGAAAACTCAGCCCTATTAATCTATGATGATATGTGCTTTAAAAGATATTATTGAGAGATCACTGAAAGGACTAAAAGGCCATTGTAGCCTTGCCTTGTTAGTTTAATCTTACCTATGTAGGAATACTCACTGTTGTTTGACTGTGTCATTTACACGCAATATAAAAGTCCAATATCTGTTACGTCAGATCTATTATGTGCACTGTGTTATAGACGTAATTTTTATTATATTTTCATTTCTATTTCTTTGTTTTCCTCTAACACTGTGATGAAGATGTTTTCTTCATCCCCCTTCAGTGTGGGAAAACTGATATACAGCTCTACAGTTTTCTAGAGCATAGGAGGCAACTATGTGCGATGTCGTTTCTAATGCGTTGTTCTCCACTCAGCCGCCATGCTGTCGCCTCATGGCGTATAATAGTTCCTCAAGAAAGATGCAATATGAAATTTTAAAAAGAAGTAGCCATTGTTTCTTCCAGTGTACGGAATGACTGTGTGCACCCATGTGTTTTCTTGGTTTCTTATGATACAGTTGAGTTTTTTCAAACAAGTAATTATCAACTGTTAATTGAAAACATGATCATTATTAAAGAAATTTGCTTGCAATTCTCTGTAGGCACCCTAATATGTCACCACATTTCACATGCAACTCCCAGCTCACGGTTTCAGACTTAATTTTATCATAGGTGTTAACTGCTTAATATCATAATTTACGTAGCAGTCCTTGTTAATATCTATGTAATGGTCCTCATTAATGATCAATAGTTTGCAGGTAAAGCTTGCACGTTAGCATGCATTTTGTTTATAGTATTTACCATGCTATAAGTAAGTCCTACTGTTTTGCTGATTTAGAAATGTCATGTTTGTTAATACTGTGAGACATCACTATAGGTTTTCAAGAATTTACACTCAGTAAACTTCAAACGTTCTGGTATTTTGATTTTTCAGATTGCATTTTCCCAACACAACACGATCATGGATCTCGTGCAGTTCTTTGTCACCTTCTTCAGGTAATTGGCATTTGCTGAGTTTTAACTCATTAATCTTGTGTGTGTGTGTGTGTGTCTGTCTGTCTGTCTCTGTGTGTGTCTGTGTATGTATGTGCACACATGTGTGTCTGTGTGTACATGTATGTGTTATGTGTATGTGTGTGTCTCTGTGTGTGTATTTGTGTGTCTGTGTATGTACATGTATGTGTGTGTCTGTGTATGTATATATATTTCTCTGTGTGTATGTGTGTCTATTATGACTATCTTTGTGTGTGTTTGTGTCTGTGTGTGCGCATGTCTGTGTATGTGTATGGCTGTGTGTGCATGTTTGTGTCTGTGTGTGTCTGTGTCTCTCTGTGTGTATGTAGTCTGTCAGATCATTTGTCAATTGCTTATCTTATTATTCCATTTCTCGAATGCATACTACGTATGTCCAGTAGAGCACGTGCACTACACTTGCAGTGCCATTGTGTAAGATCTTTTATCCTGCTTTGTGAATTCAGTAGAAAGAGAACTCAGTTTGCATTCTCTTTTTACAAAAATAATTAAAAACTATTTTAATTAATGAAATGAACAACTCTCATACCTCATGGATTAGTTAAATCTTTTAGATTGAACAATTCCTTATTGACTAATATCATGTATGCTTAGTGATGTGCAAAAATGTGTGCTAAGAAAACATTTCTGCCTTGAATGAGTTTTTAATCTAGAAATATTACAAGTGACTTTGAATAGAGTTAAGTTCCCAGATCAGTAGTTAAGGTGATATATTAAAGTAAGTTCTTAAGATAAAAATAATTCCAAATGTAAACAGCGTTGGGAAATGCTGTGTATTATAATGTTACATGGACAACTGTGGGGTTTCTTTTTAACTGACATTACTGTTCAGAGTTCTTGCTATGCTGACTGACATGTTTCTTTGTGAGAGGTTAGTGCTCACAATAGTTAGAGGCATCACAGCCTGCAGGCAGTCCTGCTTTCAACCTCATGGTTGTGATGGGCGAGATCCTGGGCTTGGGGAGGATGGTGTTCCACTTAGTCCATCTGTGCTATGGGATCTCAGCTACATTATATTATAAATGTTGTCTTGGATGTGTACAGCCCAGTGGTGTCCTCTTGGCTCTTCTTATGTAAGATGCAGCCCACACTGCTGCACACAACTTCAGAACAGAGTGCAGTATGAATCTCACTCCGCCCACCAGCTTGTTTGGGCTGACTTGGCCATAGAACCTAGTTCTCAGAATGTGGTATATTATCCCTGTTTCCAAATGCTAGATAATCGTTCCCTTATTGGCATCTTGTTCAGATCTTTATATAACTCCTAGGTTCCTGTGCCCTCTTCACAGGAGTCTAAAAATACTTTATATTAAGAGATAGTAAATCTTTCAAAGTTTATGCGCATGCAATATCCTATGCTTGCTCTAATGCCTAAGGAGCCGAGGCCATGTGGAAATGAAGAGGGTGGCGGTGCTCCAGAAAAACATCTGTGGGATGATTGAATTTGTGAACCTAATTTTTCCAGTTTTTGAGCGAGCTCATGCCTGAGTACTTTTACTAACTAGAACGCAGCTTCTCTGGAGATGGGATTTTCTGTCACCCATTAACTGATTGTTCTTTATAATTGAGCTGAAATCTGTCTTCCTGTAATCTCTTTTTGATTCATCCATTGGGGCCCATATATAACACCTCTGATTTCCCTCTTCACCTGCTGTTCAGGATTTTAAATTCTTGTCTTCACTTTTCACTTCTCAGTTCTTTTATCTACCTTTTCAAATTTGTTGTCATGATGGTCACTGTGCTCTGAGAACAAGCATGTTTGTCTGTGTGTCTGTGTGTGGAGTAACCATAATGTTTAACACGCAATACCGTCAGCATACGTACCTATCACAACTGCTGAAAAGTTATTCATACTTCTCATGTTTCTCTTAAAGGTGAAACTAGAAGAAGCGCTGTAAAATAAGTATGTTTTATAATTTAGTTCCATAGAATACAATGAATTTTAAGGATAATAACAGAAAATCCATGTATTTTTAGAAAACACTAGAAATTACAGTTGAATGAGCAGTATTTGATGCATTAAAATAAAAACACTTGATGCAAAACAGTGTGGACTGACATATACTAGAATGTTAAATTATGTGTGAGAATTCACAGGTGAATGTACATGTAAATTATTTAAATATTAGATGCTTGGAGCTTCTGATTTTGTGCATATATTTCACTTCAGTAGCTCTTTTATTAAGCAAAAGAAAGCTAGTTCAGTGTGCACCATTTATTAGAGTTGATTCTCTTCTTTAGGTTACCATTATAGACAAAGTGAATTAAAATATTCTAATCATTATGTGAAATCAAATATTTTTGACAGGCTCTTTGTCATTTAAATTTCTTCTAGTAGTGAAATGTAAATTAGATAATTTAAAATCATCTTATTGTTAAGCAAATACATGGACAGACTATTGTGAAGTGTATTAAGTTACTCTTTTAGAAGGCTACCACTAAATTTTGAAGAAGGTAATGTTTATGGACATCTTCCAGGCAGGCTGTCTGCCCCTGTTGCTAACCCAGTTGCTGGGTCAGCTTGTGAGAGAGTAAACCAACTTCAGCTTAGTCATATCCTTCTGAGGCCATGGTTCAAATACTGTACCATGAAGGTTTTACCTCCTTATTCTGGAGAGACTTCTGGTGGCAAACACAATTGGGCCAGCACTAGGGAAGTCATTTATAGACATGGGTTGGCTCTGATCTTAGCTCCTTGTGCCATCTTAAGTAGGTCACCCAGCTTTTCAGAATCTCAGTCTTTTTATATTTGTAAGATCTAAGTATTTTTCTTATTGCTGTATGGTATGTGATAAACATTTTACTAAATTATTATAGAAATGAGAGAGGATTTTTTTCTTACAATATTTTTTCTCTGTTATGTAAAATGGAACAGCAAATGTTTCTCAACAGGAAAAGTCTGGATTATTCAAGAAAACAAGGAAATATGGCAGGGACATTTTTAATAGTACCGTTGATTCTCATTGTCCACCTGGTGTAGCTACTGTCTGAACCAGGTTGTAGAAGTCTTGGAAGTTGTCACTGTTTTTTTTTTTTTTTTTTTTTTTTCATATTTGTATTTTACTTCGTAGATAGGGTGTAATTTAGCAGTTACTCAACTACTCCACTTTCATATGTTGTAACTGGACAACACCTAAACCGGGAGGTTATTTCTAGATGAGTTCATAGACACAGTTGGCCGCCCGTGAGCTGAAGAACATCAGTTAAAAGTATGCTTCTGTAAGATCCAACTGTAAGACATTTTCTTAATTAGTGACTGATGGGGGAGGGCCAAGCCCTTTGTGGGAGCCATCCCTGGGCTGGTGACCCTGGGTTCTATGAGAAAGCAGACTGAGCAAGCCATGGAGAGCAAGGCAGTCAGCAGGACACCTCTGTGGCCTCTGCATCAGCTCCTGCCTCCAGGTTCCTGCCCTGCTGAAGGTTCTGCCATTACTGCCTTTGATGGTAGAATATTATATGGAACGTTAAGTGAAATAAAATCATTTCCTTTCCAAGTTGCTTTAGATCGTGGTGTTTCATCACAGCAGTAGTGACCATAACTGGGACATCTTGTATACCCGGTATATATACCTACATAACCTATGTGTTATCATTAGTTTAATTGTCAAATTGACTCAATATAGAATGTCCTAGAAGAATTCTCAATGAAATGTTGTTCAGATTAGATTTGTCTCAAGTCAAGACTGTGAGGGGTTGTCTTGGTTGCTGTTCTTTGCTGTAGGAAGACTCATCCTGAATGTAGGTGTCACCATTGTGGGATGCTCACCCGTGTTCCGGCTCTTACATCTATTTGGCCACTAGTATTTGCCTTCTCTCTTTCCATATTCCAGTGTAAGAGCCAGAAAGTGCCTGCAGTACTATATGTAACCACTTACTACACTTTTTTGAAAATGCTTTTTCCCCTTTTTTTAAAAAAAAAAACACACATAAACCACCGTAGCTCCAACAGGATTTTTTTTTTCACCGAAACTCTTTTCAAGCAATTAGTAGTGAAATCATTAGCTGTTTTAGCCTTCTGCTGGAAGACACTGTGCCGAATGTGCTGACTCGGATGCTGGTATCTTAACCCACAAAGCAGTGAGTGGGTCCATTCTCAGTCCATTGCCATCCCTGATGTCCTCTTCACCCTGTCACCTCCTCATTTCTTAAACCACAAATCCTCTGAGGAGGAAATGCCAGTATACAATTTGAATAGCAAACTATTGTTAGGAGAAAGTCCTGGAAAGGAAAACTGGGAGAGAGCAGGGGAGTACTTTTGAACCACTACACTGATGGTCTCCATAGAGGAGGAAGGCAGCTGTGTTGGGCTTTTCTCGAGGCCTCTCTGCATCTGTGGAGATGTTCATGTGACTATGACCTTGGGAAGATGAATGTGATATATTGTGTTTGCTGATTGACAGTTGGTGACCTAAAGTGATTTTCCAGGTACTCCTTCCTGGGTAGCCACAGAAGCCATCCACACCTCTGGGGGTCCTTCTCAGGATCCCCAGAGCACAGTACAGTCTTGTACCTATGAGGTTCACTCTTCTGATGGTGGCTCAGCCCAGATTTCCACCTCTCTAGACACAGTGCAGTTCTGACTCAAAGTTTATTTCCCCATCTTGAGGTGTTCTATAGGCCAGGCTTCTGACTTAGTTCACCAAGTTTCCTCTGGATTCTCAGAGGGCAGTGGCAAAGCTGGGCCTGTGGGGTTACAGAGCTGCCAGCTCAGCAATATTTTATCTCACTGTACTGTCTCTCCATTGATCATCAATAGGTATTTCAGTTTCCCCTTTATAACTACTTTGAATAATGCCACTATAAACATTAGTTCATAATTTTACAATCTCCAGTTTGTAATCAGAGTGGCTTATTACAGATCATTCCAAATGGTTTCTGAAGGGGCTGTCCTGCTTTAGACATTTCTCATCCTTGCTGGTAAGAGAGCATAGCACCAGGATCTGTGGGAAAGAGGCACATGATCTTGCTGTTTTTAAGGGTTTTTTAAATAGACTGAAAAAAGCAGTGATGTGCATTTCCCAATGGACAAGAAATAACCCTAAGTCATTAGTAAACACAGTCCTTGGCATGACCCAGAAGTATTTACATGATTCAAACCACCCAGCCAACCAAACTTCAAAATCAAACAGAGCTAGGACAAAGACCCTTGTGAAGGATGGACAGGGTATACAGTGCCCCTTGTCTCAGCAGTGAGCTCAGATGATACATCTGTTAATGTAAAAGACACCTCAGGCTCTGGGGCTCCCTAGGTAGAAGCCATAAGCAAGTGCTTATTGCACTGGAAATTGATCCCAGAATTTTCTCTCTGGCTTCCTTGTGGAAGAAAATATTTGTTTACTCCCTGTTGGCTCTTGTAAATTATGTAGTTAATATGACAGGCATAAACAGGTGACAGTGCAGTTTGTGGTGAATTAAACCAACATTCCACAGCTAATCCACAATGCTGAGGTGAGAGCACTAATGGTAAAAACAGACCTCAGAGAGTCCTGTCGGTAACTTCAGACTTGCCCTTAAATGCCACCTAATACACACAAGGCAGCCTGCCTTGGAGGGAACCTGCTCTTCTGATAGTCAGCCTCCCTTCCAGTATTCTCTAGCTCTCTCACTGTCAGGAACTGCATCACTCCATGTCTCACTGCATGCCTCACCATGTATCTCACTATGTATCTTTCTGCATATGTACCTCACTGTGTATCTTACTGCATCTCACTGCATGCCTCACTGTGTGCCTCACTGTGTGTCTCACTGCATGCCTCACTGCATGCCTCACTGTGTGTCTCACTGTGTGCCTCACTGCATGCCTCACTGCCTCACTGCATCACTGTGTGTCTCACTGTGTGTCTCACTGTGCGACTCACTGTGTGTCTTACTGTGTGCCTCACTGCATACCTCACTGTGTGCTTCACTGCATGCCTCACTGTGTATCTTACTGCATCTCACTGCATGCCTCACTGTGTGCCTCACTGCATGCCTCACTGCATGCCTCACTGCATGTCTCACTGTGTGCTTCCCTGCATGCCTCACTGCATGTCCTGCTGCATGCCTTAATGTGTCCCTCACTGTATGTTTCACTGTGTGCCTCACTGCATGTCTTGCTATGTGCTTTAATGTGTGCCTCACTGCATGCCTCAATGCTTGTCTCACCTTGTGTCTCACTGTGTGCCTCACTGTGTCTCACTGCATGCCTCACTGTATGCCTCACTGTTTGTCTCACTTTGTGTCTCACTGTGTGTCTCCCTGCGTGCCCCACTGCTTGTCTCACTGCATGCCTCACTCCACTGCTTATAAAGCAGCTGAATATCCTTTCCCAATTAACTCCACCCAACCCCTGCCAACCCTCATTCTACCTTCCTTCATTGCACTGTATCCAAAAAGACCCAAGTACTATTTTTAAGGCATAAATTAAGTTATGAAACTTGATTATTTGAAACTTTTCTTTCTAGTTGTGATTCAGATGGGGGCTCAGGCTCCTCTGGGACCTGGTCCAGCTGGTGGTTTTACTTCCTGTTTTCTGCCCCAACTGCAGTTGGTTTTGTGTGTGCACTAGGTGATATGAGGAAGGGGTTTCTTGTGTGAGCACTATATGAGCAAAGGGTTTGTTGTGTGTGCACTAGGTGGTGTGAGGATGTTTGTTGTGTGTGCATGAGGTGGGTGGTTTTGGGAGGATGTTTGTTGTGTGCATTAGGTGATGTAGAGAGCGTGTTTGTTTTGTGTGCATTAGGTGCTGTGGGGAGTGTGTTTGTCACCTGTGCTGTTTTTCTCCCTCATTGATTCTTTATTTGCTTTCATTTTAGGCTATGTGCAGTAAGATCCATTTTCTGGTGTAGTCATAGGAATTCTTGTACTTTCTAATTTTGTTCTCAAACCCCAGAGGACTCCATCACTGAACTGCAGCTCTGTAGCCTTCTTTCTTCTTCCCAGAATGACTGGTGCCTGTCCCTTCCCCTGTTCCCCCACATTGCTGTTTTTATGTGTTCTTTCCTCAATCTATTGTGTTTGAGATTTGATTCATCCGTGTTGTTTGTGTCAGAAGCATTGTGAGATTAGTAATTTTCTTTTGGATATGTCACAATTTATTGTCCCACTGAGAGATAAAAGTTATACTTCTTGGCAATTAAGAATAACTTGTCAGGGAACAATGTATTTTCTTTATGTTATATATGAACTCCAGCTTTTATTTCTCTAGGATAAGTTCTTAGAAGTAGAATTGTAGGTGAGAGGTTACCAGGTCATTCTTCTTCACAACAGTCACTGCTGGTTTAGAGTGATAGTATCTGTTCTCATGGAACTGCAAAGCAGGAGGTTCCTGGTAGCTCACATCTTGGCCCTGTTAGTTTTTAAATTTAGTTTACACACACACACACACACACACACACACACACACACACAGAGTCACATACCTACTCATACATATACACACACACTTACTCACACATACATACACATACACACACTCACAGAAATACACATATATACACACACTTAAACACACACATACACACATAGACACACACTCATACACATATACACATACACACAGATACACACTCACACACATACATATACAAATAAATGTACAAACTCTCACACAGACATAAACACACATAGACAAACAATCACTCTCATATTCATAGGCACATATACAATAGACACACACTCATACACATATACACATACACACAGATACACACTCACACACATACATATACAAATAAATGTACAAACTCTCACACAGACATAAACACACATAGACAAACAATCACTCTCATATTCATAGGCACATATACAAAGATATGTAATCACACACACTCAACATACATGTATACACAGGCACACACTAACACACACATACACACAGACACTCAACACCTCCCACCCCCACAGACAGCATGTACATACATGATGGTGTGTTCTGATTTTCTTTGCCTTTCCCTAAGAGGTAGTACTGTTTACACCACTGATAATCTTTCATGTTCTTACTTGGTATACTTTGGTCTTCTTTGAGGAAGTGCTTTTCAGATCCATTACTCATCTTTTTTTCATTAACTTTCACTTTTGTATTGTTGAATTTTCAATGCACACTTTATATATTGGAAGCATAACTCTTTACTGGATATATTATCTGCAAAGATCTCAGTCTTTGGGTTGTCTTTTTTTGTTTCTCTCTCTTAATAGTACCTTTCATAGATTTAAAATGTTTTACTTTTATAAAATTCAAAGTAAGTTTTTATTAATTTTGTTTTTAGTGTTAGAACAAAACACTTCCTAACTCAAGCTCTCTAAGGTTTTGTATTTTTATTTTGCATATTTAGGGTTCTGTTCCTTGTCAGCCATTTTTGTTGTTGCCTTTCATTAGAAATTTAGCTGAAGTTCATTATTTCACATGTAATTTTCAAATGATTATATCATGACTTGTCAAAAAGAGCTGGCCTTTCAGCACATATAAGGTTCCCTGCTCAGGAAGCCTGTGTACACCTTCCACCTGGACTTCAGTGTAAAATCTGTTACGATGCACAGATGGCTGTAAATTATACTATTCAAGGGCAGCAGGAGAGCAGAGAGGAAGAGTGCACTTTGAAATATGACTGATCTGGCTGCAAGGTTACCAGTACTCCCTGGAGTCTTCCCTGGCCTCAACATAGTGCATTCTCAAACATGCATGTGGTTACCATCGCCCAGCACATGCATGTGGTTACCATCACCCAGTACATGCATGTCCTTACTACCACTCAGAGTGGTCACATTCCCCAGATCTCATTGAAGGTCAGAGATAGTGGGGACATCCTCTCTCATTTTTAATTTTATTTAATTTTTTTAAAGATTAGTTTTGTGACTTTATTTATTACTTCTTTGAGACCATAATATTTTTACATAATTTCCCTTCCATTTCTCCCTCCAAATTCTCCCATGTACATTTTCCATTTCCAAATCTATAGCCTCTTTCCCATTGTTGTTGCATACGTAATTGTGTATATACATACATATATCTAAATAACACCTGCCCCGACTATATAATGTCACGCCTATGGATGTTTTCAAGGCTGACCATTTGCTCTGGTATAATCAACTGGGTTTCCAGCGGCTCCTGTCTGTGGTTGACCATTTCTCTCGCCCTCAGTATTAGCGGCCTGTAGTTCATGACTTCTGGGGGCAGCGAGGTGCTTCAGCAAGTAAAGGCTCTTGCCACCAGGTCCTATGGCCTGAGTTCTGCCCCCAGGGTCCTCTTGGATGAAGGAGAAATGCAGCTCCTTCCACTTCTCCTCTGACTTCCACATGTGACCCGAGGCACGTGGGTGGGGATACTAGACAGAGAGAGAGTCCCCTTGCCTGACACAACCCTTCAGGTTGTGCAGTGCACACAGCCCATGGGCATATGGAATGAAATGTAATTGAGACTACTAATATTATCTACAGGGCACAGTCAAGCCCTGTGAAGTTGATGAAGTAGCAGAGAGATGTCGGAGAGAGGGACTTACAGGTGGCTCTGACTGAGGTGGTCCTTCTTAACTTTGACCGTCATGTCCACGACTCTCAGTGGCAAGTGCTTTATCATGGGCCAGCTCTGTTTCTTATGGATGAGAAAAGGGACACCTGTGTAGGTAGCTTCAACTGGAAATATCTCACGTGCTTAAAACTAGTAGAATGGAAGAACATGGACATGTTATGTAATAATGTGGAGCCATGAACAAGGAGCAATGTGGACAATGAGGGGTTAATCTGAAAGAAGCCCAAACCAGAGGATAAACAAACGCTCTGAGATTTCCTTGGTACAAAGTTCAGAACTGGGCAAACTAGGCTGTGGTGTTAAATCACTACACCGGTGGGGTTTGAGGGGGTGAGAATGGGGTCACTTATGTCTTTGTGTGGACAGTGGCTAGTGCACATACTGACTGATAATCTGATAGCTGTCTGCTTTTTGTTCCTTACCCTAGGTACTGGAGCTTTATAAAAGAGCAGATACTTGTTTAAAACACCCAAAGAATTCCTTAACGAAAGTTTTTACCCGACTGCCTGGTTTTCTGTGATGTCATTCTAAACTAACTCAGTGTGAAGAAATGCCCTGTACGTTGACCTATGCCACCTTTGTCCCTGATTTATTAGGAATTATCCAGATTAATCCAGTCAAGGCTAGATTAATCCAGTCAAGGCTCATCAGGAAGACTCTCCTTCCTCCTCAGCCTTCCCACTCTCCTGCCAGGCGAGTCTCGGAGTACTGAATTTTCCAGAATGCTCTATAGATGTGTAAATCTCTTATTTTCTGGGAGATTAATTTAGCTGCATTTCTTCATGAATTTTAAATAAGTGATATATTTACTGGATTTCATGGATTCTTGCCCAATCTTCATTTAACTCAGTCAGTGTGGCCGTATAGCTACCATTTGACTTGAATGAGATCGATCCCTCATCAGCTTCATGGTGAACTGAAGCTATTTAGTAAATCTTTAATGATTGACCAGCAGTGGGTACGCCCACCAGTGTGTGAGACAAGGTGCCATGACACTGGCTTTTGTTCTTAAGAGGTAAAAACAGCTGAGTCGATTTATAGCAACATGGATATTCCAGAATTCTTATCATGTATATGTCTGTCTGTCTGTCTGTCTTCTAGATCAGAACATTTGGACGTCATCTACCATAATAAATCATGATAGTTTGGTGTCTTGAAGGTAGAGATGGGCTAAGTCAGATCTGAAAGCTTAAACAGACCAACTAACTGCACTTTGGTTTTTTTTTTTTTTTTTTTTTTTTTTTTTATGAAGCCCTTCCAAGCATTAGACAAATGGTTTCTGCTTCTTAACAATTTGGCTTTCTTCCATGCTGTGTAAAGCAAGGAGGGTGTGTCTGGTTTCTTTTCTTATGAGAACACTGCTGATTAATTTCTGTCACTTTGATGCAGACTTAAATTTACCTGGGAAGAGGGAATGTCAGCTGAGGAACTGCCTCCTTCACATTGGCTTGTTGTTGTTGTTAATATTTTATATTAAATTGTTTTATTTATTTATGTTCCAAATGTTACCCCCTAACCAGTCTCACCCCCCCCCCCCGCAGAGTTCTTCACCCCCTCCCTTTAGCCTCTGAGAGGGTGCTTCCTCTCACTTCAACCCCACCCCCAGCATCTCCCTTCCCTGGTGCATCAAGTCTCTACAGGATTAGCTGCATCCTCTCCCACTGAGGCCAGACAAGTCAGTCCTCTGTTACATATGTGCCATGGGTCATGGACCAGCCCATGTATGCTCTGTGGTTGGTGACTCGGTCTCTGGTGTTCCCAGGGGTCCAGATTAGTTGACACTGTTAGTCTTACTATCTGGTTGCCATCCCCTTCAGCTCCTTCAATCTCCTAACTCTTCCATAGGGGTCTCTGACCTCCATCCAATGCTTGGCTGTAAGTATCTGCAAATGTCTCAGTCAGCTGCTGGTACAGCCTCTCAGAGGACAGCCATGCTAGGCTCCTGTCTGCAAGCACAACATAGCATCAGTAATAGTGTCAGGGTTTGGTGCCTATGCATGGGATGGATCCCAAGTTGGGCCAGTCACTGGATGGCCTTTCCTTCAGTCTCTGCTCCATGTTTGTCCCTGCATTTGTTTTAGACAGGAACCATTCTGGGTCAAAAAATTTTAAGGTAGATGGGAACCCCCCATGCCTCCACTGAGGGCCTTGTCTGTCTACTGGCGATGGTCACTGTTGGCCATTTCAGCAAAGGTCATCCCCCACTGAGTTCTGGGAACCTCTCACATTCCAGGTCTCTGGAATTTTCTAGAGGTTCCCCCTTCACCCCCTGAAGCTTCATATTTCCATTTATTGTCCTGGCCCTCTGGGCTTCTCTCCTCTTTTCCCCCATACCTGACCCTGTTGCCCTTTTCTCTTCCCCCAGATCCTCCCCTCCCTTTGTCTCCCATGATTATTTTCTTCCTCCTTCTGAGTGGGAGTGAAGCATGCTCACTTGGGCCTTTCTTCTTGTTAAACTTCATATGATCTGTGAGTTATATCATGGATATTCTGTACTTTTTGGCTAATATCCACTTAACAGTGAGTACATATCATGCATGTCCTTTTGTGTCTGGGATACCTCACTCAGGATGATAATTTCTCGTTCCATCCATTTGACTGCAAAATTCATAATGTCCTCGTTTTAAATAGCTGAATAGTATTCCATTGTGTAAAGGAACCACATTTTCTGTATCCGTTTCTCATTTGAGGCACATCTGGGTTGTTTGCAGGTCTGGTTATTATGAATAAGGCTGCTATGAACATAGTGGAGCATGTGTCTTTGTGGGATGGTGGAGCATCTTTTGGGTATATGCCCAGGAGTGGTATACCTAGGTCTTGAGGTAGAACTAGTTCCAGTTTTTTGAGGAATTGCCAGATTGATTTCCAGAGTAGTGTTACCAGTTTGCAATCCCACCAGCAATGGAGGAGCGTTCTTCTTTCTGCACATTCTCGCCATCATCTGTTGTCCTTGAGTTTTTGATCTTAGCCATTCTGACTGGTGTGAGGTGGAATCTCAGGGTCATTTTGATTGGCAATTCCTTGATGACTGTGGCCTCTTCTTTGAGGCATTGTCTTAATTTCTGATTGATACTGGAGGGCACAGCTCACCTTTGTGTTCCCATCCCTAGGTGGGTAGGCCTGGGTTATATAAGAAAGATAGCTGAGAAAGCCTGTTCCTCCCTGCTCTCTGCTTCAATCCCCAGCTCAAGCTTCCTGTCTTGCCTCACCTCATGCCGGACTGTAACCAGAATCAATCAAACCCTCTCTTCTCCAAGCTGCTTTTGATAGTGGTGTTCGTCAAGAACAAGTGAACTGGGATGGACAGTGATCTTGTCATGTTGGATCCTTCTTTGTGGAAGATAGTTAAACTCCAGTCTCCTCTTTAGGACTGTTGCATTAATTTTGGGTAGGAAATGTTAACAAATGTCCTCTAAGCCCTGATAGGCAGCAGTGACAGACCAAGTCATGATTGTCCCTGTAAGGTCCCCACGAAGGGAGGACCTCACCCAAGCCTCAGGAATTTGTGGCCACCCAATAACTCACAAGACACCGAACTCGATGCAATCAGCAAAAGGTATATTTCGATCAGCATGCTAAGGTCAAGACCCATGATCCACGCAGGGGCAGTGGGGTCTGACCCTGGGGCTTTGGAGACAGAGGGAATTTAAAGGCAAAAACCACAACTCAGGGGGGAAACCACAACCCAGGGGGAGTGAAGGAGGGTTATTGGAGAGTACCTGTGGAAAGTCCCAGTCCATTATTCAGTTTGTGACAGGGTACAAGGAACAGTCATGGGGATCATTTTGTATAGGCTATTCTCTAAGAGCCTATTCGTAATCAACCATCTATCTTGTGGTCAGCCAAGTTCCTGAAACACAGAGTTCATGACCAAGCTGACCTGCACTCTTGCTTCTGCTCAGCCTGTTAGGAGTTTTTGAAAAATTTTAACCCTTTCATCTCCAATTCCACCTTGGTGAATCAATGAGTTTATTTGGAGTTACTTAAAGGAGTGTGGAAACTACTAAAGAGAAGTCTCCTCATCATCATTAACCACTTATATAAGTGTCTTAGTTAGGGTTTTACTGCTGTGAACAGACACCATGACCAAGGCAACTCTTTAATTGAGGCTGACTTACAGTTTCAGAGATTCAGTCCAGTATTATCAAGGCGGGGACATGGCAGCATCCATGCAGGCATGGTGCAGGAGATGCTGAGAGTTCTACATCTTCATCTGAAGGCTGCTAGCAGTATACTGGCTTCCAGGCAGCTAGGATGAGGGTCTTAAAGCCCACACCCAGTGGCACACCTACTTCAACAAGGCTACACCTTCTAATAATGCCACTTCTGGGCTGAGTATATACAAACCATCACAATCAGCTAGGCTAGGTGGGAGGTTTTGTGACCCCTTCGCCCAGGTAGCCTAACTGCCTCTATATTCTTGGTGAAAGACAGTGTCTGTGAGTTCTCTGCCTCAGTGAGGGAGAACTTAACGGGACCAGTCTTATGGCCTCCTGTTGGTTATATAGGTAAGCTCATACTGGGAAGTATATTTAAGATTCATGTTCAAATACCAGTTTCAGTTAGGGTTTCTATACTTGTATTTGAAATTATCTTACCGATAGTATATCTTAAGTGTACAAGGTAGTTGTCACTTACTGAAAATGCTTGGTACCAGAAATATTTAGATCTACCCACCAATTTTGAAATGTTTTCATATGTAATGAGATAGCTCAGTTCTGGAACTCACGTGGAAACGAAGCATTCATGTTTTATATAAACCTCCTACACATGGGATGAAGGTAATTTTACACAGTGTTTTTAGTGCACCTCACACTGTGTGAGGTCAGTTGTGAAAATTGCTTCGTTTTGGAGCAGCTCAGCACTTTAAAGCTGGGGTCTGGGAGCATTCACCTTTCAGATTAGATTCTCTCTGTCTGCCGTCACCCTGCCTTTCAAGCTAGTGTGCTCTGCAGTTTTGTAATCAGTGTTCTGTCTGCGCTGTTCACCCACAGGCTTTTTTTTTTTTTTTGAGTTTCAATTCTTAGCAGATGGATAAACTGACAAACCCAAATCCTTGTAAATTTACTTGACATTGTAGTTTTTACACGGGTAATGTTAACATTTCAGTTGGTGAAAATAAAATCCTCTTGTGTGAGAGAATTGATTGGTCATTGAGAGGTACGTTTTGTCCCTTATCTATTGTTAAGGGGCATTAATTAAAATTAATTAATTAATTAATTAAGTTAAGGTGAAATCTCTCAAACAGCTGGAAGATTATTTCTCTTTTGTTACAGCAGAGTTGTCTTGTCATCTCCTGTAACGTTAACTATCTGTGGCGCAGGTTCATGTCACCCTATATTCTGTACCCCCACCCCCTTCAAAACTGGCTCTAGACCAGTGGTTCTCAACCTGTGGGTCACGACCCCCACAGGTGGTTGTATATCAGTTATTTACATTTCAATCTGCAACAGTAGCAAAATTAGAGCTAAGAAGTAGCAACCAATGTATTTTTATGGGGGGGGGGTCACCACAACCTGAGGAACTGTGTTAAAGGGTTGCAGCATTAGGAGGGTTGAGACCCTGATCCAGATGATACTGCCACCCAGCCCCTCCGTCCATCTCCAATCACTATGTAGTTTCCCCTTCTGAGTGAGATTCCCACTTGGGACCTCCTTATTACCCATTTCTTTGGGTCTGTAGATTGTAGAATTTTTGTCCTGCACTTTATGACTAATGTCCACTTATAAGTGGGTTCATACCATATGTGTCTTTCTGGCCCTAGGTTACCTCACTCAGGATGATATTCTCAAGTTCCATCCCTTTGCCTGCAGATTTCATGATGTCTTCGTTTTGTTTTATAGCTGAATAGCATTCCATTGTGTAGATGCACCACGTTTTCTTTATCCATTCTTCATCTGAGGGACATCTAGATTGTTTCTAGTTTCTGGCTATTATGAATAAAGCTGCTATGAACATAGTTGAACAAGTATCCTGGTGGTATAGTGGTGCATCTTTTGGGTATGTGCTCAAGAGAGGTATAGCTGGGTCTTGAGGTAAAACTATTCCTAAATTTCTGAGAAACAACCAAATTGATTTCCAAAGTGATTTTACAATGTTTTCATGTTAGAGATTCTATAAAAAAAAGATTGCTTTATAAAGGTTATGATCAAATTATTGTAACATCTCTCCCTACATTTCTAATTTTTCATAGCATCTGTTTTGTGTACCTTTTTGAATAAAATTATTTCTGTTACTATATTTATTACATAGATATTGTATAAAATATTTAATCCCAATCTGGGTTTTCTACTCCACCTTTGACTGTTCAGTTGCTGGATAAAAGACATACAACTTTTGTATTTATAATAAGCTTTTATCAGCACTACAGCTGGGCAGATATCTACCCTCTACATTACTAAAATCTATTTCCTATTGATTACCCTGGATTATTACTTACTGTGTTTCATCTGGGCTGCTCTTAACTGCAATTGGCCGTCCCTCAGGACCATATCTTCTTGACTCCTTTTCTCCCATGGTCCTCTCCCTTGGCCTCCTCTGACCCCACGCCCAGGAACCCAAGATTCCACCTGTCTCTCTTCTGCCCAGCGATTGGCTGTAGGCATCTTCATTCACCAATCAGGGATCACTCCAAGGGCAAGGTTACATAATATCACTTGGGTCCCTTGGGACTCTTTCACTTCTGGGGCAGCCAGGCCTTGGGCCCGGACTTAGCATCACAGCAACAGACCAAACCTCAGTAACACATAGATATAATGAGCCCTCCAGAACTTGGTGCTGTTATCAGACTTCATAGTTTACCCTTTCTCTCTTCTCTTTCCCTGCCCCCTTTCTTCCTTTCCCTTCCCCCTTCCTCTGTCTTCTTCCCTCCCCCATTCCCTGTCTCTTTCCTTCTCCTCTCTTTATTGAAAGCCATGTGCCTGATCCCCACAGTGTCTATTCTAGATGCTTACAGGAGCCATTTTATGGAATAGTTGAGAAAGAAACTTCTAAGAAAGTAGCTAACACTAATTTTCCTCCTGTGGACGAAATCAAATTGCGGGGCACAGGCTTTTGACATTACCCATCAAAATCTTTGGTTTAACGATAAAGAAAAGCTAATTTAAAGAGATAGGCTATTATATGTCAGTGAGTTATATGATCAAAGTTTACTTCTCTTCATGAAAAATAGAGTGGATCGAAAGCAGCACACTGAACACTGCCCCACAATGCTTCCCAGGGAAATTTGGAACTGTAGATTCTGTCATTTCTTAAGGTTCCAGATGGAGTCACCATAGGCTATCTGTAACTCCATGACTCTTAGGCACTGCTATCCTGACAGGAAGCAGAGTTGGGTCCATTGGATCAAGTCTCTAATGTACTTTTCCTCAGAGAGTGGAGTTACAAAGGCTTCATACTCTGCTTTCCTTATTTACTGTGGAAGGGATTCTCTTTACTGGAGTCAAGGAGTTTGAGTCAGAAGGAATTTTAAATCTTCTAGGAGAGATGCAGCATCTTCCCCATCTCCAGTAATTCTAATCATGCACCTGCTGTGACACAATTGAAATGGTATTCAAATCATGTTTGATATGTGACTGTTTGTATGTAAGCTGTCACCTACTGCTATAGTTGTCCTTAAGAGGAAAAAATGACTGAAGTAAGGTCAGATCAAGTATGAAGGATGAAAAGATTGCCTGCTTTTGCATTTAGCTGGAACAAAAATGTCAGAGGAAAAAACCTTTCATGTTAACACTTGTGAAGGATAAAGAAACTTAGTAACAATCTCCATATCTCACTGCCTTGTCAACATAAGTGCAGGTCCCTGCACAGGGCACACAAGTACAGGGCACTCACTGCACAGGACACAGAACTACAGGGCACTCACTGCACAGGACACATATGTACAGGGCACTCACTGCACAGGGCACATATGTACAGGGCACTCACTGCTCAGGACACACAACTACAGGGCACTCACTGCACAGGACACATAACTACAGGGCACTCACTGCACTGGACACAGAACTACAGGGCACTCACTGCACAGGACACATAACTACAGGGCACTCACTGCACAGGACACACAAGTACAGGGCACTCACTGCACAGGGCACACAAGTACAGGGCACTCACTGCACAGGACACATAACTACAGGGCACTCACTGCACTGGACACAGAACTACAGGGCACTCACTGCACAGGACACATAACTACAGGGCACTCACTGCACAGGACACACAAGTACAGGGCACTCACTGCACAGGGCACAGAACTACAGGGCACTCACTGCACAGGACACAGAACTACAGGGCACTCACTGCACAGGACACAGAACTACAGGGCACTCACTGCACAGGACACAGAACTACAGGACACTCACTGCACAGGGCACAGAACTACAGGGCACTCACTGCACAGGACACAGAACTACAGGGCACTCACTGCACAGGACACAGAACTACAGGGCACTCACTGCACAGGACACAGAACTACAGGGCACTCACTGCACAGGGCACATATGTACAGGGCACTCACTGCACAGGACACACAAGTACAGGACACTCACTGCACAGGACACAGAACTACAGGGCACTCACTGCACAGGACACACAAGTACAGGACACATATGTACAGGCTTGCTTAAGGGAATAGTGAACCACACACAGTACTTGTTTATAGATGGTAGCCATTTTATTTTGAATGCTATGAATAAGTTCATTTTGGAGTGATAAGCTTATATCTTTTGTGCTAAAAGATTTTAAGGATATAATGATGTCACTGAAGTTGGAATGGACCTTTAGACTTCAAACTGTCAGTTCCCACCACAGTCAAAGTGCCAGTTCCCACCACTGTCAAACTGCCAGTTCCCACCACAGTCAAAGTGCCAGTTTCTACCACGGTCAAACTGCCAGTTCTCACTACTGTCAAACTGCCAGTTCCCACCACTGTCAAACTGCCACTTCCCACCAATGTTGTAACATTTACTTTAGTAACCTAAAGGCAGCATGAAAAATGCAGTTTCCATGGAAATAATTAAGATCTAGACAGAGCTCCTCAACTTTGGCAGTCTGTGCATAAGTTGTGTGTGTGTGTGTGTGTGTCTTCTGTATTTTTAGTGTTAAGCAAATCACACAAATGTGATGATACACATTCCCCATGAACTTGAAATGTTTCCCTGAGGGAGTCCTGGATAGGAACTGCTGAGCCAGAGGCTCACACAGACCTTCTCAGATGTAAGAAGTTTCAGAAGGCAGCATACTGATTTAGTACTCAGGATAGAATGGGTGTTTGGTGGTCACAGGGAGCATATTTTCACAGTATGAGTAACTAAAAGTGAAAACGACTTGTGCGTCAGCAGTTTCTCAGAAGATGGCTTAATTAGGTAAGCTACATACTTTGTCACTGTCTGAGTTTACCACGGATTTCTTTTCTAGGAAGGATTCTGAACTAAATAATCTCTTAAATCCTTTGAAAAGATAAGATGCTGTGATTTTGGCAGTAGAAAAGAAAGATGCAGATTTGCAAAATTAATCTTCTTTGCTTGTGTCTCCACACCGCCTCTGTCTCTGTATTCTGTGGTTTAGGACCAGGTCTTTAATTATTCAGGAAAATGTCTTCCTACCTAGCCATGTGCTCAGACCCAGAATCTGTTTTTGGGAAAAAGAGAACTGCCTTCTTAAAACTGGTATTTTCAGTTTTTAAAAATATCCTCTTACTCATTTTTATTTAGTGGAAGGGGGTGCCCGCACACCCCAGTGACATGTGGACACCACAGGACAGCTCTGAAGGGTTGGTTCTCCTTTCTCATGAGGATTCCAGAGGGATGGCAGCACACACCTTCACCAAAAGAGCCACCGGAAAGCCCTTTAAATGGAATTTTGAGGGGAGTCTATAGTTTAAAGAAGAAATTTGGAATGCAGTCTGCATTTGTTGATCTTATAATGGGTCAAAAAGGATGAAAGAAAACAGAATTACTCAGATTTCAAAGAATGAACAGTTCCCGTTCTCAACAGAGAAATTCTCAACTGAGGGTCGAGTCTGTTGATAGAAGAAAGAACAATTAGTTCAGTTGACTCGTTTATGAAAAGCGTCCTCTAAAATTTCGTGTGTATATAGATATTAATCTTTATTATCCTGGATGATTCTATTATCATACAAACCAGAAAAAGAAAAGAAAAGAAAAGAAAAGAAAAGAAAAGAAAAGAAAAGAAAAGAAACAGTTCATAAAGAAATAAGTGACTCAATTATGAAGGAATTCTTTTAAAATACCACGACAAATTCTTACTTTTCTGTATTTTAATTTACTTTGTATTATTTTACTTCACTGCATTTCATGTGTCTCATGAATACAATTACTTGTGCTTTATTTTCTAGTTGTTTTTTATCTTTACTGCTGGTGGCTGCTGTGGTCTGGAAGATCAAACAAACTTGCTGGGCTTCTCGTCGGAGAGAGGTAGGCAGTGATATTACCTAATCTCTCTGTGAGGGTGGAACAGACATGGATCGCTGTTCACTCAGGAATCTGCTCCTTTCCAGTACTGATTTGCCAAATCAAATTTACACACTAGTATTGAACAATTTTTTGATTTTTAAAATTTTAGAGTTGAACGCCACGATCATTTTAAGACACTATCTGTACATGTGATGTTAGCTACAAGTTTTGTTGATAGTATTAGAATTCATAAGGAATACAGATACTAATTCTGTTAACTAATAAGTAATACATCTATTTTGATATTTAGTTATGGTGTGAGAATACTGTTTTACAACAGTATCCAACAGTACCTCTGTTGAAGTTAAGCAGTTCTGAGTATACTCACACTTGCTTTAGGGAAGTTATCCATTATAGAATAGTTTCTATGGGGGAAGGTGATCAGAATCTTTGACATTTCTTGGCCATCTGATTACTCAGCTATGTCTAAAGGAGCAGGTCACTTTGATGCACTTACATGTCAGAACAAGTCATGATATTCCTTATAGTTGTAATGTTGGTTAAAGAAAGGTTATACTCTCATAAATATCATCTGACCATGTAATTAGAAGACACTTTATTGTTTTTTGACATACTGGTTAGTGGAAAGAAGCAAGAAACAACTTATGAGCAAATGGCCAGGTTTATTGTTCTGTAGCTTGTAGAGTAAAACTCTTAGTTTCTATTTACCGATCTACTGTGTTGTATCAATATTATTATTCTAACATTAGCATTACCCATAACTTACTTGCTGTGCATTTTCAGCATTTTTATGTGCCTGTTTAATTATAAGAAAATACTTATAAGAAAATATTTAAAGCCAGTTGAAACAATCTAGAGTACTTGAGGCTATAAAATTAGTAAATACAACATGAATTTATCAGTTTCCTATATTTCAAGGCTCAGCGCTTGCTTTAATGTATTGGGAAATGTGACATTCTTCCGTCTCCAAGTTTCTGTTCACCTCAGTCCCCTGCTTATCTGTGATTCCGTATATGACCAGTACAGCGAGAATCAACTTGGTAGAGTTTTATGATAAAACAGTAATCTTGGTGAAAGGGGTTAATAAATACAGATACAGTGGGATTCTGTGTGGATTCTAACGATCTCTGGTCCTAGCAGATGGCAAGAAGCAGAGCTCTAAGCACAATGGCGGGCAGTCACTAGGTAACTGAATAGAGCTGGTCACCGTACTTCCCTAACCGTTTGGAAACAGATAAGGTCGGTAGTGGCCTTTGCCCTACATTCTGAAGATCAGTGGTTAGCGATGTGATGTGCTCGAGGACTGGGTGGAGCTCAGCTCTGTGACACTCACGAGTGTCTGGCCAGGAGGAGGTGGCCTGCTGAATCTCCTTATCACCATAAAGATAGCTGTGCGATTGACTCTAAGTCCAGATCGGGTTTATATGTAGAAGCTTTACATATTAAGTAAACTCAGAAGCAATACAATGATTACTCTTTGAAAACATAACATATTTATTTACTCTTTGAACAAAACCTTTTATTTTCGTATCTCACGTTCTCTTTTTAAACCATGAGCGTATTTGGCCTAATAGTCTCTCACCTCAGAGCCGTACGTAAAGCTGTTTTGTTGTTTTAGTTTAGAACTTTTAAAATTTACTTACATTTTGGTCATGTTAAAGTCTTCCAAAATAATCTGGTGGTTGTGAAAAGAATTACAGGAAAACAATGAGGAGCACCTGTTGCTGTTACTAGATTACCACAGTCTGTGAAAGCACATTGCTATGGCCGTGGGTTTTCTCTCAGTGTGAAGCCTCTGTCTCTAAAGTACAGGGAGGTTCTCTTCTCCATCACAAATTGAATTTACTCAATTTGCATAGTCAAAATAGTGATGTGCACACACACACACACACACACACACACACACACAAGTGATTCTGATGCCTTTCAGTTGACATATATCCTTCACTCCTGTGGGTGAAATTTCTTCAATTAGATATTTTAGATTTCTTTAAAACAATGTATCATAGAGTATAATTTTGCCAGACTGTAAGGCATTGATTAATTTTTACAATTAATAATGTTTGTAATAGCTCTGTATGAGGTGAAGTGCAAATCTGTATACATAGGAATGTGGCACATCTCTGAAATAAAAAACTGGAAATTTCTAGCACCATTCAAGTGCTTTCAACTGAAGTGAGAAAATCCTCGTGTGGAACCAAATGATGAATCAATATAGTTGTTCCTCAGATTTGGTCTGAAAGTGAAGTAAGCAGTAAAAATCCTGACTGTGAAATTTAGCACTGAGGATGGACTCTGTCCAAACAGACAGATCTACAGGGGTGAGGTTCCCCACTACAAGCCTGCTTCAAATATGTTCTTTCTTCAATTCAATGTTTCTAAATACTTTTCAATGAAAGACATTGTCGTAGGAACAGTCAGTGTGTTAATGTCCATAGTAAACATGATGTTATCTTGGTTGACGGTCAGAGACCAATTTAGATGATGGTTTTCATGTCACTGAAGAATTATTTCCACATTTGTTTTCCTAAGGCCCAGAGAGTCAAAAGACACATGTTGGCTAGGGATGTTTTTACTTAATACTGGGAATGCAATTCCCTAGTTTTGTTTTTTATCGCCAAATACTTTTAACGTCATCACATGCCCTTATGATGATGATGGTATTCTCAGACCGTATGCGGCAGAAGCAGATGCTTTGTTACTTAGCCTCTCCTCATTGAACTCGACTAAGACTGTTCTGCTCCCAGGCCCTTATGTATACTTATCTACACTGAGCGTTCTCTCTCTCTCTCTCTCTCTCTCTCTCTCTCTCTCTCTCTCTTTCTCTCTCTCTGAAACACTGAGCTACTAACTACTGTTATGACTTGGGCTCACCTGGGATTGACAGAATGTTAATTTATTTGCAATGGTATTTTTTTTCTTAGAATTCTGTAATGTAGTGCCAGGGAAATGTTAGTGATCTCCCCCAAACAGACAGAAGCCGATCTGATGTAACTCACAGCAAGGTCTTTATTCTATTTGAGCTAGCTCAGGCCTCTCCAATGCAACATCATCACACAGGACAGTTTTGGTTTTTTTTTTGGGTTGGGAGGAGCTCCAAATATCTATGGGACAAGGCTTTATAGTAAATGTGCAAGCATCTAATTGGAAGACTGTTGTGGCCTTTAACATAAGTGGCTGGTGCTGGGAGTCACATCATAAACTTAATTTCTGTTCCCCTCTGCATTGGTGGTCCTTAGGCAGGGGATGGGCTTATAATCTTGGGGTGTAGGTTTGTTGGGTGAATAACCTGGAGACACTGGTCTTGTTGGGGATTAGCCTAAAGACTGAAGCTAGGCTCAGGTTTTGTTGGGGGGATAACTTGGAAACTAGTGTTAGGTACCAGTCTGTTAGTTTACCTGAGTTCAAATTTAGGTCAGGATCGCTAAAATGGAGTCTGAAGGTTTGGCTTCTCAGGAATTGTTTTTATATAAGTTGTGGTGTTTTTCCAATTATAAGGACTGTTTAAAATGAAAGTATCTTAAATCATTTATTAGGTTTAACCATAAAGCATATTACTTCTTATTCTTATTCTTTGACACCTTAGTTTCTCTTAAACTTGAGTACACTTTTTGTAATATAACTTTAATATCAGTTACCTATGATTATTATTCCTTTTGAATAAGACATGTACGAATTCAAGGGCTCTTAAAAGTCTATAAAGACTTCAATTTTGGTATTCCCTCTTCAAACTGGTTTCTATGGTAACCTACCCTTCACATAATATGAAAACTTTCTTTTGACCCATATGAAGGAATGAAAAAATACGTGGATATTGGTTCACTGGAAGGCTGAGTGCACAGTCATTGCTTGCTCACTTACACAGGTAAATGGGAACATGCAGCTTCAAGGCTGTATTCCAGTGTTTCTAGACATCACATTAAAATATTTGTTTATAACAGATGCATGCAAAAAATGACTTGACAAGTTGCCAGTTTGAATGTCTTCATTTTAATATTGCAGTTTGAGGTTTTTTTAAACAAGCTGTATGGCTGTTTAGCCTTCAGGCATGTCTGTGTACCACATGAATGCCTGTTGTTCACAGTCCCCAGGAAGGTATCTGACACTCTGGAACTGGAGTTACAGATGGTTGTGAGCTGCCCTGTGAGTTTGGGATTTGAATCCAGGTCTAAAATGAAAAGCAAGCTTTCTTAATTGCTGAGCTATCCAGCCCTGAGTTTGAAATTTTCATAATTAACATAATACCTAGACATATCAAGATTTTTAATTTTTTCTTATAATCATATACTTGACTAACAAAAGGAACTATTAATAAACGAATCCATAATAGTTAAAAGAAGTGAAATATTTTCCACTTGGAGACTTGTTTTTGCATGCCTTCAGTAATTTAGTTGGTGTATATCATAACGAAAGTCTAACAGTGTAACCTACACAGTAGCAAGGGAGCCTTATCTTCCTTCAGCTCCACATTCCACGTGCCTATAGATGCTAAATTAATTTCTCGTGTAAGCATTATGTCTTTTATATATTCAGTTAAATTGTTAGATCTTTAAATTTTCAAAAATATTAATATAGACTTTACTCACATAAGACATTTTCATCTTACTGTGTTCCTATTGCAAGATAAGACACCTGGCATAAGGAGCTGTCACCTGCTTGGGGAGACATCTGTGAGCTTAACCCTACATTCTAGAGTCCTACAGCATAAACCTAGGTTTGGATTCACAGACGTTAGCCTGAAATGTCAATTGAAACTGATCAACTAAAACTTATACGTAGGTCCTTGGAGTTTGGAGTTTGTTTTTCTTGCTGTATTACAGATTTATAAATATAAATAACAAAACAAAGGTCAAAGGCTATATATTTTGAACAAGCTCCATATTTAAAACACTTTCAACACATTATGCATGAACACACATTATTTAGAGAGCCCCCGGATTATTGTGTTAAACACGGGGGCGAGGCATGACCTATGAAAGTTTTGTTTTTGGAAACGAGATTATTAATTGAAATGAATGTGAAGTGTTGGATAATTGTATGTAGAATTAGTATAGGAAACATTTCCTGAAATTACCATTTTTAAAAATGTTGGGTATTGTCATCATATTTAGGCCCAATTATTTAGGTAGATTAAGAAATGGCCAGGAATAATGACTTTCTCTGAGGAAATATTATGGGATTAACCATAATACCTTGATTTTATATATTCAGAAAAGTATCTGCACTCAAATATATTGGCCATACATATGTAAGTCCTTATTCCCCCCCCCCCAATTTTATGCTTTATCTGAAATATAAAAGCCTTAATTGTAATTGAGAGTTTCATACATGAACACACTGTATATAAGTCCTTCCCACCCCTCCCTGTCCTCTGCTGCTGTAGCCATCTGCAGCCACGAATCAACTGGGTTCACCTGAAAGGGGGGCTGGGAATGAAAGGGGGACGGAGGGTGAGAAGAGATGAAGCCAAGACAAAGTTCTCTGATCAAGGCTCAATGCTTTAATGTTCAGCTCTCAATTTAAAGGGAAAGGCCCCACCAAAAACCTTTCTGGTTTAAGTCAGAGATGGGTGGGATAATCCATTTTGGTCACGGCCAGAGATATCTCAAGGCAAGCCCAGGGACAGTTCTCCTTCTGAGTTCTGGGCAGCCAAGGTGGGTAACTCCACCTAGATCCTATCACCTGGTCTGTTGTGGTAAACATGGTCTTTCAGGCCTGCGCAAGGCCGGGGGAAGGGCACATGCTGCTCCTCTGTGTTCCGTGCATGCACACACATAACCCACTGAATTCTTTCTGTGTTCCTGTTTGTAGATGTGCTTAGGACTGGGAAATCTATCGGGGGTGGGGTGGGGTGTGTCTTTTTTTATATATATAGAAAGCTTCCTCTTTGGCAGCCATTGACTGCCCTGACCCCTTCCTGGAGGGTCGTGGCCGGGAAGACTTTTCACTCAGCTACTCTGGCATGTTCTCTGCAGTGTCCTTATGCATGTGGCCACATTGTTAGGAGTTCACTGGTGCAGCACACTGTGTGTCTAGAAGAAACTGTTTCACAGCAGTCGACTCTGCCCTTTGGCTCTCAAACGCCTCCCCACTCTTCCTCAACGTTTCTGAGCTGTAGGTGTATAGCTGAATCTGGGCTGAGCAGCCCACGGTCCCTTCTTCGAATTTTGACCATTGAGGGTTTTCGTAATAACCTCTGTGTTCTGCAAAAAGAGTTTCTTTGTTGGGGACTTAGAGTTGTACTTTTCTGTGAATATGAGGATAGTATTTAGAATAGAGTTGGACACCATGTCAGTTTAGGAATATGGCAGCAGTAGAGTCTCTTCTAGAGTTTGTGATCTCTCCTGCTGCAAGCTCTTGGCTAGCTGACAGAGTCAGGCATGAGTTTCCTCCTGTAGAAAGGGCTCCATGCCCAACTTCATTCGAGATATCTTGGCAAGTCGGTCACTGTTTTGGTTCCTGGGTGTTGTTTGCTCAGTTTGTCAACCCCCATTCTTGATTCAGATGTTCAGTCTGAAACACAAAGAAGAAACTCTCCCTCTGACTGGGCTTTGAGTGAGAGGAAACAGCTCTAGTGGGAGGTCTTGATTTGCTTTTAAAGCCAGGGAGTGGTGGGCGTGGCTGGCAAGCACCACACGTGAGCTATACATATCACCCTCTGGTTTACAGACAGATTCTGTAATCTAGTAATTAGATTTTACATAATATACCCTACAGATATATAACTGCCTGGTACTTCAAAGTAAACTCATTCAAAGATATTTATAGAGGACCTTTTTATATGAAAAAGATTTAAATTACTTACAAAGATTCTTGAAATAAATTCCGCCTTCTTACTATGAGATGTGTGGTTGGAAGCAGAATGAAGTACCGATGTGTTAATCATACCGTTCTTCTTTTCCAGTAACTTCCTGAAGTTTCATTCTAGGTCTATTGTTCAGGAAACACAGAGGAAAATCAGTCAAACCAAATCTTAGCCTCCGACAGGTGTGCATTTTAAAACTTTCATTATCTGGGACATACACAGCATGCTTTTTCTGATACCTTGTTCTTATGAGGATGGCTACATGAGTGTCACTAAAATTAACTCTGGGTAGAGGGTGGGTGTTGAAGATGGCTGACAATGATGTTCTAATTATATAATAAACAAATATTAATGCATTAGAACCAAGAAAGAAGAGCCTAAAATTTAAGACTAAGATGTTTTGCCAAATTAGTATTTATCATGCGCAAAGAGATATACAGTTTTCTTCTTACTACTTATGGATTCTAGTCAGGATTGCTAGTACATAGTAACTAGAGAAGCTATAACTCAAAATTAAATCTGTCAGATTCCAGAATCCAAGCTCAATCAACTAGATGCAGAATTCCAAAGATAACATAAGTGAAAGCAGGTTTGATCCTGTAATTGACCATTTGTTATGTACCCTGAACATCTGTTTGTTGTAGTGGGAATACTCTGTGGGTGATGTAAAATAAAGACATGATCAATCCTTATTTGGTTGAGATCTTAGGAAAAAAGAGCTTGCTCAGTTCCAGCACAGTGCTCCCTTACCACCAAGAAGCACAGTGCTCCCTTACCACCGAGAACCATGGTGCTCCCGTACCACTGAGAACCATGATGCTCCCATACCACTGAGAACGTTTATTCTACATTTATTGAAAGGCCTTTCATAGGATTATGTAGAGACTGACCTAGTTATATAAAATTTGTGTTTACACAAACAAATTAAACTACTTAATGTGTTTCTGAGAAATTTTTAACTTCATAATCTAAATTTACACAATGAGCTGAAAGGGTTTTATTACATGCGTGTCACTGATCAGGACAATATTGTTTACATTCATGGGTTCGGTGACACCTATATCAGAACTACCATCTTACCAGCAGTGGGCTACATGACATCATCAACTGTAGAACACCTGACTCGAGAGATATTAAAATGAGTTTTAAAATGTTAATTGTGGGTAGGGCCAACTTTTAAAAGATTATGCTGTGGAGTTAAGCAATGCCAAGTATTTATCCGGTGCATCCTTTTGTATCACACTTCGATAAGTATTAGTTGCTTTTATTGTTGTCTCTGTGTTCTGTAAAGAATAATAGGCATTGGATTACACGTTAGTGTCATGAGTAGAAGCTCCTGCATGTGCCGGACTGTTCTCTTTCTCTACATCTCTTCCCAACAGTGGTCTTCTTTAAAGATTTTAAAATATCTCTTGTTATTCTGTGTGTGCACCCCTGTGCATGTGTATTCTGACATGCTTGTGTGGCATGACCCATGTGTGGAAGTCAGAACAACTTTGTGGATTTTTTTTCCCTTTTCTTCCACTGTTTCCTGGAATCTAGGAGCTAAAACTCAGGTCAGAATTGAGGAGAAACACCCCATGCTTCTTGCTTTCTGTAAACTTCATACAGGCAGTCATTTTGGAAGAGGGAGCCTCCATTGAAAAAAAAAAAGCTCCCACCATATTGTTCAGTGGGCATGTCTGTGGTGAAGTTTTGTGATTAGTGATTAATGTGGAGACCTCAGTTCACTGTTGGCGGTGCCATCCCTAGGTGCTTGTTCTGGGTGCTGTTAGAAAGCAGGCTGAGAAAAAAAAATAATAATTGTTTTTCTAGTGCCAATTCTGTGGTAGAGTTTTTGTTTTGGTGGTAAATAAAAACATTAAATAGTGTAAAAAAAAAAAAAAAAAGAAAGAAAGAAAGCAGGCTGAGCAAGCATGAGGAGCAAGCCAGCAAGTAGCACTGCCAGCCACCAGGTTTCTATATTAACTTCCCCGGATGATGTACTACAAACTATATTATGAAATATACCCTTATTTCCCAAGTTGCCTCTGGTCTTGGTGGCTTTTCACAGCAACAGAAAACCCAAGACACTATTACACAGTTGAGGACCCATTGCCAGTGGTTCCCAGAGCAGGACTTTCAATATCAACAAATCTTTAGACGACATAGTGTATATGTACACAGGGCATATTAATTGTATAATGTATGTATGGTGTTTGTTGTTTATAGGGCAATGTGGTCATGTACATGTGTATATGTGTTTGTGTTTGTATTTGTATTTCATTGTCTTATCACATATGCATAGAATAGGAAATTCTGGAAGGAGACTGGAGCCTGCTGTGTTTGTTTGTTTATTTATGGTTTAACAAATTGTTGCAATTACAGTATAATTCCACTTCTCCCTCTTTTCTTCTCCCTCCACCCCACCCTGTATACTCCTCCTTGTTCTCTTTGGAATTCCTGGCCTCTTTATTCATTAATTGTTATTGTATACATATATGTATATACATACATATTCCTAAACTGTATTCAAGTCTGAATAGTATTCTTGTATTCTAAAATATTCCATGAATTATTACAGAATTATATGAAAGAAGTTTGAGTTTTGACATTAGAGTTGATACAATGAAAATTTACTACAAAGTTGATACTCTTCCAGCATTTCAAATTAATATCATTTCATGTCACTTGTTGCTCAAACAAAAATTTTGACTGCATTCTTAACTTTAGAATTAAGGCAAATATTCATAGATGTGTTGAGTGTCCTCCTGCACGCTGCCATTATACTTGTAGAATTTCTTTGTTGTTGCCTGTATACTTTTTTGGGCCTTGATGTGAATATTTAACCTGGTGCAGAGTTTGCAGATACTTTGTTTCATAACCTGCTGTAGTGTTTATGGATACTTTGTTTCATAAGCTAAATGATTCTACTTATGAAGGTCTAGAGACTATCCATCTGGTTCTCTCTTAATGGAAAGTGCTTCTAGTGTGCTGTAGGATAATGTCTTGTGCACTGTATAAAAGCATCATCTGTCAGTCAGAAACTGATGGACAATAAGCTAAGGCAGGATTGGAAGGTGGAACACTTGGCAGAGAGAGGAACTTTAAGAGATAGTCAGGCACGGGAAGTTTGCCACCGGGACCTGGTGGAAGTCAGACTTGGATACTTGGAGGAGAGGTAACCAGCATGCAGCAAATATGGAATAGTATGGGTGGGTTAATTGAGCTATGAGATAATTGGGAAACAAGCCTAGCTTAAGGCTTAGGCACTTATTCATAAATAAACTTCCATGTAATTTTCCAGGAAGTAGGAAGGACATAAAAAGTCCAAACAGTAACAGTATAATAATTTTGTCTGGACTGATTATGAATTGTACAGGTCTAAATTAATGGCATGGCAGGATAAAGTTACCTTAATATCTGATTTTATATTTAATTTGGAATAAATATGCTTTCTACTATTATCAAACTCTCTAGTGCTGCTTTCACAGTAACTCAGTTTGTAACGAGGAGACAGTTAATACATGCAATGATCCTGATGATGTGCACAAACCCAGTCACCACAGGTGGCTCACAAGCCTGTGATCAGAAGGAAAACCTGTGCTTGGTTTTGTGGCTCCTGAGAGGAGCCTGGGCATCTCAGGCCCGGGCATCCTGCACAAGCATGCTGCCCTGATCTAGACGCCCAGGCATCTTGCACAAGTGCGATGCCCTGATCTAGACGCCCAGGCCCGGGCATCCTGCACATGCGCGCTGCCCTGATCTAGAAAGTGCCTGTTATTGTGCTGAGCACAATGTTCATTTCTTTTCAGCTTCTCCGAGGCTCCCGTAATTAAAATTTGATTTAATTTCTTGTCATTTAGTGGCACGAATTGTCCTTTAACTATAATTGTACAATACATTCTTTAGACTGTATTGAATGAACACGATCTAGCTTTACTTATGATTTGAGTTTTGAAAATGAAACTATAACGTATTAATTATTTTAAGTCTGAAGCCCATTATCATATTTTGGCTCCACCTTTGCACGTGAGCAGGGACCCAAGCTTGAGTCTGTTCCACAGCCGAACCAGGTTGATTTCGACGGACACTTCCTTCCTACCTCAGATAGCTAAGGATGACAGTTATCTTCCCTCCTAGAGCTAGCGGCTTTTGTAGACATAGTTTCCCATTCTTTGGCAAATTGGTATCATGAAGTTTTATTCCAGTAATGGGAGAAAATGTTTAGAAGTAATTTTTCTTTTTATTGGAAGCAAACACGGGCAGTTTGCCTTCGGAATGGACCACCGTTCCAGTGATGGACCGTTTGTTATTACTTGGAGAGTCATTATTTGACCAGCAGATGAGCTAACATAAATTTAGCATTTTGTATCTCTTTCTTGTTTACATATAAATTTTAGCAGGTGATACATCTTTCAGCCTCAGAATTCAAAATTACCTTCTTGTCCAGCCCCTTGGTATTTTCTATGCAGCTAAGCAGCCGGTTTTATTTTTCTAGGTGTATTCTTCTAATCTTCTTATGTGCATTCATGTCAGCACACATTCTTCTTTCTGCATCTTCTAACTTTCTTACGTGCATCCACAAGCCATGGCAGCACACAGTCCTTTTTCTGCACCCCCCCATGAGTGACATTATAGTCTACTTAACAGATTTTATCTCTTAATCTTTAAAAACCTAATAAATTACTGTAATTTAAAATTTATCATCCTAAAAATAATATTTACATTAGTTGATGAGATTAAACATTTGTCCTTTTATTATCATTATTTCTCTTATTGTTGTAGTAAAGTGTGGTATATATATATGTTTATCTATATATTAGTTAATTTATTTTTTGAGATCATAATATAATATAATATAATATAATTACATCATTTCCCCATTCCCTTTCTTCCCCCAAACATTTACAAATACTCCTCCTTGCTCTCTTTCAGATTCAATTTTTTTCCATTTTTCATTTTTACATGCATATATATTCCTGAGGAGGTAAATGCACTCTGCTTTTGTATAATGGTATTCGTATGAATGCTTCCAGCTCACAGTTGGTATGGTTAACCAGTTGCTCTTCCCTGGGGAAGGCTATCTTCTGCTCTTGGCTCTCCTTCTGTGTCTGTGGTTCTTGATGTAGGCTTACCACTTACTGCTCCTTCCCTGTCCACTTCAGTGTGTTCCCATTGTCCTTGATCAGCTTAAGTGTAGGTGAGAGTTTTATAAGCACCTTTCTTAAGAATTCCCAAGATTCTGAGAAGGAGTTGTAAACTCATTTTGGAGCAGCTCTTCAAAACTTTATGACCCTTCCTAAAGTTTATAACAGTAATACAGAAAAGTCAGCACTTCAGTAAGACATGTGGGACACAAGAGCCAAGCTTACATCATAGAACTGTAAGTGAACATATTGTTAAACAGTTTCATGTAACATGTGTGTGTCTGCACACTTCATGTGTTGGTATAGAAAGGTTATATAGTGAGAAGGTCATTGTTTTAGCATCTTGTTGTTGAAGAATAGGGCCGATGTTTGTCTCTCAGGAGGTGGCATCTACTGTAGGCCTTTAGAAGTAGAATTTACTATGTTGCCTTAACTGGTTTTAATGACTTTGTTGCACCGGCTTCAGCTACTAATAGCCCAAATGACCAGAATATCAAAATTCAGTTTATAGTGGTCAGGATTTGCAAATTATGTGCACCCAAAGTCCTGAACAGTCATTATGTCATTTGGAAACCTTTGACTGTCTTTGTGAGTAATTACTATTCTCTATTAATATTTTCTGTTAGGGCAAATGTTGTTTTTCCCTCAAAAATGCCCAAGTGTTTTTTTTTTTTTTTTTTTTTTTTTTTTTTTTTTGTAGCATTAATGTCCACAAACATGTAGGTCTATTTTTTTTAATTTCCGTAGTTCAAATGATAACATCTTGTCTTTAATTTCTTCCTTAAGTGGACTGCAGTGCTGCCCACAGTTGAAACTGCCTCTGACCTTTAGAACTCTATAAGGCCCAAAGTTTTTAATCACACTATAGGCTACCTGTCATTCCCAGAAGGTAAGTTTCCGTTACATCATCCGTGTGAAACGTTCGTCTCAGGAATGTGGAGAATATATTTTCACTTTCAGAGTCCTGTTTGTCTGGCAGACACACTAACACGAAGCAAACAGTAAATCCGTTTTTGCTCCCTTCTGATAATAAGTAATTTGCATATAACCTTTGGCTAGTCTTTTTATTTTAGAATACTCATATAAGTTGCATAAAATTGTTTTCCATGTAGAAAGTGCTTTGAAATGCAAAATGTAATTAAATTCTCTATTATTTTAGGACAGTAGTATTGCTTAGTGATGCTGTTGAGTCTGAATGGAGCACGGAGGAGGCTAAGTTATAACCTCCACAGATTACTTAAGATTACTTTCCAGTCAGTTGAAAGAAATGAAGGTTCCTAAGTACTTAGAACAATCCAGTTCTTACATAAACGTACTTATAAATAGCTACTGTTTGGGTAGTGCACTACCCTGCATATTGTGCTGAGGAGATTTGAAGCCTAGTATTTAGAATTCTTTGGCTGCAGTGACTCTGTCTAGGGCATTAGCACAGAAACA
This sequence comes from Arvicanthis niloticus, assembly GCF_011762505.2. Lineage (NCBI taxonomy): Eukaryota > Metazoa > Chordata > Mammalia > Rodentia > Muridae > Arvicanthis > Arvicanthis niloticus. The sequence continues at coordinate 163,758,707 of NC_047658.1, forward strand.
GGGAATGGCCCCCAAATTCTAGACACTAGCACATTAATAACCATGTAATATCACAGTCAATCATGAATTATATTCCACTTCCTGGGGACTGAAAACCAGTTCTGCAGGGTGCGAGTCAGAAACCGTGTTTGTCTGTCCAACTGGTCACACTGAAATTAATCTCTGAAACCCCCTAAGCCACAGAACAGAGCTGCTGTATTGTTGGAAAGCTGAAGACGTCACAATGTGTTAGTGATGAGTGAGCTTGGGACCTGCGTTAACATAAGGATGTGTGGTACTTATTGTCTACAGTGTGAGCATGTTGCACTATTACATAATAGTATCCGTGCACTTTAAAGACCGCAGTTATGCTGATTGTGCTTTTTTCTTTAGAATGGTTGTATATCAACTGATCTTAAAGGTATGCAGGAGTAATTTTCCCCAGATGAAAACGTGTATATATATTTTTTCCTGTAGATTAGTTAAAAATTGAAGCTTGCCTTGTAAAATTTACCTTCTATTCAATGTTGTGGAAACTATTCTGTCAAGAATGTTTTATAGTAATTAAATGTATTTACCTGACAAAGTCATTAGTGATAGCTGTGCGTGCATTGTTGCAACCTACTCAAACTGAGAAGTATTAGGATTAATTTCACTTTCAGTGTTTCTGTTGATATTTTCTATTTTTAATCCAGGATTCTAATCATATCCTGATTGAAGTTGTATATTTGTGTGATCTCTTAATTGAATGCAGAAGCATATTTTCCTTGTTTTAATTAAACAGATTTAATTTTTAGGCCTCACCATTAGAAAATAACCCGCTCATTAATGGATAAGGAAGAAATATTCTAATAACAGTTCTCTAGTTTTCAAATCATATAAGTTTCCCAGATAATTCCGGCAAGGAGATTAATATGTAGCGAGTGCCAACCCCACTGTCTGTGGCCCCTTTTCTCTAACCTCCATAAAACCTTTATAGTCTCCCCTTGATAAGTCAGTGCCATCCCCTTATCTAGTTGCTACAGTATTTAATATGCCTCATTATTGTGCAGAGAATTGCCTTTTATTTTCCTTAAGATAAATGTTTGTGGATTTCAAATGAAGGTGACTTTGTTCTGAAGGCTGGCAGTTAACGATAACAGTGAATAACTTTTTATGCGTGTGACTCCGTAGAAGGCCGTCTGGCAGGGGTTATTGTTACACATAGTAAGTAGCCCACACGCTTTGTGCAGGCTGATAAGTCTCTGAGATACGCGTTATTTCAGTCCCTGGAAAAGGGGACTGTGAGTCTTTTATCAATATCGAAGTTCACAGGAAACAGAGTATGTTCTAATTGGCCTCATCTTTTTTTTTTAATATCAGAAATTTACTTTTGAGCGTGAAGTTCATAAACTGAAGTCAAGGATGCTGAGTCCTGAGGTATACCACTGGAGGCGGAATGCACTTACTTAAGCGTGCACTAGCTTTCTGTATGACTGTGGATTTAAGGTCAGAGCATCACCCTGCTCGCACCAGGTTCAGGGCCTGTTAGTGGCAAAGTGTAAACATTCCTCACTGAAGCACTGATGTCACCTTATGTGTGCTTGCCAGAGTTTAGGTTATGATTGGGAAAATCTCCCCAAGTCTCCAGTGCCTGGACTGAGTTCATCATTTGTCCAGGTTAATGTGGGGGGTGGCAACTGAGAGAAGATTGCAGAGAGTCAGTTGTTACAGCTGGGACACAATTGAGATGGGGCTATTGGATTGTACTTTAATTAAATCTGGTTTTGAAAGCAATATATTCACATCATTCAAATTAAAATGAAGTAGGGACTGGAAACTTTCGCCTGAGCTCACAACCTCCTTGAGCCCGGCCTCCCGCAGATGGACACTTGTCTTTGGATTTTCCAGGATTCCTTCATGAGAGTTCCAGTAAGTGCAGGTATGCGATCCCACAACCGTTCTTTCTTACATGAATACTGTAATTTCATATCTCGCCACACCTGAGATATCACATGGCACATGGCGGGACAGTTTCGTGTGTATCAAAACAGTGAAAACACTAGAGATGAAACATTCAAACAGCAGTGATGGCCAAGCACACCTCGATGTCAGGTTATAAACTGCATACAGACTCTCTTGTTGGAGGTGATCAGTGCATCGTGCTCTGTCTGACACATACCATTCCTGTTTCTCATACTATAGGGTGGGTCTCTGCACTGCAGAGTTTATTCATTCCTAGTTCTGTAGACACATACTGTCTGACAGGAAACCATATCCTGATGTTACATGTATCCTAAATTTACTTTATCTCCACATTCAGACCCTTACTGTTCTTTTGTCTGCTGAAACCTCATCCTCTTGGTGCCTGTCCTGGGTCCTGTAGGACTTTCAGGTGTAAAGCCTGAGCTAGGCTGCTGGCCACAGTCAGGCCACATCTTTTATGAGTATTGCTACGGTTCTGTCCGTAGGGTTGCTTGTGTATCATTTCCCACCAGTTGCATGAAAAGCATATGGAAAAACTGTATTTCTATAATTTGTTGAGGAAGAAATGGAGTTTCTTTTAAGTTGCACATGGTGAATAGCCCAATATAATGAATATTTTCCAGTGTTCATGGACCATATATTTTTTTTCTCCCTTTCTGCAAGCTATTTGTCCTTTCCTTTCTCTGTTAGGTTGTTAATCCTTTTTAGCAGTTTTTATCTCCGGCAGTTCTTTATGCCCAGGAGATTAGCCTCTGTCTTTGGTATGAGTCATTTCTTTCTCAGTTCACCCTTTGATTCTGCCTCAGACCTTGAACAATGTCCTGACCTGTTCATCTTGTTCTAATACACTCTTGTGAGTTGAGCAGCTTACAAGTGGTAGAAACGTAGTTTACACAGACGCAGAGTCTGGGAAGTCTGTAACCTGGACCCCAGCAGATTATCTGGTGAGTGAAGGCTTAGATTTTTCTCTGAACCTGCTTTATTTATGGTTCTTGAAGGCTTCACCCTCCCTTCTAGCTCACCAACCAGACAAGACACAGAATCTGAGAGACTGTAAGTCTGCATCTGACAAGGGATCAGTGTCCAGAATGCATAGAGAATTTACATAATTCCACCAGATCACTCAGTGCTGTAGATGCTGTCAAAGAGTCTGAGTCAGCATTGTTTTCAAAGTACATTTATAGTAGACAATCACTAAATGAAATGAATGAAACAAGAATCCATTGAAACATGACATTTACAGTCACAGGTAGACTTAGGGACTGGAACCTTTGCGAAGTGTGTCTAGAATTTCTCTTTGGGTGATAAAAGTATCGGGAGTCATGTTTATACTTAATGCAATATGTGTGAATATAATTGTCATTAAATTACATGATCAAATTGGCAAGTGCTTGTGTGTTTTGCCATAGTAAACTGTACAAGCATACAATGAGATACAACTTTGTATCTGCTAGGAAGGCTGAATAGACAACACGGGTAATAACAGATACTGGTAAGGAGATCCAGAGACTGGAGCCCTGCGCACTGCAGGTGTGATTCAAAAGGTTCAGCCATTTCAATAAGCATTCGTCAATTTCTGAGAATGCTAAAGTGTCACCCTATGACCTTTCAGCTTTCCAGTTGGAGATGTTTGCTCCTGGGGAATTATGTGTAATTTCTGTATAATGTATAATAATGTGTTTAGCAGCATTACTCATGATGGCTTAGAGGTGAAGACAATGTAAATTTACATCTTTAAATTTTTGGTTCAGAAAGAAACAGAATGTGGCAAGTGAACGAAGCCATAGGTAAAATAACATCTAATCCAACACAGAGGCAAATATGTGTGCTGTCTTTTTCTAACTGTGTGACCATGTAGATGTAGGAGCATGTGCACACGCATGCAGAAGTCAGCGGAGGAGGTCAAGTGCTCTCTGGCTCCCCGACTTCAGTTTCCCAAGACAACTTTGTTTAGTGACCTTGGAGCTAGGATGGCAGCTGCATCAGCTTCAGTGATCCTCCTGCCTCCGTGAGATGACAGCCATGACAGTTACACATGGACATGGCCACATCCAGGTTTTAAAATATGAACTAGAGCCAGGCAGTGGTGGCGCATGCCTTTAATCCCAGCACTTGGGAGGCAGAGGCAGGTGGATTTCTGAGTTTGAGGCCAGCCTGGTCTACAGAGTGAGTTCTAGGACAGCCAGGACTACACAGAGAAACCTTATCTCGAAAAAAAAAAACAAAACATAAGATATAAACTAGGAATCCAAGTTCAACTTTTCATACTTGAATAGTATGTGCTTTTATCCACTGGGCTATCTCTCCAGCCCCTATATAGATCATTTTTGATACATGTTACATGGCTCAGTAGGTAAAGGTACTTACAGCAAAGCCTGACACCCTGACCCATACCAATATATGAACAAGATTTTAGCATATGAAGGAGAAATCCAGAGAGATGGTTCTGCAGGTTCAGATGCTTTCTGAATGAGTCTGGTACCCGAGCACAGTCCCTGGAGCCCAGGTAAAGCTAGAAGGGAAAGCTGACCACTTGAAGTTGTCCCCTGGCCTCCACATGTATGCTTTGGCCTGTACACCCACCTCTGTGTGTGTGTGTGTGTGTGTGTGTGTGTGTGTGTGTGTGTGTTGTGTGTGTGTGTGTGTGTGTGTGTGTGTGTGTGTTGTGTGTGTGATGTGCATGCCCTAAGTAGTAATCATGACAACCATAATACTATAAACATTAGAAGTAATGGCCACAAATGTTCAAGGAGTTGATATTTGAATGTGACTGAAATTTTCTATAAATAAGTTGTTTATTGATGACCTGACAATTGTGAATAAAGTAGCAAATTGGTTGAATTTTACACTGTGTTGAATTTTATAGCATACGTATTATATTGCGATAGAATTGTTAAAGGAAAACCACATTAATTTTCATTTCCTTGATAACTTGTGATGCGTTTATTAGCCATCTGTGTTTCTCCTCATGAGACTCCTGGGCTCAGACCTACAGCCCATACTTTGTGTGGCTGTTTGTTTTATTCTATTTGGTTTTTGTGTGTTCTAGGTATTAGTCATCTGTTGGGTGTGTAGATGGAGGAGGAGTTTGTCCCGTTCTGTAGGCTGTTTCCTTAATCATTTTCTCTTGCTCTACAACAGCTTTTTAGGTTCCTGAGGTCCCCTTCAATACTTGTTCCTGAGAGATGACTGTCCCGTGTATAAGATGCTGATTTCTACGCACTGCAGTGCCCACCCAGCTCTCCTCCTCCAGGAATTGCAGTGTTTGGGCTTTGACATAGTGATTTGATCTATTTGACGTTGATTTTTTGTACACAGCCATGGATAAAGGTCTAGTTTCATTTTTTTCAACACAGGACCCCCAATTTTCCCAACAGCATTTGTTCAGGAAGTTGTATTTTCTCCAGCCTGTATTTTTGGAAACTGTAAAAAAAAATCAGATGGCTATAGTTGCATGACCTTAAGTCTGGGTCTTCTAGTTAATTTCATTGATACATATGTCTGTTTCTTTTATTTGTTTTGGGGGGTTGTTTTGGCAGTACTATGCTCTTTTTATTATCACATCTATTTTGTATAACTTTAAATTTTCTATGGTGGTGACTCAATCATCCTCATCATCGTCATCATCATCATCATCATCTCACACAGGATTGGTTTGGCTGTCCAGGGTCTTTTGTGTTTCCGTGTGAATTCCAAGATTTTAGTGAAGATACCACACAGCTGTACCATATGGAGAAACCAAGCTAGACATGCATTGTAGCCTCCTAGTTGTCCAGAGTTTCCTCCTAACTGGCTAACTTTCATAGTCCTGGGCAATGTTATCCAACTCATTGGTACCAGCTTGCCAGGCAATATGTGGCCACTGGTGGTGTAGGGGCTCTGTGGTTAAAGGAGTGGCCACCTACTCTTTGACTGGATTTGTGGCCCACCTCACAGGAAGAAATTTGTGCCTGATACTGTAATCTTGGTTTAAACAGACAAACACACAGCCTGTGGGGGAAGATCATAGGCTCTGGGGTTGGGGGAACTGAATATATTATTTAGATAAATTGACCCAGAATCATATTGACTTCTAAATATTTATGTTTATAATTGTGGGTGGTCAAGTGTTCTTCTCAGCCTTGATCACGGAAGTCTTTCCTTTCAGCCATTGGAAGTTTTCAGAGCCTCACGGCTGCAGAACATCCTGAGAACACATGGTAGGTAGTTTAATACTCAACCACAAATGTTATATTGTTCCCCTAATGCTGAGGGAATACTCTAGAAGGAGAGGCAGAATCAGTGTGAGAAAGAAAAGATGGGGAGAGGGCTGCAAAAACTGCATTTTACAGCAGGGCCTGCTTCCTCTGCCGCTGAGAGATTCATCCATAGGGAACATAGCCTGGTGAGGCAGCAACCCAGTGGGCACTCAGATTACTCTGGCTAAGAAGATAAAACCAATAGTCACGATTCTGAGTTGTGGGAATGGGGAGAGGGGCATTAGCTGGGGAGGGAGGTGGTAGAGAGCAGATTGAGGAAGGAGACCTATCGGAATATGGAATATGTCAGACACAAGCACAAAGTTATCAGAGAGAACACATTACTCAATAAAACGAAAGCTTCTTTTTGAATGGAAGTAAGATGTAACTCTGCGGGGTGCTGAGTGAAGATCAACCCAAGTCAACCAGTGTGGGAGCTGACATGCTGTTCAGCTGATGTAGGACAGGACCATAGTTGAGACTGGGCGATTAGTATTGGAAATGGAGAAAATCTGAGTTTGGGATTTTTCTTTAATAGTCAATTATATAATCCTCACTGATAGATTGGCTATAATGGATGACGAACACTGTTTGCCAGAACACAGTGGTTTTACCACTAACCACCAGGTGGACAATAAATAGTGAGCTGAATTCTGGGCACTGGAAGAGAGAGAGAGTATTTGGTGAGGATTAAAATAGCAACTAAGAAAGAACACTAGATGTTTTCACTATGTCCAATGTTAAAGTATATTCAGAGGGAGAAAGTTCATGCTGGTGGTTGGACAGTCGGCCGTGCAAGCCTGGGCTTTCAGGGAGAAGCGCGCCAAGCACATGTAGCTCTCCAAGCCTAAGACTAGATGAATGCTGGCTTGCCTTTGCCAGGGATCCTAAGCTGAAATTTTACACAAACTGCTGTCTTCCACCACTAGGGGGAGTCAGGTAGTCAGAATAAGCATCACCAAATAGTATCATTTGCGCTATAAAGCAGGCATTGTGCAGGGTAGGGAAATTGATTAGGATCATACTAAATGCCCACATGGGTGCAGGGAACGCGATTGGAAAACACCGGCAGATGGGAAAGTATCCATCGCATTAACAGTGCTGAGTAATAAAGTACTTGCGTGGTTTAAAAACTCGGAAGATGATTGGGAAAGACACTCGGTGAGTGATGCCAGGCGGCCTTGTAACAGGCAAGGAAGACAAGCACAGCCAGATCAGAAAGAGTCTTAAAGGAAGCCGTTCGGGAAATAGCTTACACAATTATTCTTTACGTAATTAAGGCCCCGTAGCCAACATCTGCATGTGCCTGAAGCATGGATATTTGCCTTTCTATCTTCCAGGGAAAGCGCTCAGACTTGAAATCATATTTGGCTGTGAGTGTTATATCATTCACTGTCAAAACCGTCTTCTTCCACCCCAGTCACATGTAAGTCTTGTGACTTGGAGACTGTTCCCAATTTGATGTTTTCATTCAAACTCCCATAGAAATTTTCTGAGCAGTGTTGGTCTGCCAGTGACTTGAAGTTTCTTAGCTGTGTTCTTCACAGCCCAGTGTTGTGGTTGGGCGCTGGGACAAGATGTTCCTGTCTCCTTTTCTTTGTGAACAAATAGAAGAAATTAATAATTGCCAATAAATATGTTTTAGACACTTTGGAATGTGTATTATGTGCAAGAATTTGTTGGCATAACATTTTAGAAAAACCAATGTATAACATTTTAATAATACCAGCCTTGGAATGTATTGGTAAAATTAGAGATCTCTTAAGATGGAAGGGAAACAGGCATGGCTGTGTTTCCCTGAAACTGTAAAATTCATTGTTTTAATAAAGTTTTTGGATGGCCTTTCCCAGGGACTCATAAAATACATTTTAAAACATTAAGACTTGGAAAGTGATTTAAGGAGACCACATTATGTGTATTCATCTTTTTCTACTTAATGTTCAGTTTTACAAAGTATAGGTTGTTAATGGACCATCCTTTTCAACTCATTTTGTTTACTAAGCTAGAACCGAGATGTGAGCAATTACACTTGTGGCAAAGCCTTTAAAGCAGAACGCACGGCATTAAAGACTGGTGCTCGTTTGCAGGGAAGCAGGCAGTGGCGTCAGAATTCTGCCCTAAGGAGGCTCGCGCCGAGCAGCAAACCCTGCAGACTGTTGCACTGATTATCATCGGAGTGTCTCAAGCTCAGAGCTGTTGACATCTGGAGTGTTTCCCAACATACTTTATAATGTGTTCCGTTTTTTATTTCATTGTTGATAACAGAGCTGTTTGCTGTTCCCATTGGAGCTTTCTTTTGCATCCGGCCCTTTCTCTACTCTTAACACACCCATCCTCACTGCATCTTGCAAATATCCTTAATTTTTTTTTTATTTATATGACTAGAGATACGCAGGCTGATTTTGGCTCTTGTTTCTTATGACGCTGTAATCAACATTGGTGTGTGCATGTCAGGTGAGGTGTGTGTTTATGAACTACCTGTCTGTGCCACAGAGCCATTTCCAGATCTGTGTTTAATCCCTCAAGGAATCCATAGGCTGTTTGATCTAATAGATGTATCAAGCACCACCAAGCTACAGGTCTTCCTTTTGTCCACATCCTTGTCAAGAGTTTTTCATGTCTTGCCTTTTTACTCTGGACATCCTGTGAGGTACTAGTGTGCCGTGGTTTTTGTTTGCAAAAACAAATGTCTCTTTCTTCATAGCAGTGCTTCATCTTTGAATAAATGGATATTTCGGCTCTGTAATATTGTTCTTAAATTTTGTGATGTGTGTGTGTGAGAGAGTGTGTGTGTGTTAAGGCACGTGGGTTTACATGAGTGTGTGTGCACATAAATGTGGAATCTAGAGGTTAACTTTAGTGGGCTTTCCTCACAAGCTGTCTATCTTGGTTTTTGAAGTAATTTCTCTCATTGGCTTAGAGCTTGCTAAGTAGGCTGATCAGGCTAACTGACCCTTGAGCCTTAGACTCTCTGTGCCTCTCTCTGCCTCCTCAAATGTGGGAGTCTGTGCCATCAGGTTGGCTTTTTGTGCATTTCTGGGAATTATTCTTGCACACCAATTACTTTAATGAATCGGTTGTCTCCCCAGCCCATATTTTAAGTTTTAAATTGGCTTTTATAATGACATTTGCATGTATATGTATATAATATACATACATGCATGCATCTATATTCACACATACATTCTCTGCACACATACATGTCTCTGCACACATACATGCTTCTATATGCACACATACATGCTCTGTGCACACATGCATGCATCTATATGCACACATACATGCATCTATGTGCACACATACATGCATCTATATGCACACATACATGCATCTGTATGCACACATACATGCTCTATGCACAAATACATGCTCTGTGCATGCATACATGCATTTATATGCACACATACATACATCTGTATGCACACACACATGCTCTGTGCACACATATATGCCTCTGTGCACACACACATGCTTCTGAGCTATACTTTGATTATATTTATCCTTTCTGTGACCCTCTCCACCTCCCTTCTTTCTTTCCTTTGTTCTTTCTCCCAATAGTTCCCCTTCCTAATCATTTGTTTTTAAATCTAAATTCCACACATGGGAGTAAATATATGATACTTTATTTCTGAGTCTGGCTTATTTTCCTTAGCATCATAATCTGTTCCATTTATTTGTCCTGAAAATGACAAATTTTTAAAAATTAAGTATCTTCTTTAATATTCACACACATGTATGACGTATTTGATCCACCCATTTCCCCCTCCCAACTTCATGTCTCTTTTAAGTTAATATCCACTGAGTTTGTATGGTCCTTTCTGTATGAACATGGGGTTGGACCATCTACTGTTGTCAGACATGATTGTGCAGTCCCACACATGAATTAACAATGCCCGGGAATACATCACAAGACTTGTGTGATATCAAGTCAGTCACAATCTCCGATTGGATGGGAGAGAGGCTCATGGTGTCCCACCCCATTCAAGGAGCTAGTGGCAATGGAGGGCTAAGGGCGGGCAGAGAGACACTCAGTAAAGACCCCTTCTTCAACTGATCATTCTAACAATGGATTTTATGATTCTCATATTTTGTGCTTTAATCCCTTATGGATAGGTATTTTTCCCACCCACAGCTTACTTTTCAATTTTTCTTTTCGTGAGCAGAACTTGTAAGGGTTTGATAAAGGCCCACTTGATTTTTTAAATTGCTTTTCTTGTATAAGTTTTTTTTGTGTTTGTATGTGATATGCAAATAAATAATCACCACAGCCAGAACTAAGAAGTTCCTCCTGTATTTTCTTTAGGAGTTTTCGTGTTTGCATCTTACAGTTTGGCATTTAACCCCTTCCCATCTAATTTCAACAGTGGAAAGCAGAAAATGGTTATATTCCATGTGACCACCTTGGGTGGAACATGATTTTTAAGATTGAAGTAATGTAGCAACCCTGACTCGAGAAGTGCTGTTTGCTCAGCACAGCTTAAGTAATTTGTTTATTTGAACTTTCAGCTGCCTGTAGGACCTCTGTTCTGTTGTCTTATAGTTCTTTTTAATGCCAGTACTATATTGTTAGTTAGGATAATTTCATACTCTAACTTGAGAAGAACAGTACAATTTAAGGCTATTTTAGGGTTTCATATATAATCTGATTTTGTGTGTGTGTGTGTGTGTATCTCTTAAGAGTGTCATTCAACCATTTGTGTGGATGATGTTGAATCATCAGGTTGCTCTGAAAAGCACCCCGGACATCTTTGATTTATTCCCATCTTTCTAGATTCTTCCGCCAGCCGTTCACAGCTTTCTTTGTATGGGTTCTTCAATTCCATGTTAAATTTATTCTCTTGTTTTTTTCATAAATGGTACTGTTTTCTTTTTTGTCTGTCTGTCTGTCTGTCATCTACCTACCTGTTTATTTGCTTATGTATGTGCACAGGTTTTTTGAATGCATGTCTGTCTATAGACTACAAGTGTGCAGAGTCCAGAAGGAGTCTGATCCCCTGGGACTGGAGGTACAGACAGGTGTGAACTGCCCTTTGGGTGCTGGAATTTGATCCCAAGTCTTTTGTAAACACAGTCAGTGCTTTTAACCAAGGAGGAGCTGTCTCTCTCCAGTCTGTTTTCTAGTGTTTCAGATACTCTTTTTAAAATGTAAAGAATTACAACTGAATTTTCTATGTTGACCTTGAATTCTGCTCCACCACATTTTCTTTTAAGCTCTGTTTTCTGTTTGTTTTTGATGAAGTCATTATGATACTTTAAATCATTTGCACAAAGAGGAAAGGCTACTTCATTCTTTCCAATCTGAATGCCTTTTGTTTCTTCTGCTTTTCTAATTGTTCCTGCTGGTATTTGCAGGAAGTTTAACTGCCAGTGTGCGAAAACAGATTTTGCTATTTTTCCATTGACTTATGAAAGTAGCTTTGGACTTGTCTAAAGCATCATTTATTCTGTTTTGACATTTTGTGTGTGTGTGAGAGAGGTTTACTTTTTTTTTTTAAATCAAGAAATTATGCTAAACTATGTTAAATATTTTCTCTTGAAACTTTCAAAAAAAGAAATCACTCGATTTTAACCTTTCCATTCTGTTTTGTGATGTGGCACGTTTACTCATTTTCATCCAACGGATGGCATAAAGCATTTTTTGTGATGTTGTTATATGCATAGTCGAGAAGACTGTAGCTGCCATGTGTCCGTCAGCAACATTTACATGGAATTGATTTTCTTGTGGCATCTTTGTCTGGTTTTAATGTCAGGGTGAAGCTGGCATCCTAAAATAAGTTTGAGAATATTCTTTCCATTTCTATATTTTGGATAGTTTTTTTTTTTTTTTAAACTGGTGTTAATTCTTGGAGTATTTGGCAGAATCCAGCTGTGGCAATGTGAGTCTTCTTTGCTTAGTGGTTTTAAAATTGATACTTCCATCTTTTTGCTGCTACTCTGTTGAGACTCCCTGTTCCTTCTTGATTCAGTCTCCTTGTTTGTCTTTCAGCCTTGGGATCCTCTGTTCATAAGTACTTCCTGTTGTTTCTAAGTACTTCCTGTTTTTCCTAAGTATTTCCTGTTGTTCATAAGCATTTCCTGTTGTTCCTAAGTACTTCCTGTTGTTCCTAAGCACTTCCTGTTGTTTTTAAATACTTTCTGTTGTTTCTAAGTACTTCCTTTTGTTCCTAAGTACTTCCTGTTGTTTCTAAGTACTTCCTGATGTTCCTAAGTACTTCCTGTTGCTGATCTGGTTTTGTTGTTTAGTTACAATTGTAGAAATCTTAGTAATGCAAGGATAGTGGTGAGATTCAGCATCTGTTTGTGTGTGAAAGTATTTATTTTTCCTATTTTTAAAGTCTGACTTTTTTGCTGTATTACTTACTCATGGTTAGCCTTTTGTTTCCCCCCTCTTTTTCTTTTTATTCTTTTAGCACTATGAATATAAGGCCCTGTTTCCTTTTGATCTGCACATTTTACCCTGGAAACTAAACCAACAAATACTGTGGATCCTTTCTTGTAAGCAACATCTTTTCCTGGCTCTTGAGCTGTGCAGTCTTAACCTCTAGAAGATTCTTTTATTGTGGCTGTATGGGTGTCTCTCTAGATCTGTGTTATTTTGAAAGCTTTAGACTTTGCTAGAGATGTTCTTCTGTTTCCTTCTCCAGGTTTGGATAGTTTTCTTCTACTGTTTTTTTGAGTGAGGTTTCTGTTCCCCTTGTCTAATCTTCTTCCTGTTTCAGCAGTCATGCAGTCACTGTGCAATGTCCGTTTTCACTGTCCCCCACATTCCTACTGCAGTCATGTCCACTGTGTTAGTGTCCTTTAACATGTCCCTTACATTCCTACACCTGTCTTGAGTCATCCTGCTAGACTATTCCAGTTCCTCATCTCAGACCTGCTCCATCCCCTTCCCGAGATCTGTTGAATGTATGTTGAGAATGGTTTTTATTCTTCATCTTCAATCTCTGCCTGATAATCTGCTCCATTTTTATATTTTCCCTCTATTTGCAAAGTCTGCCCTTTATATCTTTACCTCTTCATCTCTTAATCACTTTGAGGTTTCCCCTGAAGTAAATAATGTGACTGCATTTAATTAAAGCCAGTTTCTAGAGCTGCGGTTCTCAGCCTGTGAGTTGCAACCCCTTTTGAGGGAGTCTAATGACCCTTTCGTGGTGTTTACAATTTATGGTTAGATGGCCACAGCATTGAGAAGGTTGGGGATCACTGCTAGAGGCTCAGTAATTCTTTTATTTGGAGCACATTTCACTGTGTTCCTTCATATTGTATCTCTGATCCTACACATGCATGCATATATATATATATATATTTTTTTTCACCCTAACATGTGCCTCCCAGATCTTTGTGTTTGCCCAGAGCTGTTCATTCAGTGGCCCCCAGGAAACCACTGTGCTTCATGGCCTCTCAAAGTGAGATTGGAATGTGTTCTTTGAGATACATCTGGGAGAGCTTGCACATTTCAATACCTGTTCCATTATCCTTTGTTCTCATGAAGAAGCTGAATGTTAGATTTAATCCTCACTTGTTCACTATAGATGAGGAGAAGTTCTATGTTGAATGCTTTCAGGCTCACTCAGGTGATATGACACACCCTCTTTGGGAACAACCCTGGAAGAATGCCCATTGAAAGTTATTTATTTGCTCTCTAGAGTTCCCTTTGCCGTCAAAGCAAGGTTACGTAACACCCAGCCCCTTCCATGATGAACATTAAGCCTGGAATCTTATATTTGTCATAGAAACAATTCATTCCTGAGAGGAAATGCTGGGCATTGTTGGTGCTGGGCACCCTTTCCATCTGTGCTGTTTGAACCTGGGCTTGCTCTTCCTGTCTGCTTAGATGTGGACTGTTTTAGGTTTGCCCAGTGTATGCTTCTGTCAGTTGGTCTCTGGCTTTCTCTGAGAAGAAATTGGCCTCTGTGTAGGTAGATGCTTATCAAGTGTACAGAGTAGAGAGAGGGAGAAGTCTGGAACCTCATCCACCATCATCTTGCAGACCTTCCTAACACATTTAGATAGTGTGAAAACTAAGAGAAACGATTGCCTACAACTGAAGCATTTTCTATGTAGGATATTCGTGTGCTAAAGAAGTTCTGACTATTATTCCAGCTGTTGTAAATCAATCACTAGTGTTTTAGGGAAGTACTAACAATAATAAATATGTGGTAAAATACATCTCTATGAGTTGTGATGGTATTGGGAAACATGATTAATTTACGATAAAATTAAAATATATATTATAACATTAAAATGCATGTGAGGATTAATGGATTTATAGTATAAAAATCCATTAACTAATTTATGCCAATGATATCAAGTGGTTGTGTAAATTGTCACTACTCATATAAAATTGGAGACATTTTAAATAATGTCTATTTAAATAACTATTTAAAAACCAATTACACTTGAGTGGTAATGTTGGTCAGAAAGTCTTGAGCACGTTTCCCGAGGACCTGCTGGATCAATGTGGGCAGCGTCCTGTTTATTCACAGTGCTTTATAATTATATTGTTGCTTTGCCATTGGATTCTCATTTGTTTAATGAGAAAACATATTGGATTGACTATATTTCATTATCTGATCCTGGGACAGTGATTGTGTAAGAGTGCCAGGCCTCACAAGCTGGCCTTAGTTTCTCATCATGCAGAAATCACTCTCAAATGCTTTCGGAAAGGCACACATCATTTCCTGCCTTCCTTTATTATTTCTGTTAGGGCCTTGACTCTGCAGCCATACTTTAGGTTATGATTTCAGATGTAATGCTGAATGAAGACTTAGCAATAGTCATCGGTTTTAATTTAACCATGAATGTTTAGAATTAAAAATTCTCTCTCTCTGTATATACGTGCATAACATAACACACACACACAGACACACACAGACACACACACACACACACACACACATACACACACTTCTCCCTAGAGGCTTTTAGAATATAAAAATAATGTTACATTAGTTTCTAGTAACATCTGAAGCTGTTGACCTTTTAAAGGAAAGGTCTGGAGCTCAAGATCTTTACCTGTCTTAGCAGGCAGCCACCCTGGGATCAGGCCATCTCCATTGCTGCCATTTCTGTGGGTTCTGTGGGAAATTGAATTACATCTGACCCAGCTTGGGCCGTAGCCTTGTGAGATTTAATGTAGATGTTTATTCTGGCATCGTGAGACTTGAGATTCATCCCGTACAACCCTCTGTGCCCCAAATGAGTACGTACAAAGTCCCATTAGTTAGATCGAAAGTTTGACTCCACCAGCCTTAAGACTAAGTCCGCATTGTCAAGAATCTGATGGTTAAATGACTGTAGTCATTTCCTGCCATAGGCCACAAAAATCAAAGCCCAAGTGCTCCTTTCGGAAGGAGGAGGGGCTAGCTTCACGAGGACACACATCCTTAGCAGATTCCAGGCTCCTCTCAGTCCATGAATTGTGCTTTTGTTCTTCTGGCTGAACAGCAGACTTGTTTGTGTCTTCAGCCTTCCCTGTTTTTATCTTCATCTTGAAAAGCATTTTTGCTTTACACGTTTGCTTTGCATGCTTTAACCTCTGTGTGTGTAACAGTGCCTCCTTTGGTGGATATATATATATATATATATATATATATATATATATATATATATATCATATATAATATGATTCTGCTTGTGTTTTCAATTACTTTTGTTCTAAGTTCATTTGTCAAATCAGTTCATAATTTAAGAAGAGAATATTCGGTTCTGTGGGAGTGGAGTGCGGGATCAGCTAGGTCTGTGAGAAAGTACAGTCCCCTGCAGTCTGCCTTTGCATAGATTGCTCATCTTCTTCATGTGTACAAAACATACCTACAGCCCAGCCTGAAGGGGGAGCCAGTGAGCAGGGCACAGCCGCCCGGGCATGTGCTTGTCATCAACTCAAGAACGTCAGATGTTTCTGTAAGTAGGCCGTGAGCTGCTCTGGGAGCAAGTCTCTTCTTGGCTCTTGGCTCTGAACTTCAGGAAAGTTTTCGTTTTCATATCGTACATGGATATGGTAATAGGTGTGTGTGCATTAAGTCTAGGTGTTACACCTGAAATAGTGAAGTGTTCTAGATGCCAGTGTAGTTGTTAACCTAAAAATACAGATAAGTGGACAGACAACAGATCCACATATTACATTGTCAGGAATTTGAGATCTGTGTTGTTGTGAGACGGTTTTCAGATTTGTGTCACGTCTCTGGACCCAGCTCCCCTCAGGATGAGATAGTGAGGTACAGCTGATCAAACCACAGCACGGCTCTAAGTTGGGATTTGTAGATGACAAAGAGAGGCTTTCAGGGTGCCTCTCCTCTGCTGTGAGAGTGGTGTTCTTGCTTTGGGATGTAAACACGGAGTGTTGGTGGAGAGTAGAAACTTGTCTCTTATCAACACATCGGAACAAACATGACTGAGGTGGCTAAGCTGCCTTGAATATGTCTTTCCTTAACTTCCATAGTTACTCGTTATTCAGTAATCATCTGAAATCGCCAGTATTTTGTCAGAAAGTCCCGACCATGCAGAAGTGCAGACCTATTGGACAGCGTTGTGTCCTGACACAAAGAAGCTTTTCCCCAGATCTTCTGCCTATGAAGATATTTTTCAATTACTGTCTTTGGAACTGCCTCTCAAAGTGGAATTCATGCACTTTACCCTGCACCTCTTTCGAGTGTGGGGGTAACGGTGTTTGGGATGCTCACAGAGGTCTACAACTCCACACCTGCCACCACGGTTTAGAATGACTTTGGCAAAGCAAGCCCCGATCCCTTAGCGGTCCTGCTCATGGCCCTGCTGGTACCCACCCAAGTTCTGGGTCTCTCCCACCTGTCTACACTCACCAGATTATGGTCTGTATTACCACTTTGTTTTTTATTGCTGAATATATTAAAGGTGCTATTTTAAGATCTCAGTAGCAACGTGAGAGCAATGTTGAAGTAAAAACTTCTTCAGAACATAGCTGCTTTTCTGTTTGCTTCTGGGTGCCATCAGCCAGGCATTTGGGTTCACTTTTTTTCTTCCCTTCGGGGAGTTCCAGTATCCCAATATTGATCTGCATATCTGTCTTCTCTCCTAGATATATTGGTTTAGATAGCTCTCTAATTAAGGATATCTTGAGTCCATCATTTGATGTCTTATCCTGAGACATTTAGCTAAATGGTTTGGAAGGGCAACTTAATTTACTGACTAAATCAAAAGTTGCGTGGACTTACAGAGATTACGATGAGTTTTCTCTTCCATTCCTTCCACTGCAGAAGGGCAGCTCCCCTCTGAGCTCTCCTCCTCGAGTACAGGTCTGTAGTTTTCAGTGACAACAGGCTGGGCTGACACCATTAGTTCCATACCCCCATTTATAGCAGGTTCCTTGTAGTTTAGCTTATGTGCATGAAATACAGATCTGATGACTCTCTCCTATTGGGCAAGAGGCTCACCCTCAGCTGTAGCATTGACTCTGAAATCTAATAGAAGCCACGTGTGGCATGTGGCTGTATTTTAGCCAGCAGATTGGCCGTTAGATCCTGTGAGGTCTTCTCTGTGGAAGGCTTCTATTGCGAGAGCAGACACTGTCTGAGAAGACATGCTGTTCAGAAGTTCAGGACTAGTCGGAGTCAAACCACACAGCTGCAAAGACTCCTGCCAGCTTCTGGCATAGAGCACATCTCCAGATACTTCATAGGCCGGACAAACCAGGGGTCAAGCCTGAGAGCTCTGCAGTGAAGACCATTTCCTGGGCCCTTTCATAGAAGTGTCTTTGTGACGAAGACCATTCCAGAGAAAAAGACTTTCAAAAAGCAGTGGACAACCTATTTTTAGGAAAACAAGTGAGATGATATAATAACTACATAGATATTTAACTGTTTCAGAGAAATTCGATGTGGCTGTGATTACATTTGTTAGCCTTGTTAGAAAAAAGAAATCTCTTTGTAGGAGGGAACTAAAGGCAGTTTAAATGTGAGTTGGTACATGGAAAGAGAAACTCAAAATGTCTGATTACTGGGAATATGAGAAAACAATATTTTTAAAATTTATTTGGCTTCTGAATTAGATAGTATGAGTTCACTTTCTAAAACAGTTTGAGACCCATTAAGAAACATTAGCGCGTTAGCCTTTTTAGAATATTAGAAATCCTTGAATGGGTGCCAATGTATAAATTTCATTGAGTTTGTTTCAAGAGCATATAATTTCATTTTATCCCTAAAGAGCTTACAAAATCAAGTGACTCTAAGCTCTAAGTTTACCAGTGTTTATTGTAGTGTCACACTGGTATGCACTAACAAAGAAAACTAATTTTACTTAAAAATTAATATATACCTATGGGCCAACATGATATATTTTTAAAATTTACAAATAAAACCGGTGCATATGTCTTCTGTAGAGCATCATGCTCTGTCAGAGTCAGACATTGTGTTGTGGCCCATCTCAGCTAATTAATGCATTGGAGACATACCCATCTTTCTTAGTTAGGATATCATTTATAATATTCTCAGCCATTTTCAAAATACTTTATTATTAATTATAGTTACCGTGGTATACAGTAGTTCTGTTGGGCTCTTCCTTCCTTTCTGACTGACTGAAATCTGTTCTCTGATCAGTTGTCCACAGTTCTTACTGCAGCCCTGACTGATAGCATCTTACAGCCCCATTCTCGGCCACCATGATTCTTTCCCCCGCTTCTGTGACTTCTACTTGTCTAGATTCAGTCCCTTCTCTACCTTCCTGTGTCCTCACTTGGCCTGTTGCCATCCAGGTCCATCAATGCTGCCACAAATGACAGAACTTCCTTTTTATGATACTGAATAGGGCACACGTGTGTACATGTATGCATGTCTGTCTGTCTGTCTCTGTCTCTGTCTCTGTCTCTGTCTCTCTCTCTCTCTCTCTCTCTCTCTTTCTCTCTCTCTCTCTCTGTGTGTGTGTGTGTGTGACATTTTCATTACCCATTCATCCATCTGTGGATACTATGACTCAGTGTGTCTGCTGTTGTTCATTGTCCTACAGAGGGCATGGAGCACAGATGCCTCTCTGTATCATGATTTCATTCCCTTTGTATTTATATCCAGAAGCAGCACTGCTGGGTCATATGGTGCCTATATTCTTAATTCTTCGAGATTCCTTTTTGCCCTTTTCTATAATGACTATAATAATTTGCAAGTGTGTACAACAATTTCCTTTTTTTCAACATCCTTACCAGCACTAGCTGCATTTAGTTACAAAACATATCTGCTAACCCCGTGTCTGTGGATCAGAATTAACATAGACTATCTGTGCTACCCTAAGGGATCTACAGATTCAGTGCAAATCCCTAGCAAAATTCTAATGACATTTTATCATAGAGGCAGAAAAAACAACCTTTAAATTCATATTCAAGTTTTAAAAAGTGATCTTGGGACTCCAGAGCTGGATGGAGAAAAGGGCATAATCTGGAGAAATCATGTTGTTAACTTTCAAATGCTCCCGCAAAGTCAGCGTAATAGGAACAACATGGTGGGACAGGAAAGATGCCTGCATTCATGATGTGTTTGATGGGTGAGCATGAGGACCGGAGGTCAGATTTCCAGAAGCCACATCGAAAGCTGGGCATTGTAGGCTCTCAGTGCTCAATCAAACCAGAACAGGGGCCTCCAGGTTCAGTGAGAGACGTCGTCAAACAGGAATACAGTAGGTCTCGACATCGGAAGGTATCTGTGGCTGACCTCTGTGTCCACACATCTGTTAACCTGGTTAAACTGTTTGACGGCATCGTGGCCTTACACACTGAGGAATGGAGAGCACAGTCTCAGAAGCCTCTGCTTCTCCCTGTAGGTATTATTCTCTGATTCTTCAGTCTAGATTGGTCAGTGCTAGTTTCTTGAAGTCAGTTTCAATCTTCCCTGGCTGTGTGTCATTTTGTGGCAGCACACATTAGTCATCTAGAAAACACTGAATCAGTAAGAGATGATGCTCTTCTATGTACTGACCCACTTCATTTTTTCAGACCAGTCATTGCCGATCCACTAACAATGGTCTTTCAGACTGATAACCATAGTATGAATTTGATTTCATACTTCCATTTTTTCTTAGATTTTTTTTTATTGCAGTTTATGAAGTACTAGGTTTGGTGGTTGGGTTTTCATCTGTGTTTATCATTGTGCTATTTCCAAATCCCTCCCCATCCACTGCCCTCCCTCCCCATCCACCAGCCTCTCCATCCCTCTGCCTTCCTTCCTCATCCCAGACAATTCATATTCCTCCTTTATTAAATCACATTTATTCCATTTCCTTCCCAGGATTCACTTCTTATTTACACACACACACACACACACACACACACACACACTCAATTAAATCAAGATTCTATACATAGGCCATATATTGTTTTTGTGAGTCAGACTTAATCTATTTAAGGATTTCAAAGTCAAGTGATTGATCCACTGAGTCCACTGATTTGTATGTTTTTACTTGTAGATGAGCAAATCCCCCCCCGTGTGTGTGTATGTGTGTGTGTATGTGTGTGTGTATGTGTGTGTGTATGTGTGTGTGTATGTGTGTGTGTGTACCTCATTTTTTTATCCATTCATTAAAGTTCCATTTCCTAGTTGTCGTGATAATGGAACACTAATCATGGGTGTGCAGGTGTCTTGGGTATGCTGACTTAGAGCTTGTTCTATTTCTGGTTTTCATCATATGGCGAGTTTCTGTACTGACTGTACATCGTCATGCTCCTGATGGTGGTGACGAACAGCTCTTTCCCTTTCCGCCCATGTTTCCGCTCCTGTTTTTAGAGGCTGGGTTGAGATAGAATCCCAAAGGAGTTTTTGTTAGCATTTCCCTGTTGACTAGGGTGTCAAACACTTGAGTGTTAATTATCTGTGTGTCTTCATTTGAGAACTGTGTATTCTGTTCATTAACCCATCTATTGGCTGGATTTTTTGTTAAGTTTCTCTCGTTATCTATAGTCGATATTAATCACATCTCACATCTGATGAGTAGCTGGTGCAGAAATGTGTTCTCATTCTGGAATCTTTCTATTCATTCTGGTGACTGTTTCCTTTGCTGTGAAGAACATTTCAAATTCATGTAGTCCCTTGTGTAAATTCATGTCATCATTTCCTGTGTCATTGAAGTCCTTTGTTTGACTCCACGGGAAAATGTCACACTCTTCCAAAATAGTTGTTTTCATGTATTCAAGAACTCTAATGTTTTCCTGCCATAGTAAGATTAGTACCATTCTGTTTTCTTCTATGGAAGAATCTGTCTGTCTGTCCATCTGTCTGTCCATCCATCCATCCATCCATCCGTCCTCCTTCCCTCCCTCCATCCATCCATCCACACATCCATGCATCAATCCACCCACCTACCCACTTATCCATCCATCCATCTATCCATCCATCCATCCATCCATCCACCCATCCATCCATCCATCCATCCATCCATCTGTCCATCTATCCATCTATTATTTGTATGTATGTGACCTTCTGTAAATATGCACCAGGTCTGTGGAGGACAGGATAGGGTATAGGACTTGAGTTGCAGGCAGTTGTTAGTTGTTAGTCTCCATGTACATGTGGGGAACTGAGCCTGAGTCCTCTGCAAGAGCAGGAAGTGCTCTTAGCCCATGAACTGCCATCTCCACAGCTGCTGTGCAGAGTTTCTCTATGGCCATTGTCTGTACAGTTGAGCACACCACGAGTAGTCACCTTGGTCCTTGGGACCTGAGCTGTGTTGTTGGTATTCCTCTCAACTTGGCAATAGTGATTTTCTTTTTCTTTAGTAACAAACACAATGTAATATTCTGGGGATCAACTCAATTTGTTTGTTTAGGAATATTTAAACTTGACAGCTAATAGCAGGAAGGCATCGGAGCTACGTGTAACATACATTATGTCTTATTTGTATACCTTTATATTGATTATGTTCATTTATCTTCATCGTAATACAGCAGATATGTTTTGTGCAGATAATAAGTAAGGAGACGCCATTTTTCAGTTTGTGCATGTAGATATCTGCAGCCAGGACCTCAGTGGATGTTGTTTGTCAACGTAATTAGCCTTTAATCTTACACAGACTTTGCCCAACATCTTTGCTGTTTTAGTGAGTACTTCTCTTTTTGTAAATGAAATTTTGAATGACATTTTTTTTTACTTCATTAGCAAGAAAATTGTGTATATTATGATCAGAAAAACTGGGATGAGCATAAGGAACTAAAACTATTTTTATCTGAGTTTCTCATATTCCAGTGTTGTAAAGGTACAAAACTCATCCACTAACACTGATTGTTCTGGAATACATTGGAATGTATTAGTGATGGCCTGAGTCGTCACTTTTGTAAATGTCCAATATTGTGTTTATTCTAAGTATTTTCACACGTTACTGCCGTTACTGAGAGGCAGAAGTTCAGTGGCAGTCACACAAATCTGATTGCATATTTGACTCCAGGAATGTACGTTTTCTGCACAGCACCCAGAATGACAAGCACAGCTGCCATGCGAATGTTAATGGGAATGGCACCCTTAATTTATTGCTACACTGGAAATGGCTGCCTTCCTGCTCAGTTTATTCAATCAAAAATAATTAAGAAGTATTCTTATCTGCTTTTCATTTTAAAGGTAGAAACGAATGTTATATTCCATTGAAAGTGAATGTTTAAGTAATAAATTTCATAAACCCAACGTTGGATTTGGTAGTGCTTTTGGGGAAAATTTAATTTATAAGAAAGAAAACTCTTGGAATATGGTTATAGCATTTCAAGCTTGAGTTCTGTGCTTGTAATTATTATGCAAATATTATTGCTTCTCCCAAAGACCTTTGTCATGAATTGCTTGGTAATGAAGCAAGGTTATTGAACACTACTTCGTAACGGATGTTTCTATGATAGGATTATACATAAAGACCTAAATATAAATTAGCAGCAGTAAATGACTAAAATATTGTTTGCCACATACTTGTTTGTAGGATGCCAGTATTATAGATGTTTATCCAAATGCTTTAAATCAGTTTATTTTTGTATTTTGCAGCCCTGCTTGCCCTAATAAATCTGAAACATTGCTTGTAGTCAGTTCTGTTCTTTAGCTGTCACCAAGATGGTGTCATAATGTTTAGTGGTTTGCTCTTTAACTGTCAGCATTTGTTACAGTTCAGTGGCGCATGATAAAATGCGAGGGACATTGTCTTCCTGCTAATGCATTAATGCCGTGATAATATTTCCCAATGACTTCTCACTCAAGGTCAACATAATGAGATTCATTGGTATTTTTCAGAATTTGTTTATTAATCAATACGTTTCCCACCAGGACCATGTCCTCACGTTTATTATGCTCTTTAGACAATCTTAGTTAAATATATATTGATATGAAAGAGTGACACTGATGCTCTTTTGTGTCTTTGTGTTTCTCAGAGCAATATATTTTAATTCACCTTTTGTAGTAGACAAGGCAGCCTTTATGTATTAGTTCTTTTATCGTTGGCTATGAAAATATAACACAGTAAAACTCTAGGATTCTGTGACCTGTTTAATCATCTTTTTGTTTATGAACTATGAATATGTAAAAATTGCCAAATTTGTCATTCATGCTGATTGTTCTGTAACCTTCTCTTATTCATAAGATGCTTTACAGATCGCATGCTGCCTCTGCCATGTGCTCACTCCCACCCTGACTCCTGTTCTATGTGGGATCCTTTGGTGACTGCCTCATTACAGAAGAAATAGACTGTGGTAATCGTTGCAACTAAGCTCACACGCAGCTTCAGGTTAAACGTCACTCTCAAAATCTCTATTGCTGGCTCTTTGTTAATTGTGTTTCATGTTTACTGAAATCCTGAAGAGTGGGCATTACTGTTATAACTGTGAGAATGTGATGTTAAACACTGAAGTTCCCGTGACCACAATCAACAGGCGTGGTCCCGGCATTAGTCAGTCTTAGCAATGGTCTGGTTGTCACTTCACCAGGTCATTGCTGCCCCTGCTCTTCACCCACATATGCAAATATCTTCATCTTCTGCCACCAGAAATATTCACTGAGATAAGAGGCCCAATTGTCCCCATTTCCCTCTGAATAGTGCTCGCATGTAAACGTTTGCATGAGGCAGTCCTTTGTTGGTTGAACACCAAACAATATCTGCCATAGGTTTAGCAGGAATGCTTGCTCTGCATTGTCAGACTGCATGACATCGGTGGCCTTTCATGCTCTACAGCAGTTTCAGACTTTTAAAGGACTTGGTAATTTATGATGTAGATCGCACTGTGCAAACTTATTTTTTCAAGCACTCTTAAATCCTGTATTGTTAGGTTTGCTCTGTACAGCATTTATCTTCTGCCATTTGAAGCTGTCCTTCTATAACGAGTCCCCAGGAATACAACAGAAATCTGAACCCTCATGCTGAGAAATTTTTCCCAACTAGTAGCATGAAGGGTTAACTTGAAAATAATATCTGAATTATGAAGTCCTGTTTTAGAATCTCAACTTGAAATACCGACACAGAAAAATGAGAGGAAATTCGAATATTGAATACTTGTGACAGGAGAGTATGATAACCATGTGTATTAGTTAGCGTTGTCAACAACATGATAGCCATGTGTACTAGTTAACATCACCAACAACATGATAATTATATGTACTAGTTAGCATTGTCAACAACACGATAACCATGTGTATAGTTAGCATTAATTATCAACAATATGATTGTTGACAATATGATAGTCATGTGTACTAGTTAGCATTAATTGTCAACAACGTGGTAACCATGTGAACTAGTTAGAATTGATTGTTACCTTGGTGCAACGTAGAATCACATGTTAGGCTGTTAAAGAGTTTACCTCTTTTATTTTATGTGCATGACTGTTTTGACTGCATGTATGTCTGAATACCAGTTGTCTGCCTAGCATGTATGTCTGTGTACCACTTGTTTGTCCAGTGCCTATGGAAGCAAGAAGAGAGATCAGGATTCCCTGGAATTTGAATTACAGATGGTTGTGAGCTACCATGTGGGTGCTGGGAACCAAACCTGGATCCTCTGGAAGAGCAGCCAGTGCTTGTAATCACCCAGTCATCTTTCTAGTCCTTAGACCTTTTTCTCAGTTGAATAATTGTTTTCATGGATATTCATGGAGGATTGCATTAATTTTAGTAGGAACACCCAGTCTATAGTGGCTGCAACATTTCCTGGGCAGGTGGTCCTGGGCTGTGTAAGAATTATAGCCAAGCCTAATACTGTGAACAAGCCAGAGTGGAATTTCGCAAGCAGGATTCCTCCATAGCCTCTAATTCATTTCCTGCCCCGACTTCCCTCAGTGATGGTAGTGACCTAGAAGTCTAGGCCATATAACTCTGTCTTCCTCTAAGCATCTTGTCGGACAGTGTTGTCACAGCAACACAAAAGCAGACTAGAGCACCATTCAGTAGAGAGGCCGAAATACATCCAGCAGATTTTCAGAGATTACCAAAAGCCTCCGTCCCTAGCTCCAGAAATTTAATTTACAATGTGTGGTCAATGACTAGTGTCCATCATTGAAGTAAGAGTTATAAGTAAATATGTTTGGTATGTGAGGATATGTATCACTGTCACAAATTTGTTGTAAAAGTTAAATCTTTTGCTAGTATAAAAATTTAAGCCGTAACTAGCTTTACATTCAAGAAAGGCTTCCAAACCAAACTTAAACTACACAACATCTGTTTTTGTTATTCTTTGAGTTTTCAGGTTTTATTTATTTATTTATTTTTTAGACTTAGTAAATTTAGTAGTTTATAATGAGTAAGCAAATTTGGGAACGAATCAAACATTTACTGATAGTTACTTGGGATTATTTTAAAATTTATTTCCAATTCTTTTAATAGTGTGAATGTATTTTTTATATTTTAACTAGTCTTTGAATACATAAGTTGAAATGTCTGTCTGAATGTTCTTAAGATATCAACACTTAATGATATGAGTTATGGTTTGTGAAAATTCTGGTTTTTTAAAAAGCGATATATGATTTTAGTAGGACAATGGAGACACCAGTTTATTGAAGGCCACACTCCATTCAGAGGGCTTCACTGGGATGCATAGACAGACATTGTCTTTGCATCTGTAGGAAGCTTTATGAATAAAGTACTTGACTCGGAGTTCTAAGCTGAGGTACCGTAGTCTATGAAATAACGATGGTTAAAACATGGCTGAGTAAAAGGTATATTTTATGAATCTCTTCAGTAATCATGAAAATCGTGCCAGAACTCACATTTTAAAAAAAAAAATTCATTATTTTTCATTGTTCAGAGCTAGACACAGGACCTTCTGTTACCATTGTTCATTGTGGCACTACTTCTGTCCACTTTTTGAATCAGTGTCCAAAAGACAGAAATGAGCAATGTGTCACATGGTGAAAGTGAGGGTGAAACCCGCCCTCCGTGTAAGACAGAAATCAACACACACTCGTCGTACGTTGTAATAAAAGAGAGCAGATGGTGTGTGTCCCACAGGTAGGAAGACGATGGGTATCCACAGAGGTATGTGATTACCCCTGAGCTTTGTTATGGGAGCATGTGTTTGCATTATTCCTGTAAGGAGAGGGGTCTGAGCCACTACTATGAAATTCTTGAACAATGGAAATAAAATCACTTACCTTTCCGATCATGGATTCTATGACAAAGGCTGTTAAAATAGACTTGTTCCAGTCTCTCTTTACAAATGGTGAGGTGTATAAAATTATTATTCACATTTAATACGTGAAGTTTATAGAGCTTAAGTAGTGGATGCAGACCACAGGGCTCACAGTGGAGAAAGCAGAGCTGAGCAGAGGAGCAGAGGGGAGCAGAGGGGAGCAGAGGGGAGCAGAGGGGAGCAGAGCGGAGCAGAGCAGAGCAGAGCAGAGCAGAGCAGAGCAGAGCAGAGCAGAGCAGAGCAGAGGCAGTCGTAACAGAGGATGCTCTCTGCCCTGTGCTGCCGTCCAGAGCAGTAGCAGATCCCATCAGGCTGGATGTTAATAGACAGACAAAAGTAACCAACTCACGAATTAACTTTATAGTCCAGATACTCAGCACCACCAAGATGTTCGATTTCTCCATATAGCTTTATTTCTATGGAAAATGAACCACAGCCGCACCAGGGAACATTTTCCTCTGAGAGCTCCATAAAGTGTTATTTGTAGTGGTTTATAATTTTATCTTTATGAGTAAATAATGCTTTATTGATTATTCTCCAAGTAAGAAGAGCATGGGGACTGGGTACCAGTTTCTCTGCACTCAGACACTGTGATGGTTTGTATATGCTTGGCTCAGGGAGTGGCACTATTAGAAGGTGTGGCCTTGTTGGAATGTGTGTGTCACTGTGGGTGTGGGCTATAAGACCCTCACACTAGCTGCCTGGAAGTTAGTATTCTGCTAGAAGCCTTCAGATGATGATGTAGAACTCTCAGCTTTTCCTGCTCCATGCCTGCCTGGATGCTGCTCTGTTCCTGCCTTGATGATAATGGACTGAACCTAAGAACTTGTAAGCCAGCCCCAATTAAAAGTTGGCCTTATAAGAGTTGCCTTGGTCATGGTGTCTGTTCACAGCAGTAAAACCCTAAGACAGATACCAATCATGCTATTTAATTAATGTTTTTGTATTTGTCTTTTCATTTGGGAGCTAGAGGACAGACCATAACTACCCAAATTGTGGTTCACAGTAAATAAAAAAACCACAAACAAAACAGAAAGAAGGGGCAGCAGATGTGATCTAACCAGCAACTTTCACTAAAGATTTCATCCAGAGTCACACAAACTTAATTTTATTTTTAACAAAAGTTAAGCTCAGTGTCTTTAATTTGCTTCAGATAATTGTGAAGATTTCAAGACAACAGAAACTCTTATCACAGCATTTTGAGTAAGCAAAAATTATTACAGAAAAAAAAACAAATACAAACTTTAAATTTTGTTAAAATTTGCAAATGTGATGATCCAGTAGACACATTTATGGTTTTGAAATACAAATTCTCTACAGCCAACACAGTTAATTTAAAGTATTTTTATACATGTGCCTCTTCATACACAAGGATAAAGGAGAGATTGACAAAGTAGAACTGACTGGGTTGGACATGTATCTGCACCTACAGTAGTGTCTAATCATCCGTGACATTGTGTCCTTAAGAAAGACAGTTAAGGGACTGAGAAATAATAAGGTACGTAGGATGCAGCCTCATTTGATGCTACAGTTCTTAATTGTGAGTATCATTTGAGAGTGATAAATTATACAGTTCATTGGGAAATAAAGTTTTATTTTACATATCTCAGGTCATTCAGATTCTGTTTCATGTGTCCCTTTTTCAACACTATCAGCATACAATGTCACAATATTTTAAGGTAAACAGAGGCAGATACATTTGAACTTATACATAGGTTTGCTGTTTGTATATCCCTTCTGGAGTATATAATCCTTATTGTTAAAGCACAATCACGAAGGACCCCTTGTCTCTGAGAGGGTTATTCTCCATTAAAGATTATTCTTCTGATAGAAGAGACATTACCTTTAAACATGTATTTTAATTGTTTTTGAAAAGACTATCACAATGCTAAAGTCATGTGATACATTGTACTAATGGCTGTCAGTTGTAATGGAATGTATATAGGCATAAAGGTTATTATGTTAAATTTACTAGTATCTGGGATGTATCATTTTTAGTATAATGTAATTTTCAAGTCATTGTCAATAATGTAAAGACTTTCTTACTAGTATAGGCTACTTGGTGAAAGCTTACTATCATGTGTTAAGTAAGAGAATCTATATATTTAAATACTTACCTCATTAAAGAGCTAAATTCAGAGTATACAGTGATTTCAGAGGAGAATGAGAAGTAGAACAACCTCTGTTAAAATAGCCTTTTGTGATGGTAATGAAGTACCCAAAGGATTTACCTTTCTGTGAGAAGCAGATTGTCTTTCCTTGTTTTCTGTTTATATCAGCTTTACCCCAAGATCAAGTGTTGTAGGATATTTGATCACACCACAAACCCTGAGATTGTACTGTCTACTGGAAAAACCTGTTTCTAATTGTGGTGTGGCTCAGCCTTAGAACACACCATTAATCCCAAACAATGAAGATAAAAGTTAGTTTGTGGAAGGAAGCACCCATGTTTGAAAGTGATGTCTAATTGAGTGGCAGACAAAGTGATGGATCAGAGAAAGATTTGACAGGACAGGATAGGCCCAACTCTGCTGAGAAGAGAGAGAAAAGGGGAGATACTTGAGGGGCAGTGCAGAAAGAGAAAAAAAATGAGGTTGTTTTACTAGTACAGTTGTACAGAGACAGGTTGTAGAGAGAGAACAAGCTACACACAGGTGAAGACAGAATGAGCCAGAGAGTGAGAAGCAGCCAGAAGATATTATTAAAGTTAGTCTGAGGCTGAGAGAGAGAGAAAGAAAGAGGGAGAGGGAGGGGGAAGGGGAAAGGGGAAAGGGAAGAGAGATAGGGGGAGGGAGAGGGAGGGGGAGGGGAAGAGGGAGAGGGAAGGGGAGAGGGACAGGAGGAGAGAAGACAAGACAAGAGAAGAGAAGCTAAGCAAAGCCATATGGAATCAGTCAGTTTGGAGAGGAGTTTGAGCCACAGCAGCTGAGTTGAATCAGCCATTGAGAGATCAGAAAGACCTAGAAAGGGTGAGCTTATTCAGCAGTAATTCTCAGAGACTGGGGACATCCTAGGTCTAGTGTAGATTGTGTTGAGGTTCAGGAATCACCACACAAACCATGGGAACACAGATCTATCTCGGTTAAGCAGGAATAGTTTATTGAACACTTCCCCCAGGACTGACTGGTCAGGACCACAGAAAAGGACTCGGGCCTAAGTGTGGTCCAGTCTCTGCTTTAGAGAAGGCTTTTATATGAAAAGCCAAGTTCAGAAGTCCAGGAGGCAAGGGAGGAAGCAGTACTAGATTTTAGCTAAATAGACCAAGTAGTATCAGTAAGCCTTTGAGCTGATTGGTCCTGAGTGAGGTGGGAAGGGTGGTGGATGAGTGGGAAGGGGAGTTTCAGAGCATCGAGATAAGAAAGCATGAGTAATGCAACCATAGAGCTATCACCTTTTAGGAGAGTTCTTCAGCGTCAGCTACAGATAATTACTTCTGGGAAGCAGAGTCTGAGAACCTGAACTTCATTTCATCTCACGAGTAAAATGGAGATCAAATACAAAATGGCTACACTTATGTTAAAAGGAGCAGTCTCCAACAGATTGTACTGAGGCTGGAGGCCTCCAGGACTATTCCTAGGTTAGCAGGCAAAAAAGGAATTCAACAATTGAATCAGGAAATAAAAGATACTTTTACAGTCAAGTGGCTCCACGGTCCTTGGGCCATTGGTGAGCACAAATGTCATAGCAGAGGTGTGTGGCTGAGGAGAAGACTCACCTAAGGATAAGTCAGCAAAGAAGGTGCTAACCCTGCAATGGCTTTGTAGAGTGCAGCACTTGGTACCTCAAGGGCCTACATTGAGGCCTACCTCTTGAAGGTTCCCTACTTCCCTGCAGCAAATTTTAACGTATTTTAATATCCATACTGAACAGTTCCATATAGGAGTTGCTCAGAAGTCACTGACACAGCTTTGTTTAGCCGCTTTGTTTAGCATTTACACCAATGATGTCATTTCTATCATTTCTATGATATGATTTCAGTGATATCATTTCTAATTATAAAACCTCAGAGTTAATAAAAAAGAATGGATAAACACTAGAACACACATCCAAAAGATAAAACACCACTGGGCTAGGATGGACTTCTGGATACCGAACAGTTACTGTACGCTAACTAGAGCTTGCCTAAAATGTCACATAATTCACTTAGATACCATTGTAAAGCATGGATTACAGGGATGAAAAAAGATCGGAGCTTTCTACAGAATCAGGGGAGGTTGTGGCTAGAGAGGTTCTGTGCAAGAGAGAATTGTGAAATGATAAATCAGTTCCACACTTTGAAACTACACATTTGAAAACTATAAATGTATTATTTGTGGGCTAAAATTAATAAACTCTGAGCCAAGCAGTAGTGGCACACGGCTTTAATCCCAGCACTCAGAAGCAAAAGCAGTCGGATATCTGAGTTCATGCTCAGCCTGGTCTACAGAGTGAGTTCCAGGACAGCCAGGGCTATACAGAGAAACCCTGCCTTGAAAATCCAAAAGATAAAATAAAGTTATTTGTATTTGTTAAAATTCATAAACAGGAAAGGAACATTAAAAGTCTACTTGAATATATGTAAATTTAAATTAAGTGTCTAAATTCAGAAATATTTTAAATGTTATAGGTAATATATTGGATAGTAATTCTATATACTGATCAGGAGAGATTAATCTAAAATTATTTGTATGGTGCATTGGTGTCAGAGAAAACTTTAAATGACAGAAATACACTTTTAAATTTAAATTTTAAAGCAGAAATCCATTTATAATAGTATTTAAGTTTACATTTAAAATATACTATCTCACAACTTACCTGATACAATCCATACTGTGGAGCTTGCCTCCATGGTAGTAGGAAAAACTAAAGAGATTGGTAACTAAGACTAAGCATGTAAATTGGAACAAAGGATAAAGACCAGGAATTCAGAGCCTTAGTTAAAGGTGTGCTGAACAGATACTGCAAACTGCTGGGGCATCCGACTGCATAGCAAAGGGAATTAGACTTTGTTTTCGGTGAAATACTGAACAGAAAACAGAAAAGGCAGTGATGGGGAGCGTAACAAATATCGGTCACCTCACACATGGAGCGTGAAGTTGACTCTTCACAGCTCCTGGACACTTCCCCTTCCACTGGACTAACCAACCGCTGAGCGCTTCCCCGCTTTCAGGGAGCTGGAGGAGACATAGGTAGAGCATCCAAGCAGGAGTGCCTCTCTGCTGCAGGAAGCATCTCTTGTTAAGAGCATGTGTGCATCTGCGACACTGTTAGCTCTGCCCTCTGCAGCTCTCAGGTTGCCAGCCCTCAGATCCTTCACCCAAGGCTAAGACTCTCTCCAGCCCAGCCATCCTTCCCTAAACAGCTGTGTGTCAGTAAACTTAAACCAACAATGAGTGTAGAGCTTCTCTTCTGGCAGTCGCGTTTGCTAACGTGTCAAGCAAACTCTCAGTCAAGGAAAACTGGATTATACTTGCATTCATATCATGTAAATTACAAGTGTTTTAAGTGATAAAGACAGAAAACCTTTCATTGTAATGAGTTATCTTTACCAGATGAATATAATAAATTTGAATTTTAACGCCCCATAGCATAGCTTCATCATTATAATATGCCAAAAATTAAAATAGTATCAGAAAAATATATAAACTATATATTTTATACTATGTGATAGGACAGAATTTAAAACTTATTAAAGAACTAAATGCTTCTTCTTGGCCCCCTTCTTTCTTCCTTTTTTTCTCTTCTTCCCCCCAATAAACTTCTTGTGGAAAAAAAAAAGGAACAAAATGATTTTGAATACAACAAATTACTATGATTTACAAGATATATGAAATGCTAAAAAAGTGTTTTCATTCCTTGAGAATTTCAAATAATATACCCATAATCCTCCCTGTAACTCTACCCCAAATTACCAAAGTTGTGCCCTGTTCTTGTTTTTAAATGACCCGTGGGCTATACTTTATGTCTCTTTACAGTGAGAGGCCACATCTTGGGCTGAAGTTGACTTTTCAGGAGCCATGCCCTTTAAAACCTACTATCTGTCTCGCAGAAGCATCAGCTGTCTGTTAGTGGTGGGGACCAAAACCCATGCAGCTACAGAGCATGGGAACTTTATGCACATGGAAGTTGTTACAGGAATTTTAACAACTGCAACTAAACCCATCTCAGAATGCTTTTAGGAATCAGTTTCACACAGACTACTTTGTTTCTCTAATGAAAACCAGAAATCTAATTGAAAATGCCAGGAATTAGGGGGATAAAAGCTTAAAAGCCAGCATAATTTCTCACAGAAAGGAAATTGAGCTAGAAATTTAAAGTACTTGGATTGAACGATCCCGGGATGTGACCTCTCCAAGCTGCCAGCCCATGGGAAGAACATCACATGCAGGAAAACCTGCAAGGTTAAAGACGCCACACTCAAGCTGTGGGTTAACGAGCTGTACAGCTACCGCAAGTGATGCGGGAAGAAAAGCAAAAGGAACCCGAATAATGTAGAGAAGAAAATGAAATTAACACACAAGGTAGTGGGAACCGTTGGGAGGAATGAATGGCACAGATCTCACACGAGGTCTCTGAGTGAGTCAGAGGTCAGAAAGATAAATGGGATTATCAAAGAGTCAGAGGAGAGTGACACAAATAACCCACTCTAAGCAAGAAGGCAACAATGTTGTCTTAATTCTCCAATAAAGAAACATGTACAGTCATGTGCCATGTCTCAGTCCTCCAGAGGCTGTGGGAGAGAATCTTGTGTTCTGGGCTAGCCTTGGATATATAGAGAGATGCTGTCTCAAAAGGACAAAACATACAAAACACTTTTTTTTCTTTCTATGATCCTGTTTACAGACTGATACATCTTAACAGGGCTAGCACACACATTAGGCCCAGTTTGATATTTGGTATGTCGCACAAATAAGGGCTCTGAATGTTTTTAGGAGTTCACAAAAAATATTTAAATAGTCATGATAAACATATAATAATTAACAAAGAAAATATATCTAGTTTTGTACTAGAATGTTATAAAATACAATTTTTTGCATGCCCCTCACGAATCTTCTTTTACATGCATAATACATGCACATGTGTATGTGTGCATGTGTGCTCACACACACATAGAGAGGGAGAGAGAGACAGAGAGAATGAGATTTGAAAGAATTTTTGGGAGGATGAATTAAAAAAAAAAAAACAGGAAAGATCCCCTAAAGTATGTAGCCTTGTAACTTTCAGTGCATAAAAAAAAAAATTACCCCAAGCCATATTATAGTGGTTTTACAAGAGTATGAACATGTCTGTATGTTTTCTAGTTCTATATTTACGTATTTTAAAGTGTGTGTGTGTTTGCGTGTGTGGTGTGCATGTGTGTGGTGTGCATGTGTGTGGTGTGCATGTGTGTGGTGTGCATGTGTGTGGTGTGCATGTGTGTGGTGTGCATGTGTGTGGTGTGCATGTGTGTGGTGTGCATGTGTGTGTTTGCGTGTGTGGTGTGCATGTGTGTGGTGTGCATGTGTGTGTGGTGATGTGTGTGGTGTGCATGTGTGTGGTGTGCATGTGTGTGTTTGCGTGTGTGGTGTGCATGTGTGTGGTGTGCATGTGTGTGGTGATGTGTGTGGTGTGCATGTGTGTGGTGATGTGTGTGGTGTGCATGTGTGTGGTGTGCATGTGTGTGGTGTGCATGTGTGTGGTGTGCATGTGTGTGGTGTGCATGTGTGTGGTGATGTGTGTGGTGTGCATGTGTGTGGTGTGCATGTGTGTGGTGTTCATGTGTGTGTTTGCGTGTGTGGTGTGCATGTGTGTGGTGTGCATGTGTGTGGTGTGCATGTGTGTGGTGTGCATGTGTGTGGTGTGCATGTGTGTGGTGATGTGTGTGGTGTGCATGTGTGTGGTGTGCATGTGTGTGGTGATGTGTGCCAAAGTACACATGTGGAAGTCAGAGGTCACCTGTGAGGAGATGATTCTTCTTCCGGCATGTAAATTGTCCTGTGTATAGAACTCAGTCTTCTTATGTCTGCTACTAAGTATTTCATGTCACCAGAAACTGGAGTTTTTCTGCAATTAAGATAGCCAACATGTAAGCTGTCTCAGGTAGTCATATACTGGTCTCTCACCCTCTGTGTGTTTTCCTAACGCACGGCCCACAGTCCATGCCTGCACACGTGTCTAGCTCTAGTCAGTATCCACTGACTGTAACTAAGGTAACTTACAGCAATGGCATGTGTGACCTGCAAACACTGAGAGGGATGGCTTTCCTGTCCCGTTTCTGCTCTTGTTGGCGAGGAGGGGAACTGCAGATAATCAGACTTTATAAATTGCTCCACAGACGAAGAAGCATAGGTCCATCTGAACATCAGCTGTTCTGGTAATTATTATACTTAGAGTTAACAGGAATTTGGCTCAAATAATTTATTTTTTGGGCCTCTGCGTTGCTTAAACATCTGTCTGTGAATTAGCTTTTATAATGTTCCAATATGTTCTTGTCCGTGTTTAGCATATTTGGTTCTGTTAGAATAATGAAGAAAAAACCAGAACTTTCTCTAAGTAGTCCTGTAATGTTGGATGTTTCCCCGGAACAGCCTGCAAATTAAATTATTTAAAGTAGTTTTTTTTTTTAAACAAATTGGCTTTTTATCTTATTCAGATCTGATATTGTCAGAAACTTTCTTCATTTTTCTGAGTATGCAAACATTTTCTCAGAGTATACAAACCGAATTAAATCCAACTCGAAGCAAGAAAAAGTGAATTCTCACAGGGAAAGAAAATATTCTATGATTTACTTATATAGATGAGTATATTACAAAATGTACTTTCTCTAACTCAGTTTGCAACATGATCTCAGGATTAGATAAGAATTTGGTGACATCTATCATGTGGCCCTCAACTGGTAGGAACTCTCTCACACAGAAATTCCTAAAAACTGGCCCCTCTCCATTACCACTTGTAAAACTCCCAGCACATGGACCTTCCCTGTCTTCTTGTTTAACAAGTCTTTCCCTCATAAACCTCCCAGTGCATGCTTTGATAATGGAGACACCACAGAAGGCACTTTTTGACCAAATATTTGGATGTGTGTGTGTGGATGTTTGTGTGGGCACACTGTGTTTGTACATACACATCCCGGAACATAATCTGACAGACAGATCTGAGGCACTTGCTCGCCCCTCATCCCTCGGTCTGAGGCTCTCTTACCCCCACACCCATCTGATGCATTCTTCTCCCCTTTCCCTTTTCTGAGACAGATTCATTTGCTGTTAACTTCAACTTTTGTTTCATTCTCAGAGCACAAGGGGTGATTTTAGGCTTTTGTGAAATTTTAAAGATATTTTGTGTCTCAGGATGCTTTCTACTTTAGAAAACTCTCCTGTGCTGCTGAGGGGGATATATATCCTTTGTTGTTTGGGTGCAATATTATGTAGATATTTGTAAAGCACATTTAATGTCCAATATCAATTCCACTGTTTTCTGTTTATTTATTTTTGTTCAGACCACCTGTCCATAAAGAAAGTGGGGTTTCGATATCACATATAGCACTGGATTTCTGGTAATCTCGTGTCTACATCCAGTGGCAGACTTTATGAAATGCCCCAGAGTTTCATGCATATTCATGTTTATGATAGCAATATGTTCTTGTTTAGCTCTTCCTAGTTTTAGGTGAAGTCTTAGTTGTCAGGCAGTAAGATGCCGACACCTGTTGGCTTCTTAGTCACATCTGATGGGAGTTTTCTTGTCTGTTTTTTGTTTCCTTTTTTTTTTTCCCTTTTGACTCTGTGGTTGCACCTGTCTTTAAATTTAAGATGTGCTTCTTGTAGTTCACATGTTGATTTTGTTTTGAGATCCACTCAGTCAGCCTGTGTCTTTAATTAGGGAGTAGAGGACGTTTGTATTTAATGTTGTCATTGAAATATGCTTGCTGACTATTGTCAGTGTTGATTTTGATATTGTGTTCTTGGTGGTACTTTTTGTTTTAAAAATTACAGTTTCATCTTTCCTTTTACAGACTCTCTGTTAGGCTCACTCCTCTCTTCAGCCTGACATCTCACTTCCTGCATTTTCTGTAGGTTTGGTTTGTTGGATTTTTTTTTTTTTTTTTTTTTGGTCTATTTATACCATGGAAAGTTGTTTTATTTTTCCTCATTCAGTCATGGTGTGTGGTTCTGCTGAGCACGTTAGCCCAGGCTGGCAGTCATGTTAGCCCAGGCTGGCAGTCAGAGTCTCTTAGGATGTGGAATGCATTCCTTGGGCTTCTGGCTCTCAGAATTCCCACTGAGAAATCAGCTGTCATTCTGATGGGATTTCCTTTATGTTATGTGAATTTTTCTTGCATTTTTCAATAAACTTTCTTTGTTATATATACTTAGCTTTCTAGCTATAATATGCCATGGGGATTTTCTTTTCTGGTCAGGTCTGTCTGGTGTTCTGTTGTGTTGTCCACCGTTAGGAAAGTCTTTTCTTGGTCAGGAAATTTCTCTTCTGTGATCTTGCTGAAGATCTGTGTTTTCTCTGCCATCGGCCTGGGATTCTTCTCCCATTTTTGCCCCGAATTCAAACGTTCGGTTCTTTTCAGAGTGTCCCGCACTCCCAGCATGGTCCTTTCCTGTGTTGTTGTTATTTATTATTATTATTTTAAGTTCTCAAATCTATTACTTATTTGATCTAGATTCTCTACTTTATCCTGGAATCCTGGTTTCTCTCTTCTGTTTAATTTATCTATGTATAAAGACTTCCTTTGAGTTTTCCAGTTGAGTCACTGGATTTTCGGTTCCATTGACACTTCAGCTTGCGTCTTCTCCAACACTTCTATCTCCTTGCTGGATCCCATCCTCAGTTCCTGGACTTCCTTTATCATTTCCATCAACCTTCTGCGTGCGTTTCCTTGGGCATCGCTCCGGCTTCGGTTCTTGCTCGTTCATTATTGTTACTTTTTTCCCCCTTAATTTCGTTAATCTTTCTTCTGGTCTTTTTTAAACTTCTGAATTCTTCAATGGAGTTTATAATTGTTCTTTTAAATTCTTTTTTCCTGAGCTACATTTAGAAAATTCTTATCATCAAACCTTTAAATTTTGTGGAGAATATACTAGCTTGATCTTTCACCTCGTTTGCATCTTTTATTTTAGATCTGGGCATGTGGACGTCTTTTGCTAGCTCTAAGTCTCATAAGGACAGGGCAGGCTGGGACAGAGGGGAGACATGCGGAGTTGGAAATGCCTTGAGTAGAGTGAAGTCATGTAGTCAGAGGGGACTGGTCAAACACATAGGTATACTGGTTTGCTTTTGGTCCAAGCCTAGAGTGTTGCAGGAGATACGACTGTGTGGAAAAGTTTGATATGATGTTGGAAGGGTCCATGTGTTGGGAGATAGATAGGGTGGGTTCTGTCCATCTAGAGATGGGATGCAGCACAGGCAGGTGTGGCCAGGTAAAGCTGGGGGCACTGGATCGGGGACCGGCTGGAGAACTAGAGAGCAGGGGGAGATGTTGCTGGTTTGTAGGGCAAGGGCTGCTCACTGTGCTACACCTTGGAGAAGGGTGTGGGACACCTGGCTGGCAGGAGTGGTTTTATGTTTTGGAAGATCCCTGTTGAAGGCAGGATGGCAGCAGGTCTTTGGGGGAGATGTGAGAAGAAGTCACTATCCAAAATGCTTGTCCTGGAGTCTCCAAGGATCCTTCCTTTTACCTATCTAGCCCACAAGATATTTTTAATGTGTTAAAATTTTTTAAAAATGTAAAATAACAAATAATCAGTCACTATCATTTATTGTATCCACAGAAGTTTAGACCTACAAGTTCTGTGAAATGCCATGTGTACCCTGAACACAGGATTCCTTTTTCTCATCCTCTGTCACATCAGCACCCTGAGCTTTCTGTCTGGAGGTCACTATTCTGAATCTTCCCGTATCGATAGCATGTGACTCCCTTAGTCTACTATGATGTTTTCAGACTTATCCATTTGTAGCACAGGTCAGATGTATACCACAGTTCATCAGCTTACATGCTGATTACCGTGTGTTCTGTTTCTGCTTGTCTGCTGATACTATAAATGCGACGTACTTGTTAAATCATAGGTTTTCCTCATTATTTTGGGAATAGTCCCCAGGGAAGGAGAGCTCCTGGTTAATGTGGTCACTCTATGTTTAAGTGTTTGCGGAATATCAAGATGTTTTCTACAGTCTGAAGTGTATATTTTTATCTGCAAGGAGTGAACATTATAATTTTTCCATAGTTTTGCCTAAACTTATCTTCCATTTAAAATTTAGAGCCCTGCAGTGTGTGGCAGTGTCTACCCTTCAGATGCCAAGTGGCTGTCCTCAGTAGAGAGATCAGTGAGCATCTTGCTGGGCTCCCTCTGTCCAGTTGTTTTTCTCTTTTAGAGAAATATTTGCTTATATACATCATCCATTTCTTAGTTGTGTTTGTTGTTGTTGTTGTTGCTGTGTAAAACTTCTAAAAATCTATCCTGGATACTAGCTTATCAAATGTGTGTTTTATAAACATTTTCTCTCATTCTTTAGGGATATTGTGACTTTCTCGAGCATGTCTCCAATGCACAGTTTTGTTCTGTTATAATAATATTTGCGCCTTTAATCCCAGCACTTGGGAGGCAGAGACAGGTGGATTTCTGAGTTTGAAGCCAGCCTGGTCTACAGAGTGAGTTCCAGGACAGCCAGGACACAGAGAAACCCGGTCTCGAAAAACAAAACAAAACAAAAAAAAATATTTGCAGCAAGAATTAAATGCGTGCCTCCTGGAGCTATGAAAGATCCTCAGAATCCTCCATAATGGAAGTTGGTGTACATGGCTCAATGTTAATTGTCAATGATCCTCTCCTGTAATTATTCTATTGGTGGTTGGCAACTCTGTATCCTGATACCTTCAGAAACATTTATTTCTTTTTAAGAAATGACAGTGCAGATTGCCAAGATGATAAGTCAGGTGCCACACTGTTTTGGACCAGCTGAGATTAGCTTAACAAAAGATTTGCTTTAGCAGGCAGCCTGTGTCCTTGGTGTACATGATAACATCCATGGTATATACAAGTGGAAGATCAAATGGACTCTCAGTTGATAGTGATTTCCTAGTGTCACAGAAGAAACCGTGGCTGGGTTTGGGCCTGATTTGACAACGTCTTGGTCTTATATTAAAACAACATGATTTTTTAGCTCCCTTTTTCTTTTGTTATAATCAGATGGCTAGTGCTTAAATATCCATCTTGGTGAGCCAAGTTTGCTGTTCCTCAAGAGACTCTACAGGTTCAGAGGAAGCTTTGTATTTTCTACAAAATCCCATGGTTGGGATGCTTCTCATTCTCACAGAATTCTCCCTCTGAGATGGAACAGGAAAGTTTCCTTGACAACACAGTGACTAGGTGCCGGTACATTTTTATTCCTTTAACATTTGTCACCGCAAGGACCATTACTGATTCCCTTCTCACTAGTATAGGCATCATGTGCTGTGTGATTACTTAGCGAAGGTGTGGACAACACGTTTGCTATCACGTACACAGGCCATCTAAGTTATTGAAGAACTGTTGGACCACGGGAGAGCCTCGGGCTCCACATGATTTAAATGGAGTTGCCTCCTGACATGGTCCAGTGCTGTGAGTTGTTCCGCCCAGGCTGATGGACATGTTTCCTTAGCATCTTTCCCCAGAGAAGTGATCACAAGTCTTTCCTAAAGGAGGCAAAAAATAGGCTGCAATTACTTGGGGTTATGATGTTTGTTTAATCTTTTCATTTTGGCTTCAAAAACCAATTTTTTTCACCTCCAGCATCTGAATGACCAGCCTTGTCTGCAGAGCATGCTCTGAATTTGTCAGCTACTTTAACATTATGCTTAGATTTCTATAAAAGGGGAATGAAGGAGCCTATAACATTAAAGCTGCCTCTTCAGAGAACACACACCTTCTTGTCCTGTTGCTAACCTGGCACTAGGTTCTTCACAAGTCACTCTCTATATTGAATCCTGTGGAGAAGAATGAACAGTTGCAGGCTTTCAGCTTTTAAACGTTTGTCAGCAATCCAGATGCCACTCCAGCCTTTGCTCGTGTTTATTGCACGGACGCAGGAAAACATACAGGCCTGCTAATGTGCATTTCCTCACCAAAGAACTAAAGATGTCTGGGTTTTTATTCTGAGATGTACATCTGGCCCACTAGATGCAGACAACAAAGGAGAGCAGGAGTTACAGTGTAGACTTGAACAGCTGCCCAGCCCATTCTCTAGGTGTTTCATGATTTGCCAGTGCATAAGAAGTGAGTTACCAAGGGTCAATCAACACAAGAACTGTTCAGGATCACTCAAATCTCAAACGATCTAGACATGCTCTTCCCATTCTGATGGACCTTTCTACACAAAGGAAATCTGATTGGCCAGCAAGGCCACGTGACACTAACTAACACCTCCCACCAGGTTCTGCTTTGGTGGTGGTGGTGGTGGTGGTGGTGCAGGTCCTACCAGCAGATGCTGGGCTCTGTGATGATCTTGTGGCATTATAAATGGCCTTTATTACAGTATAGTACATGCATTATGTCTTGATTTGTTTTGATGAAGACATGTTGAGTTTCAACAAGTGCTTGTTCTGTATCATGTGATGACAGCCTGTCTTTTGACACTGAGCTTCGTTATGTCATCATCTTTGACTTGCTTATGCTGATCTGTCTCTTTATCCCCTTAGTGAATTGTTTTATCATGATTAATTATTTTTATTTTTTTAAATAGCAGGAACACCTCATGGAAACATAAGATTTATAGAAGATAAGCCCCAAGGTCACAAGGTCAGCCTCACTTTAGTGTGCTGCTCAGGTTAGCCTTGTGGAGCTCTGGCTTGTGTGTATAGTTTTCTGTCTTATGCTGGATCTCACTATATCAGCCTCAGAACTCAAGTGCAAACTCCTGAGATCCAATGTATCTGAGCTTTACCCACCCTGGGACTGGTCCTGGGCCCCAGGTCCTGACTTCTTTCCTTCTCCACATTTAAAGTCCCAAGGCATCTCATTTCCTGCTGTTTGGAGGTGTGTAGGCTGATGCTGGCAACTCTTTCTCTGCATTCTTCAGTTATCTTCAGTTATATTAAACTAACACTCTGAACTGCAGTCAAGTATGGGTTTCTTTGCCTTTGTAGAGAGAGAGAGAGAATTGTTCAGATTGGCTTGTCTGCAAGGAAGGAATTGATGAAGGCTTTACTTGGCTGCTATCATGTTGTTTCTCTGGTTTAGAGTCCTTTCAAGAATTGATTTGGTATAGGGTGTGAATTGTTGGTCTAGCTTTGACCATGCTCAGTATGGTAACTTTAGCTGCCATGGTCTCCAGGGTGCAATGTCTGTGTCACTCACAGAAGCCTTCTTCCTCACCATTGTTGTGAGTGTGAACTGGTGTGGCCACTCTGGAAATCATTGTGAAGATTTTCCAAAAGATAAAAATAGAACTACCATATGATCCATCTGTACAACTCCTGGGCACATACCCAAAGGAGCCGATATCCTGCTACAGGCGTAGGTGTGCACTCTTGTTCATTGTAGCTTGGTTTACATTAGCCAGGAAATAGAATCAGACCAGATGTCCATTAACTGATGAATGAATAATGAAAGAGTAATACACAAACACAATTGGATTTTATTCAGCTATAAACAAAAGGGAATTTAAAAATTAAATGAATGGAATTGGAAAAAAATTATAGCGAGTGAAGTAACTGGTGCCCAGAAGACAAGCGCTGCATGGTCTCTGCCACATGTAGGTGTCAGCTTTGCATCTGGAGATTGTGTTTCAAACTTGAAGGTACATGTAGAAGCCATAGAACTAGAGAGGGGTGGTGGACGCCTAAAGGGAAGGTGGTAGTAGAAACAGGTGGTCTCTAAGCATGGGGCAGGAGTACTGTGGGTGGAACTGATGAAGGCATGGGGGTGTGCAGGGAGGAAGAAGAGGTGTTGACTGGAAAGAAGGGTGTGTGAGAAAACAGTATAGGAACCAACTGCTTTTTAAGCCAATAAAAACGTTTGTGAAACAGAGCTAGAAGAGAGATGTCTTCCATGAACAGATAATGGTCCTCAGTCCGTTTCCAGGAGTGGGGTTCTGTGCTGGGAGGTCCAGGACTTCCCTAGCCCCCCCCCCACTCTTTTCACTCCTCTTGCTCTCCTACAGGAGCACAATGACTTGCCTTTATCTTCCCTGTTTTACTTTACAGAAGCGTATTTCTCATGGCAAGTTACTTAGCTTTACATGTTGTAATCTCATCGGTATTATTTGAGATTTCAAATTTAAAGTATAAACAAATGTATAGCAGGTGATCAGCACACTGCTCTTCTTTGTTACCTTCCTTCCTAATAAATCTGAGTGTGTCAGAGGATATTGAGGTTACCACACACATAAACTTTTTGGTGAGCCACAGTGGAATAATTATTTGAAAATTAAAATCATTAGTCAGTACCACACACACATTTTTAGCCCTCAGCTATGTATCAGGAGGCAGCTGCCTTGCCCATTCCTTACTGCGGAAATGCATATCTCTGCCAGGAAAGTCACTTGAGCTCTGAAGTTCAGATCTATGAATCTTTGTTCTGTCTATGCTAATGAAAGTTTTGTTTCTAATTTGATATACATTTAGTTGCCTTGGAACTTATCTTGGACTTTGTTACCATGTGTTTGAGTTTACTGTATCAATTTATACATTGAAAAACAAACATTGTTTTCTTTTGTAGGAATTTATACTTATTTCAGAGGTACAAGGTGAGATGCCTTGATGTGGTTCTGAGTTCGGATTTGAGAAGGCATTCTATTTTGTAACGCCGAGTGTTAGTTAATTAATTGTAACTGTTTACAATTGTTTGAACATTAAATGGTGAGTTTAAATGTATTAACATTGAGCCCCAGCTAAGCTGCCCTCTGTGGATGTATGACTGCGTATGTTGAAAGCTGTGCACACAGAAATCAAGAACTGATGTGGGATTACTTCCTCCCATCAACTTTTCAGCTTATGTTACCCACAGATTTCTAGAAACAGAAACTAGCAGAG
Organism: Arvicanthis niloticus; assembly: GCF_011762505.2. Lineage (NCBI taxonomy): Eukaryota > Metazoa > Chordata > Mammalia > Rodentia > Muridae > Arvicanthis > Arvicanthis niloticus. The sequence continues at coordinate 163,802,456 of NC_047658.1, forward strand.
CATGTTGCCATCAGTGGTTACTGACAAAGGGAGTTATTTTATATTCCTTTTAGTAGACATGCAGGAGATTCATATTTAATGTTTCTATAGGAACTTTCTTATTATAAAATTATGATTTTATAGTCATTTTTGGTCACTTCAAACCTATTTTCCTATTTATAGTGAGGCAAAAATTCTTGAGTCTTTCAATTTTGGCATTTTATTATTTTTAATATTTAAAATTTAATTTTATGTGTATGGGAGGTCCTGTCTGACTGTATACCTGCACCATGTGCCTGTCTTTAGAGCCTAGAATAGGGCAGCAGAATACCTGTAGTTACAGGCAGCTGTGAGCTTCTTGTGGGTACTGGGAATTGAACCTTGGTCCTTTGGAAGAGTGGCTTTTAACTGCTGACCTGCCTCTTCAGCCTCAGCTTCATTAATCTTGGTGAAATATTGTTACCAAATATGAAATATGAAAAAGTTAGTTACAACAAAAAGACCCTATTCAACAAAGGCCAATTGAAAAAAAAAAGTCACCAGATTTCATGTTTTGAAACACGTTAGAAGCATGGTAGTTTTATCTGGAAAAAAGCATTCAAACTAATGGCTTGAGAATACAGACTTTAAATTAAATCCTGTATAAAGTGAAAAAAGAGATAAATCTAGAATCAGTTTTTCTGTACCATCATACCATGTCTGGTAAGCACTTCTATCATCTTTGCTGAACGTTCTGAGTATATTCTGGTTTGCTAGACTAAAGCAGACTTCAGATTCATGTGGCACAGGAGGAATTTATTAATGTCTATAATAGCACTTGAATTCAAGCAACCACGTTAAGCTCTGACCTACTTCTGTGATAGTTCAAAGAATAATGATACATGTTTTTGGCTATTGATAGTCTAAGATTCTGATAAATCTTGCAGATTTTATAGCTGATAAAAGTTAATACTGGAACAATGAGTTTAATTGAACACCAGACAGTAAGCAAATAAGATGTCAAAAATTCATATAATTTAGCAGTCCATTAGGCACGATAGAGCTACACTCTGCAGAAGCCAAAAGGATTTACTAAAACTATATTTCAGAAAATCAAGATTATCCATTATGATTTTAATAAAATTTACAGAGATGCCTGGTTACAAATATTTTAAACTATTCAATGTTTTACATAAAAGTATTACATTCAACATTTTTAAAATAGACAATTTTGGCCCATTTTAAAGAATCTAAATGTAATTGCAAAATCATGATAAGTATTATGTATTAAGCTACTGTTTCCTTAGGCAAATATTTCTTGCCTGGTGTATGCAAATCACTAAACGTGTAATTAAAAACAATGCATTGAACTATAGTCATATTAAGAACTCCCTTAATCAAAGCACACGATTAAGATAGTGAAAAAAATCAGAGGCACAGATATCTCTGAGTTCGAGGCCAGCCTGGTTCTACAAAGTGATTTTCAGGATAACCAGGGCTACACTGGGACACTCTATCTTGACCTCACACTTCCCTGCTTCTCCCCCAAAATGTGTGGAGTAAGAAATCCCATGTTCAGTGCACATATATGACCAATAACATTCAAAATGTATAAAGAGATTTCTTGCTAATCAATAAAAACGATAAAAAAAAACCCAATGGAGCCAGAACTACAGTTTGATTGGGCACTTCTTGACAGAAGACATTCAGCTTAAAGCTTGTGTAAAGTTTACCCGATGCATAGTAAACTCACAGAAGTCTCATGTTCCCAGTGGCTAAAACAGAAGACAGACACTATCGGGTATTGATGAGGGGACCTGACAACTGAAACTCTACTAGCTTGTCACTTTAAGGATGTAGTGAGAGGACTGAGCAGAGCCAGGCCAACTCCAGGACAGGCTGCAAACTGACGGATTGGAAGGTCTAAGTTTCTGTTTTCCAGAACTGGAAAGGTCCCAGGACAAACCACCTCTCACCGGCAGCCAATCAGGAAGATGCCCCACCACCTAGCCTGAGCCAACCTCAAGGGCAGCCAATCAGGAACTGTAGAAGCTACCCCACCACATAGGTTTAGCCAAGTATAGTTAATCAGCAGCACCCCCAAATCCTCCAGAGCCTTAACCTATCACAAAGGTGCTCAAACCCCCAAGATAGAACCAACCAATCAAAGGGGGAAAAGGTAAAAGTCACCCACTCCTACCCTCTCAGGCTTTAAATAGACCCTGCAAAGTCCACGTCTCTGTCTTTCATCCAGATGTATGGTAGACGCCTGCATGCAGGTTTTCTGCAGAATAAGTGCTCTTTGCTGTAGTATACTGTTTGAGTGTGGGGTGTCATCCTACGGAAATCACAAACCCTTACTTAGGGATGTAAGGAAGATAAAGTGATGCTCAGTTTGGTGATGGTTTGCCGCTGTCTGTTAGAGCTAATCATGTCACACCCTGCTACTGAGAAACTCCACCCCACTCCCAGGAATGCAAAGAGGCCCTACATAGCTGCATGTATGGATGCTCATTATGACAGTGACATTAGCTACAGCCTCATGTAGATCACCACACACATAGACACCCATACCAGCAATGCTAGGATTCAGTGTGTTTAAAGTTGTCTTATTTTTTTTAAAGGCACAGGTTATGTTGAAAGGGATTTGTGTGTGTACGTGAACATCATCTGTCTATGGAGGTTTCTAGTATGTTGCTGATACTGGATTTATTTTAAATCTTAGCTATACACATATAATTGTCATCTCAGAGGTTTACTTTTGAATAAGCTCACCCTTTTTAGTCCTCTCTGAACTTGGGCTGGCTGGTTCACCTCAGCTGTTCTGGCTCAAAACTCTCTTCTCCAAGTTGACTAAGTCAGTCTGGCTTCTACCAGCCAGATTGCTCTGCATGACCTCAAACTAACTCTGGCAATCTGTCCTAATCTCCTTCTTATTCTCTGGCTTCAACTGCCTCTGATGACCTGCACTGAACTGCATGAACTCTCAAAAGAACCAAACTCTCTCACTCTCTTTTCTCTGCTCTGTTCTTAAATAGATTCACTTTCCTGTGCAGTTCTCAAGAGAGTTGCATATATCCTGTCTGTGGTTCGTTCTGTAAAATATTTCTCTGATTTGTCACTTTGTCTGCCTCTCAGACGTTACTTTCACACATGGCTGCTTCCTTCTACAAATTAATTTTACCTTAAATATATATACTGAGGGTGTGTCACTTTCACACATTGCTGTTTCCTTGTGAAAATTAATTTTACCTTAAAGATGTCTACTAAGAGCGTCTCTTCATTCCAGCCAGATCACACAGACTTAGAAGATCTTTGAATGTGATCAGAGCAGCCATGTTGCTGGATAAAAATTCCTCTACATGTACATCTTTTCAAAAATAATTTGAGCCATATCTTATGATTCATGGTATTTCCTGTCTGATCTACTTCAGTAAGAAGATCTAACATGTATTGCTGTGGGCATGCAGCCAGCAAAGGGTAACACATGCATCAGAGTTTGGCCTAGGAGCCTGGTCCCTTTATGTCTTCAATTTTTGCCTTTCACTTAAAAGGTTTGAAGTTGTTTGATAACACCAACTTAGAGATGCCCCACAATTCTAGTCTTTAGTAGTGCAGAGTCCTTCCTCTCTCCTGCATGGCAGTCAGATACACCATTTGGATCAATAAGATTCTAAACACCCTGACAACTAAACCACTGTGAAAACCAACCCTGTAGAAGTAGGCTGAGACCCTATAAACCTGCTGAAGGCTTCCAAAGACCCAAGCTCTCAAACGACACACAGAATGAACAGCGTCCAGTGACATTGCTCATATAAAAAACCCAAGAAAGTCACATCTTGAGAAGTCAACTGTGTGCACCACACCTGAACTTGGATGTCAACATTACTGTTTACAGAATGTGTTTATTAATAATTCATAGTAACATTTATTGAAAACATGTAGTTCGCAGAGTGTGGTCTAGCACTTTAAGAGTTTATCTTTAAAGCAACACATAGCATGTATAATTAAACTGTCAATGGATAAGGCTTTTCAAAACTGATTTTTAAGTTTTCAATCCATTTATAAGTTATTGAAAAAAATGCATGTAAGCGAAAGTAAAAGTAGTATAAGATAAATCAATATTTTAAAGGCATCTAAATGGAATGCTTGCAACAACTGTAACAAAGGAGCTGCAATACTTATTTGTGCATTGGTGCCCACAAAACCTGGGAAAACCCAAAGTAGAACTAAGTGAGGTGACCCTTATTCCTGAATTTAGAAGGTCATTATTCTATAATGGAAACATTCCCTAACTGGTCTCCAGATTCTGGGCAATCTTACTAGATTCCTAAGTGTATTTTGTAAATCTGAAGATGGTTCTAAACCTCTTAAGGAAATAAAAGCAATGCAAGACAGTAAAAGCTCTCCTGAGAAGAAGGAAAGCTGAATTCATTATTTCTGATTTCAAGTATATTACCTTCCGTGGTTAAGACACTGCAGTGCTAAGTAAAAGACAGAGGTAGATCAAAGAAACGGAGTGGAGAGGACAAATTCCTCTACCGTATCTGTGACCAAAAGTTTCACAATGGATGTGAGGAGACTTTTGAGAGAGGAGGAGCATGCTGTTCAGATGTCAGCCCTCCTCAGACTGAGCTGCCACATTAACAGTTGTAATCCCAGTGTATCTGTAAATGCTCAGACATGCTGACGATATTTATACAGTTATAAGACAGTATAAAATCTGCAGAAACTACGTTTGAGAATTCATTACTTGACTTCAGATCTCCTCCTAATGCAGGAGTTCTCAGAGGAGATAATTTGGATGCTCACATGGTAGTGGCTATGAGGAGATTTTAGATAGGATGCAGATGAATATTTATGATGCTTAATTGGGCTTAAACTGGGCATCATCCAGGCTGAAATATTCATAATGGGGAAGCATGAAATCATGCTATAAGGTATAATAATCATGTGTGATACTGATGGTATGATAAACCTGTACATCATTGCAATATAATTATATCCATATATATGTATATATGGTAAATTAAATAAATATATAATATATATGGTAAATAAATAAATATAGCATATATGTATATATATATATGTGTGTATATATATATATGTATATACACATATATATATGGTGAATTTTAATTAAAAGATTGACTGGCATTTGAACACGTAGTGCTTGAATGTTTGGTCCTTTCAGGTGTTACAAGAAGATGATGACATAGTTATAAGCTGAACCATACTTCATATGCAGAAGTTAAGTAAAATTTAGTATACACTTCCATGTGCAACCTAGGAACAGGAAACAGGAAAAAATATTAGTGACCTGATTTACATAAAATTTTGAAGATACTCAGCGAGATCAGTGGATGAACAAGTGTAGAGTGCTCTTTTAATACTTATTAATATTAATCATTCACCTTAGAAAATGCACATAAACCGCCAGTATCATAGCAACACCTTGGGTGCTATGACCCACACACACACAGAAACAAGCAAGCAAGCACTGCTCTGTCACATCTGGAAATATATGATGATCTTGCGTCTTCTTTTAAGACAATTACTGCAGTCTTACATTACTGTTTTATTCAAGTTGATTCCAGCACAGTCAGAATTTGTTCTCATGTATCATGAACCACAAACATAGCAGTGAGCTGACAGTCCTATTCCTCCATGTTTCCTCCAAATGTGAAAACTCGGTGTTCACAAATGCTGCGTGTGAGCATATATCACACATTTACTCACGAACCCCGGAGGCTGGCACATGTCTCCCGGGAGTCTGTGTGTGCCTCCTCAGCGGTGGGAAGCCGCTTGTGTCTAAAGAGCTCAGACTACTGGTGCAATGCAGGGACAACTCTCATGTGCATGCGCTAAGTAGAGTAAGGCAGTGCTATTCCTAAATGGTTCTACATTCATGTGAACTGGGAGGGACAACCATAGCATCAGAAATAGATTTTCACTACCACAGGTCGTCTTATGGTGCGTGGGTTAACGAGAACAGCAAGGTGGAACAGAGAGAGTACTTTAGTGTGATGAGACTACTGTCATTTTCTCTGTGTTTGATGTTACACAGTTGTATTCGTTTCTTCCAGTTTGTAAAACTGTAACATACAGGGTGAGCCTTGAATATGGCTGTAAGGGACAGCTCAAAAATGAAACTCAAAATGTCTAGAGCTAAAAATAAAACCTGTCTCAAGCCTTTAGTTTAATGAAGATAAATATATGTATTAATAAAATGCTTTCTCTCTTATTCAGCTACATATCTACATGCATCTGAATTCCCCTTTATATGTCAGTGGAAACCACACATCACAACACAGTAGGGATAGAATCTGAAGCCAGTATGTGTGTGTGCCTGTAATTTAGCCCTTGGCAAGCTCTGGAAGTGGCCTAGCAAATACAAGGGTACTCCTTAGCTTCATAAATAAATGGTCTCCGCTCAAACATGAATAAAAAATAGAATCTGATATGAAAATGCATCTGCTATCAAGCTAGCCACTAAAAAGAATTCTAGGCACAAACAATGTCATTCTCAGACATTCTTCATAATTTACATTACTTTTATTATTTTTTATGAATATATTGTACATTTCAGTGTGAGTGTGTGTGTGTGTGTGTGTGTGTGTGTGTGTGTGCAGGCTGAGGTGATCATTCAGTAGAGATCAGAACCTTGGTTTAAGATCGCTCTCCCACTGAATCTTTGCTCACTGGTTATTCCCTGAGCTCCGCAGTGCTCCCGAGCTCCTGTGGTGCTCCCGAGCTCCTGTGATGCTCCCTGAGCTCCTGCGGTGCTCCTGAGCTCCTGCAGTCCTCTTGTTTATAATCTCATCATTGATACTACAGACCCATGCTACCATGTTGTGTAGCTGAGGGTCACGCTGTGCATGCTGGGAATACAAACTCAGGTCTTCACGGTTTTATAGTGACCACTTTACCTGCTGAGGCATCTTTCCAGATCCTCAATAAGTATTTTAACTGCTTGAAGTTTATCTTACTTATTTTATTTCTTATTTTTGAGATAGCCTTATGTACCACAGGTTGTCCTGGGACTTACTGCATATCCAAGACCGGCCTTGAACTTCTGATTTTTTTGGCTTCACATCCTAATTGCCTGAACTTGGTGGACATGCATCACCACATCTGGCTTAATTTTAATTTTAAGATTTTTCATTTGTTTGTTTGTTTCCTAAAGATGGTTTTTCTGTGTAGCTCTGGCATCTGGGAATTAGCTCTATAGACCAGGCTGGCCTCAGATTCACAGAGATCTATCTGCCTTTACTTCCTGAGTGTTGGGAATAAAGGTGTGTACCGCCACTGCTTGGCTTTCATTTTTAATCTATACATAATTATATAGAACATACGATTTTTCAAGATGTGTACACATTGTGGAATAACTATATTACTCTGTGAAAAGAATTCACAGTTTGTCTTAAAAGCTCTTTGGAATATTGTGTTTTGTGACCAAAAAGTATTTATTGTTTAATCTGTTTTCAGATGTCTCCATGTCAACGGCTAGTGTGACACCCCTCAGCCATCCACATCTACCACACATAGCCACACCATTCACCTTGTCCCCCCAATAGTGTTGTATGCAGGCATGTAGATTCAGTTTTACAGATGGGAGAGCAAGTTTTCACAGAAGAAACAATTAGCCAAAATCACCCAGCTTCGTGCCATTTCCTCGTGACCTGCAGGCTTGTGAGGCAGGGAGGCTTCTGTACACTGCCTTGTTTATCTACGTTTTAGGATTAGAGAGGGATTCCAGAGATGTCTCATACTGCTTATTTACCTTTGCTGTGATAATAACATGAACGATGAATGTAAGATTTGAAAATACTGAGTGACTGACAGTTCCTGTTACGCCCCAAAGCTTGTCCTACCTGGATTCCAGTTGTCATTAGAAAGCCATGCAGTAGGTTCTTAGAGGCAAGAAGTATGGAGTATTCTATCAAACAATAGATGGAGGTTGTGTTCCTGCTTGAAAAATCCCCATTGAGTGTGGCTTGGTCTTTTTTGAAGTGTGCTCTGAGTTTTCCCTAAGACTTCTGATGGGACAGTCAGGATTCTGCCCCGGTTACCTCCCTGATGGAGGCACAGTCAGGACTCTGCACTGGTTACCTCCCTGATGGAGTCATTTACCATCTACTTCCACATCATCTCTCAGAAGGTCAGAAACTGTGTAAGCAGCTTCTCTGTCTGAAGCAATAACATACTGATTGTAGATGTTTTTTTTCCAAAAATAAAATGTATCCTCTGAATTTAAACATCCCCTGAACACATCAGTGCAGCAGAAAGTCTCCCTCCTGCCTTGCTTCTCATGTGCACACTCTTCACTCCATCCATGATGAGGCGTTAAGGGGACCCTTAATGTGATATCCTCTCTGTACCCTTCAGGGAATTTCCCCTCCCTTTCCCACGTTCCCCCCTACTGTGTTTCTGTGGAGAGAAAACCCCTCTTTCCACATCCCTGTCCCTAAAATAATAATAACCAATTGGTTCTTGGCACAGATAAGAGACATTGGAGATATGGGTCAGACCCATGGGTGTCACATACTCCTGCTGGGAGGTTTGACACCAGAAGATTTGAGAAAGACTCTGTACACTTATTTAGTATTTTACTTCTTCTGTTTGTCTCTCCAAGTACTTAGGGTAGAGAGAGTCAAGAATTCCTCTTGAAATGCTATTCACCCCTCCCTCCATGACAATGACAATTCTGTTTATTGTGAAAGCTACACAGAGGAGGTGGTGGTGGTAAGTGCACACAACAGTTATGGTAGAAGTGTGTGCACAGAACACTTATAATAGAGATATGTGTACTGAACATGTATGGTAGAAGTGTGTACAGGCAACACTTATGGTAGAGGTGTGTGCACACAACACTCTCATTCCTGGTGTCACAAGACCAAGTTAGCACTTGAAACCAGACCTGTTTGTTCAGTCGCTGGTGCTCTGCTCTAGTGCAGACCTCTTTCTAACTTAGCAACAATGTGCTGCACATAGATTGCCCAGAGGAGAAGAGTTTTGAATGTACTCACCAGAGAAAAAAGTAAGTTTGAAGTGCTAATCCCAGTTTGATCATTTCCAAATGAATGTGCATTGCTGAATAAAAACATTACATCAGTAAATATGCACAATTATAGCAATTAAAAAGACAATTGCAGGGCCCAATGGGGTGACTCAGAGTTTAAGAGCACTGACTGCTCTTCAGAGGACCTAGATTTGATTCCCAGCACCCACATGATGACTCAAACCGTCGGTGACTGGATTTCCAGATCTGATGCCCTCTTCTGGCTGCATTGGTAACTGCATGCACATTGTACCCACATTCAGAGAAGACATCCATATACTTTAATTTAAAATAAAAATAATAATACATTTTACAATTGGTCAGTGAGTGCTGTGTGCTCAGCTATAAATGTGGTGTCTGCACTTACTCAGCCTTCCCAAGGCTCTGGAACCATTGTGGAAGGGGGCAGGGAGACCATCAGAGTAAGGTCAGTGAGGACCAAAGATATGAGTGCATCCTGGGTATGGCAGACACAATAGCAGCCACTGTTGGCCACACAAGATGAAGCCAGTTGGCAATCTAGTAGGCAAGGGGAGGTATTCACGAATCCCACTTGGCTTCCAGGGAAAGGGGCTTAGTTTTCCTTAAAGGTGTGCAGCCTGGTAGATTGGTCATTCTCCAATGGATAGTTCCACACATGTGAGGCTATAGGCAACACAAATTGGAATAGAGGTTTATTTTTTAAAAAAAGTAGAGGCCACATTATTGAGGGTGGGGCTGAGGAGTGAGGAGGATGTGTAAAGAGTTAGGGGAAGAAGATAGCGTGACTGTGATAAAATACTTTGTTTACATGAATGGAAGTTTAAATGCATTAATAAAAATATATCATTTGATGTAGTAAAAACAAAACAACCTTGAATTATGTGTCATAAGGCTATAAATAGTAGAATTGGTGGTTCATATACAATAGATGTTCTTTTTATCAGAAGAGACTTAAGATTATGCTGATTTTTAAAATGCCACTCACATTCATTATTTAAAGCTGTATATCAATGTTATTTTGTAAAAGTGGCTGCTTTAGCATGAACGTTGGTGTCCACGAGGCCTGCTCTTAGCTCTTCATTGTATATCATTGTATTGTATTTATTTCTCTTCCATGGGCCAGTATAATATGGACATCACTGCCATTCCAGCATTTTCCTCCACATCCTGAGTTAAAGGGCTGTGCTGTCCCCTGGTCAGCACAGCTCTTGGATGGCAGAGACACAGGAGAGAAGGTAAATGGTTTCTCAACCCCCTGTCTCCATCCGCATTTCATTACCAAGAGGCAGTGAGAGTACATTTCATTATGGTCGCAGGGCCTTCCTTACCCTCCATAAAGAGAGACCTGGTGAGTCCCGAGTCTTCTCTGCTTCAGGCAGGCTTTATGTTTATAACTTTGACGACCTGGAATCACTAACAAATGGTTAAAATTTATTTTAGTGAAATTGCAAACTAACAACCAAGGTACGTTGTGCTTGAATATTTATGTATGTCAATTCACATTGTTGATGTGAGGGGTAGTTCTGAAATGAGAGTCAAATTCATGCCCACTTCTGGTCTCTAGGTGTGTGACCTTGTGGAAAACGGTTTACTCTCTGAACCTCTTTTCCCTATTGCATAGATCAACAGAGTCAAGCAGGGTGGATCCCCAAGGCCCCGTGCACCTGTGAGGTGGAATTTAAGATTATGATGATGTGTTTGTCTCACTTGTTTATTTCTTGCTTTAATTTAATTGTCGCTCTTAAAGAATATGCCATCATTTTGAATCAATAGTCCTCCCCGAAAGAGAAAATGGTATTTTTATTTATTCATGCCTAGTTAAATTTAACAGCAACATGAAAGACGTGAGTACCTGTTTCGGATATAATTTCATAATCAGGGCTCTGAAGGTCGTTTGAAATACTGCACTAATTAATGTTTTATTTCCAGCCTTCCTTAATTATTCTGGCCAGATGGCCGTTTATTTATGTTATTGCTGGAGGTTTCCAGCTGAGGTTGTTTGATCGTTGAAGAAAAATATGTGACGGCGTCGTAAGATAACTGTAATTGAAATGCGAGGTGTGCTGGAGCAGCACAGCCTTCTGCCCCTGCTCTGGCCACATCTGGGACACACATTTGTTAACAAGGCAGCCCGACACTTATCTGATGTTTGCGCGGGGTTCTGCAATGTCTAAGAAGAATTCAAACGAAAAATGACTCTGCATTCTACTGTAAAAGGAAGCCCTTCGCTAATGCCTCTGTGCAGAGTCCCTCTTCTGAATGGGATCAACAAAAGCTTTACAATAAGTGCACGTCTGTGGGCCCGAGCTGCTTCCGCAGCGTCCTAATAACTTCAGGAATGGTGGTTCCATTAAGGTCAAATTTTAAATTTGTGCAGATTAGCCACCATTTAGGAAGCAGTTAAATGGAGTTTTTATGTCAGGGAACTTCAAAAGTCTAAGTGAATTGTCAGCTAAATAGATGTCCGATAAAGGCAGGGACTGGACTCGGAAGATAAAAGTGATAATGGACAGTAAATGGTGGGTACAGGGAGAGCGCCATTGTCAGGAAGAACAACAATAGACCCCAGATTATCTGTCTCTTTACAAAGTCTCCTCTCCTTTCTTCACTTGTGACTTTTTTCAAATTACTAAATAAATTAAGAATTTAATCTGAGGCCTTCATAAAGCTAAGTTAGATTGAAAGCCTTATTAAAATCGCCACTAGCAACTTAACACTGGGCAATTTCCTTCCGAGTGAAAGTGATTTCATTACTGTGGTACTTAAGCCGGGTACACGCAGAGTAAATCAGCTCTCAACTTCTCTTCTGTGTGTTCACAGACCTTGAGGTCTCAGTACCTGGAGAACTGATGCAATTGACTTCTGTGTATGTGACGTGTGTTAGAGGTATGAGGTATTGTCTTGCTTGTGCTCATTATGGTTTATATGCTGGTAAAGTATTATTGAAAACATTTCTCAGTTTAGCTGCTAGTTTATTCTAATGACTTTACATGCCTTTAAAGATATTGGTTATTAGTGATGAAAGAGGTATCAATTCTGGATGATACTTAGATACTTGGTGAAGTGAATGTAACTTAACAAAGCACATATACATGGACATATGCATGCATACACACATGTTCACACACATGCACACACATGTTTACATGCACAAATGCACACACATGTTCACATACATGTACACACATCCATATACATGCACACACACATGTTCACTTAGTAGAAAAATTGGCTACATGTATTTAATTTTTTTTCAAGAAATGGGATTAGAGAATGTCTTTGGTCAAGTGTCTGCTGTGCAAGTGTGATCACCTGAGTTTGACTCCTCCCACCTATATAGCAAGGCCAGGTAGTGGAGTGCCTCTTTAATTCCAGTTCTGGGAAAGCAGGAACAAACCTGTTTCTTTAGCTCACTTGCCAACCAGATTAGCCAACTCGTGTGTGTGTGTGTGTGTGTGTGTGTGTGTGTGTGTGTGTGCGCGCATGCACACGTGCCCAGCTTCAGTGAGTGAACCTCTATTAAAAATATGTTCTAGAGAGACAGAGGAAGATGCCTTCTGTCAGCCTCTGGCTTCCACGTGTGTATGTACAAATACACACACACACACACACACACACACACACACACACACACACACACGTACATACATACAGGAAAAGAGAGACCAGAAAGGAAATGAATGAAACATATGACTTTGGCTTCTTTTAAATTTTCCCATTTGTTTTGTTTCCTCGTCCAGTAAAAATCAGCTGTCCTGTAAGACTGAAGCCTGCTTGGTAAGGAGAGCCTAGCAGAGTTTCTTTCATTTTCTTCTTATTGACTGATCCTTATTTATATCTTTGCCCTGTGAATTATTCTCACCTGAATAATTTCTCTCAGAAGTAGGACTCTTTGGATCAATCACTGAAATAAATTTCCTAATGTATAACCCTGAACATATTTGAACATGGCCCCAAGGGATCTGTGCTCTGTAAGAATATTCAAATGTGATTTAGACCCTGTATAGTTAGAATAAAGACAGTTTGAAAGTTCTCTAGGTTGGCTGTGGAAAAACTTGACCACAAGCCCTTACTTTGTAGCCACTCCCAACTTGATAATAGGGAGAGCAGCGTTTTCAGAGTTCACATGAATGAAATAGCAGTTGTGTTTAGCATTAGTAAGATTATCACATACGGTGAGTGATGAAGCAGAGGAGTCTGGGTAGGTAATACATCTGTAAGGTTATCACGGCTGAGAGTGGAAAGGAGCTCACATGAGCACAGGGCAAGGAACTGGCAAACTGCTGCATGTTAGAATTTGTATCATAGTCCATAGTCCGTTGATTCATCTCTCTGGGATTTATTTTGAAATTTCGTGTAGTTGTCATTTTACTTACCAGTGGTGAATCCATGCTGAACTTATCACAATCTATATGGCATCGACACATAAAAACTATGTGATACAGAAGTTGCCTTTGGCAACAAGATGTAAGGGATAGACACCAGGCTGAAATATCTGTTAAATGCCACTGTGATAGAGAAAACACTTTAGATAAAGAATTTATTAAATAAGTTCTAGGGATTTATTTCTTCTTCTTTACACCCCAACCATCACCAATATACTTGTTTTTAATTTAATTACCGAGGAGGTACAAAAGGCCAGTGAAAGGCCATGTGCACAGGTGCAAGTGCATATTTAGGAAGAATGGGCCTGCATCTAACTGTTCCCAGAGAGCCTGAGATATAAATGACTTCTGTGCTGCCGACTTTGCCGAGCAGGATGTAGTTCCTGCGTTTCATGTATTCTGGGATCATCAGAATGGAAGTCTCCTTCCCTGTACCCGTCTCATTTTAAACAACCATTCTATGTGATTACGACTGGACATTTGGCTGGGTGTGGATGCGAGTCTGTAGCTCTAGACTCTGGAGGCAGATGACTGTCTCAGGAATTCGAGGGCAGCCTGAGCTAGATGAGAGTTTCAGGACTGCGTACCAAGACTGTCTCAACAAAGGCAAACCTGTCTCAGCCTCAACCCACATGCCCATAGGAACACTCAAAAACATATTAGACAGCAAAGGTATGATATTCATTCAGCTTTTGCTTTGGCAAAGTAAAATGAGCCATGTTGTGAGATCATGTTATTTTCTCTCTCTCTCTCTCTCTCTCTCTCTCTCTCTCTCTCTCTCTCTCTCTTTGTTTTTTTTTTTGTTTGTTTGTTTTTTTGTTTTTTTTTTGTTTTTTTTTTTTTTGGTTTTTCGAGACAGGGTTTCTCTGTGTAGCCCTGGCTGTCCTGGAACTCACTCTGTAGACCAGGCTGGCCTCGAACTCAGAAACCCACCTGCCTCTGCCTCCCAGGTGCTGGGATTAAAGGCGTGTGCCACCACCGCCCGGCAATCATGTTATGTTCTGTTGTCATGTATTCTACATGAAGTAGCTTGTAGTACATGGAAATGTTTCTTCAACTTAGAACAGAACAACATTTCAAACACCTTAAGTATTCTAGTTGTGAAATATTCAATTGGAAACCAGAGAAAAGCTTATAGTGTTTATAGTTTTTCTTTTCTCTGCATAAAATAATTCTAACACTAAAACCATAAACTAAATCAATAGGTCATCGAATAAATTTTATGTAACTGAAAACCACATTTGGCTCATGAACAAACCTCTTCTGATTTACGACATTGACTTAAATGCTTTCATGTGCCTCCTTGTAAAATATTCTGATGAATTGCTTTTGAATTGTCTTCCATTGGCTGTTTACCCATGAGGTAGGGTGTGTGGCTGTGCCCATGCACATACATGGCCGTGCTCATACATGTTCATGCACATATATGGCTGTTCACATACATGGCCATGTACATACATGGTCGTGCATATACATGTGAATGCACATACATGTCTGTGCACATACATGTCCATGCTCATATATGGTCATGCATATACATGGCCATGCACATACATGGTCATGCACATACATGGCCATGCACATACATGGCCATGCACATACATGGCTGTGCACATACATGTTCATGCACATACATGGCTGTGCACATACATGTCCATGCTCATACATGGTCATGTATATACATGGCCATGCACATACATGTTCATGCACATACATGGCTGTGCACATACATGTCCATGAACATACTGCACTCATCCATGTCCATTCCTTTTGTCCATAAGTGCCATCTTAGGACTTTGTTGTAATTCTCGTATTCACATGCACCACACGCAAGGCATGCTAAGTGGTTTTGTTCCCCCAAGGAGATCACATGTTATTTTTTCCCCAAAAAAGTATAGTACTTTCTCCTCAATACCAGACTCTCAATAACTATTTAATTAGCATTTATTAAGTAAGATTACACATGAGGTCCACCTTCCAGTGTGTCTCACATGCACCTGTGATTGTGCAGTTTCCGTGAGCGTGATGAGTGTAGGTACCGATTACACTTGTCTCCACAGCCTCTTCTTGAGATCACCTGCCATGCTCGGCTCTGGAAGCATGCTTCGTCCTTGGAGCATTACATGCTCTCTGAAGCTTAGCTGGTCATGTTTCCAAGGTAGGGCTGCTTGTATATCCACGAGAGAACTTGCCATTCCTGTTAGAGGCAGAGCGGAAAGCTGCATGCAGCTCACAATGCTGTTCACCATTCTCTTGTTTCTGTACTAACTCTAAAGATCACTTGAAACATATTAGTAATTTAATTGTTCATGGGTGTGATTTTTCAACTGTTTTTACTGAAAACCAAGTCTCTTCACAGTGGGGCATTTTGTTCTCCTGACTTTTGGTTTGTTTGCTTTCATGTTAACTTTGTTCATGGCATTGTGTGTTTCTGTCTTGATGTGCAGTAAGCATTAGTGACAGGAATAGTCATTGTCACTGCTGCAGTAAACAGGATACATGGAATCAAGGCGACTAGAAGGTCTTTGATAATACGTAGAAGTGTTGTGTCTGGGTTCCCTTTTCTTGGTTGTGTGTGGGTTCAGTGATGGGTTATGTGTGATAGCGACTGAGAAAGTGATGGTCTGCTGGTTCTTGTTGCCAGTCCGTAGATGATGAGCAAATACAACTTCCTGTCAAGGAGACAGAGGTGTTAGAAAAGTAAAGATGGAGGGAGAAGAGACACAGAGCGGTGGAGAAGAGAGAGAAGAAGAAAGAGGAAGACTCTGGCTCCCCGGCTGAGTGAGACATACAGCCAGCATCCATATTCTTCCCAAGCTCTGGCAACTGCTGCCCCACCTGCAGTGTAGCTGTGGCCATTAGCCAACGAGGGCTTGATGGCTAGAACAAAGGATGGTTACTTCATAGGACGTTGAAGGCTGTCACAGTCTCCTTAGTCAAGAGGAGCAAATGAAGTTATGTTAATGCCAGTTTTCACAGTGTTAAGGAATGGTGAAATGAAGTTATGTTAATGCCAGTCTTCACAGTGTTAAGGAATGGTGAAATGGTTTTATGACACAGTTTAAAGATTCAGTCATGAAGTATGTCATTAGCACCTTTGGCAGCAAACACTTGTTACCAAAAGCTTCGTTACATATTTCTTATTAATTTTCTTCAGATTATGCTTTTGATATTCGTAGATGGGCATAAAAGTTCTACAAGTTTCCTTGATATCAAAGATAAGTATCTCTCTGTAAGAACCATCCATTTTGAATCTTCTACAGATCTTCTTTGATTTATAGCTTTTAAAAATGTTTGTTTATTAGTTTTATAAGTTGGTGTTTTGCCTGTATAGACATCTGAGCATCGTGTACTTGCAGTGCACAAAGAGGCCAGCAGAGGGGGTCAGATTGCCCTGGAACGGGAGTTACAGAGGCTAGGAAGCTGGCGTTCTACCTGCGAGGTGTGGAGGAGCAGCCAGTGATCAACACTCAACATCTCCATCTCCTCTGACCTTTGTACCATTCAAGCAATGCAGCCCACGTAGGCCGCATCTGGAACAGTGAGAGCTTCCACACCAACCAATGGCTGCACACTGCTTTGGAACGCTGCAGACTCAAACCCAACTCTAGTTCTTTCCTAGTACTGTGAGCAAAGCAAGATGAGGGTCAGCGGTTACTACGACGCCTCTGTTCACTCAGACAGTGATGACTTTTTATAGGATTCCTCTTTCGCCCCTATGATGTTTATCCCTTTCTTACTACACAAACTTGGCTCTCCAGTGCCACCTGACATCACGCACCACTGGGCCTATAAGCCTGACCATGTGTATTCCTGTCCCTACAGGGATCAACATTATTTGTGCATGGGTTTTTTTTCTCTCATATGCCATTACTAGCATGAGGCAGAGCCTGCATGATCAGAGAAACAGGCACTAGTGCTGCTGTGTTAGACAAATCTTGTCTGTGCTTGTCTGGTCCCTAGCAGTAGTTATTAGCAGTGTTATCAGCAGTCATAGTTAACATTACTCTCTTGTTTCCAAGTATTTAAAAGCAGTGATTCTCAGCCTATACCATGAGAGCATTTTCTAGTCACTATTTTATCAGAATTGAACAAAACCTATCACAATAACACACACACACACACACACACACACACACACACACACACACATTTTTAAAAATACTGTAATATCCCAATGTAAAAAAAAAAAAAAAAGACAAAGGTGATTTTCTAATGAATGTAGCCATTGTGTAGACGTAATAACGCTGTTAGACGCTTGTTTCTCTTCACAGAATTAACGTAGATGTGGCAGCTGCAGACTAGGTCAGATAGATGTGACCCTTGGTGACTCATTTCTCCAAGCTGTCCAAGTGCAGCAGTGCTGTGCACTGAAGTGAGTTTCTGCAATGCCAGATGACTCATGATAAACTCAGGGACAAATGGGGGGCCAGTCTTCCTGATCACAGCACAGTCCTCGCATTCCGTGTAATGTTGTGCAGCAGCTGTGAAAGACAGACTTGGTGCTTACATCCAACCGTCCCTGTAGCTGGTTGTGCATTCTTAGAAGCCTGTGTGAGGGAGCTGCAGAAATCTGGGACTGTCCATGGGGGGGCGGGGCTGGGGCTGGGGCTGGGAGGGGACTGGGGGCCGGGGCTGGGGCAGGGCCTGGCAGAGCCTTTGGAATCCATGGCTTTGGCATGTCAGAGAAGGTGCCTTCCCATTCCATATTCACCAGACCTCATTCAGTTAGCCCACACTCACTCACAGCCCACACTGACAGCTCACACTGACAGCTCACACTCACAGCTCACACTCACAGCCCACACTCACTCACCAGCTTACACTCAGTAAAGTTCGATGGCTCCTGGTGTGCATGTGTCACCCCCACTAAAAGCCTCTGTTAAGCACTTCCTTTTTATTTGTATCTTCTCTGTCTGTGCCTTGTCTTGCTGACAGCACTCTTCCCGAATGGCCTGGGATAGCGTACATAACCTGTGCCACTAAACAGAAACACACAACCCTCACCCGATGGGCTCTGTACACCAGGTTTGGAGGTACACATACCCTGCCATATCATTTAGCAGTGTTGTATGTTAAGGTTGCTCATGAATCGTGCACCTGTTCATTTCCATCCCCGTACTTCCCTTTGTTTGTTTGCGCTGGCATCTACAAAATGTGTAGCAATACAAGAACAGGCTTTTGTTTTCTTGATTTTGTTTCTCCTTTCAATGTAGTGGTCTCTAGGTAAATGCATATGCTACTGTTTTCTTTGTTATCAGAAATATTGAGCATCCAACTTCCACCCTTCTCTGGGCAATTAGGACACCAGCATATTTCATCGTGGTTCAAGTGAGAGAAATAATTAGATAAAATGTAATCAATTTATTTCCGATTAAAGCGGCAGTCACCAAAGGAGGGAGAATATCCAGGAGGCCAGAGGCTTGTATAATGGCCCCGGACAGGAGTTCCAGGTTATAACACAGAATTGCTTGTGATATTATGCCATTTTTTCCCTTCAACTTCTTCTTGTAAAGTTGTCCCAAGCTGGCCACATCCTTTGCCAGATGGTTCTCTCACGCCCTCCTGACACAGCTCTGGTCTCTGGTTTCCCGTAGCCTCCCCGTCTTCTCTTTCCCACAGCCCCCCTCCTCTTCTCCTCTTCGTCAGCTACAACTCAGGGTCATAGTTTCCCAACACTCCGCTCACTTCCACAAATCATCCTTTTATAAATCATCCCTTATAAGCCTTCTTCAGATTATCCTAATGAGACTGTGGCCTCTGTTTCCTCTCAGGACCCGGCCTGGCAAGGCACCCGGCACAGTTAATGGTTCCCTGACATTGTACACATCGCTCCTCTATTCATTTATTTATTAGATAATGCAGAGTATATTTATTATCTGTCCGCTAACTGATGGGCAGTCTTTTGGGCCCACATAAAACAGGTGTCTAACTACTGAATTTATCCTAGCATGAATTAATCCTATGCAATAGCTGTTATTTAAGAAATCGTAAGCACAAAAAAGCCAATGGTGTTGTAGAATGACATCTACAGACTCACAGGAACACTGGAGGAGCTGCCTCGGAGAGCGTGAATTGTAAGCTGAAGTCAGAAACTTGTAAGCGTTAGTCCTGTCCAAGGAGCTCAAGGTGAGGAGAGAGTTCTTCAGTCCAAGTGGAGCGCATAGGTTCAGGAGATTGACACTGCTTTCTGGAGAGTAGAAAATAGTGTTTGCAGTGAGTGAGGATGGATGTGTGTAAAGACTGCCTGCCGATGACCATGCCTCAGATCTTACATACCTCAGCTAGCCTATGCGCCTGTGGAGGGTGGCTCAGATTACACATACCTAAGCTACTCTGTTCTCCTGTGGAGGGTGCCTCAGATTACACACACCTGAGCTAGCCTGTTCTCCTGTGAATAGCAGGGAGATGAAGGTAAAAGAATACCTGAAAACATAATGTGTTGGAACAGCACATGTGAGCTGTGGGGAAGAAGGAGATTTATATAAATAGCACCAGAGAGAAGTGGCTTATGGGAATTTTGGGGGTGCTCTCTAATTGCAGTGTGTCGGAAACTGGGGACAAACCTTCAGTTCTGTGACCAGAGGCCACAGTGATATCCTGTGACTTATAGAGGCTTAGACTGTGAGCAGGGTCTGGAGGAGAAGTCACTAGTGCTACCTTTGCTGAGGTAAAGCTAAACAAAGATGCCTAACTGGGGTGTGTTAGGTGAGAGAAGGTTGCTGGTTACTTGGAGAGGTTCTCAGATGAAGAAGGGGCAGCTGGGAGATAACTCTGAAGATCATTATTCTGTCACAGGAATAGAACACTTGCTGAGTTTTTCAAGATGACAGAGACTGGAAGGGTGGAGGCCAAACAATGGACAGGGAAACTGCCTAAGATTGTTGTGTGGGGAGGAGAAGATGGAGGTCTTAGATCTGAAAGGACGAATCAGAAGAGTGTGGATTACTGAGGATCAGTCAGGAGAGCGTGGACTGAGGATCAGTCAGGAGAGCGTGCATTACTAAGGATAAGAGAAGACAGGTTGACAATGACTGGGATATTTTGCTCTCAGCCAGAACCTGCAATTATGGTTCAGGCAGAGGTAGTGTTGGCTCCACAACACACATAGCTCACACACATTTTCTACACAGTAAATACACGCATGCACATGCATGCAGCTGTGAATGGTGGTCTATCTTGAGGAAATGTGAATGTAGATAGTGATGCAGTGAGGATTAAAGGCAACAGAGAAGAGCCAACACAATAGCCGACTGGAGTGCAGGGAAAGGAGTAAAGCCATGGGTCACTGTTAACAGTTTAGTTTGGTTCTGGCTTCTGCTCTGAGCCCTGTTGTGTGTGTGTTTGCATCCTCAGCACCTGTGACACTGCTAAGAGAATAATGAGATTTTCTGTATTTTGGTGGATGGGAAACCATACTGTTGAAAGGGAACGAGGCCATTAAATAGTGAATTTATCTCAGTGTCCCAGAATCCTTGGCCAGTATTTACATTATATTCCACATCCAACAACTGTCAACCACGTACTCCCAAATTTATTTTGTCTATAAAAATGCTTTTAAAATGATGCATCTTGGACATTAAATAACAGTGTTAATAATTTTGAGTTAGTACTAAATGTATCGCTTTTACTGCCCTTCCAATATGTCCTGAATGAAAAGAGAAAGTGATAAATGTGAGAAGTGATTTAGGTCAATACGTTTAAATTCAATAAAACATGAACTGAAGGGCCTGCGCTATCTCTACGATCATATCAATGTATAAGACGGAGGCCCCTCACATAGCTAGAAGTAGAGTGGGCCCGTGACGCGTAGAAAGCTTTTGCTTCCGTGAGCCTGTGTGTCACCTGTTCTTTGTTATTGATTGATCCTATTTCAGAGGTATCAAGTCCCCTCTATTGGGTTATCCTCTGTGCCAGCCACATGGCCTTCTGTCAGACTAAAGTTCTGAATTTAATGACTGATTAGACGTAATGTAGACCTGGAGAAGGGAGTCAGAGTGTGTGTCTCGGGCTTGGCTAGGATCACTCCATTAAACTGCATTCTTTTTGGTGTAGCGAGCTGAGAACTCAGGCCACTTTCTTCTGCAGCTTATTAAGCAACCATAATTTTCTTCATCATTTGAGGATTTTTTTGGTAAAATTCTGGTTTAGTAATAACAAATGATTCGAACCTTACAATGCTAACCTTTACGCTAACATTTTTTAATATGTCTAAAGTGCTATTTTAATAATAGACGACAAATTGTGCCAATCATTCCAACGCGGCAGTATTAGCTTGACAGCAATTTGACTTTCACACGTCGCAAACCCGGTGCTCCAAATGAACATAAAAAACTGTATTTGACCATTGGCTTCCTGCATTCAAAATAGTCAGGGTGAAAAAGAAACAGCCGGTATCCTTATTGTTTACTGATAAAAATCAGAAACATTTGTATTATCATTTAAGGTAAGTGATTTCAAAAACATGAACTTTAAAAGTGAAGACACACACACACTGTTACCTCATCTGAAGTGATTACATTTCAGTACAGTTTTTAAACTAGCTATCCTTTGGTAACATAGTTTGTAGTGAGAGGCCTTTGCTACATCCTTCATATGCATAATTTCCTGTTAGACAGTTTGCCGAGTCGGTCTGCCGAGTCATGGTTTTCATCGCTTCCAACCCACTGGGAAGTACAATGAGGTGCAGCAAGTCCAAGGAACTTCCAGTGGCAGGAAGCAGGGCAAGCATTTGAACCCAAATGTGTCTGACTTGCAGAATACATCCTGACTCTGCTGTCTGATACAGTCCCAGCCACCTGTATCACCATGATGTGTATCATAGATGTTCACACTTGTGCATTCATAATTCAAGTGATTGTATTGGTTTATGTATTTGTCTGCACCCGCACATGTGCATGTGATGTGTATAGCTTTGCTTTCATGTGGGAGCACCTACAGACACGCATGTGCTTGTGTAGGAGCCCAGAAGCTGAGGTCGGATGTTTTCTGTATTTTTTGTTGACATGGTCTGTCACTGAACCTGAAGCTCTCAGACTGGGCAAGGCTCTCCAGCCCTAGGATCCTCCTGATTCAGCCTCCAGCACTAGGATTCCAGGGGCATTGCTATCCCCTCCCCCCAACCCCCAGCCCCTGGCTTTACACATGGATGCTGGGAATCCCTGCGCAGGTCCTCAGACTTGCACAGTAAGCATATTGACAATGACCTCTCCTTGCAGCCTCAGCTTACAACTCTTAAATGACTTAAAAACATGTAGACCTATTATGATCTCGTTAGCAATTGGTGTTCTGAGTTACAAACCTCCATGCTCTGTGCTCTCGGTGAACTTCGTCTGTCTGGAGGCTTATCATCCAGATACCTCTTAGAAAGCAACTTCTGCTGCTGTGGTGTGCAAATTCCTGTTCGATAGAGATAGAAATACCCTATGGTGGTTTGAAAATGGGGTCCCAGAACTGAAAGGGGACACAGACAAAAGCCCTCATTCCTAACCCAGAAGCTATCTCTAACTGAGAAATCCTAGCAAAGGAAAGTTTGATTTCTCCAGTGGAGGATTACAGGGTTTTCACACCACTGTTAAGACCCCATTGCATTTTGATGTTAAAATACAAACTTTCCTGGGAGTGGCTGCAGAGGAGGAGTGAATCAGCACACAGGTGACTTCTAGTGAACCTTCTGCTCACCTTAATTTGTGAAATAAAGGCTGGAGCCAGTGAGTGGGCAGAGAAGGGGAGGTGGAGAAATAAAGGTTGGTGGAAAGAGAGAGGAGAGGGCTATGGAGCAGAAGACAACAGAGGAGCAGGAGGTGGAAGGACAAATGCGTGGCTTGGAAAACCCACAAGTTTCCAGGGTCTCAAGTTATAAGGGTCTCATAGCTGGGGAATAGAGAAGTGTAGTGGTGAATCTGCCCAATCTAGGCGTGCAGCTTATATTCATAATTACTGAGTTGTTTTCTTTGACCGGTCCTATTTGGGTTGGAGATTTACTACAACACCCCATGGCCTTTATGGATGGAGGACACAAGAGAACCCAGTGGCATCTTAGAGATTCTGTGTCTCATAGTGCTTCGTCAACACTTTTTATTTATGTAAACCTCACAGATCGTTCCATATATGTTATGGGTTTTATGAGATTTCCGTGCGTGATAACACGTGACTCTGCGTTGATGTGCTTCCCGTGATGACACGTGACTCTGCGTTGATGTGCTTCCCGAGCTTTTTCTTTGGCTCTTCTTTTTCTGTTTGCTGTTTGTTTTTATTATTTTTAGATGCCTATTTGATTTCTAAGGAGAGATAGGGGGTGTGGATTTGGCTGGGAGAGGAGGAAGAGGTGATCTGGGAGGCATGGGGGAGGGGATGCCATAATCAGAATATGCTGTGTGAGAAAAATGTTTTAAATTAAAAAATAAAAGGAAAATGTTCCCTCTAGACGTCCTTCATTACGCAGAGCTGAACTTTGTAAGTGGGATGAACTCAAATGCTGAGGACAAACCATGGAGAGGAATTGAAGACACAGCAGAGAAAGTCTGTGTTTGTTTCATATTTAACTGGATAAGGCCATGGGCACGAGTTTTCTAGTCTGAAGTAATTTTCAGCGTCCTGCCGTCCTGACTGTCCGTGCTCTGGCTGATGCATGTCACCCTGACACAGGCAGGCTCCTCATTTGGATTCTTGGCGCCCCATCTTGGCACGGGCACAGCCCTTACTTGGTTCCTCCCACTTCTCCACAGCTTCTCCTTAGCTGGCTTTCATCCTAGAGGCTCCTCCATGTTACCCAGGAAAGCAGTGTTTGTACAGTAACTTCCTCTGCTACTTCCTGGTCTCACAGAGGCCACTTCCCATGCCTTGCCCGTGTTCCTCATACAGAGGACTTCAGCCCTGCAAGCTGACATGGCTAACTGTGTGCCAGCATAGCTGACACCCCGCGGAGTCCTTAAGGAAAGCTCACGGTCTCCTTGTTCTGTGGTACCATGGC
Organism: Arvicanthis niloticus; assembly: GCF_011762505.2. Taxonomy (NCBI): domain Eukaryota; kingdom Metazoa; phylum Chordata; class Mammalia; order Rodentia; family Muridae; genus Arvicanthis; species Arvicanthis niloticus. The sequence goes on from NC_047658.1 coordinate 163,826,817, forward strand.
AGGCAGGCATCCAGGATTCAGAGGAGGAAGAGTTTCATCGCATTATTATCGTTTCATTAGATGAAAGGGCAGCAAACAGCGCGTGTTGCCAGTGGAAATGCCATTTCCCTGGCTCTGCTGGATTCCTGAGCAGTGATACTTCATGAGGATACTGTAAACCTTTTCAATACTTTGTATTTCTAATTTGTTGTGGCTAATACATAAATAAAAAAAAAAAACATTTTAGCTCGATGTAGCGAGTCATTATTTTTTTTCATTATTTTGATTATTAACTTTGTGCACTCTATTTATAGCTAAACATACCACTTTGATACAATTTAATGTTTAATACTACAATAATAAAATTAAAACATAAGATAGTTTTGCAGGTTTTGTGTTAGTTTTTTTTAACTTCAAAGTTTACATGTAGTTACTTTCTAGTACTGAAAAATCAACTTACAAGTGATTTTATAGAAAAGTATCATCTCCTCACATTTCAAAGTTTATTTTTTGAATGTAGGAAAATACTAGAATTTTCCCTCCCTTTCCTCTTTTAGAATTTGAATCAAAAGCACTTGAGGGTATTTTCTCTTTCTGTGCACTTTTTAATTTACCTGTTATTTTACCTGGTGGTGAAATCTAAAAGATTCAGGTCACCTTGCTCTGTGTCATGTTATTCTGTGTTTAAAGAATCTATGTCACCAGATACTAAATTCTGATTTTTGTTTAAGTTTAAGGCCACAGATAAATTGATGCAGTGTGGACATGTTATTCCAGAATCATACTTGGCCGTTTGGCTACTGAAACTTGAAGAGCAGATGGTAAAATGTCTGATAGTCCCTCCTGAATCCAACTCTAGAAGGGGCAAGATGCTGAAGCCATGGCGAGCGTTCCAGAGGACTTCATCTGGAAGCAGCTGCTAAGGAGGAGTGGGTACAGAGTAGGGAGGTGGGATTTCACAGTGCTCACTGGCTATTAACACTGTGGTGATACTGAAGAACCTCTAGCCCCATTCTCTAAGGGAAACCAAGTCACCCTGAAAATAAATGATGTGCACAATATAACCCAGACAGTAATGCACAACGGCTGGAACTCCACCCCCCACGACTCCTCGAGCTTTCTTTTGGCCTTAAAAATTACAAATGCACACAGGCTTCCATATGAGCTGACATTAGAAAAACTACTCAAGGGTGTGTCAACATTGTTATCTTTACTATAGAGACCACGTTCACTTCAAAATGTGAATGCATGTAATTGGATTTTATTATTAAAAATTATTATGTGTTTATTCATCATGGTTGGGACTAGATCCCAGGCCTGACACTTTCTGAACGAGTGTTAAACCACCAAGCCACATTCCTGGCCTAGCATTTTAATTTCATATTGTAAAATTTGAGTCAAGATGCCCAAGTCATCTTTATTGGCAGCATTTGTCTAACCTCACAATGTCAGTTATTCTTTGAGGAAGTGCGTAAGGATGCAGCGTTCTGTTTTGTATGGCTGTTACTTACCTCATGTCATGTTACCACTATGAGATCAACATGTTTGGGTGGAAATAATTTTGCTCCCAGTATTTTATATAGCCTATACGTAGTTTTGTGCCATTGCACAAACTATTCTGAAAATACAGTTTTTCTATATTATGTAACATATCCTGATTATGGTTTCTCACCCTCCACTCCTCTCAGTTCCTCTGTGTCACTCAACCTGTGAGTCACACATCAGATAATCTGCCTATTAGATACTTATATTACTATTCATAACAGTAGCAAAATTACAATTGCGAAGTAGCAATGCAAGTAATTTTATGGTTGGGGGTCAGCACAGCAGGAGGAGCTGTATGGGAGGGTTGCAGCATTAGGAAGGCTGAGAACCACTGTTGTAAGAGATTGTAATATACTATAGTGCTGTATAATATAATCACAATATGACATGATAAGACAAAAACTATTACACGGGAATTGGACAACGCAGACAGAAGGAAAAGAGCCCAAGAGATGCGATAAGAATGAGAGACACTCGTTCATACTCGGGAAAACATACAACTAGAAGCCATAGCATATTCACACTGGACCTGGTACTGAGCCATGCAGTACCTGTGTGTGCTGTCTTCATCTCTGTGTGGTCATGTGAGCTTTGATCATGTTGATCTAGAGAGCCTTGTTTTCTTGGTGTCCTCCTTCCCCTCTGGCTCTTAGACTCTTTCTGCCTTCCCTTCCACAGTGTTCCCTGATCCCCGAGGTGAGGGATTTGATGGTGACATCTCATATAGGGCTTGGTGTTCCAAGGCCTTTCACTTTCTGCACTGTGGCTCTGTCTGTGGGTATTTTTATTTGTTCCCATCTGCTGCAGGAAGAAGCTTCTCTGATGGTGGCTGGGCAGGGCGATGATTTGTGAATATAGCAGAGAGTTATTTATTGCTATGTTTTAGCAGTATTTGGCCTTACTCTACGTCCCTGGACTATCTCTAGTCTCAGGTCTTGGTCACTCAAGTTTCACGGGGACATAATGGAGAAAGTGAGGCCATCCAAGTGAAGCCTGGAGCTGGGCTCTGATGTTCAGTTTTCCTCTGTCAATGTCACAAATGTAGCGTTGATGTGGAAACTTCAAAACTTTCCTGTAAACCAAAAGTTACCAACAATAAGTCTGTTTGAGTGAGTATTATTTTGGCTGTGGTATCAAATTGACAGGTTCAATATTTCAGCTTTTTTTTTTTTTTTTTGTCACATTTAGTGTGAAGGGACGTACTATTTAGTCAAAGACACCCAATTAGTTAGACTTTTAAACTCTTGACAGCCAGGTCTCTCAAATGGCTTCTCAAAATAACATGGCTAGCATTTTGGGGTCAGATGACACCACATTTTACCAGGGTGAGGGGAACCCCCTCCTACACTATGAGAGACTAAGGAACAACCCTGTCCTCTATGTGTTAGACTTGATAGTGTCAAGCTGTGAAGATCAAAATTAGCCTGACGTTGTCATAAGGGTCAGAACCACAGTTCCAGCCCCCATTAAGAGCCATTTAACTGGGTCAGAAGTAATCCAATCACAGGACTGGAAGTTTCATTTGGTAGCAAGATAGCCAGTTGGAACTCTGTCACTTCCATTATTTGGCAGTTTTGTTTGGGAATGGATATTGAGTTCAATTATTATGTTCCAGAACATTTTGTAGTCTCCTATTACTTAGGAACAGCCTCCAGGGTCATAGCTGACCATCCCTAACTGCATGCTTCATTTCTGGGCTTAGTTGATATCACTGTGTTGAATCTTCTCTTCCTTTTACAATTCCATGTTTTATTTTTGTGCCTTAAGTAACTAACATATTTTGCTCTTACTTTCCTGTGTCTCCTGTTTCCAGGCCCCCTCGCCCTTGACGGTCCTCAGGTCTCTTGGTTCCACATTCACTCACTAACATCTTCTGCAAACTGAGGGGCTAGCAGGCTCAACACATCACTACTGGAGTGTTGCAGCATTTTCAAAGCTCAGATCAGCGTTTCTCACAAGACAGACTGATTGCTTGGTTTAATTCTGCTGCTTTTTTTAGGCTATGAAAGAGTAGATTGAGAGAATGATGTTCCCGTTTTAAAAAGAATGCCTTGCCCCTTTTGCATTTAAGTGCACATTAATTACTAAGCGGTTGCTTTATTTATAAGTTTCTGATGACATAGTAAATTACTTTGGTGTTTTTAAAAAAATAAAATTAATGAAAATAAAAACCTCAAACCAATGATTTACCTGAAGTAAACCATTGTCTCAAACTTAGGTGGATAGTTGTATTAAACATTTTAACAAATATTTATGTCACTGAAATCCTGCATTTTTGCTTTATACTCATACTTCTGATACACTGATACTGGGTTAAAAGAAATGTAATATTTATAAATAAGAATTTAGCAGATATAGACTGTTACTGTATTAAAACTGAAGTGCCCCTAAGTGTAGAAATGCCAGATCCCCATACTGATATCACATCACTGAGATAGTTTGTTGTAGCTACTGGGAATTTGTATGACTTACTGTAAAAAGCTGACTTTGCAGCATGCATCCCTGTCTGCAGTGAGGGCTCTACGCTCAGGGTCATCATGCCCCCAGCACAGTCTCATCAGCTCCTTTCATGGGACAGTCTTTTCCTCATGAACTGCAGTGACTTCTTTACTGATATAAAATAAGTACAGAAACCTCTCAACAAAGCTTTGCTGTGTAACAGTAGGCCAGGGACGTTGCTCCAAGCAATCAGTCTTCAGTTCATTCACTGGAGGACAAAACTATTTCTGTCATAAACCAGGTGAAGTTGATACACTTGTGTGGAGATTTTGTTTAAACATGCGTTTTCTTCTACATCTCTGGCAAATTTCAGTATTTAGCTCTCATGTGTAATAATGTTTCTTAGTTTCATATGCATTTACATTCTTCTCCCGAGTTCAGAGCTGAATATAAGAGCTCAATACAAGCAGAGGTATTATTGCTGGAGTGGTTTTAACAGCTCTCCAGTCTCATGGCTTGTCATTTCCCTTTTCTTTGACTTAGAAATGTGTTGTGAACCTGAAATTTTCAGCATCTGATACATTTAAAAATAGAATGATTTGAAAAGAAATATATTTTCATAATGGTTGAGAATTTAGACTTGTACCTGGAAAAGTCTCTCAGCAGTTTAAAACAGTTTTTCACTCTGTCAGAGGATCAGGGTTCGGTTCCCAGAATACACTTGTCAACTTAAAATTGTTCATAATTTCTGGTCCAGGTGACCACATGGCCTTTCCTGGACTCTGTTAGCAGTGCATACATGTGGTGCATATACATACAAGCAGGCAAACATCCATACACAGAAAAGTAAAGGTAAATCTTAAAAGAAAAGAAGAAGGAGGAGGAGGAGGAGGAGGAAGAGGAGGGGGAGGAGGAGGCAGCGGCAGAGAGGCAGAGAGAGACAGAGAGGCAGAGAGAGGCAGAGAGGCAGAGAGAGGCAGAGAGGCAGAGAGAGGCAGAGAGGCAGAGAGGCAGAGAGGCAGAGAGGCAGAGAGGCAGAGAGGCAGAGAGGCAGAGAGGCAGAGAGGCAGAGAGGCAGAGAGGCAGAGAGGCAGAGAGGCAGAGGCAGAGGAGGCAGAAGCAGCAGCAGCAGCAGCAGCAGCAGCAGCAGCAGCAGCAGCAGCAGCAGCAGCAGCAGTCAGATTCAAGCCGGTCTGGAATGTTAATCTCAAGTGAATCCTGTCCACTTTCTTAAGCTCGCAGATGCTCACTCTCCCCGTACATCAGTGCATTCATCTGTGGAGTGGAAATAGCTTTGTATCTCTGGACAAAGTAGTGCTTTGCAACAATGTTGCAAAGCTTAGAAATTAGGCTAGCTACGGATGTGAACCTGCTGCTAGGTTTTCTAAACTGGCCTTGAGATCATCAGAACTGAAAGGATGGGAGCGAGTTTGTCTCCTATGTCATCCCAATTGCTAGTGTCGAGGATATAACATTGTTATACGCTGTTTTACTCGTAATGTCTTGAGACATACCCTGGCCTTGAACTCACTGTGCAGCTGAAGGTGAACTTGAAATGCTGTCCTTCTTTCTGATGCCTGAGAAGTGCTGAGATTAGAGCTGCGCACCACGCTGGCCTGCTTAAACCAGCTTCTACCATGCCTTGTGCAGTGTGTGCTTGAAGTAGTGGCAGCATAGGGATGCCTGTGCTGAGAGAATAATGGTGACTTTCTGCTAGTTCTTAGAGTGAGTCAGCAATGCTCCGGGCTGCGGGTTAATGACCCATTGGAACCTTGCATATGAATGTCTTATACACAAACTTTCAAAGAATTACCAGAAATGACAAAAGTAACAGATTTCCTGTGCAATATTTTTCCAGTCTGAGTCTTCATAGTAGAGATGCCAATTGTCCTAGGATATAGCCTAAAGATAAGGAGAAAGAATGGTGAAATAATGCACATATTAGCTGTTCCTGGTATGAAAAGTTACAAATTCGCTGAATACTGTGTACAGAAAGGAAAAAACAGTATTTTTAATTAATCTATAATGTACAGCACATCTTGATAGCATTGCATAACATCCAGATATGCCTTGTTCTTGGGTTCCTTTTGGTGCAGTTGGGACACAGCCTAGAGTCAGTCATCTGAGGGAGCCTCACTTGATGAATTGCTCAGCTCGGATTGGCTTGCAGCCATATCCATGAGATGTCTTGGTTGCTGAGTGATATCCAGCTGGCTGTGTGTAGCTCTGACTCCAGGCAAGTAGCCCTGTGCTGTATCTGAAAGTCAACTGAGCATGAGCCAGAGAGTGTCAGCCTTTCTCCATGGTTGCTGTCTGTGACTCTGACTTTATTTCCCCCTGTAATGCATTCCCCAGGGAATGTAAGCCACATAAACCTTTTTCTTCCCAAGCAGCTTTTGCAAAATGTTTTATCACCGCAACAAAAAACAACGTAGGGCACATTTTAAAAAGAGATCGCCTTTGTTTATTTTTCTGGATGTGTTTTGTTTCATTTCCTCTGTCTGTTTGATAAGTGACTGGAGAAAATAATGTGATAAGAGTGTCACCAGGAGTTGACAGGCTGCATGGAGGCTTTCCGGTGAGATCCCAGGAGAACTGCAGACTTTCAGCTGGAAAAAAGTGAAGGCTGCACACAGTTGCTAATGGTGATGGAATCCTTTGTTTTTACTATTTATTTGTGTGTGAGGGCTTGCATGCTCACACACATCAGACTTCTGGGTGTCAACTTAATCTTTCCTATCTTTCTACCCTGCCTCAGAACCAAGTAAAGTATTGAAATCATGCTTCAGAGATATGAAAGATGCTGTCCTACGTGTCCCCGTGCACAGCCCAGGACACAGCAGACTTGGTGTGTGCCAGGGCCTGTCTTATTTCCAGCTTGCCTCATTTGTTTGGAAGGAACACAGCTTTTTCTTAAGGAATTACTCATAGAAGCATGTTCTAATAATCATATATATATATTCTCTCATGAATTGAATCTTAAATTATAGCATGGCAAAGCGTATGATACAGAAAAGAGAAAATATGTCTGGATTAATACAAAAGAAAATGATTAAGAGGATAAAATAACCCAAATCAATAATATTAATTTAGAGAAATTGTTTCTGAATATTGTTAACAATTTGAGCTTGTTAGATTTTTCAAAGCAATAGCCTCTCTTGCTGGGGAACATGTTCATTTTGTCTATGACAATGACTGTTGACTAGTTATCTGTTTTTCATCTCTTCAAGGTTCTCAGTAATCTACATTGACCAATGTAAAGTTTTCTTTTATCAGTTCCTTTTTGTAGCCAGTGTTTCTACGTCGCTTGTGTGTAAGGTGAGCAAGATGAAGCAGTCCCGTCGGATTTGTACACAGCAGCACATGGGCTCACTGTGTTTTCATTCAGCTGGTGGCACTTCAGCAGGTGGCCTCTGTCAGCCTGTTCTAGAAGCTTCTGTTCTTTCCCAGTGTTTAATACAGCTGTAGGGTTAGAACTGTTACTGGCCTCCTGCACGACTGGCCTGTGGCTAGGGGATGAGTTTAGCGAGGCCCATACTTTCTTTAAGAGCATAGTTTTAAGACTGAATGATAGAGTTTCTGTAAGGAAATGTCCCTAGAGTTTACATCAGCAATAACCTGGCTTGAGTGAACCCATTGACTGCTGTAACTGCCCAATGCTTGAGTGAACCCATTGACTGCTGTAACTGCCCCATGCTTGAGTGAACTCATTGACTGCTGTAACTGCCCCATGCTTGAGTGAAACCTTGGCTCATAACTGCTGCTGCACACAGCTGCCTCTGCCTTCCATACTCTAGCAGCTATGGCTTCCAAGAAGTCTTTCTTAATCCCTAAATTGTATTATAATTATCAGTTTTTCTCCCCAAAATCTTGTGCATACTATACAATTTCCTCTTATGGAACTCACATGGTTGTTTTTACATGCTGTCTATCATCCACCCATCTATCTATCCATTCATCTGTCCTTCCTTCCATCCATCCATCTATCTGTCCACCCATCCCCATCCATCCATCCATTGTATGTATGTATGTATGTATGTATGTATTTGTTTGTTCTATCCATCCATCCATCCATCCATCCATCCATTATATGTGTGTATGTATGTATGTGTTTGTTCTATCCATTCATCCATTCATCGTATGTATGTTCTATCTATTCATCCATCCATCCATCCATTGTATGTATGTATATATGTATGTATGTATGTATGTTCTATTTGTCCATCCATCTATCCATCCATCCATCCATCCATCCATCCAAACATCCATCCATCCATGCATTGTATGTATGTATTTATGTATGTTCTATCTATCTATCCATTGTATGTATTTATGTATGTGTGTGCATGTGTGTATGTATGTGTGTGGATGTGAGTGTGCATGGCTCCCAAGTGGAATTCAGAGGACATCCTGTGGGTATTGACTCTCTCTTTCTATCCTGTGGGTTCCTGGCTTAGAACTCAAGTCTTAAGGCTTGGTAACCATCTCCTCAGCCATCATACAATATTTTATTGTCCCTTTCAATTAAATGTTTCCTAAGAACAAAAACTATGTCTCATTTATCTCTGCTTATCTTTGATCTTTCAATCTCAGATTTTTTACTATTTCATATTTCTGATTATGAAATCATGTAGTCCCATGAAAAGAATTAGAAAATAGAATATATAGAAAAGAAAACTAGGTCCTGAAATAGTGACCACTAATATTTTAAGTATATATTTTCTTTACTTTATTTTAATACCACATAAATTAATACCAAACCATTTATAACAGCAAATGTATCAATATATATTTTGCATGCACATCATATTTTGTAGGTTCATTTTGTTTTCTTTCTATCAATGGACTTGATGTTTCTAGAATGTACTACACTTTTAAGAAGTGTGTGATCAGACTTTCTGTATGATTTAGCTACTTGCTATTTTGTTTCTTATTTCCCCCATGACAAAATACTCTTCAGAAGGTTTGTATATATTTTGATCATATACAATGATCAGTAAATTTTAAATTCTCTTTGTAGTTGTACCATCATAACCTTTTACAAACCTTGCATGTATGTTCTGCAGTTTAGTGCTTTACACATAAGTCTCCCTGGGTAAATGACATGAAGAGTTCCTTGTATAAGGTCCTAAGCCTTTCCTTGAAATGCATGTGCTTGTCTGTGTGGATACACATTAGTGTTTCACTCAGCCCATCCATGCTCACCATTGAGTAATGTCTAGACAGAAGGAATTAAAAGTGATAGTGCTGAACAAAAGGGGCATGATTCTTCCAGAGAGAAAACAGTTGAACTGACAGTTGTAGCGTTGTTAACCATCTTGTTAAAGTTAGATCTAATTTACTGATAAAAACTTATAATGCTGAGGTTTCTAATTTCCTGCCCCTCTTGTATGAGGATAATTAAATTAAAATTTCAACAAGTGCTGGAAACGAAAACACTTACAAATAATGGGTGCAGAACAAGGGTAGAGAATAGTGCTCGTGCGCGCGCACACACACACACACACACACACACACACACGCCTCTGTTTTCCCTTAGTGCTCACACCTGAGCCCTCGCTTGGTTTACAGATAGAGATGCTATTCCTGCTTGAGTATCATGGCTTGCACAGTAAACTATTTTGAATTACACCAGATTTGTTACTGGATTTTTAAAATTTCTTTTTTATTTATTTACATCCCCAATGCTGCTCCCCTTCCTGGTCCCTTCTTCCCCTCCCCTCCCTTTTTTCTCTGAGAGGGTGGGGTCCTCCAGGTGTCTAGCCACTCTGGCACAGCACCACACCCCCAGCACATATGTTACTAGATTTTTAAAGGGTTGATTGTCCTTGTGATCTGACCCAAACTGTTACTATAACTCCTTGAATATACATTCCCACCTTAAATGTAGTTGATTTTCCTTCCTTTCAGGGAGTATAGGAATTAATTTTTAATCCTTCCTTGTATACATTTATTACAAAATCATATCTGAAGTATTTTATAATTTCATAAAAATACATAAAATATAATATATAAAAATATGTATTATATAAGATGGTTACTATAAGTAATGTAAAAAATTATAATTTCCTCAAACTTTTTACACACAGTATAAATACATTATTGCATATAATGAGTTCATTGACAAAATAATTCAGTCTAACATATGTATTCTGAAGCCTATAATGTAAAAGGTTTCAAGTAGTTCTTAGAAATACAATAATAAGTAACAGTTTTTAAAAACAACTTATAGTAACTTTAAAATATACTGCTAGTGATTCTAGATTCTTAACAATCCCTGGAAAATACACATCAGAATTCAAGTCAGAATACATAAAAACTTTACCTCTTTACTCTAATATAAATAGCCAGAGTTGGGACATTCTTGGTCCCTTGTGTAGTCTTGCAAACAAACCTCAGAGGCAGCAATGGCTGACATGCAAACATTACTAAACTGCAGCTTTATCTAAAATATAACAGTAATGCCAGGGCTAAAGTGGCTGTGGATATGGGAGGGACTATTAAATGTTGAGTGGCAGTACTCAAATGATGGGAGAGGCGATTCAAATTCCAGGTTGGGTTATTCAAATGATGGGAGGAGCTATTTAAATGCACCAGCGCTTCTTAAGTTCTGTTGATATGTTGAGACTAAGATTTATATGCAAAGACTATTCACAATAAAAGTGAGACATGGTAACATAATCCATATCAGCATCTGTGACAGGTTCTCTTTCCCAGCAAAGACTGCAATATCAGCCATCCTACATGTTCCTTTTCAGTATGATTTCGCACCTTTCTCACTGGCACTATTCTCTTCCTCTTCCTCTTGAATCTAGAGGATCCTCACTACCTCAGTTATAGTCTTCAAATGTGTGGAGGTGTCCTCCAGGTTAAGTTTAGGAGACCTGTGGCTTCTTACTGTATTTTTGGTGTCATAGAACCTTCTTTTCAGAGCTGCCATGATGCCAGGCACAGGTCATATACATACATACATACATACATACATACATACATACATACGCACACAAGCACTCCAGCTGATACATCCAACTTTCTCTACTCTCAAGTGCTCCCATGCTGTACCAGTGACTGAAGCTTTTGTGTAAGGAAAAGCAAATAGTACTTTGCTGACTGTAAATGACACTTTTATTTCCTCAGATAAAGTGGTGAAATGAGAGCCATATCCAAGCTGTGTATTCACACAGCTTAGGCTTAGCTCAGAGAGTTACTGTCTCTGTTCAGCGTTTCTGTCTCTCTTCTAACTATCCCCAGGCTTCTAGCCCCAGTATACTTTAATCTCCCAACTGGACTGACTCACTGAAGCTTTTCCTTTCTTCTGACTGAATTGCTCTGCCTGTCCTCACAATAACTGTGGCACTCTGTTCTAATCCTCTACTGCTTCTCATTCTCATTCTCATTCTCATTCTCATTCTCATTCTCATTCTCATTCTCATTCTCATTCTCATTCTCATTCTCATTCTGGCTTGTTTTGTCTTCACTTGTGTCTAGCCTGCTTTCTCTGCAACCTGTCTCTGTAAAACTGTCCCAGTGAAACTTCCATACACACACACACACACACACACACACACACACACACACCACACTATCTCACCTCACCCCACTTCACCCCCACACTACCTTTCACTCTCTGCTCCTAGGTAGTCTCTTTTTCTCTGCTGTTCTCATGTGAACTGGACATATTCTCTCTTCAGCTCATTCGGTCAAATCTTTCTCTGATTCGTCACTTTGTCTGCCCCTCCATTAGACATCACTTTCAAACATGACTGACCGCTTCCTTCTAAAACTAATCTTACCTTCATTGTTAAAGCTTAAGGATGTATACTAAGGGAGTGTCTGTATTTCAGCCAGTTCATATGCTGTAATGCAGAATGTGTGTGCGTTCCAGGCGGATCATATCTTTGGATGTGATCCCTTGCCAGAGCAGCCATGTTTGTGAACTGAAATCCCTCTACATCTGACCGTAGTGTGGCACTGTGGCAGAAATGGTTAGGCTCACCCCTCACTCTGCTTGCTTCCCCACACTTCTCAGGCTGCTTGCAGTCTGTAGGGGCCAAGTACTGACTCCTAAAGACATACCATGGAATGTGTGGTCAGTATCAGTCCTTTCCTCCATCAGAGAAGATGAGATATTGTGAAGCAGTTAAAGTTCAGATGTTACAGCTTGAAATAGCCCAGATTCTCAGTTTTCTGGAAAAAAAAAAAAAAACTACATGCTTCTAAACTGTTGTGATATTTTCATATATTAGTGACTTTGAGAAAAATAACCTAAAATATTTTGTTCATCAAATTTCAACTCATTCCCCACTATTTCATTCAGTTTGTACACCACCTTGCTGTGCAATGTTTCCTGACAGCGCTACACAGGTCCTTTCTCTTGCAGAATTTCAGTGGTAGTTTGTGTCCCTTTATCTGCATTCTTCCACTATCCACCAAGTTTCAGAAGAGCAGAGCCTGCTTATCTATTCTATATTCTCCACATCATGTAGAACGTAGTCTGCCCTACAGTGAGCACTCAACAGATATCTATAGAACTGCACACAGCGGAGCATGACTCCGAACACAATACATTTTATCTCTCCATGATTGTATCATGGATTTAAACACTATAGGACACAATGACACAACATGAACATCTAAGAATGGCTTCCCTCTACAGTCATTTGACGTTGCTGTTGTGAAGGGAAGGCTGTATCAAAACTGTTACTCAAATATGGAGTAAAAACAGATTTAAATATGGACATGGTTTAATAACACAATAATGTCGTGCTATTTAGCCTTTATGAGTCAAAGTTGCCTTTATAATGGTGATCAATTATTTATTGATTTCACATTAATAATGGTTGGAAATCAACAGGTTTAACCTCCAGGTACATAGATTATTATAGGGCAAGGAGAAAGATGAACTTAGCTATGTAAATTATTCATTCTTATTTTAAAAACCAATAAACCTTGAAAATTAAAATAAAATGCTAATGCACTTAGTATAAACCAAATATAATGCAAGACTTAAAAGTTTCTAGTGCATAGGCTTAAGACATTTTATTACATTTATTCATGTGTGTTTGGTTACCAGAAGGTAACTTGGGTAGTCTTGTTTCTCCTTCTATATGACAGATAGTAGACAACTCTGGCTTTTGTCTTCTCCTTCTGTCTTTATTTAGGTTCTGGGAGTCAAATTTAGGTCATCAGGCTTCTGCACCAAGTGTGTGTGTGATTATCCACAGAACCATCTCACTAGCCCATTCATTCATCCTGGAAAAAGTTATTTATGTTCTTGGTCTTACTAATTGCTTAAGGATGGCCTCCACCTCTTAGAATCCAGGGATCTCATATCAGCTTTCTAAACAACTAAGACTGTAGGCATGCACCTCATGCCCAGCCCACAGTCAGTCTGTTGTTTGTTTGTTTTTTTTTAAATTACACTATATAGCAATGAGGAAATGAAGAAGGCCATAGGATTTCTTCTCCTGTTTCCACTCTGATTGCATACCTGAATGGATGTCTTTAATAGTATATCAGCTAACAATAATGATTATGTACTATGTGCCCTTTTTGCATGGTTTTTAGTTCTAGTCTCATGTCAGCAACCTTAAAAGATGAGAAGTAGTATTCTTGCTTCATACATGAGAAATATTTGACATAATTATTAAGGATAAATATTTTGGCCAAGGTGTAAAATTAGCAACAGTGAGCAAGAGGCCCAAGGTTCCAGCTGGGTCTCCAGAGCAGCGCTGTGACAGCACCTAAGGACCTCTAATGCCCACATAGCTGTTCCTACGTAGCCTGGGGGAAAACGTTGCAAATCAGTCCTTCCAGAAAAAACTCCAAGTCTCTGCCATGACTCTTCTTCAATAATGAAAGCTGAAGGTCCGTTTAATTGTTGTTTTCCAAGATAATGTGAAGCCAAGTGTGGTGATGTGATAATAAGGGAAAGATGTCGCGATGCGTAAAACCTTCAGTCAGGGACACCAGGAAGAGACCATCAGTGCTTTTCCTGTGGCCATGATAAAGCATCTGAGAAGAAACTTAAGGGGGAAGGAGTGGACTTTGCCCTACATTTTCAGAGCATGTAGCCCATCCTGTCAGGTGGCCCATGACAGGAGAAATGAGGATAAGGCTTTCTCTGCAGTCAGCCAGCAGTGTGATGTGTGTTCCTGCTGAGGGTGCTTCACAGTTTAATCAGTCCCAGACCCCAGCCCATATGATAATGCTCTTCACAGTTAACATAACTTAGATGCTTCCTCTTAGGGATGCCCAAAGCTAACCTAATCTTGATGTTTCCTCCCAAAAATGCTCTAAGGTTTGTCTGTTGGGAGAGCTTGAGTCCTGTCAAGGTGATAATATTAACCACAACTGTCTGCAGATTTTGAAACTATATGCCTCGGACCATGAGGAACTGTTTCATACAAACTTTGCACATTGATAAGTATAAAACAGTTTTAGCTGTTTAAGATGTTACACAAAATATTCTGTTTGTGTAAATATTTATTGGGATAATCTTGCATAGTACCTCTTACGTGCAGAGTTCAATGGAACTATTTACTCAGTCATCTAAGTTATCCTAACTCTTAAGACACTTTACTTTGTAGATGAGTAAAAGAATGATAGAGCAACTGTATATGATGCCGAATGCATGGGTGATAGATACATATGTACATAGTTTGTATCTGTGTCTACATCTGTGCCATCTTTGCTCGTGTTTCAGTGATCATGAATTTAATAAAACATCTTTTTAAGTAGTTGAACCCACTGAATAGGGAAACTCAAAGCCAGTAGCAAAACCATTGTCTACTATGTATAAACATTTCATTGATTTCCGGATTCCTATTTTCCTTATGATACTCATGACCTTTGCCTCAGTTAAAAGAAGTAGAAAATGAGTTGGTCTGTCTGCAAACAATAGCAACACACCATGCTTTTCTGGAGCTGTTATTGCTTGGGTGTGGGTGGAGTCTACCCTCTGTATATGATAGTTTCTACTTTATATGTAAAATTAAACTCATAAATTATTCACAAGAAAACTAATAACAAAATTATAAAAATAACATAAAAATATTGCCAGTATTATTTTTTGTGTACTTTGAGTTCTTTTATTAAGTAAAATAATGGCTGTTTGAACAAAAATTCTTTAATACTTTGATTTCAGTCTGTTAACTGAAATGAATGCTAAGTGGCCAGCAGGTGGATAGAGTAGACACTGTGGACACATGGCTGACATCAAAGATTCACATCTTATATGGGAATGGAGCAGGAAGGCACAGGACTTCACACTACCTAGCATGACGTGCAGCTTAAAACTTACAAGTTGTGTATTTTTTTAGTTAGTATCTGTAGATGGTTAACTGTAGGTAATTGAGATCACAGGTAATTGATACTTCAGAAAACAAAACCACAAAGAAACATGAACTGTAGGCCTCTTAGATGACCAATCATAGTCACGTTATCTTCCGTTTCTTAGAACCCTGTGTGGTATGTTACGTACAAGGCCTTTGGTTATAATAATGACTTAGTAAAACAAATATGTGGATGGAGGTAAGATATTACATGCCAGTAATCCCTGCACTCCAGGGGCATAGGCAAGTAGATCTATAAGTCAGAGTCCAGCCTACACTATGTAATGAATTACAGACTATCCTAGGCCACAAAATGCAGGCCTGTCTCAACAACAGGACTGACAACACAGAGCAGCTCAGAGACTATTGTATCTTGCTCAAGACCTACACAGGTTCAAGCTATGTGTACTTCCACAACTAAGACGGGGAAGTGTACCATGACATCTTACGACTAACCAAGAAGCTGTTTGCAACTGATACCTGCTGCCAAAGGGGAAATCAGTTTTCTCCAATGATGTGTCACTGGGTCTGACAACCATACTCCAGGAGAGGCCCCATGGTCAGGAGTACTGGCATGCATAAAACATGAACTTTTTGCTTTGTTTTGCTTGGTTTTGTTGGGTTTTTTTTGTTTTGTCTTACTTGCCTATCTTTGTTTTTTCTGTTTCTCTGGGGATTTTGCCTATTTGCTTGTTTTGTCTCTTGTTTTTGTTTTGTTTTGAAAGAGAGGATAAGGATAGAGAAACATCTTTTATGGGTAGCTAGGTGGGGAGGATCTGGGAGGATTTTCAAGAGGGGTAAAGCGTAATCAAATGTATTGTTTGAAAAAATTAATTAAGAAATAAGTTAATCTAAAGGTGATGGGAGAACGTTTCCTGGGGATTAGCTCAGTGGTAGAGCATATGGCTAGCATGTGTAAATCCCTGATTCAATTCCAACACTGCAAATTACCGTGTGTATGTATGAATGAAAGAAAGAAAGCCGATAATGTATTACTGATAAATACATCTATTCTTATGGGTAAGAGCTTAATAATGGGCTCTGGGAATTTGCGGTCTGGACAAGGAAAAGTTATGACCACAAGATGGCAGGATCGAGCATAAACTTTATTGAGGTGATAGTTTGAAAGGTTTGTGTGAAGAAATGCTTCATAGCATATATAGAATGGTTCAAAAGCTACCCCCATGGGAGCCACTGTTCAGAGAAAGAAGCTGGTGAGGGCACTCCCAGAAGAATGTCCCTAAGATATCAGTGGCTTGGGGTAGTCATAGCCTGGGGCTTATCTGCAGCATGGGGCTGGTAGATATACAGAGACTCCTGGATATGATGAGCAGGCCATCTATGAGGAGCTAAAATATGTTTATTTGAGGCTATGTTCAAACAGTTAATTGTGAAAATGCATGCTCATTCCTGAGGTGCTGCTCTCCTCTGCGTTCTGTGAAATAGCAGCGAGCTAGATCCCAACATAGGGACCATGGCCAGCTCGCTCACCTTCCATCATCTTCAGAAGAGAGGAAGAGCAGCTTTATTGGTTTTCACTGAGTAATATTTTATATCAGTTTCTTCGGGCATACTGAATAGAACATTGTATTATGCACTGTTACATTTTTACCCTGCTGCAGTGTGCATAAATTAAGGATCATTTCTGTTGCTTGAGTTTCAATAAATGCACAACTGAACAATAAATATCAATCTCTATAGACTAAGAAATAAGCTGCAGGTCTATAAAATTGATTATGAAATAAACTATCTCACTTTTGTTAGTATAGTGTAAAGAATATTATATGGCCAGCTAAAAAATGAATTAAAACTCTGAAAAAAAAATAAATCATTTTTATATTTTCCTAAATTACTACTTTTCTCATTAGAAAAAAATTAGTCTGGCTTATGTTAGTAAACATATAGTTTTTAATTATGCTAACTAATGTTTATACAGAGATAATGATGCTTATGATGTTGGATGGATATCAGCATGTGGATATGAATTTATACCTCTATTATCTTCATCTCCTCCCCAAAGGATGTTACATCTTACATTAAACACCAGGAATGTACCTGTTTAGTGTATCTGTCTGATACCTGCACATGAGGGCCACCCCAAAGTCCTGTTCCATCTCAGTGCCCATCTTTCTTGGGTGTAGATGTTTGGGGATATGAAGTGTTCTCTACAGTAGAGTTGTACATGCTTTGCTCAGCCTGAAGCTTCTGAACTGCATGAAGATCATCTATGCTCTCTTCATCTGTGTTAGACAGATGGAAAAGCACTGGATGAGCAGACTGTGGACACCCTCACAAGTGGGAGGTAGAGCAGAGATGCTGTGATCTCAGGAGTGAGGAGTCCTGCTGTGTGCAGAAAGCTTCTCTCCTGCTACCTCTGGGATCCCTGGACACACTCTAAGAAAGGCAGGTCCTTTTGTTGTCTCTCATGGCTGTGTGCCACATAGCTGGCTGGAATTTTCCTTATGGGTGCTATGCAGTGTGCTTTTTTTTCTTTCTGCTGCAAAACGTTGACAGCCCAAGCACTGGACAGGATTGTAGGTCTTCAGAAGCTTGTTGGTTTCCTATCTGTTCAGTTACAGTGGGTCCCACATGCTCACACTTCTCGGGATGTAATCCTCAGATTCTTAACTCAGATCTCAAGCTAGACTTGATGGGAACATCATTCAGAGACTTTTATATCTGTGGACAGAAACACTTCCTGTTTGACCTTTGCTCTTAATTATTTTATTTAGTTTATAAATATTTTAGGGTACCAGATTCTTAACTTGACATTTCCCGAAGACCCCATATTGTACAGTGCTTTTTTAAAATGTATGTTAACAATGCATCTTCAACATCTTTAAAACAGATCAGATTTTAGTGTGACTTTTTCCCCTTTGGTTTTATTTTTTTTTTAATTGTTTAGGGTCTATAGCAAATTCTTTAATATTACAGAGCTTCATGGTTTTTGTTGTTTTTTGTTTGTTTGTTTGGCTTTTGTTTTTTTAAATTATAGTTTACCCATTCTATTTCATACCTCATTGCAGGCAATTTTCTGAAGTCTTTCCTAGTACTTTGTCAAGTTTAGTAAGCAAACTCCACCAATGTTTCTTCCTGTAGAGTCTGAACTTGTGAAGTACCTTATGTGTACAAGATCCATCTCCTGTATAACCCTTTATACAATTTTTATCTAGTATGTGTTATGGATTGCTTCTGTCCTGTTTCCGGTAGCCTCCTTAGCAGAAGTCGGTGCCATGCAGTTTATGTTCCAGTAGCACCTTGCTCCTGGCTAGCTTCTGAATGATCATGATAGGCTTTCAATGCTATGAGTTAACCTTTTAATTGTAATGACTTTGTCTATAGAAGGTGAGTTTTTACACTATGGCATGTCTAACACTGGTCAGCCAATGCCTTCTTGTCTACATTTCGAGATGGAAGCTAGCAGGTCCTCACCTAAACTCCCAATCCTCAGCCAGGCAAATGTGCTACTGTGACCCAAAGTATTAGAGGCAACCGCGGCTCACAGCCCATTACAGACTTCAAGGCATGGTCCATCCTAACTGTATGCTGCTGAATATTATAAGGGACTATATAAAATATTGGGTAAGCATCACAGTTTCTCCCATAAAGAAAACAAAATGCAGAAGCCAGATGTAGTAGGTTGCACATACCAGGAGGCTGAGACTACAAAACAAGGCTCTGTTTCTAAACTTGAAAGAAAAAAAAATGAAACAAAGTATATAAAGTTAAGAGGCGTCTAGATACCTACTAGAGCCTATGATGTGATCCCTAAATTATTAAGTGAAGAATTAAAATAACCTGCTTTTCTCACATTCAGATATGATTTTGAGCATTAATTGATAAGTCCATTGATTGATAAGTCCATTGATTGATAAGTCCATTGATTGATAAGTCCATTGATTGATAAGTCCATTGATGATTTACTTGATCTTCTGTTATTTTTTTATTATAAGCATAGACCATATAAATTAATAGACTAAAAATTAGTACAAAATAAATATTAAATGGGAGAATAATTTTAAATTTCAAATATACTTTATATGTAACATTTTGTTTATTTTGCAATTTGATTCTATAAGGCAACAAAGTTATCTCCATTCTGAAGGTGCCATTCTGGGGGCCAGTGGTTCAGCTGATGTGAACTTATGTAACAGAGCAGAATTGTTTGGCTCTTCAAAGTCCTGTAGTCTAAGAAACCACACTCCTAGTCCCTACATTGTGCTGGTTTCCCTCTGCCAAACTGAATCTCAGCAACCAAGTTCTTGTTTCCACTGTGCTTGTTTCTTTGAGAGGCTTTGGTTTTAATTTTTTGCCATACATGGTACAAATTTATCAAACATCCCTCCTTTAATGCAACGCAGTGGTTAAGAGTGAAGGATGCGTGGTGCAACAGGGCATGAAGACTCTGGTGGTAACTGTGTTTTAAATTTTAAATTTAATTTAAATTAAATGAGATTTTGTGTCTCTAAGTACTCTGTATTCTAGCCGTGCTCCATAGTCTAGTCGTGCTCTGTAGCCTAACATGCTCCAAAGTCTAGCCATGCTCCATAGTCTAACCGTGCTCCATAGTCTAGCTGTGCTCCATAGTCTAACTGTGCTCCATAGACTACCCATGCTCTATAGTCTAACTGTGCTCCACAGTCTAGCCGTGCTCCATAGTCTACCCATGCTCCATAGTCTAGCCGTGCTCCATAGTCTACCCATGCTCCATAGTCTTAGTCTAACCGTGCTCCATAGTCTTAGTCTAGCCGTGCTCCATAGTCTACCCATGCTCCATAGTCTTAGTCTAACTGTGCTCCATAGTCTAGCCATGCTCCATAGTCTAACTGTGCTCCATAGACTACCCATGCTCTATAGTCTAACCGTGCTCCACAGTCTAGCCGTGCTCCATAGTCTACCCATGCTCCATAGTCTAGCCGTGCTCCATAGTCTAACCGTGCTCCATAGACTACCCATGCTCTATAGTCTAACTGTGCTCCACAGTCTAGCCGTGCTCCTTAGTCTAACTGTGCTCCATAGTCTAGCCGTGCTCCATAGTCTTAGTCTAGCCGTGCTCCATAGTCTACCCATGCTCCATAGTCTAGCCATGCTCCATAGTCTAGCCATGCTCCATAGTCTAGCCGTGCTCCATAGTCTACCCATGCTCCATAGTCTTAGTCTAACCGTGCTCCATAGTCTTAGTCTAGCCATGCTCCGTAGTCTAGCCATGCTCCATAGTCTAGCCATGCTCCATAGTCTAGCCATGCTCCGTAGTCTAGCCATGCTCCGTAGTCTAGCCATGCTCCGTAGTCTTAGTCTAGCCATGCTCCATAATCTAGCTGTGATCTTAAATGGCTCTTTCTGTTCCTTTTGTTGTTCACATGGATAAAGCAACCACCGGGCTCACATTCTGTCTCCACACTAGCACTCTGCGAACATAGGCAAGACACTTTACAATTCTGTATGTTTATTGCATAATCTGTTAAGTAAGAAAAAAAAATCCTATACGCCTTATGTTCGGGAAAACTCGGTGTTTGTAAACTGCCTGGGAATGCTCTGTGTACAGTGAATGGTCATATATCAAAGCAGACATGATGGTGCAGGTGGCTGTTGTGTGCGGGTCTGGCTCATCCCTTGGCTTTGTGCTTTCCTGCCTCCATGATGGCATCTCCTGCTCCAACACCGAGCTTGGCTTGAGAACTTCTGACATAGTTCCTTAAATAACTGTTTAGGCAGTTACTTTTCCCTCTTTCACTAAGGGGGATAAGCCATTTTAGAAAAGAGACGAAAAGCTTAGCACATGCATTGACTTGACCTTGGTTTCAAGCCCAACTCCGTCTCTCAATAGTTACACGACTTCCTTATTGTCTCAGAAGCCTCCTCCTCTGTGTGCAGCGGACAGGAGAATAACCACACTTCTTCACAGATAGTGATTATTAGGTGCCCATCAGCATTAATAAAACATTGATTATATTGGCAGCAATACTTTAGGCCTAGTCTACCCATGCATAATTTCTCTCAACGAGAAATATGTTTTCTATTATTTCATGACATTCTGGACCAACACACGTACTAAGTTAAACAGCACAGTTGACTCTAAGCCTTCTGAGGAGAAGTGGAGAGACTCTGGTGCTTTTCAATCTGCATGGTGATGTAGCTTTTCTCATACTGACTTTATTGTTGGTAATCAGTTATTTCGTTTCCCATAGTAAAATTACTTATCTGTATTCTGTACCTATGGATTTCTCTCTCTCTCTCTCCCTCTCTCTCTCTCTCTCTCTCTCTTTCTCTCTCTCTTTCTCTCTCTCTTTTTCTCTCTCTCTCTCTCCATGTGTATGTGTATGTGTGTGTGTTTGCGTGTGTGTATGTTTGTTCATCCCTTTAGCAATGAAAAGGGCTTCTCCACTAAATCATAAGACAGAAGGTGTGAGAAGAGCAGACTTCACTTTACTTCATTAATGAGTGTATCAAACAGCTTTTGATCTGTGTTTTTCATTTCACTGATACAATAACTTACCAATAAAATATCTTGTCAAGTGTCATATAATAAATACATTATAGCCCCAGGAATTAGACCCATATTTACAAACAAAACTCCAGAGATGGAGAATCAGAGGTATCCTGGATGATTGTAAAACAATAAAGATAAAATTCCTACATTAAAGTTTAGTAAATAAAGTACTTTTAAAGCCTTTGCTGTGATCTTTATTATCATTAGGTAGGTGTAAAAACTTATTGATTGTTTTGGCTTAAGTATTGTTTTTTTATAGAACGTGGTGTATCTTCGTCCATTTATATCTTGATAATAATGTGTACTTGATAAGACATTTCTAAGAAAATTATCTCAGCACTGCTAAAATCAGTGCACTAAAGGATAATGTACCCTAATGTAAAGCCCAGCGGGGGTATATGTGTAGTTACTCACATTAGAGGTTTGTGTGCATAAGATTCATGCCAGTACTTTACAGCTTGACAGTATTGGCGCTGATCTCTCAATATAGTATCTCTTAGATTATAAAAACTATTCGAGCTGTTATATTTATAACAAAGACAGTATTACTGGACCTTTTTCCAGAATCAAGTAGAACTTAAAATATCACTTCAAGTAAAGCCTTCGCAGACATCTCCACTGTGAGCTACAGCAGTGAACTTAAGATAACTGTACAGCTTCCCTGGCCCTCGGTGACTTTGTTATAAAATCTCCGTGTTGACGTATTCATCCCAGAGTTTGTGGGTTGAGTCCGAGACCGTGTGTTTTGTTCCCAGAGTGTGAGAGAACTTAACCAGTCTTCATCTCCGTCCTCATTTTCCAGCAGGTGTATTTTTATCTCCCATTATCAAACACAGCACATTGTCAGACAATATTTCTCGTTTAATAATTGGCAGTGGTTGTATGTGGGTCTCAGACTATATTTTCACTTTACAGTAGAGACGAGGATACTAGTTGTGGGAGAGCCATGGGAGAGCGGTGCACAGTGATCCTCGCACTGAAGAAGCAGAGGCAGGAGGGCTGAGTTCATGATCAGCGTGCTGTGCAGTGAGCCCCAGGCCGCAGAGCTTCATCAGTCCCTGCTCAGAAGTTTATTGAGACTGGAAAAAAAAAACCCAGAAAAAAATGAAAATTATGAAACCATAATCTAATTATTTCATTCTTTCTAATTGTATTGTGTATTAGAGACCTTTCATAAGATAATATTTAAGATGGTATTTTTGAAACTATTGCCTCTGTAGCATGAACTTGGAATTCTGTCAGACAGGGGTAGCCTCTGGAAGCCCTAGCACCATCACTGTGTAAGTCCTGGCGTCACCTCAGTGGGGTTTTTCTGTTAACTTGAAGAACATTTAATATCAGATCTACCCTCTTAGCAAGGTTATAACTGTGTTATGCAAGTGTTTTACCCCAGGAATTGTGCTGTGGGGACGTCTCCAGGGTTAATTTGCTCCTCCTTGTGCGGGGAGCACAATTCCATCCACGTATACACACGCTACTGCAGTTGGCAAAGTTCTCTCCTCTTAGAAGGGCAGCTCATCTCATCCATTCCTTCATTTTATTTATCTTTTCATCTGTTGGCGTCTCGGTTCCCTCCATATCTCGCTATGCACACGAGTTAAAGCAGGAATGTAGCTGCACCTTTCAGATTCTGCTTTCTATGACTTTAAACATGGCGAAAACGGAATGGCTGGACCAAACAGTGACTTTAAAATACACCAGCAACCTCCGCTGCTTTCAGAATTCACCGGTTCACATAGATGCTCTCTGCCCGGACAGCACCTGTTCAGTTTTATGATCCTCACATGTGGGGCTCACTGTGTGTCAAAGGGTCGTTTTCCCGCTGATTAGAACTATGGGACTGGTCTGGAACCCCTATGGAAGAGTTAGGGGAAGGACTGAAGGGACTGAAGGGGAGAGTGACCCCATAGGAAGAACAACAGTGTCAACTAACCTAGAACCCTAGGAACTACCAGAGACTGAGCCACCAACCAAAGAGCATACTTGGGTCCTCTGAAACCCCCTTCCCCCTCCCCACACAGATGTGGTAGAGGACTGCCCTGTCTGACCTCAGTGGGAGAAGATGGGCCTAATCCTGTAGACTTGATGCTCCAGGGAACGGGGATGTGGGACTGGGGGGTGCACCTGCTCAGAGGGGAAGGGGAGGAGAAATGGCAGAAGAACTCTGCTCTGCAAGGGGAGACCAGGAAGGGGGGGGGGACAACATTTGAGATGTAAATAAATAAAATAATTAATAATAATAATAAAGAACTTTGGGACACTTGCCATAAACCTTTTGAATTTTTTAAAAAAGTCTTTCTCTTGTAAATCCTTGTTAATTTCTTTCTCACTTTTTATAAGCTTGTATTTGTTTGTTTGTTTCTCTACTGTAGAACTCTGAATTTATCTTGCATGCAGGATTTCCTATCAGGTTTGTGGTATGAAAATGTGTTCTGCTCTGAACACTAGCTTTTAATTCTGTTTATTGTTTACTTTGCTGGGCAGGAAAGTTGTAGTTTGAGGTAATTACAACTGCCTTGTTTTGCCTTTGTTGACATTTTATATTCCAAAAAAATATTCCAAAACAAATATGAAATTCTCAGCTTCGTGATTGATACATTGTGGACTCAGTAATGTTCTGATAGTCTTCCCTGGAGCAGAATAAAGTAATTTGAATAAATTTCCTAGCTCCGGAGCAATTGAGGGAAAGCACACCTTTCTCACCCACAGCCAGGCAGTTTTGGCCATTAACAAACTGAACACCGGTTAATTATACGGGAGCTGAGCGGCGCCCCCACAAGTTATTACTCCTTTAAGAATCTCATTGTAAAAGCAGCTGTTCTTTCATTACTGGACTTGTGAGGTTGAGCATTCAAGATACTTGTCAGCATGAAGGACAGTACAGAGGCTTGCAGGATAAATTGCCATACAGCAGTGTATAAAAACTCAGTCAGTTCCATGAACCCCAGTGGATGCTCCACTTGGTGTGTTACAGGTGAAGGCCACATTACTGTACTGTGTACAGAAGGCAGTGACGAGGTTAGTGTGTGTAAATTGACAACTGATGTGAGGTGGTCTGAGCACTCTCAAAATAGCTCCAGAAAGAATTTAGACAATGTATTGTTGACACTCACTTACTCCGAATCTCGGTTTTCCACTTAACAGCCATACCAGAAATAATGCGTAGGAAATAGTTGTCCGGGTAACAAGTAGGTTTATAATCGGTTAATATTTTAGACCAGTATTTTTAACTTACTGCTCCATGTGTGCTATTATCATTGGCCATAAATGTAACCTATGAGTCAGGCAGAGTTCTGGTTTCCCATCGCCTGTTTAGAATGCAGCGTCTGTCTTTAGATGTGGGCAGTGTTGCTTCCGAGTACCTGTGCTCTTAAAATACACTTAGCAACCTCTGGAAATTTGATGTGTTTATTACTGAAGCAATGTCCATGGAAAAGTCTTCTTCAGATTAGTTGAAGTTTTAGCTTGTAGTAGAATAAAAACAGAAAGTTTTATTCAAATAAGGGCATTTTGCCAGCCTTTCCTTTATGATGCACGGTAATAGTTTTGTGGCTATTTAAATGGCTGAGAGGTAAGTACTTATTTTAAAATGTTTTACATATATTTCTTTTTAAATATCCTATTATGGGTAAAAGTGAGACAGGCCTTAAATCTAAGTTGTTATAATATTCTAATAGCCCTGAATGGATCACTATTTCATGTAAACAAACATGGGTTAAGCTTTACCCAAGCTATTGTACCAGACACATCTATTTGTCTAATATCTACTTTACATTTTTTAAAGTAGAACATTGGTTTTCAGACGTTTGTTAACTTCAGTACCCTTTCTTTAGCCATGGCACTCACAAACATAAATGTAAAAGCAAATAAAAAAGCTATAATTAAAATGGGAGAAGGAGTGGCTGTCTCTGTGCCCTGTCTTATCCTCCTGTTTTTCCCATAGCTCCAGTACCAGAGCTCATATTTTAAGAAGGTAATTGAACAAAAAAACTAATAATAAGTCAAATGAAGCTCCGTATAGGCTGTCTGTACGCATAGGACGAGACATCTGTGCATATGGCACCTGATTATACCCCTGCTCAGCCCTTTTCCTGTCCTGCCCCTGCTCAGCACCCCCCATCTGCCCTAGTCCTGCCCCCTTTCCCCACCTCAGCCCTCTTCCCCACCCCCCCAACCCTTGTCCGGGCCTCCCCTCCACACCTCCTCCTTTTGACAGTTCTCATTCATGATGTCACTTCCTGTCTTGTTCCCACTGCCCGCCCCCTGCAGTCTATGAAGATGCACACACAGAGACATCTCTCACTCATGACCATTGCCAGTTTCTTAAACAAGTCCTGTGGTGGCAAAGATGGAGTCAAGAGTTTCAGATCTTAGCACCAATATTGTTTCACTGGTTCCTCTCTCAGCAGAGTCCACTCACAGGGATGTGTCTGTTACCCATTTCTGGACAGCATACACATGTTCCTTTTCATCCCGGTATTAATATTTAGCTACATAGCAAAAGAATTCCGTTTCTTTGAACTCTATCAATAACTTCAATTAAGTAAATATCTTTATTAATGTAATTGGATAACTGTCTTCTAATGACAGTATCTTAGATAAGGATAATACCTTATTAGAATTCCAAAAACATAGAGACCAAACTACGACTGATATACAATATAATTTTAAATGATGAACAAGGCAGGATATTTTTTTTGTATTTTTTTAATTTTGAGGGTGGGAAGTTTAGACATGGTCTCTCTCTGTTTAGCCTTGGCTGTCCTGGAACTTGATCTGTAGACCAGGATGGCCTCAAACTCCATCTGCCTCTGTCTCCTGAGTCCTGAGACTAAAGGTGTGTGTCACCACACCCAACTGAAGAAGGAAGTTTTTAACAATAAATAAATACCTGTCACTAAATAACAGGATGTTCATTATTCTTTCTTCTACTAAGATTAAGCTTAGGATTAAGCTTTCTTCTACTAAGATTGGATTAAGCTGGGAAATTGTGGTAGCTCTTTTGTTCTACAGATAAATCTATAGATGGGTGGTGATAGCCACTTCCTCTCTGCCTTTCAGTTAACGCGACCAGCTCTGAGAGGTGACTTGGTTACAATGTAGCAAGCCGAACCTCATTCTCTGATGGGGTGGTTGCCAGGGCTTCCTCATCAGGGTATAAAACTAGATTTGTCTCATCACTAGTTGACTTGTTTATAATAATAAATTTCTTACAGATGTGCATGTACTAAATTGAGGAAACAAAATGTTTAATATGTAAAATTGTGTACTAAATGGATGCTGTTAATTACGGATGCACTTTGAGTGGCTTAGTATTGTTAAAGAAATGATGTATTCTGGGGAAGTATATGCTCTGTAGATTTCTTGGTTAAAGTAAAATTCACTAGTGGAGGTACAGCAGAATGGTTTTTCACATCGCAACAGCTGTGCAGAGCCCTGGCTTTTGATTTTTCTATACAAAATGCATTTCCAGCTAAATTGATGCTATTATATCCATCTTGTATGCACTGAACACCATTCTTGACATTCCTTCAATTTCTCCTTATTAAACAGATGGTGTTTGGAGGAGCACCAGGGTTTACTTAAGCATTATTTAATCTCGAGAATATCGAACTTGAGTGGCACAGGGAAATACTACTTAAAATAGGCTACATTCTTCCAAAAGGTGCCTGGATATAGATATATGTTCTGCAAGTAGATTCATTTTGTTTTATTTGGGGAGGAAGAGTAAACAGTAGAAACAGAGGGTCAGAGTAACTGGATACATTCCGCTCTCCAGCTCGTTACAAAATGAACACCACCAAGCACATAGACTCTTCATCAGTCTGACGTGAGGCCTTAGAGACAACATGACTAGCATGGGCTACTGTTTCTTAAATATTTGAAGGCTATTGATCTTGATGGACTTAAAGGGTAATGCTTTTAAAAGTATGCGTTCAGGGCCACAGGGACGGCCGAGAGGTTAACAGCTCCTAATGCTCTTGCAGAGGACCTGAGTTCATTTCCCACTGCCCTAGTCAAGCAGCTCAGTTACTGCCTGTAACTCCAGATGCAGGGGACTGGATGCCTTGGGGGCAACTGCACTCACATTTGCATATGGTTATATACACACACACACACAACACGCACACACACATGTACACACAAACATGATTTTAAAATTTTTTAAAAGAGTACTTTGAGACAAATCAGCTCCTATTGTCGTTTTTAAAGGAAAAATAATAATGCTTGTCCTACTCTTAGTTTAGAAAAGTACCTATCCTCTCCAGATCCTACCTTAGGATAGATTTTAATGCTAATCCAGCAGGTCTACAGGCAGGAGACTATTACCAAAGTCAGATAGATATGTAAACAGTTCCTGCAATCCAACGCTGTAATAACACAGCTTATTTTTTTTTATAAAAAACATATTCTGAAAAGTTTAAAGTATTCCTAAATAATAGCCCAAAGTTCCTTTTTAGAGAAGATAGAATGTGAAGGGGGTACCATTCATATTTGAATCATTCTGTCCCAATCAAGATATCAGTATTGGAAATATAACTGAATGTCATTTCAAACCCACAGAGAAGTGTGATCTGTGTTTTCATACGACATGTCCTATGGTACACACTCATGCTGCTGACCGTCATGTGCCTGTGATAGACTGTAGATCCACAATGTATATTTTTTTCTAGTATAAAACAAAAATGTTAATGGTAGTAAATTAGATAAAGATAAGAATTGTGTCTTATCACTAGGTAATAGGATCATAAAGTAGTAAAATGATTCATGAAGTCTTCTTAACCATGTTACATCATCATAGTAGTTGAAGAATTAATGACACAATATGTTGGTGGTTTTTCTTCTTCTCCCAAATCACCATTGTTTGCAAGTTTATATTTAACACCTACAATTCAGGCCACTTTTTTTAGGTTTACTCCTTGTATAGAAATCAGTTCCACCTAAAGTTACGCCTCATGTGCTCAGTCATTAGCCCAGCTTAGAACGGGCGTTAGAAACAGGTCCAGATGAGGAGCTGCCTCTGTAAAGCAATGCCACGGTTCTGGGATGTAACCCAGGACACAGGCTCAGTGGCAGGAGCCACAGTGGTGTGTGACTGCATATCTGGCTCTTTCATCCAGAGCTCAACAGTCCCATAGTCTCTCCAAGTCACCTGTTCCATTCTGTGTTTCCTTACAGTCAATGAACAGAGATAAATTGGTGGAAGTCTGAGTGTGATATATGTTAGTTGTGTGGAACTAGTCATGGGATCCCACTTAATGTCTTAGTGGATGGCATGTATAGTCTAAGTCTTGCTAAGGCATGAGATGTGCACACCAGTAACCTCTCTCTCTCTCTCTCTCTCTCTCTCTCTCTCCCTCTCTCCCTCTCTCCCTCTCTCTCTCTCTCTCTCTCTCTCTCTCTCTCTCTCTCTCTCACACACACACACACACACACACACACTCAAAGTTTTGGAATTTAGGATGGAATTTAGGATTAGCAATTCTGTTTGCATCATAGTGAGCAAAGACAAAATAGTTTCCTAGATGATGGTCCTAAAAAATGTGAGTACTGAGTTTATCAGAGAAGGAATATAAAGCTTCTAAGAGAAAGAAAAAAGGAAGCCAATTCTATGGGCACAATGTGGCATTGATGATAAGGATTGTCATTTTATTGCTGGTTTTAGAGAAAAAGAAATTATTTAGGTATTTTAGGATTCTCTACAAGAAATAATGTACGTCTGAGAAAAATCTATTGTGGAAAACTAGAAGAATTTGTCTTGTTAGGAATTTTAATCAATTGAATATGATTTCCTATTTACTTGTGTCAATTAGTAAAAGTTCTTATTAATAAAGCTTAGAAATTGAATGTTTCACTGTGCATTGCCGTAAGAATGTGGTCACATAGAGAGATTTCATGTGAAAAATGGAGAATTCTTTATTAAACTTTAGTATGAAAGGAACATCTATGCAATGTCTTCCATCCTGTGTCAAAGAAGGACCAACTAATGCTTACTACATCAGTTCTTAAGTATGATAAGGGTTATCACCTTGTACTGTCAGGATTATGCTTACCCTTTCTGGAATATTCTTGTTTTCAACTATCAACTGTAGAACACTAACTCTGACACAATATGTTGGGGGGGGGGGCTTTTGCCTTGAGGACTTGTCAGTGAATATGGCAGCCACCCCTGCTCAACCTGCCTTTGACATTCTGCCCCTAACAGCTTGGCCTCACCTGTCCTGGTTACTGCTTACATTTGTCTCACTTCCTGTAAAGGGGACTGGAAACACTTTAGTCTCCTTGTTCCGGGTCATGGTGGATTGATATTCCATCTAGTTATGATGTAGCACATGCTAGTGCACAAACACCTAAAATATTGAAATGTAGCAAACTGAACATTTTTCTCTAGCAAATACAATGTCATAGTCACGAGCTGTGCTTAATAATGTAAATATATCACATATTTGTTTAAGTCAGGAAAAATTATTTTGCACACAAAATTCTTTTATTGTAAGCATTATGAGATATACAATAGTGTGAAACTTTTTGAGTTATAAGTCTTTATAGTAATGCCGTGTTAGGATGACAGAAGCAGTGTGCGTGTGTGGGTGTGTGTAACTGAGAAGGCAGAGCCTCTTTCCAACTGTGCTATTGCTACTATTCTGTTCTTGGCTGTCCTTTTTGTTGTAAATTAAAATAGATGAAGGATGTCAAGCCAAGTCAATGATGGAAGCTAATTTAATGTGATACAACTGATGACCTTTAAATTGTCCCCCCTTCCCCAATAAAACACACTGAATAGAGTCTAAACTACCAGACAGAGCATTTTGACTTATACTCTTTGTTATATTGTTATTGAAAAAAATTCATTGTAGTGATAGAGAAATTGGATTTGAATATGTATGGAGACTGTTACGTTTTTAAAAATATTTGGTTATATAACTTGACTTATATAGCCAAAGAAATGGACTGTGCTAGCATATAATACCAAAGCAGACACATAAAAGAAAAATGGATGTAAGATGAAGTAGTGGTCAGCAGGCTTAAAGCTTGGTCCTCATCCAGTCTTTAAACGACACAGAAACAAACCACTCTGAAGGGAAAACTCGATTGACAAGCCCATATGTGTTGCTGGATATTCATCTCCATGGTTTTGATGGGCTTTGGGAATATGAATTATTTTGAACCACAACACGTGCCCAGATGTACCCAAAAAAGAAAGAAGGGACCCTGGAGGTCCTCATTGTGATGTCTTTTAGGCAGCCAAAACACTGAGAATTTATTCAAACATGGACGATAAGTCTCAAAACAAAATGGCAGTTAGTGAAAATTGTCATAACTGGAAGTATTGTCTTCAGTGCCTTTTCCATTAGTTAATTAGAAAAAAAAATTGTAAACACTGTTTATGCACAGAATTGTGATTCATGTTCATATAATCTTTTCAGAATAGCTTTTTAATTTTTTAAAGTTGTACTTATTTTATGTGTTTGAGTGTTTTGCCTTCATGTGTGTTTGTGTACCACTTGGTGCCTGTGCCCACAGAGAGCAGAAATGACCATCATGTCCCCTGAGACTGGTGTTATGGAGGGTTTTATGGTTGATGGTATGTGGATCCTGATAATGAACCAAGGTCCATTTCTAGAACAACAACTGACCTTAACTGTCGAACCATCTCTGTAGCCCCTTGGGATAGCTTGTGAACAAGCAAAACAAGAAAAATATTAGGGCTATTTTCTTTTCAAGCCCTATTGTCACACACGTTTTGGTGTAGGAGTTGAGGATTATCACCTCTCTCTCTCTCTCTCTCTCTCTCTCTCTCTCTCTCTCTCTCTCTCTCCTTCTCTCTCTGTTTCTCCTCCCTCTGTCTTTATCTCTGTGTGTCTCTCTTTGTCTCATCTCCCTATCTCCCTCCTTCCTTTGCTTTTAGTCTTTCCCTTCCCCCCCTCTCTATCTCTCTCTGTGTCTGTCTCTGTCTGTCTCTCTGTCTCTGTCTCTGTTTCTCTTTCTCCCTCTGTCTCTGTTTCTGTCTTTCTGTCTCTGTGTGTGTCTTTCCCTTTGTCTGTCTGTCTGTGTGTCTCTCTCATCTCCATCTCCCTCTCTCTCCCTCCTTTCCTCTTCATCCTTCCCTTCCCCCTCTATCTCTTTCTCTCTGTCTCTGTCTGTCTGTCTCTGTGTCTCTCCATCTGTCTCAGTCTGTCTGTCTGTCTCTCTGTGAGTGTGTGTCTCCCTCTCCCTCCCTCTTTCCCTCTCTCTCTCTCTCTCCCTGAGATTAATGCTACACAATCCTCTATCTGAGAAACCCCCTGTGCAGTGGATGACCGTTGATACAGAAATCCATAACTGACCCACAAGGGGAAGACGGGAGAGGGCAGATTTCTAGGCCCCAAATGTAGCAGTCATGCTTTCCCCTCCAAGGCTCAGGCAACATCTTGGACCACTGGGGAGAAAGAATATAAGACCAACTGTGGGGAGCTGTGTAGCAAAAGGACGTCTTTGTAGACTGGCATGACCATTGCTCTCTGGTACTCTCTGTACCTGATTGGGCCCATCAGCATTCAGCACGGATGAAGGACAGGCCCCTGAGGGCCTTCCTGGCATTGAGAAACCATTAGCAACAGCTAATGGTTGTTGGAGGACGTGGACGTCATCTTCTTCAGTACTGTGGTCACTGTTGCGTTGCCTTTGCTCAAGTCAATATATGCTATGCATGCTCAACCAGGAAAACCTAGCTGAATTCAGCTGGTGGCACAAAGGGGAGCTGTGAGTAGGAGAGGACATGGGGAAGCAAGACAGGGGAATAGCTGAGGGAAATGGGCTATGAATGGCTGAAGCTCATCACATGAGTGTATGACAATACAGAAACGTTTAAAATGGTTAGACTCATGATAGGTGGCCTTAACTTTGATATTCCATAGACATCATAATTGAGATGCTAGTGTTATCCTGCATTCTGTAGTCACAGTTGCATTACTGTCCCCTAAATGACTTATATTCAGTGAGTGACAAGTTAGGAAAACATATTTTTAACCTAACCAACAAAGCCCAGTATGAACAGAATTGTAAACTCGCCTCAGACCATATGTTGTTGTTGATATTGGCTTGTTCCTATTCCTTTTTGTTTATAATGCAAAAAGTATATTGGCTTAAAGCACACGGGTAAAAAGCAGGGTCCTGGAGGCCGTGAGCCACTGAGCGCCGCCCAAATGCTAGGAAGAACACTGATTTCTCCCACAGCTTAGTCAAATTCACAATTACCAAGAAAAGAGAACTAAACGCCTTCCTAGCAAACATGTATATGCTGTTAGGATTAAGAAAACAGTTTGAGGCCAAACTACTAAGACAAATTATAGAATAACTTCTGAGATATGGAAACGTATTTCCAAACACAGAACAAAAGAAGTGTTGGACAAAAGTCAATAAGGCAGGTGTATAATAGGAAGGCTTTGCCAATTCTCTCATTATGTAGCCACATGGCTGACAAGAAGCTTCTGAAGGAATTTGGGATTCATTTCGATGCCCAGTTTGAAGATGTAGTCTACCCAATTGAAGAAGGCAGGGTTGAGGCTGTGGGAGCAGCTCCTGGCCATAGCATCAGGACCATGAGGTAGCCAGCTGAGGTTCTGTAGATCAGGATGCTCACTGCACCCCCACTCTTTATTCTGTCCACCACACAGACTTGGGGTAGTGCCACACACATGCAGGAGGATGCTTTCCTCCTCAGTTAATCATCTGAAATGTCCTCTTAAGTGGCCTAGAGCTGCAGTCCAAACTCACGAGTGACTCTAGATCCCCTCAAGCTGACACTGAAGATTTCCCATCACTCCAAGGAAAGGAAAAAACTGGGAGGGGCCGGGAAGCACTAAGATTGAGTCACACACAGACTAGACGGATGTCAGTTGTGCTGATGCTTGGTGTTAGGCAACCTCCTTCCTCCAGGATCTATAACTTCTTGTCAGTAGTTCTGCAGTCTCTATGTTTATTCTTGTTGGTTCATTGTCCAATTCCTAAAACTTAGTAGCAGATGAAGAAAATAGAAGCCATGTTAATTACATGGGAACCTTATTTGTTTATTATCAAGAATGAGATATTTGATCAGCGGTGGGAAATGGTTGGCTGTGCATAGGAAATGTGAGGCAGAATGACTGTTAGCACACACGGCGACGTCCAGCCAAGACAGGGTCCAGTCGGGCTTCGCTGTGAGTAAAAGAAAGACTTAAATTTAGAGAGAGACAGAGAAAAAGAGACAGAGAACAGAGGGAGACACACACAGAGAGATGGAAGAAGAATCTTTATCATCAGGATTAGTCCATAGACTGTTTTGCCCCCAAAAGAATTCCTTAAAATTCACAATCAGATAATACAAAAGACATTGTGAATACCCTGAACTACATCAGATCTCCCTTCCCACTGTCCTGTTAGGACATGGTTACGTATAGGGTTCATCCAGGGAATCCAGGAAGACCCCCCTATTTTGTGACCCTTAACAATCATATTTGTAGAATCCCTTTGGCAGCAAGAGATTATTAGGATCCTGGGATAGATGCCTGGATATCCTCAGCAGGCACTGCTCAGCTGACCAAGATTACTTAGTATACCATTTTGCTGCTTCCGTTTTATCCTTGAATTTATCTACTAGTGATACTTGACTTCACAGTTTATACACATTGCAAAATTCAACCATAATTAGCATGTGAAGGCATCTGCATGTCTTTCTGACCACCAGATGGCAAACTTCGTCACTGTATTCTTAGTCATAACCCAGGTTAATTTGGCAGCCTAAATGGTTTCGTGTGCCCACTTAAAGTCAGCTTGGAATCAGCTGAGTTTTCAGCTCCAGATCACTTTCTCTGAGAAGAAGGAGAATCAGACTTTACAGGTTGCTCTGGGATGCCTTAATGGCCTCTGGTAAAGATAAGGATCATGTCTGTCTCTAAGATCAACAATCCTGTCTGCTGCACAGAGGAACCATCCAGTGTTTCATTCTCTTGTCATTCTAGAAACTTCTCCATTCCCAAGTCATTTTGAGTGTGGCAGCTAACTCTTGTCAGTTGCAATTACCTTTCCAGATTTGTCTTAGGTCTTGTATTGTCTTAGTCAGGTGCTAATCTCACCCATTTTCACATTGCAGAGTCATGCAAGCTGTAATCTAAACAATGGACACAGATTTTCCACTTTCCTGGAGTCTCAAAAATCAGTAATTTATTATTCTGTTCTTTTTATTGTCCCAAATTATACATTCTATGATAAACATGTCAATAATTTAAAGCATCAGAATAGTTGGTGATATCCTTGTTTTCCCTGTTAGAGAAAAGTTGGAAAAATATAAATAAAAATGAATTCAAATTCATGCAGTAGTAGTAAATCTTTCTCCAGACATAAAAATACAGGAACAGATGTTAATATATTTGGCATACATAAATAAATGGGTTCATTCTCTACAATGATGTTTTATCTCTTGAGCCTCATGAAACTTTATTCGACTCTATTGTATCCCCTAAGAGTAAGATTCACCCCAATCTTATTTTGATCTTATATATGAATTTATGCATATTTATATGTGCATATGAAAATTTGTATTATTTTCCATTTTGTATAATTACCTCTTTGATACTTTGTCTTGTCATTAAAATTTTGCAAAAGGTAATTAATAATCACTTCATGTACTTAATAGCCAAGTTGACTTAAGATTTTCACTATAATGGATGATATTTTTGTTGAGGTTAATAAATCTCTCTGTCACTACTTAATTTACATGGAATCTGAGCAGTGGAATCACTGGGTTAAATAAAGGTGTGTGCACTTTTCAGGTTCCCTATACATGTAAAGAATAACTTCCCCTACATTTGAGACCAGATTAGTTTCATTCTCTTGAACATTTACGCATAAGTACTTCATTATTTTGATTATCATTTGTTTAAAGATATTTCTTGATGTGCTCCTGTTTACTAAATCATACCATGGATTTTTCTTTCTACATTATTAGGTTACACGTGTGATAAATTTTTTATTAAATCATCCATACCGGTCAAAATATTGGGAGAGGAAATGTTCAGGAAGAAAAATGCAATTTCTGAAGGAAGCAGGGGTTATGAGATGTGACTCTTGTGTTTTCTAGATTCTTGTTTTGAGAAGATCACAGGGCTGCTCCAGCCTGTCAGCCCCTCCCTGGTCAGCGTTGGCCCTTTAACTGCATCCCTGGGAAAACTGGAGCCTGCAGTGGGCTTTTGGGGAAGATTTAGTCCCTTCCAAAGTATGGTCTACCCAAAGAGAATTATCTCTTTATCAGAAAGCTATAAGATCAATAATACATCATACGCCTGAGAAATCCACAAAATCAGGTTTCCCTTCTAGATACCATTTCTTTGAAGGCATGATGTATCTATAACTGAAGAAAGCCTCGTTCTCCACAGCAAGGCAGGGATGAGCCTCCTGCTTCCCACTTGGGAAGCCTTGCCAAGTCTGGTGTTTATTATTCTCTAAAGGTGTGTTTGCATCACTTCCAATTAGATGTTTCAAGTCAGCAGGATACAGTAAATTATCACAACTGTTACTGT
This sequence comes from Arvicanthis niloticus, assembly GCF_011762505.2. Taxonomy (NCBI): domain Eukaryota; kingdom Metazoa; phylum Chordata; class Mammalia; order Rodentia; family Muridae; genus Arvicanthis; species Arvicanthis niloticus. The sequence goes on from NC_047658.1 coordinate 163,863,140, forward strand.
AAGTTCAAACACAAATGTTACTGGGAGAGTTGCTACAAGGAAGCATTTAGACTCTTACTGCCCCATCTTGCTACAGTGTAGTGTTTAGACTCTTACTGTCCCGTGTATTTTTTTTTAATGTCTCTGGTAAATGCTGCTCAGACTGATAAGGCTCAAAGCAACTTCTGACTCCAGTTAAAATGTGGATTTGGTTTACTTTTTTGAGGTAAAGATATCATTTATGTTAAATTAAGTTTGCTTAGTTAATCACCTCACCTTTTTGGAACAACTAAGAGATGAATTGGGAAAATAGGTTTTTAAGGAAGCTCAGGGAACGTGTCCACATGCTTTGTGATGACCATGGCATTCAGTTAATAGATTGGTCATTTGTGCCATGTCTGTTACTTTTGTTAACAATGCAAAGCAATAGTGGAAAAAAGCAACCAAAGAACACTTAAAATTTCAGAAATATTTCAATAGTAGTTTTTAAAAGTCATTCATTTTCCAATAGCTCATATATTTATTTAACTTTGTTGGCTTTCAAGTTAGCAAAGATAATAACTAAAAAAAAAATCCAAAGTCCTCATCACTAATGTAGTGATAATAATCACTACATTATTAAGGCTGCAATACCACACATTCTAGGACCTTACATATCCAACATTTATATCTGGCAGTGTGTTGTGAGCAAGACTTATGTCAAATAATATATGGATGGAACTGCAGTTGTGTTTCAAGTGCTGATATCGAAAACCTTCCCTAATGTGCAGGAACCAAAACTTACTTCCATGTTTAGGGTATCAAAAAGGAACAAGAAAGGTTTAGAGGACTCAGAGAGAAGCTGAGATATTTGACAAGGAGAGCAAAGCAAGGGATAGAGTGATGAATGAGCAGAAGTGATATCGAGTATGTGTCCTGGGAAGAGGCATGTTATCAGTCCCACAGAGTTAAGCAATGGAGTAATACGTTATTCTGAACAAAATTATCATTTAGTTATCAGGCCACAGTTACTCAAGTCCACACATCTCGGGCTCCAGTCTGACTATCACTGCCACTTGCTTGAGAAGTCATTAAACTCTTCTTCTATAAATTAATATTTGGGCTTTTACATTTCATTTTTATAAGTAGAACATAAATCTGAAGACAAGCATTTCATTCTATTTCTTGCTAGCATTTACAGCCCTAGTGACCCATCATGCACTGTGGCAGCTTTTGATTATCTAATGACTGATGGAGTTAAATATATAGAATTCTTCATGAAAGGCAATTATTCATACTATAGCAAAAGAAGAATTAAACCTGCACTAAACATTTAAAATTTGGAAGGATTGCAATAAGTTATTTTATCATATGATGTTCCTGACACAAGTGATCTGTACTTGCTAGTTCTATGTCAACTTGACATAGAGTCATCAGACATGAGGGAACCTCAATTAAGAGAAATGCCTTTATACAATCCAGCTGTAAGGCATTTTCTTAATTAGTGATCAATGGGAGAGGGGTCAGATGTTGTGGGTGTTGCTATCCCTGGGCTGGCAGTCCTGAGTTCTATGAGAAAGCAGGCTGAGCAAGCCATGAGAAGCAAGCGAGTAAGCAGCACCCTCCAGGGCCTCTGCTTCAGCTCCTGCTTCTAGTTCCTCCCCTGCTTGAGTTCCTACCCTAGCTTCTTTAATAATGAACTATTTTATGGAACTATGTGTGAAATAAACCACCTCCCCCTTTGCTTTGGTCATGATGTTTTGTCATAGCAATAGTAATCCTAAGACAATATCTGTGATTCTAAGCAAAGCTATATTTTTCTGACTATAAGAAAGTCTTATATTTTATATAATTTATATTTTAAATTATCTTCTATATTTAAGAGATGGTGCCAGTGAGTATGGCAGTTGAATTAATTTCAAAATCCCCTTGATCTGAGAAATGTATGTAGCCATGATTACATGTATTGTGATAAATTGTATTCTCCTACAAATGTGTTCCAGTCATGGTCCTAAGATAGAGTAATTGCAGAGAAACAGAAACTATATGTTCCTCTTAAAGCCAAAGATGTGATCCATTTATACTTTCAACTTTGGTAATACAGACAATACTTAGAGAAATGGTGATCGGGACTGAGGGTGTACAAGTCCTGTGAAAAGGTGGCTTTAAGGTGTCATTTACATTACTTAATATTAAGGGAAAGGAATACATATATTGGAGATTTATATGTAGTTAGATATATTTCTTCCAGGGCTGGTGAAATGGTTCAGTGAATAGATATGCTTACCCCACAAGTAAGAGGGGCTGAAGGCAGATCTTCAACATCCACATAAAAGCCCGAGATGGATGTACATTTGTAACCTCAGTGTAAAAGTATCTTTTATTCACCAAATGTAGTTGTCATCTCAGCTGATATATCAGCTCACCATTTTTAGTTCTTTCTGAACTCTGGCTGGCTGGTTCAAGTCAGTGTTCAAACTCCTCACCAAACTGACTGATTCAGTCTGATTTCCCCCAGCTAGCTTCTCACTGAATTGCTCTGCTTGGCCTCAAACTAACTCTGGCAATTTGTTCTAATATTTTGGCTCTTTGTTATTCTCTGGCTTCACCTGCCTCTGCTGACCTGCACTGAACTGCATGAACTCATGAACAAACTCAACTCCACTGCACTGAACTCACTGCACTGAAACCCAACTGACTGAGCTGATTGGACTCCCATCATGTTCTTTGCACTGCTCTTAAACAGAGAGCAGTGAGAGAATTGCCATATCTTATCTCTGACTCATTCTCTCAGATCTTTCTCTGATTTGTCACTCTGTCTGCCCCTCAACTAGACATCATTGTTTCTGCCTCTCTTCCTGCTTGAATTCCTGACCTGGCATCTTTTAATGATGAACTGTGCTTGGGCAATTTCAAACTAGGGAATGCTACATAGTGAGACCTTGCCTTACAATAAGTAAATAAATACACATGAAAAAGTTTCCACTCTAACTTTACTTGCCTGTTCTCCCTCTCCCTGGTAAAGGTCACCAGGTCTGGGCTTGGTTACATGCTTGAGAAAAAAGCCTGGAGAATAGAGCCACTGTTTATTAAAGCAGGGGACAGGGGACAGGGGACAGTGTTGATGCATACTTGGACATCAGCCTCGTGATAGGTAATTTGGATTTTGTACACTGAAGTTTCTAAAATATATCAAAACAGGTAACATGTCCAATAAATGCCCTTGTTATGTAACTTTATTTAAAAATGTAGAAAAACACCTCAATGAAAACCCGTCCCACTAACAGAGAGATGTCTATAGGGCAATGATGTCTCCTCCCTTGACCACATTCTGGTTTAAAAATCACATCTCTTTAAAAATCATAGTTATACATCCAAATATGCAATCATTTTACTTTTGCAAGCTAAAAACTCTTCAAATAAATTCTCTAAACCAGCCTTCATTGTTTTTAGTTGACTTTAGTCTTAACCAAAAATATTCCCTAGTTACAAGATTAGACAAAACTTCTAAAGGCTCGACTCAATTATGTTACTTCAATGGCAAATCTTTTGAGGCATTTTTGTTGGTGGTGCTTGTTTGTTTTTAATTCTTTTCTCATACATTCCATCCTGACTGCACTTTTTCTTCCCTCTACTCTTCCTAGTTCTGCTCCCCTCTCTCCCAGATCCACTCTTCCTCTGTTAGAAGAGCAGGCACCTCAGGGATATCAACTGAACACAGCAGAGCAAGTTACAATAAGACGAGGCACAGACCCATATATCAGGGCTCTGGACACGGCATCCCAGTAGGAGGGAAGGCATACAAATCACTAATAACACAGAAAAATGTCTGTATCATTGACACCCTGTCTATCACATTTAACGACCAGGACGGGCCCATAGCAAGAGATGCGATGTGCCTAATGAAGTTATCTCAAACACAATTAGACGTCTTAAACCTCATTCTCATTGAGGCCAAGAACCTCAATCAACAGGGAGGGAAGAAAAGCTTCCTATAAAATCATGCCAGAGTAGCTTCCACTTTGTATAAAATACCCAAAGCTCATGGCCTATGATTGGGCAAGTAGGGAATCATGGGATTATCTGTACAGGAGAGTCACTGCTGCCATATTGCACAGTTTAGCTGTTTGTCATAGAGTCAGTCCAGACACATATGTTCAGATGCCTTTGTTCTCCTAGACTGTACACAGAACCAACAGTGTTTAATGTCTGTTCACTCAATACAGAAAATTAAAGAGTGACCATATTTTGTGAATAGGACCCACATGAAGTTGTGACTGACATCAGGCATGTCTGTCTTTATGTGTTTGTTAGCATTGTGTGTCCTTAATCACACTGTATTGCCCAGGAAACATTGTCTCTCGTGTTATTAGAGACTCTCAGACAACTTTAGTCCACCTGGTAGAGTCATAGTCTAGGTTCAGACTACATATTTCTAAGATTTGTCTTGGTCCTAAGTGAATTATTCAACTCAACAATTATCCATTGAAAATATAGCACGTGCCAGATACTGTCTAGATGCTTATATTTTACTATATCTATTATATAGAGAGATTTTTAATCTCTGCTGATATTAGAAAGACAGATTCTAAACAGATAGTAAGCAAAATATGTCGCATGCCCTTGAGAAGCAAATACAACAGAGAAAAGCAAGAGGGAAGGGAGAAAATGCCACACGGGTTTCTGTGTGTTCAGTCTATGTTTGCGAATGTGACTTAGAAAGTTTAAATGGATTCATCAGGAAAGAATGAAACTGTAGGTAAAGGAAGAGCCATGTCTGCCTAACCTTAAAGCAAAGGCTGCCTGAAACCAACTGGAGTTTATAGTGCATGCTTGCTGCCTGCATAGCTTAATAGTGGAAATGACTGTTCTTAAGGAGTTTCAGACTGTTCTTTCTCATATAATTAGTAATTGTCCCTGCTGTTTCTGCTGTTACTTCTTGGTAAACGGTCACCCTTACAACTCTAGTCATGAGTGAAACAGTGATCTTCATTGTTGCAAGGTGCAACTTTACTCAAGAAAGTAATTTAATGAATTTGTAAATACAGACATAGCATATGGTGCCTTTAGTAAAGATATTGTCCCTATAATTTTACTTTCTCTCTTTCAACTTGTTCAGGATTCTAGGCAGGGACCTCAATACTTCTGTAGCTCACTATTGGTTTTTAGTAGATGACCAGTTCCAGAGAGGGGACTCTAATAGGGTAATAAAGGATTCATTTCTTTTCCTTGATCCATTTAAAATTTTCATCAACTAAGAAGTAAATGTTGGTTATAAAAATTTCAAGTTGGGGGTGCAAATTGGTAAAATTGAAATATATTGTATAAGAATAGAGAGAAATTGTATGTTAATTGTTATGTGATCATAAATATTTGGTGATTGGAGAAATGCCGTAACACATTTAGTTCAGGGAAAACACCAGTTAATAGGTAAAGCAATGAGGACTCAGAGAGAGGAACTACAAACCTGTGTAGAGCAACCTTGAACAGTGAGGCTGAATCAAAGCCACTGACCAGGGTGAAGTAGAGCAACCACCTAACTGTCACTGGAGCCTGACTCCTCACACATTGTGTGTACAGTAATGAGTAAGATGTGATTTCACAGGATTAAAAACAAAGGAAAGTGTACCGAGTTTTCTCAGGTGGGGACTTCCTTGTTCCCTGGGACTGCTCTTAACTCCTGAGTGGACTTAAGCTCTGTGTTCTTTAATCCGACAGCTTTCCCTCTGTCTCCATCCCCATGGGGAAGGTCACCTGGCAGATGAAGAGGCCTGGGTCAACCAATGGTTGACATTTAGAATTTGCTTCAGGTCACCAGTAGTTTGGCAGTCTTGATCTTTCTCTGCCTGTCTGATCCAGGGAATGAAATAGGAGGTCAATACAAAGGGCCATATGTAGAGAGATTTTTTTTATTGGATTTTTTTAATTTACATTTCAATGTTATCCCTTTTCCCCTTTTCCCCTTTTCCCCTTTTCCCCTCCAAAAACCCCCTATCTCATTCTCTCTCCCCCTGGTTCTTTGAGGGTATTCCTCCAACCACTCACTCCCTTCTCCCTTCCCTAGCACTCCCCTACACTGGGGCATCATGCCTTCCTTCTCCTCCGATTGATGTCTGACAAGGCCATTCTCTACTACATATGCGGCTGGAGCCATGGGTCCCTCCATGTGTACTCTTTCTTTGGTGATTTAGTCCCTTGGGAGCTCTGGGGGTTCTGGTTGGTTGATATTGTTGTTCTTCCTATGGACTGCAAACCCCTCAGCTCCTTCTGTCCTTTCTCTAACTCCTATTTAGAGAGATTTAACACATCGGAAGGTCAGCAGTTCAGAGAGAATTCTATACTCAAAGATAAATTAGGATAGCAATTTTAAAAGTTAAAACTTTTAAATGCCAATATGAAGATCTGATTTTCTTTTAAGAATATCACACCTCACACCAGTGCTAACTAGGGAATACTGGTCTTAATCATTTGTATAAGAGAAACCTGGGCCTGCAAGTTAGAGCTAGCAACAGAAGAATAAATTTAAAAGCAAAATAAAATCCACCTTGTCACCTTGTCTTAGAAAAGAATCCAAATGAATCTGGATCGTGAGAAATGTTCTATCACATTCTAAATAAGTCTGACCACACTTCAGTGGTGTGTGTGCTCTTTATATAAAACCAACACTTCCACTAGAAACGTGTTTGCCCTACTCATGAAACAGAGTAAGCCCCTTGAGGGCAAGACCACATGCCTGGCTCTCTTCCCAGTGCAGAAGAGTATTTCACAGATTTCTGTTGCATAAATAATGGATGAAAAATGTTACAATAGTCGTCCATCTGTTTGAGTTGAAGGTGTGAGAAATCGTTCAAATGCTTAATGTGTACTTGAAGACGTTTTTGTAAATTAAGATTGAAGTATCTTTTATAATTTTCATGTTCCAAAAAGATCACAAGGGGAAAAAATAGACATTTATTGTTAAGTGTGAGAAGCCAACAGTATGTGTGAGGAGACTTGCTAAGAAATAGTAATTCTGGACTCTTATCAATGGGTGATTTCATGCCCGGTGACCATCTGCCAGAGAAGGCAGAGCGGTTTCACCATGCTGCACTATTGGACAGAGTAACCTCCAGAATCCCTTTAGCATTAAAAATGAACTATTGCCATGAGTCTGGTGTGACCACTGTCTCTCATCTATGCTGATTTTCATACATTGAATGCTGTTCCAAATACTTTAAAGAAGGCAGTTTGCACCAGTTGAAATAATCCTCCTCTACCAAACTATCCTTCACCTTTAAAGTTAATACAACAAAAATTAGTTGCTTTTAGAAAGTAAATCCTGGTTCCTTTCACAAAATATTAAAGGCAAAACTGTGTGTTCATAGATCACTACAGTAAGTCAGTGAACATCCTCAGTATTTCCTGGTGGAGACATTTCAAATGATAATTAGCAGGTGACTTTGTAAAGAAATATTTTTAACATTTTTAAAGTTTTCTAATATTGAATTAAAAGCAATTCCATTAATTAATAACAAAATAATACATTTCCTTTAAAAGAACAAATATTTAGCATATTGACTATGAGGAAATTGTCAGTATTTGGATCATTTATCTGTCTTTGAAGATCTAAGCAGCTCTCACAGAACTATGATGTTATTATCACAGACGGCCAAGATGAGGGTCTGTGTACCAGGCTAGCCATGGAGATCTGTGGGGCTCTGGCCTAGCCAGAGCAGATAAAGAGTTGTGCTCTCCAAAGAGGAATGGGACTTGGGTCAAGGTGGGCTTCTGCGTCTCTTCTGTGGCTGCCACTTAGTAGGTGGCTTGGCGCTAAGGTCAGGGCCACAAAGCTCCTGGGAAGTGACTTGCAGACTGCAGTAGGCTTGAACAGCTTTCAGGAAGAAAGCTTCTGGAGAGAATTCTATTCCCCAAAGTGTTACAGCTCCATAAGACAGACGCCTCTAGATGATCTCTCTGTGAGCTTCCTTCCTTGTAGACAGGGTCTTACATACATTTGGGGTGGGTCGGGGTCTAGAGGCAGATGCTTTCTACTGGCTTGGTCTGAGATGTTAGGGATGCTTCATCTGCATGTGGAAGGGGTTCGGGTATTGCCCCTAAGTGAACGATTGTCACAGTCCTCTCCATGGCGTGTTGTGGTCACATGTTCCAGGACAGGAAGCGGGTCAGGGTAGATGAAACAACTACCACTCTCAGATATAGGGATTCACTGGTTTCAGAATCAGCTCAACCTTCCCATGTTTTTGTCTGGTGACACATTTCCACTTGCCTCATAAGCCACCATGGCAATCGGCAGACAGAACACCTGTACACCTCAGGACAAAGCGAGCTGCAATGTGTGATGTATTAGGACTTCTTAACCCAGAAAGTGAACATGTTATGGGTCAGAATGAATCTTCAACGTTGAGAGTTAACTCCCAGAATGGAGAGTCCCAGAAAGGATGGACCTTGTTTTGCAGATTATGTCTGTGGAGAGAGGGAGGGTGCCTGGAGGATTGGTAGAAGCCTCTTCCTCAGATATGTCCAGGCCTAAGTTACTGGGACAGAAGCACAAGTCCCTGGGTGGCTTGTACTGTGAGCAACACTTGTCTTCTGTGCTCCGCAAGGTTGACTGTGTCATATGGCATGCCTCCTGGGTCTCTCCCATGTCTGACCCTACACTGCTCTTACTTGTGATTTTTCCCCTTTCAAATTCAGGTTTCAAAAGTCACATTATCCAGTCTCTCATTTTTGCCTTTGCCGAGTCATACACATTACACATGCATTCTGAGGACATAGCTTTTAAATGACCTTTCCCGAGATCGGCCCTCTGCTCATTTTGATTTGTTCAGATAAATTACAACCACCTGGCCTTTTGTATTAAAGAAAGCTGCATACAAATCTGACCTTTTGCTACTTACTAGGAGAGGGAAATTCATTGTATTTTAGATTAACTGCTGTTACTATTTCCTTCTGATACATTACGTTACTTTATTTGAGAATTGTGGACATATTTCTTGCCCCCTTTAGTTTCACTCTGCTTCTTACTCCATAGTATTGGACTTTCTTGAGTAACTGAAAGAAAACCTTTGTGTTCAAAAACAATGTATCCGTTTTGTTTTGCTCTGCTCCTGAGGATTTAAAGACATCATCTTGATTTCTCTTCACCTTCATAAACGTTTGCCTGGCCAGCTCCACACTTGCTGCTGATAATGAAAAGTGCCCTTTTCTGGCTTCCTTTGTTATATTAGCCTGGTATTTCATTTGCTGTTCTGTATTTCATGGGTTCAGAGTCAATGAATTATACCGTGTGGCTATTTCTGGAAAGCAGTGGGCGTGGCCTTTGTGCAGTCATGCCCCATACCACCATGTCAGGGGCAAGGCTGCTGGGAGATCGCAGCCATGAAGGACACTGGAGTTTAACTGCATAGGGACTTAGAACCTCAGGTTTGTGTGATTGAAACCCGCTTTTAATCACTAAACTCCCGTGCTCCGCATGCTTGCCTGCTGTGGGAGGACGTGTGAGTGGGTCAGGTCTTTCTATATTAGGCTCCCGTTTTCTTTCTCTCTGGAACATCTTTCACCACTTTCTATTTGCCCAACCATTTCATGTTCTCAGTCACAATGGTCGATCACATATTTTGTTTTTATAAGCAAAGTTTAATTGGCACAGGCTGTATAGGACATCACATGTTATTTTTACGTACCAAAAACTTTTAAAATCAGCAATATGCGTTTTGTTGTTACTTTACAAAAAAAGTCAAAAGTACTGTCTTTCAGTATTTTTTTTTTACTTCCTACTGTTCCCAGAATGCTTTTCTGAGGCAACTCGGACTTATTAGCTCTTCTCAAAGTGTCATCCTTCTGTGTGAACTCTTTTATCCTGAAATGAGATCATCCTTGGCAATTCTGTCAGTGATACCACCTATGTCAACAAAGACAGGACTTTAAATCCAAGTTTTAATTTTGAAATTACACGAAATAACCAATTACATGAAGTAACCATCACAAGATTGCTATAGGCTGCCTAGAAAGCCTGAGGACCTGTGTTCAACCCTCAGCCCTGAGAGCTAAAAATGACATGACAGGGTAGGGGTGGGGAGCTCGGGAGGAGGTGGAAGGTATGTGAGTGTGAGGAAGGAGGTGGGGGTATGAGGGAGGAGGTGGGGTCGTGAGGGAGGAGGTAGAGGTGTGAGAAAGAAGGTAGGGGTGAGGGAGGAGGTAGGGGTTTGAGGGAGGAGGTAAGGGTGTGAGGGAGGAGGTAGGGGTTTGAGGGAGGAGGTAGGGGTGTGAGAGAAGAGGTAGGGGTATGAGGGAGTAGGTAGGAATGTGAGGGAGGAAGTAAGGGTGTGAGGGAGGAGATAGGGGTGTGAGGGAGGAGGTAGAGGGTGTGAGAGAGGAGGTAGAGGGTGTGAGAGAGGAGGTAGAGGGTGTGAGAGAGGAGGTGGGGTATGAGGGAGAAAGTAGGGGGTGTGAGGGAGGAGGTAGGGGTGTGAGGGGGGAGGTAGGGGTGTGAGGGAGGAGGTGGGGGTGTGAGGGAGGAGGTAGGGGTGTGAGGTGGAGGTAGGGGTGTGAGGGAGGAGGTGGGGGTGTGAGGGAGGAGGTAGGGGTGTGAGAGAGGAGGTAGGGGTGTGAGGGAGGAGGTAAGGGTTGAGGGAGGAGGTAGGGGTGTGAGGGGGGAGGTGGGGGTGTGAGGGAGGAGGTGGGGGTGTGAGGGAGGAGGTGGGGGTGTGAGGGAGGAGGTAGGGGTGTGAGGGGGAGGTAGGGGTGTGAGGGAGGAGGTGGGGGTGTGAGGGAGGAGGTGGGGGTGTGAGGGAGGAGGTGGGGGTGTGAGGGAGGAGGTAGGGGTGTGAGAGAAGAGGTAGGGGTATGAGGGAGTAGGTAGGAATGTGAGGGAGGAAGTAGGGGTGTGAGGGAGGAGGTAGGGGTGTGAGGGAGGAGGTAGAGGGTGTGAGAGAGGAGGTAGAGGGTGTGAGAGAGGAGGTGGGGTGTGAGGGAGAAAGTAGGGGGTGTGAGGGAGGAGGTAGGGGTGTGAGGGGGGAGGTAGGGGTGAGGGAGGAGGTAGGGGTGTGAGGGAGGAGGTGGGGGTGTGAGGGAGGAGGTGGGGGTGTGAGGGAGGAGGTGGGGGTGTGAGGGAGGAGGTGGGGGTGTGAGGGAGGAGGTGGGGGTGTGAGGGAGGAGGTAGGGGTGAGGGAGGAGGTGGGGGTGTGAGGGAGGAGGTGGGGGTGTGAGGGAGGAGGTGGGGGTGTGAGGGAGGAGGTGGGGGTGTGAGGGAGGAGGTGGGGGTGTGAGGGAGGAGGTGGGGGTGTGAGGGAGGAGGTGAGGGTGTGAGGGAGGAGGTAGGGGTGTGAGGGAGGAGGTAGGGTGTGAGGGAGGAGGTAGGGGTGAGGGAGGAGGTAGGGGTGAGGGAGGAGGTGAGTGCAAAGCTGCAGGGTGCTCCATGCAGGTGGTCTGTTGTTTACTGAAATTCCTCTGAGACCTTTGTTGCTAGCTTTGGAGCATGTAAGTAATTCCTGCAGAAGCAGCACAGGAAGCAGACCACAGTCTGCGCTGCCACCGCCCCGCCTCCACCTTCCACAGGTGCCCCCGAAAACTCTTTACCATTCTTCTCCAGTGTGGGAGATGTTGATGGATAGAGCAAGGATCACCTCCAGGAACAGGAGCTGGTCCATGATAGCTCATACATGATACGTTTAATTAATGAGTAATTATAGCAACAAGTCATTGTCCAGTAAGCTCAAACGTGGATGCGTTCATCATGGAAGGGGAGACTTTTATTTGAGAAGAGGAAGGAACAGAATTCTGCTCTTGCTTCTGGTCTGACTCAGTGTTGTCCTTGACGAGCGAGGGAGAATGCTGTCTGCCTCTATTCCTTGGTGAGATCTCGTGAGAAGGAAGCAGGAGTTGAGACTTGCCTTCTTGCTAATGCATGCAGACATCTTGTCACCCACATGTGACGCACACCTTTCTTTTATCATTCATGGACAAAATAAACGGTGCTGCCTGGCGCAGAATAAAAACATGCACAGGAACACCATCTACATAACCAGAGTTTTACCGGGAAATCCGCCTCACTGCTAATGAAAGGGCAAATTATTTATTTTGATGGATGGTCCACACTCTGGCTTTCTTTATGAATGAAATCTGTACCACTCGCAGTAAAGGCAGAGTCGAAACTGGCAATGCTAGAATCTGTCAGATGACAAAAACCCCTGGCTCTTTCAAAACCTATTCTTTTCTAATCGACTTCGAAGCATAATAAGAGATATCTACATATCAATTCCAATTCTGTAGTCCAGATGGTAACTTAGGGAGATGCTGGTTAACTTCAGTTGCAGTCTGACAGGATCTGGAGGCTCTGGGAGGCACTGTGTAGATGAAGTTGGCCGTGGATGTGACCATGAAGGGGTGGTGCTGAGCCTGAGCATCTTCTTCTTGAGGAGGGATGCAGCAGTGTGACCCGCTTTCCTAAGCTCAGGCTGCTCTTACACCCTCACCACCCTTTCATGACAGCAACAGAAAAGGAACTTAAATAGCATTTTTGTTAATACCAACTAAATGATCCACGCTATCCAAATGGTAACAAGAACTTCCACGGACTAACATTTTTTTAAACCTTTATTTGGCATTTTAAGTTTTTTTTTCATTTTTTAAAATTGAGAATAGATTATTTTCCCATACAATTCCTTCTGATTATAGTTTTCCCTCTTTCTACTCCTCCACACCCTTCCAACCCCTCTCCTTTTCAGTTTCTTATTAGAAAAGAGCAGGCGTCTAAGAGATAATGACCAAGCAAGCCAATAAAACATAAGATAAAGCAAAAACCCATCACACCGGAGCTGGACGTGGCTGCTCAACAGAAGGAAGACTCGGGAGAAGGCACCAGAGACAGAGACCCACACTCAGGAATGCTTTGAAAACACTAAGCTGAAAGTTATTTTATATTCACAGAGGGCCTGGTGCAGACCTGCATAAGCCCTGTGCTTACTGCTTCAGTCTCTGTGAGGTCCTATGAACCTTGCTAAGCTGATCCAGAAAATCTTGTTCTCCTGGTGTCCTCCATTCCCACTAGCTCTTGAAATCTTTTTTTCCTTTACTTCTGTGTGCTTCCCTGGGTTCTGAGGGTGATGGATATGTCCCATTTAGAGCTGTGTGTTCAAAAGTCTGTCTCTCTGTGTCTGTCTGTCTGTCTCTCTGTGCCTCTCTCTTTCTCTCTGTCTGTCTCTGTCTCTCTCTGTCTCTCTCTCTCTCTCTCTCTCTCTCTCTCTCTCTCTCTCTCTCTCTCTCTCTCTCTCTCTCTCTCTCTCTCTCTCTCTCTCTCTCTGCGTAATACCTGGCTGTGGGTCTCTGCATCTGTTCCTATCTGCTGCTCAGGTGAAGCCTCTCTGATGATGACTGGATAAGGCACTGATCTATGAGTGTAGCAGAGTATCATTAGGAACCATTTTATTGTTTTTGTTTGTTTTTTAAGATTAGTAGTGTTTGGTTTTACCCTAGGTCTCTGGGCCATCTAGTCTGGTTCTTGATTACCTAAGCAGTGATGGTTGTGTATTCCCTCTTGTGGTTTGGGTCTTAAGTCAAATCAGACATTGCTTTGCTGCTCTCACAACTTCTGTGCCACCATTGCCTTAGCATATTATACAGACAAGACAGGTTTTATGGCTGGGTTGGTGTCCATATATCTCTTTCAGTAACTTGCAGAGTACTTTCCTGTACCAAAGAGAGTAGAAAATAAGGAAGAGGGGTCCATATAGGTACCAGCTTGACTTCTTCATGTCCAATCAGTTGTGTGGCAGTTGTCTTCAGCAGTGGAGCCCCACTGTCACTTTGTAGAGAGCCCCCTTTTGTCTTAGTAACAGCCTAGGTTGGTTGGGGATTTCCATGGAACTCCCTTCACCAACAATTTAATTAACTGCAACCTAGTGCTGCCACTGGAAGTCTTGCTTGGCTAAAAGAGACAACCAGTTGAAAGTCTATATCCCCCATTACTAGAATACCTCACTAGGATCACCTCCATATACTTTACTAGGTTTACATTCCACCCCTCTACCCGTCAATTCTAGCTGTCTCTTCTTGTATTCCCTCCCTCATCCCTATCCCTCCTCCCCATCTGATCTCTCTGTTTGAGTTTCCATCCACCCCCAGTCCACCTGTAAAATCCATTCTGTTTCCCGTCTCAGGGAGATCCGTGCATCCTTAAGTGTGAAGCTTGAGATATAGTGCACGTCCTTTGTGCCTTGACCTCCTTAACTCACACGCACATTCTTGATTCTGCACTCTCACACTTCTGACGTGTTCCCACAACATATCTGTATGTGTGCATGTGTGTGCTAGGTGACATAAGTGATTATCGTTTTAGTTTGTTATATTAGGGCAGATGTAGAAACAAACATTCCTTATTCTTTTCTTGTCTTTCTTTTATCTCATAGCAAGCTCATGGTAGTAAAGGGGGCATACCCTGAGCTTCTGTGTGCCAGAGGAATATGCTTGGAAAATCTACACTCTGGTTATTGCCAAGAGAGGACAGCACTTTTTAATTCAAATAATAAATAAATATTGAGTTAATTTTTTAGACAGTAGTGAAAGTTTTATATATAGTTTTACTAAAGTTAATGAATTAGGCAACTTTCAGACATTTTTCTTTTCAAAAATATATATCAATAATATAAACATATCACATAGTTTGAAGACTGTTGAAGCACAGAAAAGAATAATTCAGTCAGGCTGACTGAGGATTGTCTGCTGGGACAGCCCCATGGGCATGACTAGCATCGGTCTAGACAACCAGCTTCAGACTGGAAACGCACAAGCAGAGGGATGCACGAGCTGACATGGAGTGTGAGCCTTGGGCCCTGCAGACTTAGTGCTAGAGCGTGGTACATCACCCTATCACCCTGTCCTCAATTCAGTGGAACCGAATGACAGCATCACTGTTTGTCTGTCCTGGTAACACTTGAGAGGACAGAATCACTGCCTTACTTGTGTTGTCTCATCCATGGTCAGTAGGTTCACACCAATATACAGCACAGTCTCACAGACTGTGTTTAGTGAATTAGACTGAATTCAGACACTTTGCTCATCAGAATTGGCAAAGGCTAGACCAATATAAAATCTTTTCGATTACTTCCTTATTTTTTTTCCAAAATCTTAGAGATATTGATACATCGTGATGACTTTATGACATCCCTCTGGTCATCTTTGTACTGTTGCAGGAGGTAGATGAGGAACAATATGAAACTTTATGTGGATTTGAAGTTCAGCCTTCAGAACTTCTCATTCCAAACAAACAACAGTTCATCTATGTATCATACTGCCAGAGGACTCATCATAATTTTAAATGACTAATCATAATTACAATCATTTCATTATAACTTTACCCACATTCATAGGAAGCAAATTTAGATGTTTTACATTATTTTCAAGTTCATTGTTTATTTAACAAATGAAATTTAATACTAAATAAGTGTTTGGGGGAATGGGAATTAGCTAAGAATAGATTTTTTTTTTTTTGCCTTAAAGCTGATTGTGGTAATAGTAAGGGGATGTAATTAGTGCCGTGCTGATACATAAGTAGTTCATAGAGATTGTGTTCCAGGTGTGATCCACCACATCTTCGATCCCAGTACACTTGGGAGGTTGAGGCAAGTGACTGCTGGGCTTTGGCTACATCATGAGTTCTGGCCAGCCTGGCTTCAGAGTATAAATTCTTTCTCAAAACCAACACATAAGAGAGGGAAAGAGAGAGGCAGACAGGATGTAATTATTTCCATCTTGGAGTAGAATAGATGGATTTTGGATGCTCTCTAAAGCTTGAACCTGACAGAAAGAGGTAGCAGCTTTGGGGGGAGTTGGGGGCTAAATGAGCTATATTTGAGTTTCTTACGTTGTGTGTTTTTGAAGTACAGTATCCTAAAGTGTATAATGGCCATATGCCTTGCAGTATTTGAGAGGCAGCTAATAGAATCTGGGGGATGACACAGCATTCGAACTACTAGTAGTAAGTAGAATTATCTACCCTCATCTACATCTGATAGAGTCAGTGTAAAAAGTTGTCAAATTTAGGTCTGGGTTTTTATATTAATTTTTTTTATTAGATATTTTATTTACACTTCAGATGCCATCCCCTTTCCCCATTCCCCCCCCTTAGAAAACCCCTATCCCATGCCCCCTTTTCCTTTTTGCATTTATACATTTTTTAAAAAATAATGTTAATCATAAGCGTTATAAGTTTGGAATTGTTCAATCAGAGGTGTAACCCACTGACCAACCTAGATATAACAACTATCTTTGACTGGTGGAGATACATGAATATCTGCCTCCCTGTCTCCCCCCTCTTTTTCTCTTTCATCACCTAGCTTCTCCTCTCCTCCTTCTCCTCTTCTTACTCCTTTTCTTCCTCTCAGTACTCCTCCTACCTTAACTCCTCCTACACATCACCCTTCCTGTTAAAATGAAACTTTTCTCTCAAAATACAATTAGAGCATAATTATGCCAATTTGTACCAGTGAGGTACAAGATAGTCCTAATACCCCATCCATCCTTTTGTTGACTAACCAGCACCTCTGTCATTTATCCTAACTAAAACATTTAGTTCTGAACCTGGCTTTAGGATGAATGTCAGCTGACGACCATCCACTCAAATCTTTTCTCTTATGGTAAATAGCTGTAAGTTTTCAACCCCATCAGAAATCCAGAATGACTGAGTTAACTATAATTGTGGGAAGCACAAAGCATAGCTTCTAAAACTTAGCCAATTTATAGAGACCTCTGAACACCTGAAAAGCCCCTATACTACCGAACGTTGGAGCATCAAATCTTCAGCCTTCTGGCCCAGAATCATCTGACAGACCTTGGTGATGCAGGATTATTAAGGACTGATTACTCTGTCTAGGCAGATATAATCAGTCGACTATTCTGCATGTGTGTCCTTTTCTGGACAGTAATTTGTCTGTAGATGGAGAGAGGCAATTCTTGCCTAGTGGCTGTTACCACACAACTGGAGTAACTCCAAGGATGCTCAATTTCTTCTTAGAATCCACGACAGGAAGCTGTCAGGAGCAGACAGGTCTCTAATCAATATGAACATTAATATATAAATATTTGTAGCGTCAGTTCTATGGACTTCTGATGTTTTGAAAACCAACTATCCATGTAAGGTAACCTGGACTGTTGTCTGTTCACTCCTCTCAGCTATTTCTAAATAAAATATGGGAAACACCCTAACAATAAACTCAAAAATATGAATTTGCTATAGTCCCTTAACTCATAGGTTAAGCGTCCCAAATCAGTTAAAAAGGTTAAAAAAGGGTTGGGTCTAGGCATTGTATTCCTAAATGTGTTATACAGGCACAATGCCCATGAGCGTATCAATATTCATCTCATTTTTATATTAATAAGAGGCTCGTACCAATGAAAACCTTAAATTTGAGATCAAAGTAAATTTTGTACCATTTAAGAAATTATAACTTCATCTTGATAATAATTATACAGATTTCTACCAATAGGTTATGGCTATGCAATAAGTCCTAGCTAATCCCCCCTGTTCCAACAAAACCACTACTTGTCCCTAGAAAGACAGACCATTATTAACCACATTAGTCCCCAAGCTCAGGGAATAGGGCCGCTGACTCTTCTTTAACTTCTTCATGCTGATTAAGGGCGTTGAGATTTTAGAAGAGGGGTTGGGGGGAAGAGTAAGTTGATAAGCCTCTAATGCTGTGTCTTCACTGAATCCAGATGGAATTCCAGGACATCAGAGGTTTGGGCAGGTCTGCTCAGTATGCTTGATGAGTAGATACACCAAGGCTGTGTATTCTGCAATATACAATTCACAGAACAAGTTTTAGTATCAAGAAAAAAAAAATTTCCCACCCCCAGGGGGCTGACATTTTTTTTAAAGATGTTGGTTCTGAAGACTTTTTTTCCCCCGCTTCTTAAAATTGGTTGTAGTATTTACATTTCAGATTTTATCCTCTTAGCCTACTTCCTCCCACCACCCAGAAACCTCCTATCCCATCCCCCTCCTCATGCTTCTATGAGGCAGTGACTGCACCTACCCCCCCCTCACTATCCTCTCCCCACCCTCACATCATTCCCCCCCCCCACTGTGTGTTCATTTTTTTTTTTATGGGACCAAGAAACTCCTCTCCCACCTATGTCCGACAAGGCCATCCTCCCCTACATATACCTCTGGAGTCTTGGGTCCCTCCCTATGTGTCCATGTTTTGTTTCCCTATTTGCTCCCTTGAGCATTTTTGTTTCTTGTTCTAAGTAGAACTGAGGCATCCCCTCTTGGTCGTCCTTCTTCATGAGCTTCATGTGGTCTGTGGGTTGAGTCTTCACTAATCCAAGCTTTTGGGCTAACATCCGTGGAGATATGTTTGTGTAACTATCTTCTTTTGGGGTTTTTGGAAGATTACTTTCTTGCTTTTTCTAGGTTATAGTTTCCCTCCTTGTGTTGGAGTTTTCCACCAATTATTCTTTGAAGTGCTGGATTTGTGTTGAGATACTGTGTAAATTTGGATTTGTCATGGAATATTTTGGTTTCTCCATCAATAATGATTGACAGTTTTGCTGGGTATAGTAGTCTGGGCTGGCATTTGTGTTCTCTTAGGGTCTGTATGATATCGTTCCAGGATCTTCTGGCTTTTATGGTCTCTGGTGAGAAGTCTGTTGTAATTCTTATAGGTCTGCCTTTATACGTTACTTTGCCTTTTTCCCTTACTGCTTTTAGTATTTTTTCTTTGTTTTGTACATTTGATGTTTTGACTATTATATGGCGGGAAGTATTTCTTTTCTGGTCTAAACTATTTGGAGTTCTGTAAGCTTCTTGTATATTTATGGACATCTCTTTCTTTAGGTTAGGGAAGTTTTCCTCTATAATTTTGTTGAGGATATTTACTGGTCCTTTTAGTTGGGAGTCTTCCCCCTCATCTATACCTATTATCCTTAGGTTTGGCCTTCTCATTGTGTCTTGGATTTCTTGTATATTTTGGGTTAGTAGCTTTTTGTATTTTGCATTTTCTTTGACAGTTGTGTCAATGTTTTCCATGGTATCTTCTGCACATGAGATTCTCTCTTCCATCTCTTGTATTCTGTTGGTGATACTTGTGTCTATGACTCCTGATCTTTTTTTTAGGTTTTCTATCTCCAGGGTATTGTCCCTTTGTGATTTCTTTATTGTTTCTACTTCCATTTTTAGATCCTGCATGCATGGTTCTGTTTAATTCCTTTTCCTGTTTGGTTGCATTTTTTTGCAATTCCTTAAGGGATTTTTGTGTTTCCTCTTTAAGGGTTTCTATCTGTCTACCAGTGCTCTCCTTAAGTTCTTTGAGAGCGTTATTTATGTCTTTCTTAAAGCCTTCTATCATCATCATGAGAAGTGATTTTAATTCTGATTCCTGCTTTTCTGGTGTGATGGGGTGTTCAGGGCTTGCTCTGATGGGGGAGCTGGGTTCTGATGATGCCATGTAACTTTGGTTTCTGTTGCTTATGTTCTTGCTCTTGCCTTTTGCCATCTGGTTAACTCTAGTGCTGCCTGTACTTGCTGTCTCTGACTGAAGCCTGTCTTTCTAGTTATCTAGCTTGTGTCTGATCTCCTAGGGTCCAGATGTCTCTGTGATCTTTTCCAGCTGTACTGATTATAGTGGTACCTCTAGGATGCCTCAGGATATGGTGCCTCTAAGGTAGTAGTCCAGCTAGGTGTCTGCTGTTCTGGGTGCAGTGTCTCCTCTAGAATATCTCAGGATATGTTGTCTGAAGCTCTGAGTTCATTTGTTCCTCTGTGGCTCTGGATTGAGTGGACCTTCCAGTATGTCTCAGGTGGAATCTGGGGTCGACACAACGGCAGACCTGGCAGAGGTCTGATCCAGGCCTCAGATCTGGGAACTAGTTTCTAAGACACTGTCCAAGTTAGAGCGCCTGGGATCCCTGCTTCCTCTGGGTTATTGGAGGTTGGGGACAGAGCTGCCACCCAAGATCTGCTCAGTGCTCTGGCCCAGACTCTTTATATTAATTTTTAATTCATGGTGTACTTTGTAGCAGATATTCAATACTACAAGAGTTACTTTGGACAAAGCAGTGATGCAAAGACATCTATTTAATTTTTAAATGTTCTTATCAGCAACATTTGTAGCAACATAATTATCATCTACTGTGATGTGATTTTTATTGTTCTGCACTGCATAATTGGCAGCAGCAGATCACGTATAAAACAGATACATCTGCTGAGAGGATTCCTATAGATGTACCAATGCTAAACTGCCACACTAACCCAGATTCATGGAAAATAATTTATGAAATGTCTTAAGAAAGTATCTTATATTTTCCCTTGGATTTTAGGGTTGGGCTTTATCATTCCTCGTCACAAATGGCAGAGAGCCGCTCCAAGTGCCGCTCAATAATGGCATTTCTAACTGTCTCATCATGCAACATTTGGTAAAAGGCAGACTGGAAGAGCCAAATGTTTCACCAGTGCTGGGGAACATGGGCTGCAGTAATCAGTGTGCCGTCTTCAAATAGGAAATTAGTGCCTCGAGTTCAGAGCAATGACTGCACCCTCCAACCGTCTCCAAGCCCTCAGGACCAGCCAGGCTCTGGGCTGAGCTGTCTGTGGTCATCCTTTGTCCCCAGCTCACAACCTGAAGACGATAGTTATTGCAGTTGTTTGGAAGGCTAGATGATTTGGTCCTTGTCCAGTAAAGTGTGAACAGAGATGCTGGGGTTGGGGACAGGCTCCCTGAGGGAAGTTTAGCACCCATCACCCAGGCTCCACAGAGGAGAAACATCAAGAATTAGTGAGGCCTGACTCCTCCTACTGTTGGAATCAAACAGCTAAGACTGGGGAGAGCTGCTGGGTGGAGCCTCTCAGAGGGCTGGTATGCCAGGCTCCTGTCTGCAAGCACAACATGGCATCACTAATAGTGTGGTAGATTGCTGCCTGCCCATGTTATGGGTCTCAAAACGGGCAGGTCACTGGTCTGCCATTTCTTCAGACTGTTCCATCTTTGTCTCTGCATTTCTTTTAGACAGGAGGAATTTGGGTCAGAAGTTTTGTAGGTGGGTTGGTGTCCCCATCCCTCCCCTGGGGGGTCCTGTCTGACTACTAGAGGTGGTCTCTTTGGGTTCCATATCCCCGCTGTTGGGTGTTTCAGCTAAGGTCAACCTGCATTGACTCCTGGGAGCCTCTCTAATCCTGGGTCTCTGGGACTTCTTAGAGAATCCTTCCACCCTCTACCCCCAAGCAGCTGCATATTGCCATTCATTCTCCTGGCCTCTGGGACTCTCTCCTGTCTCTCCCTCATACCGGATCCTGCCCCTCTATTCCCCTAACCCTCCCTCTCCCACCCAGGTCCCCCTCTTCCTCTGCCTCCCATGACTATTTTGTTCTCCTTCTGAGTGGGATTCAAGCATCCTCACTTGGGTCTTTTTTTCTTGTTTAACTTCTTCAGGTCTGTGGGGTGTATCATGGCTATTCTGAACCTTTTGGCTAAAGCAGCTGACTGACACAGATGCAAATACCCAAAGACAAACATTGGACAGAAGTCAGGGACCCCTGTGGAAGAGTTAGAAGAAGGATTGAAGGGCCTCAGGAGATGGCAACCCCATAGGAAGACCAACAATATCAATTCACCTGGACCCCTGGGAGCTCCCAGGGACTGAACCACCAACCAAAGAGCATGCACAGGCTGGTCTGAGGCTCTGGGCACATATGTAGCAGAGGGCTGCCCTGTCTGACCTCAGTGGGAGAGGATGCACCTAATACTGCAGAGACTTGATGCCCAAGGAAGGGAGATGGGGGGGGGGGCTGCCCTCTCAAGGTAAAGGGGAAGGGAGTGAGGGAAGGAACTTTTCAAGGAGAAGGGCAACATTTGGAATGTAAATTAATTAATTAATTAATTAATGAAAGATCTGGGAAAAATGCAGGAGAGAGTAGCATGAAGATGCAGGACCTTCCGATGTCAGAGACAAGCTTTTTCGAAACTTAAGTTGTCAGCACAGTTTGTGCATGTTCCTTATCCTGACAAAATTGGGAAGGTAAGGCATCCAGCTACTAATTGGCAAGGACAGTTGTCAGGGACAAAGTGGGGAACCACAGATTAGAGGGGAAGATAATTGCAGTGTCATATTCATGGTTCTTTTACAGCGTCACCCCAAAGCAGAGTGTCCTGAGCATGCAGTTTTCTCTCCCTCTCGTTGCAGCCAGAACCTCTTGCTCTGTTAGTCTCTTAACAAGACCTTCTGCCCCACTCGCTGGCCCAAGTTAAATCCATTCAGTTCTTTAAAAGCAAAGAAACTGAAAGCCCACAGAACAATTCTGAGTCTTAAGAAAGGCTTTGCATTTTACAAATAAAATATGGGAAAACGCGTGTCAGTAACAGATTTTCTTTCTGTGTTTGTGAGTATTGGTGTCACTATGATACACTACACTTTGGGACGCTCAGTCTTGGCCAGAGATGTGTGCTTGGATCACTTATCTAAGCAATCCCAATTTGTGACCTTGAATATTTATTAATTATATGTTGTAGATTTTTGAGGTCCAGCAAAGGGTGTGTAAGAAGACAGCTTTCATTATTAAAAATCTCTATCATGGGAAGTATCGTTTATAAGCCAAGGAGAGATAGCTAAGACACTGTGAATCCTAGAAGATTCCATTTAAACCTAACCTTGAATTTACATTCTCTCAAGGCTTCTTGTGTTTACTCTTGGAAGAGTAGATTGCACAGCTATGTTGTTGGGGTACGTGTGCAAGTTAGCTTCTGTAACATTCTACCAAGAACATACAAATACATACTACCTCCTGCCCTTCGTGTAGCTTGCTTGGAAATGACACTGTGTTCTCGTGCCACATAGATGTTCTCAGCCACTCTAAGGGGAGAGGTACCAGCCAAGTTCTACTTGTTATCAGCCACATTTAATAACACAATGGTGGAATTTTATTAGAGCGAGTGATCTCTAATTTCTATACCTTTTTATTATGAGTTCATTGCTTAAAAATATAAGTTAATCAATTAAATTATTACTTGTTAACAGTTTCTTCAGTCCATATAGTATCTTCAGGTAGATAGATGCTCTCTTAATAAGAAGAAAGCAAAGCCTTAAATTCTATTTATGCCCCATGTCATATGTGTTATTGTTCAAATGCTGGATAATGGATTGCCTCTCTTCGTTGCGTTCCTTCCTCGTCTGCACAGGGGTTTTATGAATGATGCATCACTGGCCCTCAGCCATTTACTTTCAGAGACTGGTAGTTAATGTTTCCAACGAATGCCCAAGAATCTTGAATATCTCCATAAATAATGAAGCCATTCATTGTGCTCAGGGATGCCGCTTTTCTCACTGAGGGGGATTCTTCCTCTTGTTTGAAAGATTGTTTAATTGCAGTGCCTGTCCTCTTTAATATTTAATAATAATTTTATTAGCTGTATGGGAAGAGAGGGACAAGATCTGTGGTATCTGGTGCTGGTCATCAATTTTTTCTTATTATGACTTAATGAATATTATAATTACAAGGAAAGGCAGGAATATGAATTAGCTTAGTAGCTGTTTGGGGCTTGCTAGCTTAGGGGGCAAACCCAGAAAGGCAAAAATACCCTTTGGTGGTGGTGTGGAGACCCACACACAGACTTCCCTGCGTTTTAACTGTCATTCCTCACTTTAAATGGTAGACACAGGCTTTGGGTAAAGTTTTCAAGACTCGCAGTCAGAGCTGCTGCTGGCTCCCCAGCAGCTGACAGGGGACGATCACAACTTAGGAAACCCAGTCTCAGCAGGCATACAAGCCTCGGTCCCTTTTGATGTATTTTGAAAACTTTCATTTTCATTCCTTAAAAATTTTTTTTGATATTTTCCTTTCTGTTAAGACAAACAAATGCCTGGGTTATTTTGAGTGGGGAGCCTGACCACAGCTCTTGTCATAATAGCTTTTATTTAAGTAGCCCCTTGTACCTGAGGCTTTCCAAGTACCTTTGAGTACATCTTGTTAGTCCTATGGACAGAGGTCAGGAGAAAAGTTATTTGTAACACCAAACATTTCATGCATCAGTGAAGTTGAACCAGGGCCTGGGGAGAAGGTAATTTTTATCTTTAGCTTCTAGATGTCTATGTCTATGAAGTAATTGATAAATTTTCAATTCCATTTGTTCCGAACTGAAACCAGACACTGTTGCATTTGATGTGCTTTTAAGCCTATTTTAAAACTGATCTTTCTTAACCCCCTCCAGCAACTGCTTCGAGAACGACAGCAGATGGCCAGCCGTCCCTTTGCTTCAGTTGATCTAGCCCTGGAAGTGGGAGCTGAACAGACAGACTTTCTGCGAGGGCCATTAGAGGTAGGAACAGTGGTGCAGAGGGGACCAGCGTGATTTGCATATTTATATTGCCTCTCTAATCTGCATCTGCTTGCAAAGCCACACAGAGTCTGATTGTCTGGGGCTGACAAGAGTCAGCCACATATGCTATGGTACTTTCAAGGCACATAGATTTAACGGGAAGGCACGAGCTACAACAAAGGCCACTGGAGAATCTATTAGCCCAGGCAAGAGTGACAGACTGCTCACCTGGCAGCCTTTGCCTGACAGATAGGAGCCGACGGAATTTGAGGTATAGTTATGATGGGAAGAATCTGAACGCCATTTTTAATCCCCAGAGGCCCTAGTGGCTGCCCACTTAACAGTTCATGTCCATCTTCGTTCCTAAAGTTTTACTGCAAAAGGCTTGTGGGGATGAGCTGCCCGTTAATCACAAAGCACAGTTTTAGATTGGAGTGTCAACTATACTGGGTATTTTGTGGCAAAAGTTGATGAACCTGCTACTTTGTTGCATGTGCAGAAATAGGGTGGAAAATGTCAGCTGCATTTGACTGTCACGCTGGAATCTCAGGTAAAGTATGAAATCAGCCTCCCAAAGGAAAAATTCAGACATCGAGGGATAACCTTCCAAAGCTGTCTGAGGCCTTCAGATTTAATTGTATGCTTATCAGTTTACTCGTGGTGTATGCAGTATTGAAAACAGGAGCATAAAACACTTTAGAACTGGCGTGTTTTATCCCCATTTTTTTCTAGAAATGCCACTGTTTAACTAATAATGTGTTATCACTAGATTCCCCCACCCCCAAGGAAAGTAAGGACTGCAAAAATAGACTAATCCTAAAATCTAGGTACAAATATATTTGGTTTTGTTTGTAGAGTTTTTGTTGTTAAAAATTAAACCTAAAGTATACCTCCTGAATAAAGTGGGAAACACTAGTTTTTGAATGGACTGAAACTGTGTGTGTTTGTGTGTATGTGTGTGTGTGTGTGTGTGTGTGTGATATGCATAGGTGATATATATGTGTGTGATATGTGTGAAAGTATGTGTGTGATGTGTGTGAGTTGTGTGTGTGATATTATGTGATGTATGAGAGTGTGTGTGTGAGAGTGTGTGTACAATGTGTCTGTGTATGCATGTGATGTGCATGTATGTGATATGTGTGATGTGTGTGATCATGTATATGATGTGTGTGAGGGTGGGGTGAGAGGTCAGCATGCTGCTTTTGTATACTTGACTTTTTCCCTGCTCTAGGTCACAAGTTGCCATGGAAGATTAGTGCTGTAGGAAGGGTAAGTATGTCTCTTCCATTGCCAGGAGAGGACTTAAAAGGCAGGCTATGTGAATGAAGTGTACTGTGATTAATCTAATTTCATTTTAGCCCTCTGTTTCAAATAATGCTATTCTAAAGACTGTAAATATAAGTAGACAATCTAGACTATGACAAAAGCCTCTGTTCTCTGCAGTGTTACATGTTCAGGTCATGGGAGAAATCAGTGTAAGGGCATCTGTACATAGGTCTTGCAGAAGGGAGCCTGGAAGAGAGAATGCAGCTCCCTCACAGGATAGTCTCAGTGGATCCTTGACTGTGCAGGATTTTTCTGCTAGGTGCACATGTGCACATGAATTTATCATCATCTTCAGGGCTTTCCTCTCATATGTTTCTTATGTCTACATTTTGATTTTTCTTAACTTTCAATTATATTTTGTGTAATTTAGCTTTATTTCTTCCTAGTTTGTGTCCTTAGTTGAGATTTTTTCTGGTAGGCCCTCCATCACCCCTGGATCGCAGTTTCTCTGTACCCTTATTTCAGTTGTTTGAGTCTGTTCTTCATTCATTCATTCAGACTGTGTTTTCATGGATGCTTACGCTGAATACGAGAAGGAAAAAAGCATAAAACACTGTTCCAAAAGGCTTCTGTTCCACATAAGGCTTGCTTTAGCTACTCCAGTGTGTGTGAGGAAGTGGAGGGAGGAAAAGAGAGAGAGAGAGAGAGAGAGAGAGAGAGAGAGAGAGAGAGAGAGAGAGAACAAAAGACAGAGACACAGAAACAGAGATGGAGAGATAGAGTGCTTTCTTCCTAGTGACTCGTTTTCTCACTTGTGAGTATTGTGTTTCTCTTCTCTGTTTCTCTTCGTATCTAGTACTTACCAATGACCCTGCCTGTAATTCTAACCCTTGTTAGTTCATAAAAAGCTCATCTCAAGCAAAATTAATACAGTCGTTTATATGATACTTGCTTTCTGCTTCCAAATATTAAACTAACTGGAAATTTTAATACAGGTATCACAAATGAATATCCTTGTGCCTGTTTAAGTAACAGCAAACACAGATTACTCTTTGCTTGTGTTTCTGATGGCTCCCCAAGTCACAAAAGAGATGCAAATGAGTTGCTGTCCTTGCAGAGTCAGCAGTTGTGGTGCCCAGCAGTGAATGCTTCATGCATGGCTGTGATAGAGTCCAACCTACCTATGCTCAGCTCTAGGGTCA
The DNA here is from genome assembly GCF_011762505.2 of Arvicanthis niloticus. Classification (NCBI taxonomy): domain Eukaryota; kingdom Metazoa; phylum Chordata; class Mammalia; order Rodentia; family Muridae; genus Arvicanthis; species Arvicanthis niloticus. The sequence continues at coordinate 163,889,871 of NC_047658.1, forward strand.
TCTGCAGGCCTGGGACCAGACTGCTGCTGCAGCTCTCCTGCTTCACTGATGCTGGTGGAGCATCAGTGACCTCAGACCAAGTGACTAATGCCTGCTCCTGCACAGGCTTCCATTTCTTCCTCCTAGTGGCCCACTCTCTTGCCTGCTTCCTTCATGTTCTGGAAGACTTTGGCGGAGGTACTGAAAGTGTCTGTCAGACTCACCAGTTTTCCTTCCTCATCCATCTCATTTTTATAGTTAAAGTTGGGGAGACAAGAGATTGCTCTGCTACCTTGTGTTCCTCAAGAACCCTGGTAAAAGTATATTCTGCATCCTCTGTTATACTAGCACTGGGATTCTTGCTTTTCTTCCTTGCATTATGGCTCCACTCTCCGAATAAGCTGGATGTCCTTATGTGTTTTATGGAATTTCTCTTCAGAAATTTAACTTCAAGTAAAGCGGAAAATAATTACATGCTAACTCCCATTCGGCAAAGTCTGTTTTATCTGGGGTTGAGTTCTAATTATAGAAGTGTAGGATCTTCAAAGCCTATAAAACTATATTTCATAAAATATGTACTACTTGAAGTATATACTGTTGTTTTTTAGTATCAATATTGAGTTGCATAATCTTTTCCCAGATTAATTTAGAGTGTTCCAATCTGCACTCACCAACACTTCCCTCCAGACTTGGTAACTGCTAATCTTTTTCTATTTGAGACAATTTGTATAAACAGAATGAAAAAATACAAGTTTTCTGATCACCATATTTTGCTTACAATTTGGGAATTCTTGTATACTGTCAACTGTTAGTACCAGGTTCTGTTTTGTTATAGAGTTATGTGATGCTGTGCACAGGTACTGTATTTTTGACTGTTTCAAACAGATTTGCTGTGCCGTTGGGGCCGGAACATTCGATCCTCCCGCCTGAGCTTCCTGGCTGCTGAGAGTACAGGTGGGCAACCACCAGCTGCCCTCCGTTTGTTAATAAAGTTCCTCAGCTGGTAGACATCTGGACTGTTTCTATTTAGGAATAGTCTTAATGACACTTTCACAAGTAGAGTATAAAGCCGAGTTTATATTTGCCGAGTCCAAGATTGGAATCACTGGACATTGAAGCTTTTATAAAGTTAAAAAGACTGTGTGTATGTAGTTGTACTTGGAAGATCATTGACCATAAATGGAGAGTTTCTTTCTGGCTCATTCTCCTGATTTATGTCTATTTCTATATCATTGCCACACTGTTTTGAGTATTGTAGCTCTGCAATATGTTTGGAAGCAGGAAAGGCAAGTCCTCCAACTCTGCTCTTTATAAAATTACCTTGGCTATTCTTTACCTTGAAGTTCCACATGATTTTTTTAGGGTCAGATTTTGTTTTCTGCTGAGAAACGTTATTCAGTAGACATTTTTAGAGCTTAAATTGTTTGCTCTTGCTGTTGAAAGTAAACCTCTGAGTTGCAGCTCAGCAGCTCAGCAGCTCAATGCTAATTTTTTCTTTGGAAGATAAGAGGGAGACATAGAGTTTTAAAATTACATTTTACTTCCTGTTGCTCTGCTGCTAATTTGCTTACTTCTAATTTGGAGCTTCCTAGCTGTGGCTTATTCATCATTACTGAAGAATACTGAAAAGTGTTTCAAATCCCCCCTCCTATTTTTTAAGAATATGTATAACAGCATGAGGTGGCTTACTGATTTGCTTCCACAGCTAATTTTGACACCTGAGGCCATTCTGGAATCACATTAAATGTTTTCTATAAATCTGAAAATCAAATTTCCTATGATAGGCTTTTCCTTAGAGTTCAGTATTAAAGTCTAACACAATGCCACAGGTCAGCAGGCTATTAGTGTGATACAAAAACTATTGACTAATCATAATGTGGTTAGTTAAACAATGGATTTTTCTTAAATTAAATGTGACTCCTATGTGTGCTGTTGAGATTCACACCTGTATGGTCAGGAAAATGTAAGGCAGAGGATGTTAGGTAAAGCAGGAGATGGTTATCTCATATACACTGGCTCTCTGTGGATAACTGCACCTCTGTTCACACTGTGGGTAGTGTGCACTGCTGTTCACACCTGTGGGTAGTGTGCATTGCTTCTTAAACCTCTGGGTTGCTGCACGCCTGTTCACCAGCCTTCAGCTCTGTGAAGTAAATTAGCTCACACATTTTGTTACTTGAATACTGAATCTTTAATGGACCTTAGTAGTTCAAAGCCAAAAGACCAAAAGACAAAATATATTCTATAAGTAACCACTCCACATTAATGATTAGTAAATTTGAATCATAGGCTTATATTATTTAGAAAATGAATACCTACTATTCAAATCTAATAAATACTTCTAGACTATGATTTACCTGTCAACACAATCTGTGGACTGATTTCACAGATAACAGGTTATTTTTGTGGTAGCTGTTTGATATGTGGAATATATTTGTTATTTTTCTTCCACACATTGGCAAGTAATTGTGTCTCCTGATATTTAAAAAGTTCTTATGACTGTATATGTCCAATGATGTCAGTTAAATGGCACCTTAGAATTTTTAAAATAAATTCAATTTGTAAGGTTGCTGTTTGGTAGATATTTTAGAGCTTAAGTTGGTTGTTTGCTTTTCCCTGTTAAAGTAAAAGTCTGAGTTGAGTCTCAGCAGCTCCGGGCTGGTTTCTTCCTTTGAAAACAAAAAAAAGTGTTCCAGTGACTATACAGTAGACTTTATGGAGTGCTTCGTCTGAGCACTTGAGGAACTTGGGGAATTCAGTAAAGAACCTGTCCTTATGAAGCCAGTATTCTAGGAGGAGAATGTAAGTCTTTTAATGAGGCAATGGGTGGCACGCACAATGCAAAAGGGAGAAGTAGGATGAAGCAGGATGAAGCAGAATGAAGCAGGATGCTGGCTTTGAATCTCTGCAGGATGGAGGATGCACTGTGTTAGTTACCATGGGAATTGGCTAATTGAAGAAGAGAAAATGAGCCAGACTTGGAGGAGGTAACAGTGTAACTGGTGTGATCTGGCAAGAACTGTTGAGGTAACAGTGTAACTGGTGTGATCTGGCAAAGACTGTTGAGGTAACAGTGTAACTGGTGTAGTTTGGAAAGGACTGTTGAGGTAACAGTGTAACTGGTGTGATCTGGCAAGAACTGTTGAGGTAACTGTAACTGGTGTGATTTGGCAAGGACTGTTGAGGTAGCAGTGTAACTGGTGTGATCTGGCAAGGACTATTGCAGTAACAGAGAGTGGTTAGAGTAGAGCCCTCAGGCAGCTTGCCTAGCAAACCTAAGCAGCCCTCAGGAATCCAGAGGAGGCCAAGGACCGAGCATCCCGCACACCATTTAAAGATGTCATGTCAGTGCTGCAAGGAATCAAGAGCATGCAAGAGCCAACGCGAGTGAGGTGGAGAATGAAGTGTGCTGGATATTTTAGGTGATCTCTGCCTCATGCACTGAGAAGTCTGAAGAGGGCTGACTGTGTGAAGCTCCTGGTTAGTAAACACCAAGACTGAAGCTCCTCTCAGACTGACGAATCAGGTGGGAAGGAAAAAAGGAAGATGGTGGAGAGGGGCCAGTAATCATGCCGTGGGCAGTCAGAGTCAATGCCACGGATGGGAAATAAGAGCCAGAAAAAACAGGTGTCACACTGGATGCTTAGATGACAGTTGATGGACTGGACTGTGCTCTGTCTCCAGAGTTATCAACTGAAGGGTGGCGCTGTTTTGAAGACAGACGGCAGAAGCCTCAGGTGAGGAAATGGCTTTGGGCTATTAGAAGCATGAGGTGCAAAGCAGCTCAGTCCTGCATTGTTGGGGTGAGGGCAGGGGCAGCTCAAGTTCTTAGAAGATTTCTGTAGCACCTCAGGCACCAGCTGGTGGTAGCAAGGCCAGGGTGGCAGCAGAGCAAGCTGTGAAGTGTGGTCAGACCCTGGGCCAAAGTAGTTACCATGAGTGTGATGGTTCAGCTCCGGTGAATCTGTGTTGGGTCCTGGTGGCCTGCGACAGCTGTGTGCGTACTGCTGCTCTCCTTACCTGTGTGTCACCACTCAGAAAGTACCTCTGCCCCTGTGCTGCTCACAAGTAACTCAGTACACGATTCTCATAAGTAAATGGCAGAAACCATGGAAAAGCACCTAGAAAAACTTTGTTTTTCTTCTTTCATTCTTGTTCATATTTTTCTTTTTTTAGAGTTGGTGTCATAGTAGAAATGCAATATTTTGTCATAAACAAGTTGAAATGATGATTATGTCAAATATGATTTCCCCATTTACTTATTTTTTAATTAGTTTATTGTATATCTTTTGGTGTTTTGGCTGTTTGAATGACTTCATCACACACCTGCTTATTGACTAGTGAGCCCAGAAAAGGTATTGGATCCCCAGGACCTGGAATTACAGATGATTGTAAGCCATCATGTAGGTGCTGGGGATTGAACCCTAGTTCCCTGGAAGAGCAACTGAGACATCTCTTCACCCTCCGCATTCACTTTTTGAGTGGTATGCAATGCGTGGTAGCTGACAGTCCAGTCATATTATATGGATCCTTATGTGTTATTGACAATTTCTCTAGGATGACATCCTTTCTTTTTATGCTTAATTATAATTGTTTTAGCCAAACATTCTTACTCTTAATATAGCACTAGCAAACTAGAATTCACTTTAATGACACTAATGACCAGCCTTAAAAGATATGTTGGCTAATTTATAAGGTGGTATATTGTTTGAATTATTCCTTATACATATTTATAGAAGCCTTTCCATAATCATGTATATAATACTTTAACAAGGAAAATTATAAAAGTAGCAAGGAAATGAAAGTACAAAAACTGGGCCCTTCTTCTCTTACTAAAGTTGACTTCACATATGTTCAGTGCTCAAAGTATTACTGCTTCTTCAAAGTTAGTGTTTCCAACCACACTTTCTAGGAGGCAGAGTCTGGTGACTCCAAGTATACTCTGAGAGCCTTGTGACCTTTCACACAATGACTGAGTCACCTCCTGAGAGCCTTCAGTGTTTGTTGTCAAAGATTAGCACTTAGGTGTATACTAACCCTGCCTAGAAGGCAATCCAGGTAATATAAATGTCTTTGTGTGTGTGTGTGTGTGTGTGTGTGTACATACATGTACATGCCAAGGCAAGACACCTGATGTTCTTTAATGTTCTCAGGTCATATAAAAAAGTGAAATACTTTATTTGAGTTTAAAATGATATTTTTTAAAGCTTTATTCATAAACTGTCCCAATATCATTTAAAAGCCTTAGGCCAGTCTTATTGACACAGAGAACACCCAGTAGACAATTAGAAATGATACCTAAATTAATTAAAGTTACAAAATATAAAATAAGTCTACAAAATTAAGTAACACTTCTGTGTGCCAATGCTGAATTGTTGAAAACCAAATGAGGACAAAATGACGTTCCTACTAACAACAACACCCAGGGATACATTTAACTAAGGAAACAAATGACATGTACAGTGAAAGTCAGAAAACACTATTGAAAACCAAGAGGCAAGAACATGAGAAAACCCACTCTTTCCATGGAAAAATCACCATTGTTAAACGTGTCTACATTATACAAAGCGATTTACACACTCAATGAAGTCCCATTGAAGTCCTAACTATCGTTTTGGAGGAATAAAATGAACATCGGAAGCCAGATATGGGAGTTAAATGGCTAAATGATTAGTTAAAAAGCTAAATGAATCTTGAGCAAACGCCAAAGCTGTAGGCACCATAGTACCTGACCTTACACCATGCTGTAGGGTCATAGTAATGAAGACAGCATGGCGTTGTCATCCAGGACTACATAGTTCAGTACCAAAACCGAGAGCACAGAGATAATCAACATATGTAAACCCTGCTGTTTTTTTAAATTTTTCTAACGACCACATGTTGGAAGCAGAACAATTATCCAATAAAATGGTTCTTTAAAAGCTAGAACCTTAAAATCTGCAAAGGAATGAAAATTTCCCCTATTACTAACCCTCTCAAGAATCAGCTGCAGATGGATCAAAGGCTGTGATGCTTCTCGTATTATGCTTCCTTTTCTCTTTATCCCTGAGGTGAGCAGCCTTGTTCCCTGTGTGCTCTCCACCCTGTACCCATGCAGCCATGGTCTGGACTCTCTGAAAGCAAGAGGAAAAGTTTGTTCATCCTGTAGGCAGCTTGTCAGGGCTGTTTTTTCACAGTGAGGGAGAGGAGACTAACACTTACCACTTACCCCATCTAACACAGCCTAGTCTCTGCACTAGTCTCTTTGCTCTCTGTGACTCCCTTGATTGACAAGGACTTTCCTGTGTGCTAGAACTCTTACTCCTCAGGTCAGGAAACAATGACTGAATAATCCAGGAAGAGAACTAAAGTAAACATTAATTTAAGGTGATAGAGAAATTTCTGTATAATACTGAAGTCACAAAGAAGTCTGGTGAACAGAGAATTCTGTTGTCTTATAATAATTTTCAAACTAATGTCATAACTGAGAAAAGCAGACTGGATTACATAGCATTGGGTATTGGCAGGCTGAAAAAAATCAAGCTAATGAAAGATTTTGGAACAATAGTGTCAGAGTCTCTTGATAGCCAGCTGGTAGGTAGAAGGTTGAGAGTGTAGACCACTGTCTGTTGCTAACAGTATGATCATGGAAAGAGAACTTAAGTTAGCTGATTCCTTATTCACTCACTAACACATTGTTTATCATGTCCTTCCTTATACCAGGCACTGGGGACACAGAAACCAGAATAGATTCTTAGTCCCTACTGTTCTCAATATCAGTTTATTTAGCAATACAAGAAGAAATACAGTAGATTTGAGACACAGAGCTGTTAGATTTGCCTGCTTTGACCTACGTACTAGTCTGCTTTCTGCTGCTATGATGATGCACATGACCAGAGGCAGTGGGAAAGAAGGAAAGTGCTGATGTGCCTTGTGCTTCCACATTATGGTTCAACACTGAAGGAAACCAAGGTAGGAACCTGGAAGCAGAAACCATGGAGGAGTGCTGCTTACTGTCTTGCTCAACATGTACCTACCCCCAGCAGCAACTTTCCAGTGTTGCCGCCACCCATAGACTGGCCCTGTCACCTCAGTCATTAAGAAACTCAAGAGAACACCCACAGATATGCCCACAGATATACCCACAGATATGTCCACAGATATGTCCACAGATATACCCACAGATATTCCCACAGATATACCCACAGATATTCCCACAGATATACCCACAGATATTCCCACAGATATACCCACAGATATGTCCACAAATATGCCCACATATATGCCCTCAGATATGCCAACAGATATGTCCACAGATATGCCCACAGATATGTCCACAGATATACCCACAGATATGCCCACAGGCAGTCAGATGGAGGGAGTTCCAGCTCCCTTATCTAAGATAATTCTATTTAGCTTGTGTCAAGTTGAGAAAAAACTAATCACCATGCCTTATCAGTTAGACATACTGCTGTTCTAAGAGGCTCAATTTTTATGTCTTCTTTAACACTTTGAATATATGCACATTAGTATATAGAAGATATACCTTATATATCTTCATGTGTACTCAATATGATTAGATGTGAGTAAAGCTGAGTATGATTAAACATAAAACTTCATTATCATAACAGCTACTCTTTCAAACTTTTGGAGTAATTGCACATGTAGCTTCTCAGATCTTATTTTGAAATAAGACTGTAACATCTATACATTTTGGAAAATTGGGAATTTCTAGAAAGTATCTTTGCTAATAGGCTAATTTTGCTTATATACTTAATTCCTACCAGCTTCCGATACCATTTTATCTAAAGCATGCTAAATTTTGATGCCTCTACTTATCAATGGCAATAATTTAAAAATATGTATACTGTAATATTCATGACATTCCAGACATTGCGAAGTGGGTTCCAACACAGATGGTGTCCTGTAGCATCTTGGCATCTTCTCTGAGAGTGACATGAGCTGCCTCACTCCCTCACATGCCACCACTCATCTCCTGCATCCTAGCCATCGCCACGTCCTGTACACTGTAATAAATGATGCTTATGATGGCAAGCTGGAAGTACATAAGACCCAAGAGTATTTGATTCAGTAAATAATGTTTAATTTTGGCATAATTATGAATCAATGAAATTATGAAAAATATGAGCCCCTTCTACCACATTTAATTATCTGAATACCTAGTCTTCGAGTGTATTGAATGAGGTCTGCATCTATGTACACATAAATAGATATGACAGATACATAGTCACACATACACAGCTGTGTTTACAGTTCTCATCAACTATGAAGAGAAAAGTAATTTTTGCACTTACTATTTTTCTGTGTATCCTTGATTTATCAAGACAATATAGGTATCATAGCATCATTTCTTAGTTATTAAATAAGGCTAATCTTGACCTCTGACTAGAAAACTAAGAAAGCCATGAACATGCCTACATTTTATCAGTTCCACACATGTGCACACCCTCCTAGTGACTCCTTCATTTCAGAGAAAAATGTTCTGATTACCGTAGACATTCCTTGCCTTCCTCCTGCTCCAGGCCGGTGGCACTCACTCAGCTGACTTGCGTCTTTGGAGTTTATCCCATATAAACAAGGGTATGCTGGAGCATGTATTATGCATTTTGTTTATAGCATTTTTCACTTTGTGTGGTGCTTCCAGTGTGCTCTGCTCGTGGAGTTAACTTCTTGCCTCAGAAGCATCTTCTCTTGCTAATATTCTGTCACCAAAATCTGTCCAGTTACCAGGTTATACAAAGCAGTATATTTGGGGGGGGGGGGAGATCTGTAACTATTATGAATAAAGGTGCCATTAATGTTTGCATAGTCAACTTCCCACAGAAACACGTTTTTATCTCTCTTGATTAAAAACCTGTCAATGTTTCGGGGTCACATGTTAAAAGTGTTTAAGAGTTTTCAGAAGTACGGCTTATGACTCTGCGTGCTCCCGGGCACTAGGCCTTGTTAGTGATTTTATTCTTCTGATGCAGCGAGGACAGTTTCACTGTTGCTCTTGCTTCTGAGGAGACCTTTACTACTTTCCAGAAGAGGCAGTAGTCAGGCGTATGGCATACAAACCCACATGGTTTTTACTTCTTCCCTAGACATGTATATGAATATATGCTAAAACATAGAGAGAGAGAGAGAGAGAGAGAGAGAGAGAGAGAGAGAGAGAGAGAGAGAGAGTATTGCCCTGTTTGCCTTATAACAGGAAACAGCAAAGCACATGACTACAGAGATCAAATGACTGGGCAGATGTCACTGAATTAGGTCTTTGAAGACAGCGGTGCATGGCAGCACTTCTTTCTGTTAACAAGTGGCCACATCACAACAGGAACAGAGAGAGGAATGGATGGGCCCTGAACCAGCCTTCTGTAGAAAACTCACAGGGTCACATAGGAGCCTGTAAGAGATTCCTGGCAGGCAAGTTTGCCCCTCTGTGACCTACGGTCCCAAGTCTTCAGGACCCCTCTTTTCCATCTTGAGCACCAAGCTTGGACCTTTGAGGACACTCACAAGCCAAACTGTAGCAGTAATAGTGGGAGACATCTTATATGTGCTTATTTTTGTAAAACTCAACAATGTACAAAAAATACTTCATAAAATAAATAAATGAGTTTTTCTAGCTGCCTGTGGAGCTCTCTTCAATGAAATAACTCCATTTATTAAGAAATAAAATATTAATATCATAGATTAACTTTTTAAAATTAAAAATTATTATACATAGAAATAGAGAGGTGAATTGTATTACTCTGTTTCTACAATTCTAGACCCTTGGCTAGCCTCGTTTTATCATCAAAATATTGTTTTATTTAAATTTTGGGGTTTTTGATTTATCATGTTAAAGTACTGAAAATAATTTTTAAAAAATATTTAAAGTTAAACTTGTAATTTCTAGTTTAGTTCTCTGTGATTCCTATGGCCCCTCAGTTTGAACTGTCTGCAAGTGAAATATTTGTTATTCTTATTATTCCCAGCATCCTCTGGGTGTACAATGGGAAATTCCAACACCTAAACATGAGTCAGAACTCATTAAGGAAGAGGGTTGCACTTACCAGCAAACTGCGTCTGTGGCTTCATTAATAGCACTGTGTAGACACTGAATGAATTACGGCAGCATCAGGTTTTGCTGAATGGAAGTTTCCACTTAACAATAGAAGATATTGTTTTTTTTTTTTTTTTTTTTAATTTACTGTATTTTTAAAGTAGCACATTGAAGAGTACTTTCTTAATTCTTATTACAATACTGATCTAATTTTTTTCTCACCAGGAAGCTCAACTCAAGTGCAGAACCAGTTTTAATTAAGAATAAAAAAAAAAAAAAAAAAAAAAAAAAAAAAAAAAAAAAAAGGAAAACTAGGAACTTCATTAGGAATTCTGATTTTTTGCTACCACAACCAGAAAGTCCATAAGCAATGTGTGATCAGGGAGATGTGAGAGACATTGGCCACATCAGGGGTTGCTTCTAATTGGGAAAGTAACCTTGACACATTTCAGTCCAACTCAAGAGTATCTGGTTTATTGTATTCCAGACAGTATCCATTACCCAGGATGTAGGGCTAAATTAACTTTAATGTTGCACTCTTCACAAGACATTCCATAGCTAGCAATAACATTAACATAATGCTGTTAAAATAAGAATTTCAATTATAAGGCAGATGAGACTGGGAAGAACATGACAGCCTTAATGAGCAGCAGGAGTGGATCCTCGCTATGATAAGGCACATAGTTATAGTCAGAGAGGAAACAAAACAAGGCCGCAGGCCTTTCCTGTTTTCTTGTCAGCCTCTACTGATAACAGCTTTGGGCTCTGACTCATTTCTGTGCACTCTCCCAGGCTGCTGCTGGGACAATGGTGCTGTCTTTCCCTTGCTGCTCATGTAATCAAGGAGCTGAAGGCTTACTTTCCTTCTTTGCTCATCGCCCCTTGGTTAAGAAAGGGAATCGCCAGGTTTACCCATCCTGAAGAGAAAACTGGGTCAGGAGCTTCAGTGTTTATATGGAAATAGATAGAAATTGGTTGAAGGGAAATAGATAGAAATTGGTTGAAGGACCAATAAATGCTTATCCTGAGAATTGATTTTAACTAAGACAAAAGTGTAGTAAATATGATCCAGCCGTCTGGCCCTTTGTGCTTGCAGCATACCTGGCCTTATTTTTATTTACAGATCATATACATATATACATATACATATACATCTGAACTCCTAGGGCCAGGACTTCACAGAAGCAAAAGATGGCTACTGAGAGCTGTCTTAGTTCACTGAGGTGGCTGTAACAATGATCCCATAGGTTGGATGACTTGTAAACACAAAAAATTATTTCTCACCCTTTTTGGACCCTGGTAAAGAGGGGAACAAGGCAGTTTGGTGTCTGGTTCCGGCTCCTTGGCTTGATTCGTCAATGATGTCTGACTGTGCTCTCCTCCATGTGACCAGAAAAGCAACCCTATGTCTTTTTTTATGAAAGCACTGGTCATCTTCTTGAGGCCTTACCTCTTAACACTGATAAACTAAGCGTTTGACGACAGTGAGGTTTTGAAATAGGAAATTTCATGAAACAAAAACCTACACAGCACAACCAAAGCTCGATGTTAGTTGTTGATATGGAGTCACTCCTGTGAGGTCCCTGTTCAGTTCTCCCCTCTTGAAGCCTGTAAGTTCTTTTCAAGGTAGTGTTCACAACCGTTTTCTGACATGAATTCGTACACACATTCATACATACACAGACACACACACACAGATACATATAGACACACATACACACATATACCACATATACCACACATACCCATACCAACACACATATACACATTCATACACCACACACACACAGACACATACACACACATATGTACACATACTCAGACTACACACACACACATATACACACATATTCAGATCTCACACACACACACACAGTCACTGAGAATCCTTCCTTGAGAACCCTGATGCTCTCAGATTGTGTTATGGAGTTAAGGAGGCCAAGAAAGCGCCCTGTTCATCTCATCTATAAATCATCTGACTAATGCTCACGACCAACTACAATACTTTTAATTTTTGCTGTTTTGTAAACTGTTAGGGACTACAGTTTCTTCTTGTTTGATTAGGGTTTTTCTATTTCTCATTAAATAGGAATTTTTCTCATTTTCCTTTTGTACGGGCCTGGGACACGTCTCTGCTCCTGAAAATCCAAAGACTACTTTAGTTTTATCCCACTCTATATATCACTATTTATTCAGCATTTGTATAATTAATATGTACACTATCCCTTAATTTCTTTATAAATACATTTCTCATAAAGCATGCTATCCATATTGCTTGCTCTGGAGCGTGACCAATTCCATAGTCTTTACTGCAGTATGCAATATAATACCCATAATGTTGTGTTGTCCGCTCTTGTATTTACTTAATCTATCATCGGTGGGAGCGTGGCCGATGCCCAAGTGAGCCGATCGATTATGCGGCATTATGTTTAGCTTCCACAAGCAGCAATTTCCTTTTCTCCCTTAGGAGCCTTAATTCTGGGAATGAGCATTCCATCCAGATTCCGAGTGCTCATCTATAAAGTGCAAATGCTTTTAGCTTATATAAAGTCTATATAAATAGCAGATCCACAGAACAACCATAAACCATATAAGGCATTTTATTAGTCTGTGGTGGTTTTAATTATATTCACAGTGAGATTGATTTTAAATTACAAATATTAAAGGAAAATTTTCAGTGCAAGCTATAGAGCTCAAGTATAAATTGATGCTCATTGTTCATTATGTTTTCTGATACAACAAAATATAACATGTTATCAGAGTAACTTTATACAGCAGATCTCCGTCCTTTTACCCATTTCTGCTTATCCTTTTGTGTCTTGTGTATGTTTCTCTCTTCCTCTCCCTCCCCCTATGAGTGTCTGTGTGTGTGTGTCTTTCGGTGTGTTCATGCATGCACACATGTATGCAAGTGCAGGCATGCATGTACTACATTGCACGTGTGGTCCGATGACAAGCCCAGGTTTCAGTCTCCACCTTCTATATTGTTTTTTCCAAGATATTTAATTCTCACCACCTTGTGTGCCAGGCTACCTAGCCTGGAGATTTCTGGGGATTTACCTGTCTCTATCTCCCATCTCAGTGTAAGATACTAGAATTAAGGACGTGTAGTACCACATCTGACTTTATGTACATTCTGAGGACACAAACTCAGATTTTCAACACATTTCTGCCACATTTCTTTGCCCAGAGAACCATCTCACCAGCCTAGCTCTTCATATTTTTAAAGGTAAAACAGTGGATTTCAACCATTGTGTTACAGTGATATCATATCTGTATTGATTTTATTTTGTTTTTCTTCTTCCTTTGTTATTAGAAACGATAAACCAAGAACTCCAAAAGCTCAGAGATTATTGTTAATGATTGTTTTTCCTTTGTTAAATGTACTTTGGAGAGAGTTGCCATTTCCCAGACTTCTTTGGGTAGAATTTTGTGTATTATTTCATAAGTTGTCTTCATAGTCAGTTATTAATAAAATAAGAACATGGGTAGAAGGCATTTATATAGTTAATGTAACTGAACAAAAACTAAACTGTGATGTCTTTGGGGACTAAAAGCACTTGCTGCTCTTCCAGAGGACCCAAGCTTGGTTTCTAACACCCAACAGTGCTTTTAACCAGCAGCTACAAGCAGTACAATGCCCCTTTGTGGCCTTCGTGGACACCTGTACACATGTGACATTCACGAGCAGACACACACCTTTCCAAAAATAAAGCATACCTTTAAAAAATAGTATCACTGTATTGTACTGTATTTTGTTAACCTCAACCATGTAATCAATATTACCTTCAGAATTGTGTTTACAACTGATCATTTGTAGTTTTTTTAGTTTTCATGAATTCTGTTGGTGGTAAACCATCAACTTATTTGCTGGGAGTCATATTTAGATCATACTACTGTATACATCCCTCAGATAAAATTATTTTGGAAGTTGAAGCATAAAGAAAAGTGAAATCAAGGCCAAAACTGTGACTTCATTATTCTGTAGTGCATAGATCATTAAACTTGAAGCCTGAGACCCGGCTCCAGGTCATGTCAGAGACCATGGCTCCAGTTCTGACTGCACTTCCGGTTCTGGTTCCACTTCCGGTTCCACTTCTTTCAGCCTTAAAACAGAAATGGCATTGTTCCAGAGCTTCCATCCTTCATCTGGGAAGGAGCAACACCTCTGTGCCTCACACTTCATTCTCATTGGCTGTTGCTGTCACACTAAGTCCCAAAGTTACTAACACAGATCTACTGTCAGCCATTTACATTTACGTTTTTAGAATATTGTGTATTGATGTTCTTTGTTGTGCATGGAACAGTGCCCAGTGCTGCACACTGGGTAATAAAAGGGCATAAAACGTAAACAAACATTTCAAATGTGTATGAGTAAGGACGATATATTAAAATACCTTAATTTCAGTTATTGATTTTAATTAAGATTATTAGTTAAATGCTTGTCACATCTAAGCAGTTACGTCATAGTGTAGTTTATGACAAATATCTAAACTTAAGCATAATTTGAAATCTAGAAATAGGTCAAATTTTATATAGAAACATAGTAAATGAAACTATAGGCATGTCAATCTGTTAGGAAAAGATGATCTTGTTTTTTCCTGAAATTGTGTTGGCTAAAGAGCTGTGTGGAAAACAAAAGAAAAACAACTGACTCTGTTCCAAGTCTTAGGTAACGAAATTATAAATAGATGCAGAGCTTAGACTATAAAGAGCTTTAAAATTAAACATTTTTAAAACAACTAAAAAATGGTCACTATAAATAGTTCACATAAGTGCAAAAAGGCCTTTAAACACAAAAATTAACTCAAATTCCCTCATTGTAAAAATAGTAAGATAAGTTGAAATTATTGTTTGTCATTAAACTATTTAAAGTCTAGTTCTTACAGCCTATTTGCAATAAGCAGAACAATACCCAGCATTGTCTGGTTATAAGTCCCATGACTTCACATGGCCAAGGAGACTTGGCAGTTGTCTTGGTTAGGGTTTTACTGCTGTGAACAGACACCATGACCAAAGCAACTATTATAAGGACAACATTTAACTGGGACTGGCTTACAGATTCAGAGGCTCAATCCATTATCATCAAGGTGGAAGCATAGCAGCATCCAGGCAGGCATGGGGCAGGAGGAGCTAAGAGTTTTGCGTTTGGAGCTAAAGGTTGCTAGGAGAAGACTGGCTTCCAGGCAGCTAAATGGAGGGTCTTATAGCCCACTCCCACAGTGACACAGTTCCTCCAACAAGGCTACACCTCCAAATACTGCTACTCCCTGGGTCAAGCATATTCAAACCACCACAGCAGTTACTGCAGTTATGATTAAAATCAAGTGTACAGGATTAAGAAATCTACTGGTTGTCCTAGGTTACATTGATGGGCCCAATGAATTCACAAGTATTAACAATGAAAGAAAAGTCAGAGGAGAGGGTGGAGTCATTGGAAACAGAATATAGAGTCATGGGATTTAGAGGGTGGAGTCATGGGATTCAGAGGGTAGAGTCATGGGAACAGAGGACAGTCATGGGAGCAGAGGGCAGTCATGGGACACCGAGGATGGAATCATGGGAGCAGAGGGTGGAGTCAGGGGAGCAGAGGGTGGAGTCAAGGGGGCAGAGGGTGCAGTCATGGGAGACAGGATAGAATCATGGAGAAGAGGGTGGAGTCATGGGAGCAGAGGGTGGAGTCATGGGAACAGAGAGAGGGTGGAGTCATGGGAATAGAGGGTGGAGTCATAGGAGACAGATGGCAGATTCAGCAGAGCAGAGGGCAGGGTGATGAGATTGCTGGCTGCTAAGGAGGAAAAGCCGTGATGATGGAGAGGATGAGGAAGCCGGCTTTTACCCAGGCCTCTGGGAGAAACACAGCCCTGTTGGCGTTTTTTATTTTGTCTGAATGAGACACAGCTTGAATATCTAATACCATAACTGTGTTTTGTTGTTCCAACCTACTAAATTTTTGACAATTTGTTACCATAGCAATAGGAAATTGATACAATAGCCTAATGATACAGTTATAAGAAAACATGTTCTCTGATGTCGTTGGAGATGCGAAGTCGTGTTTTACCGTTTATATATGCAGCTGCTCTTAAGTTCCACAGACTCAGCTCAGCCACTGTCCTAAATGCATGAGGCAGGCAAGGCAGCAAGACCAATCATAGATATTAGAGACTGAAAACAACCCAAACATTTTTGACATGTTTAAATATTGATGTGAATACTATAAAATGCATGGGGGTGGACTGGGAGGATGAAGAGGGAGGGGAAACTGCAGTTGGGATGTAATATATGAGAGAATAAACTAACAAAAATATGATAGAATTTTCTATTTTTCAGCTATGAAAGTAAATATTGACATGTTTTGCTATAGAATGATCCTGAGTGATATTACCAGATGAAGTACCAATTTGAAGAAAATTATGTATCCTATATTGTCATTTGAGATGGAAATATAAACATATATGCACATATCTACTCTTTAAAATGAAAAAAAAAAGAGACTGTTTCCTGCTTGGCTTTTGTAGTTATTTGTAGGACTGAAAAGGAAACATGAGTGTCAGAGAAGGAAGGTCTGCCTCTAAGTGTACTTTGTGGATATTGGCCTGGGATTGTTTAAATGTATTAAAGCTAAAAGCTTCACAGATTTGAGAGAAACAATAGTAAATGAAAAAGTTAAAATTAATATGTAAACAGATGTAATTTGAATGAATGAGCCCATGGATTTCTAACTTACAGAAAACTGATCTCAAAATCAGTAAAGCACGGAGTCTTTATACGATGTGTTTGTTTTGCCTCCACTAGGACCCCAGTTGTGATAAGGAGTCAAGTATAAAAGTAGACTAAGAGGTAGCGGCTCCTCACTGTGCTGGAAGGCCTCTCGGATTGAAGAGGGATTATCACAGTCAGCTCACTGTGTTAGAGGTCTCAGTCAGTGGCCATTATGAAGGAAAACCTTGTGCTGGAAGCATATGGCAGGGGCTATTGTTGATTTTCTGGTAGATGGATGGTAGAAGAGACAGGGCTTTTGGGAAGGGACCAGGACTTTTGGTCCCCAAGCACATGTCTCCAGTGACCTTTCTCTATTTGGCTCCACTACAGACTTCATCTTCCATTACCAGTTCATTAGAGAATTAATCCACTGATGATGATGGTGGTGGTGGTGGTGGTGGTGCTGGTGAGTCTTCAGGACCTACCTCTAAAAATTCTGTAAACATACATCCAGAAGTATGCCTTATGTAGGCAACCTAGATATGTCTCTTAAACAAACAAAAACCTATAGTTTGTTATATGATAAATTTATGCCTATAATCTATAAAGTTTGTGGCTTTTCAAAATCATATATTAATTGTTCAAAGTAATTGCTTTCACTATGACATTTTCATAGTTTCATTTAATGTACTTCAATGGCATTCAGCCCTATACTCTTTGTCCCCTCCCCCTTCCCCTTACATGTCCCTAACATTTCACTCTTTCTTTTGTTGACTTCCACCTTCCGTCTACATAATGAGGAAAAGTCTTGTCTCTTTGAGTCTGGTTTACTTTGCTTAACATGATCAGTTCCAGCCTTACCTGTTTCCTGATACCAATGAAATGACTTTATTTCCCTGATTCCCCGAGTTGTGTTAAGACCATGTTTTCTTTATATGTTCACCTGTTGATGGATTCCTGGCTTATCCTGTAATTTGGCACTTGTGTTCAACTTGTATCCAACAACAACCAAAAACAACAACAACCACAACCAACTGTCTACTGTGCAGTTGTCCCTGTGGTAAGGGAAGCTGACTGGACTGATGGAAGGATAGACTCATGGCTTATTTTCCGTTGCTGTGATAGAACACCATGACTGAGGTAATCCTGAGAAGAAAAGGTTTATTAAGGGATTGCATTTCCAGAGATATTGATAAGAGCCCATCGCTATCAAGGCCTTGAGCACCACAACAGGTAGGAAGGGGTGGCTTTGGAGCAGCTGAGAGCTCAGGTCCCCATCCACATAGAGGAAGAGGAGGGAAAAACCAGGAAGTGCAGGAGGCTTGGAAAACCTCAAGTGCAGCCCCAAGGGACTCATTTCTAGCAAGGACACACTTCCTAATTCTTCCCAAAGAGATACTGGGTACCAAGTATTCAAATGCCAAAGATTTCTTGGGGACTATCTTAATTCAAACACCCAACTCACAAGACAGAATCAATCTGTTTCAGTGATTTCCACAATGGCTGCACCTACTTTTTTGTCTGAGGAGAGTGAAAGGCACAGCCTTTCCCCTGCATGGTCTCCAGAACTTGTTACTTTGTTGTTGACATTGAGGTTGCTTTTCTGCCCTGGGGACTTGGAACTCCAGAGTAGCTGTGATTTGCATTTCCCTAAGGACTAAAGGGAGAACACTGTTTTTTTTTATACACATTTGTTGCCACTTGTGCTTCTGCATTTGAAGTCTCTTGTTTCCGTGGCCCACTCTCAGGCTGGGTTACTTGCCTTGCATTGGTTACATTTTTACTTCTTGTGTGTTGGATTCGGTTCTGTAGGCCAGCAGGTACTTTCTCCATTGTGCAGTTTGTCTCTTCTTCACTCCAGCAATAAGTCTTAAAGTATTTTATAATCTTTGTAATTTGATGTGATTCCAGTTGATGCTTCCCACTTGTAGATCTGGGCTGGGAGTCCAGGTCAGAGCACTGCTTTTTCCTGGCTCTTGAGGTGTCCCTCATACTTTCTTCTGAGAATTTCAGAGTTTCGAGTCTTGCAAAAAGGGTTATCTGTTCTGCGGCAGAGGTGTGTGTGTGTGTGTGTGTGCGTATGTGTGTGTGTGCGTATGTGTGTGTGTGTAGTTGTGATTACTTGTACAAGCATGTGCAGAGGTAGACATTCTGCATCTTCTTCCACAGTCCACTGTAGTTTTGTAGACAGGATCTCTCACTGAAACTGCACTCTTCATTTTGGCTACACTATTGTTGTACACTATTGGTTACATTTCTACTTCTTGTGTGTTGGATTAGGTTCTCAGGCATCAGATTAAGCTCTCAGGCATCTACCTGTTAGCCACACACAACCATGCCTTTTATATAGCAGTGCAGGGCATTCGAGCTGGGTCCACATGTTGATTCAGTAGTCTCATTACCTCCTGAGGCATCTCTGCATCCCCTTGAGGTGAATTTTCTTCAGGTAAGAGATAATAGATATAGTTTCAGCTTTGAGTGTACCTGCATAGATAATGTAATAAGAAAAAAAAACAAAGATGAAAACCAAATCGAGCAGTTACACTTATTATTATGGAGAGCACTATAGATTGTGAACAATACATGTTCATTTGCCATCAGCAAGACACCCATGGTTCCCACTCAGAAACCATCATTAGCAGAGTCAAAGTAGGTACATGCAGCTACTGTTAAAGGAGCTTTTGTATACTTTACAGTCCTGTGCATGTAACAGACTGCAAGGACTCAGCCAATGCTGGGTCTTTTTTTTTTTTTTTCCCAATAAATAGACAAGGAAGTGATACTTCTATGCAAACCAATATTGGTAATTAGTTTTTATTCCTCCGTGCTGTCTAATCTCTGAAATGTTTATCCAGTGCCACTATCATTGCCATCCACAGAGCACTCCGTGAAGTCAGTAACCTTTAGTTAACGTGTCAGTGTGTAAGTGAATATTTACAGGTATGATTCGTAAATTTCAACATGCTTGCTTATCAAAGTTCACATCTTAAAAGTTCCAGCCAGAAAATAATTTCAATCAGACTTTCTAACGTGAATTACTCACATTCATGTCTCAAGTGCATTGATAACATTAAATTATATGTGACGTGTCTGAATTATTACCCAGTCATGTATAGCATGCAGCCTACGTAGAACAGATTTTAGTATTAACTTACAAGCTGATTCTTTCAACATATGAGTTTTATTTTATTAATGAAAATAAGAGAGCAGGATACTGGTCTTTAGTGTATTGCCAGTAATTTACATAAAATTACTGTATATTTTAATTCTATCATGTGTGCGAGTATTTGCCTGCATTTATATGTGTTCTCCATGATGTGCGTGTGGGATGGGTGCCTACACAGACAGGCCAGAAGGGCTGGAGACAAATTTGCCACTTTATAGGGGCGATACTGACAGCCCTGGTGAGCCAGTCGAGGATGAGGATGAAACTTGCCCCTGTTGGAAACCTGTTATCAAACCTACAGCTAGAGACCGCCCTATGGTCCCTCATGATCGCAGCCTGTAACAAAACATGCTTTGCAATACGACAAATCTTGCATGACAACTCCTTTGGTTTTGCATAAACATTTATATTAGTTCTGTTTTTATATATCTTACTGAGGACAGTGTATGTAATGACTAATTCTGTCTTTATAAGAACTGTTTCATAATTTGAATAGGATTATTAACAATATCTGTGGAATGTTATACTTTTAAACTGTTCCTCTCTGCCATCTCAGCAGAATTTATACAACTACTTCTCAATCCTGGATGAATAAAGTAAGCTTTCACTCTCCATTCCAAAATCGGTGCTCATTAAACTGTATTGTTTATGCAAATACAGTCCAGGTAATTAGGCTGGATATGTCCTGTCTTGAGAGTATTCGGTTCTTAAAATGCACTTCCATCCCAACATACCTTTATTTTAAACCAACCAGCTTGGCACTGATAACATATTCCTACCCTCTGCCCACAGGATACAAAATGCTTATTCTAGTTGTGACAATCTAAAGTGTCTCTTGAAGAAACGGTCATATATAGAGAACAATGGAGAAAAGATCATCGGTAGTTTTAAACTATCCTATATCAAAGTCTTAACTGAGGTCTGATTACTGTCATACTTTGTTATTGTTGTTGTTTATGCACAAACATGAAGGTTGTTGTCTTAGATACAGTGACTCAATATTTAATTCTCTGATCGGGAACACATGCTATAAACCTATAGGTTTCATTTTGCCTTCTTGTTTTTTGCTTTGTTTTATTTGAGACAGAGTTTCATTCTGAAGCCTTCCTGTTAGTTCACTGTGGAACTTCACGGTATGGGGGCAGTTAGGCCCCAAAGTAGCAGTAATCTTCCTGCCTCTGCATCCTAAGTGCTGAAATTACAGGTGGGAACCATCAACCACTCCCAGATACATCTCGCAGAATATAGAACACAAACATTACACAAATTACAAGAAGAACATATACACAATGTGTTGTCCAATTAATATTCCTTATGACACCCTACAAGGACTACTGTCTTGGTTTGAATATGCCTCGCCCAGAAAGTGGCACTATGTGGAGGTGTGGCCTTGTTGAACTAGGTGTGTCACTGTGGGTGTGGGCTTTAAGACCTACACCCTAGCTGCCTGGAAGTCAGTATTATGCTAGCAGCCTTCAGATGAAGATGTAGAACTCTCAGCTCCTCCTGTACCATACCTGACTGGATGCTGCCATGCTCCCACCTTGATGATAAAGGACTGAACCTCTGAACCTGTAAGCCAGCCCCAATTAAATGTTGTCTTTATAAGACTTGCCTTGGTCATGGTGTCTGTTCACAGCAGTAAAACCCTAAGACAGAGTTTGGTACCAGGGGTGGGGTATTGCTGTGATAGGCCTGACCATACTTTTGTTTGGAAGCATGTGGATTTGGGGACTTTGGATTTGGAAAGCAGTGGAATGCTTTAAGTGGGGCTTAATGGGACATTCTAGTAGGAATATGGAAGACTTTGTTACTGAGAGTGATTTGAACTGTACAGACCTGGCCCAAGAGGGTTCAGTGAAAGAGAATTTCAGAATTTCAGCGGTCTGGAGAGTGTTTTTGTGGTATTTTGATGAAGAATATGGCTTCTTTTTGCCCTTGTCTGAAGTGTCTACCTGAGGCTAAGGTAACGAGATTTATATTATTGCATTGACAAAGGAAGTCTCAGAAAGGCCCATCATAGACTTCATCCTCTGGTTGAGTCTCGTGAAGAGCATTTTGAATGAGCATAGCAAGCTTAGAGAGAAAAAAGTATAAAATACATGGTTTAAAATCTAAACAAACACCAGGAAGTGATATGGAGCCGAATCCTATGTTCCAGGAGATAGCAGATGAAGGGAGTGGGACTTTGTGGCAAGGTCCTACACAGCTAAGTTTAGATCCATGCATGGTGCTACACACCTTTCATCCCAGGAGATAACGGCAAATAGATCTCTGAGTTCTAGGACAGCCTGGGAAAGGGCAAGTTCTAGGTGAAGAAAAGCTTACGTTGAGATGAATTCATTGGTAAGGTGCTTGATCTGCAAGCATGAGGATATAAGTTAAAAGCACCTGCGACAGGCATGGGCTATGGTGGTTTGAACCTGTAACTTTCAGCACCCAGGATGAAGAGACAGGCAGATTCCTGGGCCCTGATGAAGAACTCTAGGCTCAGAGAGACAGCTTGTTTCCAAAAAGAGTGTGAGCAGGGACTGAGGAAGATACTGAACATTGGCCTCTAGTGTGCACACATGTAGAGCTACACAGCACACACATAAACATACACACATTTACACATACACATGACTCTTAAATTATGCTCCTTACCAAAGAAAATGACTAAGCTCGCAATAAATATATTTTTATTAGTGAATTTTATTCTATTGGCTTTGTTTTCACAATTACTGCTTAAATTTTAGGAGAAAAAGTTTGTCTCCCCTGACCCCCCACCCCATTGGTAAGATGTCTCCCATCATCCCTTAGATGACAGATTTCCCCTCTATATTGGGGCTGCATAGATCCCTCGGAGTTAAGAACAGTTACTGCAGAGTCATGAAGACATGACCTCTGGCATCTGTTAACCATCCAGATGACCCACGAATGCCTCTAATTCTACCTCCATAGATCTGATGTCCTTTTCTGGCTTCTGAGAGCACACAAGCACATACACCAGCCACACACACACACTACACACAAACACACACACATGAATATGAACTCACAGGTGCATATATCCATGTATACAGAAACAAATTTTTAAAAATAAAAATGGAAGAATATTTTAGTTTTTAAATAATTTTTACATGTATTTAATTTTAAATGAAAAATGAAATGACATAACTATTTTTAAATACTCCTAAATAGCTTGTCTGGGTGATTTAAAAATAATTTATAGTTTAATTATATCATTTAATAGGGCATATCTTTTCCTGTTAAGTAATTATCCTGGATTGAAAGAAAGATAAATACGTTAGGTTATTATTAGTACAATTAAGCCATTGAATTTTAAGCACCTTTCTTTTTGAAGAAATATGTGAATACACATATTTAATACATGATCAGGACAGTTTTGTATTACCCATGACTAAGATAGATACATGCATTCATGCATGTATGGGTGGATAGATAGATAGATAGATAGATAGATAGATAGATAGATAGATAGATAGAGTGTGGCTCATTATAAAACCTAAGGGACAATTGCAGCTAATATTTTTGTTCTGCTTGCCTGAAAGGTTATCAGCCCATAAGTACTGCCAGCAGAGCAGGAAAATGACCAGTAATCCAAGAGTGAATTGGACAAGGTGGAGTGTGTTGTATTTTTAACTACAGAAGGCTCGTCAATACCCACACTCAGTTTGCTGCAGTTTCCCCTGTGGAAAGCTCAGTGTGTTAGCTTTAGGATAGGCTCAGTCAATGGATTCCTTTTTTCTGAGAGAAATGATCCACGGGAGGTCCCCTGAGGAGGAAAGTCCTGAGAAAACCCAGGCAGCCTTTCATGCTGTAAGACACAACCAGGGAAGTAAGACCCTGGCCTATTTGAGGGAGACTTTCAAAGCCCTAGCTGTTGGAGCTCTTTTTTTAAAAAAAATCAATTCACATTATCAAAAGAAAGCTGAAAATGATAGCAAAAGGCCTGTTTCGCTTTTTTTTAAAAAAAAAAAAAAAAACAACTTTTCTTCTGTTATAATAATACATTATTTGAAGTGCTTGAAATTGGCCTCAAATACTATTAAAGCACATATTAAAGATGACAGTAATTACACTCTGTGAGTTTGCCTGTTGGTCGGCAACCCTTTCGGCATCTTGCAGGGAACAATCTGTGGAAAGGAATGGGGGGTGCAACGTGGACTGAGGTAAGAGAACTAAGGTTGGAACATATTCACTCGGGCTTGTGGCCTGACTATGCTTCTGGGGATTTATGTGCACCTACCTGTTGGTGAGCTGCAAACTCCATATGGCCTTTTGTACAGATGGCAAGTATGGCTGGCAACTAAACTCTCCATTTGGGAAAACGTGATCAAAGACTGTGCTTTTTAATGCACTAGGATATTTTCTTCCTCATTACTCTCTTCTACCGGCTCAAAAGCACTGAAACGCACTTAACTGACAGACGAAATGAAATGCATTTGTTGCTGGTGGAGGCGGTGGTTTGGTTTTGCTTTGTGCATTTTTACAGGAGTGTTGTTAGAAGAAATCTTTGGAGTCAGACAGTTTTGGATAAGAATCATAGCTCTTCCTCTAAAGTGCCATTCATCTTGGGGCAGTGAAGTGAGTTCTTTAAACTTTGATCCATCAAACAAAAGCAGGTACAATAGAGACTGTTCTGGATTTTTAAGGGTCAAATGCACTGAGATGCACAGAATAACCTAGTGTTGTGCCCATGACCAATTTGAAGCCAAGAGCAAACATCCCCATTGTTGGAGAAGGTGGAGGCTCAACAGCAAGCTCCCAGGGTCCTTTTCTAGCTGAGAACCTTCACATTTCCTATGGACTAAGCAGGCCATTGGCCATTTCTCAAAGCTTTTGGAGGACTCACTGGACATAAGGCCACAGAACCTGCGGGGTCGTTGGTATGCAACTGTGTCAACAAGAGGGCCTATGTTTGTTGTCTTCGTGTTGTTTTGGATAGTGGTGGTGTTTCCAGTGTGCTGGGTATACGCTACCGCCGGCCCACATCCTTGGCTCATGACACATCTCTTCATAAGGCCCCCCACATTTAATTTTCTTTGTGAAGTGTCAATTAAGGTCTTTGGGCCATTGTCTCTTTATTGTTGAGTCTTAGAATTTTATTTTATGTTTAGATGAAAGTTCTGTATTGCATGTCACCTGAATGGTTCTTCTCTCGATGTGTGCCTTGTTCTCTCATTTTCTTGATGTTGTCATTTGTAAGGAAGACTTCTCACTTGGATGAAAGCCAGTTTGTCCAGTCCTTTCCTGGAGCAAACATGCCTTCGTTGTCATGTCTAAAGCCGTCACCTCAGGTTGCCTAGGTCTCCTCCTGCGGTGTCTTGGCGAGTTTAATAAACTCACATTTTCCACTTAGGTCTCTAATCCACCATGAGTCGAATTTAATGCCTCACAGTGTACCCCGTTGATATACAGTGCATTTTTAACAGACATTTTGACTACTTTAAAGTATTCTACACTTAACATCACCGTCCAGTTCCTCTCACTACCTTTCCTCTGCTCTGCAGCTTTATCATCTAAGTTAATATGCATCTCTTTGCTTGTTTCCCTGCCTGTATCTCCCCATCCCATACACATGTTGAGTCATAAAAGGTAGGACATTTTGTTTGCTTTATTCTCTGATGTGATCTGAGCTACTACAGTAGATGCTCACTGAACCTTAAAGAATGAATTCTGCAGAGGTAGATCTCATGAAAAAGTGGCAAATGGGAAATGCTAGTTTACAAATGTCCCCTGAGGTGCTGACAGATGTTTCAGAGGTGATGTCTGTGGAGCAGAGTGGCTGTGCCTTGGCTCTTGCTGCCTCATGTCCCTGCTCTCCACTGATACGAAGCAGTGTATACACACAGTAGGCTGTTTACTAGCCTCTCTGGCCTCCAACTACCAGATGCTATGAGCATCCCCAACCTACCAACAATTATGATGGCGGTTTCCACACACAACCTTACGAATAATCATGCTTTAACTGTTTGCTCTTTGAAATCTGCTTGTATGGATTTACATTCTGATACTGTTGTAGTAATCATTTAAAAACGGCTGCTGGAGAAGCCAACTATCTATGCTGCAGTGGCTTTTGCTAGCTCAGCCTCCATGCTCGGCACCACAGCTAGAAACGGCCATCCAGAAACACCAGCCCTGCAACCCACAAGACGCCAGCGTGGGAGATGGCTCTGCCAGTCTTCCACACTGTCTTGGCAATGCTGGGCAGTGCCCAGACCATCCCACCAACCACACGGGCTCAGTACAGATGAGACTCTAATGTTTAGATTATCCAAAGGCATATATATTTAGTAATGATCAATAACAAGATGCCCATACAATCAGAGATGTAACCCAATACCCAACCTAGATATACCAACTACCTTTGACTGCTAGAGACAAGCGAACATTTGCCTTCATGTCCTCTTGCTTTCCTTCTCTGTCTCTCTCCTAGCTCCTCCTCCTCCTTCTCTTCCTCTTCCCTTACTCCTCTTCTTTTTCTCCATACTCCTCCCACCTTAGCTCCTCCTACATATCACGCTTCCTGTTAAAATAAAAAAAAACTTTCTCTCAAAGTACAATTAGAGCGTAACTATATCAATTTGTATGAATAAAGTACAAGATAGACCTAATTTAATACCCAGTTCATCATTTTGTTGACTAAACAGAACCTCTGTCATCTCTTCTAACTAAAAGACTTAGTTCTGAAGCTGGCTTATGTCCTGGTTTCAGAATGAATACCATCTGAAAACCATCCTCTCAAGTAAGTAGCCTAGGTTGGCTGTAAGACTATAAGTCTTCAACCCCATCAGAAATCCATAATGACTGAGTTAACTGAGATTATGGGAAGCACAAAGCATGGCTTCTAAAACTTAGCCAATTTATATAGACCACTGAACACCTGGACAGTCTCTTACTTCAAAACGTTGGAACATCTGGTCTTCAGCCTTTTGGCCCAGGATCATCTGACAGACCTAGTAATGCAGAATTATAAAGGGCTGATTACTCTGTCTTGGCAGATATAATCAGTCGACTATTTGGCAAGCGTGTCCTTTTTCTGGACAGTATTTTGTCTGTAAATGAAAAGAGGCAATTCTTGCCTAGTGTCTGTCTCACCACAACTGAAATAACTCCAAAGATGCTCAATTTCTCCTTAGAATCCAAGACAGGGAAGCTGTCAGGAGCAGACAGGTGTCTAATAAAATAAACGTTTATACAGGAATGCTTGTAACGTCAATTCTGTGGACTTCTGCCGGTTTGAAAACCAACTGTCTATAAGGCAATCTGGACTGTTGTCTGTTAACTCCTCTCAGCTATTTCTAATTAAAATCTAAAAAACATCTTAACAATAAACTCAGAGCCATGAATTTGCTATAGTCCCTTAACTCACAGGCTAACCATCTCAAATCAGTTTTAAAAAAAATTAAAAAAGAACTAGGTCTAAGCCTTGTATTCCTAAATGTGTTATATAGGCACAATGCCTATATGAAAGTAACAATAGTAACTTCAGCTTAATAACAGTCCCTAGCTATCCCTCCCTGTTCCAACAAAACCACTACTTTTCCCTAGAAAGACAGCCCAATATTAACTGCCTCAGTCCCCAAACCCAGGGAATAGGGCACCGACTCTTCATTAACTTCTTCAAGCTGATTACAGGTGTTGAGATATTAAAAGAGGGGTGGGGGAAGGGTAAATTGATAAGCCTTTGATGCCTGTGTCTTCACTGCATCCAGCTGAAATTCCAAGACATCAGAGGTTCGAGCAGGTCTGCTCTGCTCACTTGATGAGTAGATACACCAAGGCTGTGTATTCTGCAATATACAATCCTCAAAACAAATTTTAGTATCAAGATAATTTTTGTTTGAATTCTGGAATCTAGTCTTCTGGCAGCCTGCCTCTGTCATGTCTAATCCATATAATTCTGGAAGGCAGAAATATCTTAATCATCTCTTCTGAAAACACAGAGGCAAAATCTTTTTCCCTAAACAGAATATCCTTGAGCCAGTAACCAGAAAAAGCTTTATCTTGACCTCTTTCCCAGATAAAAAATATAACTGCAAAACTGAAAATCACATTCATCCTCCTTCCCTATTTTGCCAAGCAGGAAATGAACCCAGAATTCCTGTAGGGCCCACATTCGACAGAACCCGAGTCTCCTGTGAGGCAATATAATGTTGTTTCATTTAAACACACCTGATTTACACTATCTGTCTGTTCAGCCCTCTGCCTAGAACAGAAATTTTTATTTATACCATCTGTTTAGCTCTGTACTTCAGAGCAGCTTCCACTTGTACATTTGTACACAATTTTCCCTCTCTAAGTTTCAAACCACAGGCAATAATCCCCATGTGATTCAGACAAATCTGTTTATAAATTTTTCCTAAAAGCAAATAATTCCTATATTTTAACTTTATACTTAAATCAGTAACTGCCCCACAATGGAGGCTTATTTGGCTGTCTTGGCTCAGAGCAGCCTACAATTTCTCTCAGCAGAGGACCTGCCTGCCAGTAGTCTATTCACAGTTCTCGCATTGTAGTCATGTGACTCCTATCAGTGCTAATCACTCCCTCACTTTTTTTTTTTAAGAAAATACCACTTTTACTCTCAGGTGAATAGACTTAAATTTCTAGTGAATTTGTGCCAGAAGTTGGCGCGTCACTTTGTTGTATTAATTATTTAAAATGCGGCCGCCAGACAAGCTGACTATCTAAGCTGCAGCGGCTCTGCCTAGCTCAACCACATGGCCAGAGGCCGAGTGTGCACTGCAGTGAGAAATGTCCAGCCAGAGACACCAGCCCTGCAACCCACAAGATGCCAGCATACGAGATGGCTCTGCCAATCTTCCATGCTGTCTGTGCAAGGCTGGGCAGTGCCCAGACCCTCCCACCATCCATGTGGGCCCAGTAGAAAAATGAGACTTTAATGCTTAGATTATCCATATTTTGTAATGATCAATAATAAGATGCCCATACAATCAGAGGTATAACCCAATACCCAACCTAGATATACCAACTACCTTTGACTGCTACAGACAAGTGAACATCAGCCTCCGTGTCCCCCTCTCATGTTCTCTGTCCCTCCCTTAGCTTCTCCTCTTCCTTCTTCTCCTCCTCCTCCCTTATTCCTCCTCTTCCTCTCCTTCCTCCCACCTTAGCTCCTCCTACATTATACAACTTTTTTTTTGTTTTGCTATGTCTCAGCCTTCATCTTGTTTGCAACAGGGTTGCCTGTTGTTCTCTGTTGTGCCTGCTTGCCCCGGTGGTTCTCTCTTCTCCTGCCTCTGCTTCCCAGCTCACTGACAGAGCACTATGCTTACAGATGTGCACTCAGTCATGGGTTCTGGGATTTAGACACAGACCCTCACACTTGGAAAGCAAACGCTCTACCCACTGAGACACCCCAGTGCTGAGAAGTCCCTTGATCTGTTCCTGTGCTGCCAGCCAGGCTCATCCCTCACAGCCTGATGTGTACTGTTTTCTGTGGTGTCTTTACTCACATTTCTCTTAACTGGTCTCAGTCCTGGCTCACGTGAGAGTCACTGATAGGGTTGGCTATTATATGGCTATAATCCCAGGGCCACAGTTGAAGATGCTAATCCTGGGTGGGATTTAGTCATTATAGTTTTGATGATAAATTGTTTGAATATTCTCATGGACATCATTAAGTATTTCACTTTTTCTCTTCCTAGCCAAGAATTTGTAATTTCTTAGGGGTAAGATGTTAAATGCTCAATAATTGAACTATAGCTTGAATATCAAAGTGGTTCTTAACTATCATCTTCAAGGCGTGATCTCTGTTCCAGTTTCAATCTCCATGACTTTATAAGATATATAATCTCTTTAAGCTTTACATGTATCTATATGTAAAATGGAAATTATAAGCATGGTTCTGAGTGCTTTAAGAAGTAGAATAATATGTCTCACCAATCATTGGTAAGTAGTGACCAGTTTTACTACAGTTAATTGAACCAGCCTGCCAGGCACTGATGGGTATATTCCAAAGACATGCCTATGTCCTGCTCTCTGACTGTTAGACTTTTGAAATAATGAACAATACAAAAATTTAGAAATTATTGAAGTCTTAGGGCTAGCCAGAGGAGGAACTTGTGTCCCTGAGAAAGATTTCTAGCTTGTGGTGTGATCTTACTGAAGATTGGAGCTAATTCACTAGTAGTAGGCAGGTACCACACCTTGACTGGGCTCTCCAGTTATGCATGCCTCTTGAATTCTATCGAAACCTTATTCTCACTTATGTGAGGACCCCAAAGATAGACTTGAGTAGCAATCCATGACTCCCTGTGTCCGTGTTCCCAATATGGCCACATTAAGTAGACCTGCTTTCTCTGCTCTTCATTGTCAGTTTGGCTCGTTTGATTGGCTAAGGAAGGAAGGATATGTAGTTGAGCCTGGTCTGCTGGGGCCTCGGCTGTGGCCCCACAACCCAAGCCAGGTAACATTTGGCTCTCAGTCCTTTGTTCTCCTTTAGAGGGTCTCTGCCTGTTTATTAGTCTATTGCTCAGGATTTGTTAGTTTATAATTTGATTACGCTTGGGAAGATAGAACCAGGCTTATCACAAGAGTGTTCTGCATTTCTATCTGCTCCTGTTGCTTATTTTAGGAACTCTTCCGTTCCTTCCCTCTTCCACTAATAATTCCCTTGTCTAAAAGAGAACACATGCCATTTTACTTTCATTTAGTTTTTATTTTGCGGGTAGCAGCTCCAAACATCTTGCATATTCCTCTTAGCTGCTTCATCTGACAATATCAAGTGGCTATTTACTTCTCCCAAAATGTACTCTAGAGGAAGATTCTTAGGTGTATTTTAGCTGATTTAATCTTATATTTCATAATTATTTCATTTAACTTGGACTTGAGGGAGTGTTAACATTCTAATAAATATATATTCATTTATTGTATTCTTATAGTAATTAGCAAGAAAACAAACCACATTTTTCACAGAAGACAATTACCTTATATATTTTTGTCACTACATTCTGTAATATTAAATAGGTCATTTTGTCAGGTTCTCTTACTAATGAAGATCTACTTTCAAAAATATGGACAAATGAACAAGCAAGCATCAATTAATGGCCTGCTGCCATTAAATTATGTGAAGACCACAAAGGAGTTAACCACAGTCCTCACATTGTCCACCATGGGTCAGGGAGCAATTAAAGAAAAGAAATAACCTGTTCAACAAGGAGCATTCCTCTGATGTTTCGTTCAAGTTATAAATAATGTCACATATGGAGGCTACCTCATTATGCATTGGACCTGGAGACTGGATGGACCTAGGTGGAATGCCAGCACAGAAGTTCCTATCCCAAAAGTCCCCAGAAGAGAGAGAGTGTGTGTTTGTGTGTGTGTGTGTGTGTGTGTGTGTGTGTGTGTTATAGAGAAACTGGAATTTAAAAACACAGTCTCTGAGGCTAGAACGACGTCTAAGAGGTTAGGAGCACTTTTTCCTCCTGGAGAGGCCTTCGTTGAGCTCCCAGCACCCCTGTGGCATCTGAAAGTGATTTAAGCTTAAAGTTCAGGAGATGTGATGCCCTCCTCCGATCTCCGAGGGTTCTGGGCACACATGTGGTACACAGACACTGGTGCAGGCAAAATACTCATAGACATAAAAATAAATAAATAAATGTTTAAAAAATATCGAAGTGCCTAGGGAATTCATTATGCATTGGACCTGGAGACTGGATCGACCTAGGTGGAATGCCAGCACAGCAGTTCCTATCCCAAAAGTCCCCAGAAGAGAGAGAGAGAGAGAGAGAGAGAGAGAGAGAGAGAGAGTGTGTGTGTGTGTGTGTGTGTGTGTGTGTGTGTGTGTGTGTGTGTGTTGCCCTTCTTACAGTAGGCCAAGATATCAGTTAACTTTCCCAATGCATGTTTGGTTCTCATCTCACCTGTAGCAGGAGTGTGTTGATGAAAGTCAGACTGATGGAGGGAATAGTTACATTGTCAGTGGGTCCTGGCACCTGCTGCTCGGTACATTGTAGCGATGCGACTTGCAGCCTGAGAAGATGGTTGAGAGCCGCTGACGCTGGAGTTCTTGTTTCTTGATTCAAGCTCTCGGTCTTCCTGTCATCTAAGATAGCTCGTTTCAGCTGCTTAAAGACAGATGAGGCATATGTGTGACATCTAGGGCAATTATTTTTATTTTTATGTGTAGCTTAATTAAGAAAAACAGTAACTTTAATGTGTTCCTCCCATCATCTCTTGGGGTTATCAAATTATCAAATCACTAGCTCCTAACTCTGTGATTGTATTACGTTAGAATAGCTGGTTTGTGAAATTTCTGTTACAGTTGCTGACTTCAATTTCATAAAGATAATCAAGCAAAATTTGGCTTAGGGTTAGTTAGGAAATAATTTCCAACAACTTCTGAAATGGTCATGAACATACTCTTTCCAGTTTTTACTACATATTTATATAAAGTAGCATTCTTGGTGTTGATTATAAAATCAGAGTTTTGACGCACTATGAAAAATGCTGAAGATGTTTCATGTCCTGAGACATCTAATATTTAGCCAATATTTAATTTTTGTGCAAAAATAAATACAAAATTTGTTTCATTACTATACAGATTTTTCTTCTTTAATAAATGGTAAATGTATTCATACACCAGAGAACTTTGCCTGCATATACATCTGTGCATATACATCTGCGTATACATCTGTGCATATACATCTGCGTATACATCTGTGCACAGCATGTATACAATGCCCACAGAGGCCAGAAGACGGTGTCAGATCCACTAGGACTTGATTTTCAGGCCCTATAGGTGCTGGGATCTGAACTCCAGTCCTCTGGAATAGCAGCAAGTGCTCTTAACCACTGGACCATCTCTTCAGCCCTGTGCCAAGTCCTTTACAAGGTCATACATATTCAGGGCTCTTGGAGCTTAGTGTACATCTTAGATATCCGCTGAACTGTAGCTATGACTGCTTTGACCCCATTGCTAAGTATCCATTGCCAGGAACGGGTGCCCTTGAATGGTGGCGAGTTCAGCCACTGCCAAGAGCAGGTTGGCCTTGAAACTGGTGAGTTAAGGTTAAAAAGTTCCCTCATTTGCATACTTTTTTAAAACTGGTATTCAAAATGATGTAGTTAGTTTAGTATTCCACTTTTTTTCCTTAGAAAGACCTCCAGAATTGTAAGGTTTAGCATCTGCAAAAGCTAGGTTCTACTTTCCCCAAAGTTGCTGCACTTTTTGTAAACTGGAGGTTTTCAGGGATTCGTAGTATCATGGAAACACAGAGACTTGTGTTATATAGCAAACACATTATAGAGGTATTATTCTCGTTGATTTGCTACTTTAGGACCATTATCTCCTGAAGTCCATTGTGTAAATTCAAAACTACGCTGCCTTTAAACATGACATAATGAACAAAACTGTGAGGTGACACAGCCAAACTCAAGAACTGAAATCCTTGGTACAGAGCAAGGGGGTTTCAGCAGATCAGGGAGAAAGTTCCCTGGTGAAACTTACTCAAAATTAATAACAGTCTCTGTAAATCAGAGTGTGTCAAAAGCATATTGAGGCATAGATCTTCCAGCAAATGAAAATTAAACTTTCATCACTCACACATGCAATAATTGAAGCTGAGAAAATGACATATTTGAAATCAATAAAGCAAACTCTAGACTTTAAAAGTAAGCTGTAGTCTACAAAAGTGTGCTCGAATTTAAAATGGTCAGCTTCAAAACCTAGATTAAAAACAATTTAAATCTCCTTAGTGGCATCAGTTGGTAAGCTTGGATAAAAGGATAAAAAAGATACCAGAAATAATTGTAATTTACAAAAGTTCATCTTGGTCTTTTAAAATTATTGATGAATTCTTGCATTTCATTTACATGCTTGAACAATATGATATACAACCAGGCAGAAACATACCTTTGATGTCTAAGAGCAGGGAATTTTCAAGTGCATGTCCTCCTGTTTAAAGTTTGACTCTGTCACAAAATAAATACGTTAAAAAAACAATCCCTCTAAAACCTATCATTTTAATCGCACAACTTTTAGGAAACCAGTTTTTATGGAAATGGGACAAGCATTCAGAGGCTTCTTGCCTCTCGTCACCTTTGAATCTTGCACATTGCATTGCCTCTCGATGTGTTTAGCCAAATTCCCTCATATGGCGCCATGTTTTCAGCAGGTTGTGGAACTGACATTCCAATCCCATCCATTTCTGTGCTCTCCTTCCCTACAGATACTTCCAGGAGAGCGATTAGAGGTTCCTCTAAGTAGTTAGACACATAACCAATCCTAAATGTAATAATCAGCTGGGAGGCAGAATGGCTTGATTGGGACTGTCCACTTTACCGTAATCACCTGATCTGAAATGCTATTTGAAATGCTTACGCCTTCACAGATCTTCTCTCCAGCACACACACACACATACACACACACACACACACACACACACACACACACACACACACACACACACACACACACACAATGTTCACAACAAGAACAATCTTGGATAAGATAAAAAAGATGAGATGTCTCAGACAGCTTAATGGTGTTGCCACCACCTCAATAACCATTGTTTGGAGCAGCCAAGCATTAGCTGAAGGCTGGTGTAGGCAGGCTGCGTTGAACAGCGTCTTGAGCGGCACCTGGTGAGTCAGGATGGTTGATCTTCCTAAGAATGCGGCACTCAGAACCTTACTGGAGTGTGTGCTGGAGCTAGCAACGGAATGTCATGGCAACACAGCCTTTTGAAAACGGAAGTTGCTTTTTTTTTTTAATTTATCCTGAGAACAGCAATTACAAAATGATTACCTATAATATTCTCAATAATATTTTTATACTGTCTGATGCTTAAGTAGAAGTTAGAGGAGATTAACATGTCCCTGTTTTAACATCTAGTTACCAGACTCTTCCTGACAAAGTCTAGCTGACTTGGAGTTCATTAAATATCTAACCATTTATATGGGGTGATTGAATCATCAATTCATTAATCTAATTTTTAACCATGTGTTTGATGAAGTTCGTGGAGGAAATATTTTAATTGAAAGAAATGTGCTATAAATGCTATTTTTAAATTTCCTCTGTGTGTGTCTTTTCTCTAGACATTTTTTAGAACATTTTCCCTGTGAGCTAAAAGCCATATCTCTACAGATTTTTTTTTTCAAGTAAAATTGCCTTTCATTTGGCAAAAACTAAACCTGTGATTCATCGAAACTTTGAGCGCTGTGGGCTGAGGCATGCGTCTTGCTTGCTTTGACTGACATTTTTGCAGGCTAAATCAGACCTGCGTGATTCAGCTGCACCAAGATTCATTGTGTGAAAAAAGGAGAGGTCTGGGGGTGGCGTAAAAGAGCATAAAGGCAAATTGTCTTGGAAATTGTGACTAGTGACGAAGGTAAAAGGAACTAACGTCAGCCAGCGTTTTAAATTGGTATTTGATCGGGGAGACAATTTCTTGACACAGTTTTACTAAGAGGATGGGCAAAGAGCATTAGAGGAGCTTTCCTTTTACTGTGAAAAATGAAATTAAAGTAGGAAGCAAGAAAAACATGATTTTTTTTAAAGAGTATCCTTTAGCTCAGGATTTAGAAGCAAGCGAGGCAGGCCCTTGAGCCAGGCGGGCCCTTGAGCCAGGCGGGCCTGTGCAGTGGGCGGGCCTGTGCAGTGGGCAATGCGGAGAACATTCCAGTACCTAAACTGTCTGGGAATTTCTACCATTAGCAATGATTTCCTCATTGAGTTTATTCATTGTTACCTTTAAATGTGAAATGTCCAGAGGAGCTAACATCTTCCAGTGCCAGGCATTTACTGTCTACTTGTAGCAACACAGGAAAACTGCTTTGGGAAGATCAAGAATTGGGAAAGTAGAACAAGGGAGACAGAAGTGACCCAGTGATGGAGCTCTCGGGGGAGGGTACGCTTTGGGGCTGAACCCAACACTACCGAAAGGGGGGTGGGATGTGCCAGGAACAACCAACTCTCGATTTTGCCTGAGTTTATTTTATTCACTCTCATTATAAAGAGATAGGATATACACCAGTCAGGACTAGTTTTATTCAGGACTGACCGAGTAACGTATAAGAGAACGTAAATGTGAAGCTTCCTGTTACAAATTTATTAATATCTGCCCAGCATTGTAATGTCCTGGTTCCTCAGTATCACAAAACAAACAAAAAATCCCACTTAAATTTCAAAGTATCATCTCCAAGCTTCAGGAACCTTCTGCTGCTGCTGATGTCCGTCCGTCCTCATTGTACTCATGACGTCGGTGTTGGTGGTGAGCTCTAGGTTTCATTAAGGGAAATGTTTCCTTAAAGATCACCTATATATTTTAATTTATGAATCCTTAATTGTAATATCCAAATTTTTAACATAAAATTTTTGTAAGTTAGGTGAGGGCTTTAAAAAACCATTACATTCTCTGTCTCCGTGGGTCTGACTTGTTATGTGGAAGGGTGGGATCCTTTTAAGATTAGTTCTGCTGTTTTTAATTATATGTATATGCCCGTGTGTGTGTGTGTGTGTGTGTGTGTGTGTGTGTGTGTGTGTGTAAGTAATCGTAGTGCTTGCAGGGACAAGAAGAGGGTGCTGGATCTCCTGGAGCTGGGAGTAGGGTGGTTGTGAGCTGGCAGGTGCAGGTGTTGGGAACTGAACTCCAGCCCTCTGTATGAGCAGCAGGCAGGCTTAGTCACTGGGCCATGCCCACTACATGCTGGATTCTTAGGTTCCCAGTACATTGTTTTAGATTCAGATCCAGTATCCTCACCTTACACCTGTTGTACAAACAGGTGGTCCTCAGACTGCACGTAGCTGGAGGCTGCCTGTCATACCTGAAGCCAGTATTGGCCTGGAATCACCAAGCATCAGCTGAGTCCCAGGTTTGCAGTAAGATGGGAGGGGGTGATGGGCAGCTGTGCACAGCCTGGAGTGATGGAGGCTAGAAGTTACTAAGTGCAAGATGCTAAAAGCAGCTTCCTTTAAAGGTCCAGGTGACAAGGAAAGTAACACTCTTAGTTCTCATCCACCTGAACCATTGAAATCATCTTTGGGTAGACCATTGGCATTTCAAGGTTGAATGTGTTTCTATGTAAGCCAGTGCTGAATTACTTCCCAGACAGTAAGAGGCTGTTTGGTTAATTAAATGTTTTCTTCATTTTCTGTTGAAGTGGTCACTGTAATTAGTACAGCAACAACCCTATCACGAATGGGTTATCCACAATTCGTATATCCCCTGTCTCTTCCTCCCTCCCTCTCATCACTGACTATTGGCAGTGCCTTTTTTCTCGTCTTTACTCGGTGGTATTTGGAGGGACTGCAATCATCCATGACTCGCACAGACGTCAGTAGAAATGGTGGCTTATGACTGTTGTTGCCCGTTGTTGAGTGATGGTCATTGATCTTCAGCTGGGAAACGAATGAATAGCCTTAAGATTTTCAAATGATTGGATATTTTAACCTTTTATTATTAAAATTTAGGATAAATGATCAACCCTGCTTTGACCATTGCAAGCTCCCATTTTTAAAGTCATGCTTGCAATAATGGCATGATATCCTGTTCAGTTCTGCGTGTGTCCTTACAAAACCGTTGTCCCAGCATTTCCTCCTCAAACACACAGCCTTAGCTGCATGTGAGTCTAATCCTTTAGTTTTTAAAATGTTGAGTCAGCTTTTTGATACTTGGCTGGATTTTCTTAAACTCGTATTATTCTTTTATTGTTTTCACAGAAAGCCCCTAAATAAAATAGAACTCGTTTCTTAAATACAATTTGTTGTACACAGAGTCTTCTATTACAAATAGATTATTTTGACTTGGGGAAACAATATTTTCTCTTCAATAAGAAATGTTTACCCAATAACTACCTTTTTATGATGTTGCTTATTCCTTCTGAATTGGATCTTCTTAAGGTTTTATAACCTTCCAGTTATAGTCCAATATAAGAAAATAAACGCACTCCCTGTAACACAATATGAAAAGTTATAATGTTTGAAATTAAAAAGACAAGCGTACAACATGCTCTTCAAATTACATGGGAAGTCTGAAGGAATCCGTGCAATAATTTGCCTAAAGTGAAGTGTTGGGATAGAGAGAAAAAAAATCCAAGTGGCTTTATGGAAGGAACTGAAGTATCTAGGATATGTCATTTAAGCACCACATGAGCTGGGTGCTTTCCTGCTGAAACAGCCAAGTCTACTGTAATTTACTCAATTACCAAGTTAATCATAATTGTAAGTACCAGATAATATATCTTGAAAATAATTGAGAAGGGTCAAGAGTAGCAAGTACTTTTGGCACCAAAATCAGTTTCTCTGTAAAGGAGACCTCTGCCCGAGAAAGAAAGCATTTGTTGGTCCTCCTGATGTGCTGGTAGACACCACATGACAGTACCCAAATATCATATGGCTTTACAGGGAACATGGAGGAGTGAATTCAGAATAATGCCCAATTGCTAAGTAATCATGCTTTTTGTTGGATTAAAGATAACTTCAATCCAGATGCATATCTGTAATACCACTTCTTGGGAACAAAGGAAGGAGTATGACAAAGTTCCAGGCCAACCTGGGCTACAAAGAGAGTTTGATACCAACCTGGGCTCCATGAGGAGACTGTGTCTCGAAGAAAACAAAATGAGGCTTCAAATTCTTTTGACAATTCCTGTGTTAGAAGGTGGTGTTTAGATCCCCTCCTTTTGGATCTGGATAGGATCGTAGCTACCTTACAGAATGAAAGGGAAGTGAAGCCTGCCAGTTTGCAAGTTATGGTTTTAAGACACTGACAGCTCGCCCTTTTTCCTCATCAAGTGTTTACTCTTGAAGCCCAACTGTCATGTCATAAGAAAATCCATATATTCCAGTGTAAGAAGAAATCCGTATAAAAAGAACCGAGGAGCTGCTGAGATTCATCACCTACCTGACTGACAGCCCACACTAGCTTGCCAGGTATATGACTGAGTACTTCATCCCAGAAGAGATCTTCAAAGATGAGCCTACCTTCTCCCAGGCCTGCCAAAATTACAGGTTCAATTGTAAGCGAAATTGAAGCAGTGGCTAGCATCGTAAGAATTACAGAGAGGGATAGGAGCCAAGACGGGGAAATGGTGGCTCTGCGTGCATCCCCAGCCTTTAGTTTAGATGTTCCTCCTATAGCTTTATGGATGATACGTGAAGTAATAACCCCTTTTACATAGACAAGATAAATACAGTGTGCCTGGTCTTTAAAATGGTGGCAGTACACTTTGCAAGTGAATGTGGGTCAGGCTTTGCCCCGCAGGGCGCTGTGGAGACAAGCATGCTGAACTGGGGTGAGCATTCTGCTGGGCGGCAGGGGTGAGCAGGGAACAGTTGCTTGGGCCCAGGTGGGGCAGCTCCTCTGGATACAAGTTCCTTTTCTCTAGCTGCATCTTCCCAGGGCTGGGAACAGCTATGTGGTCATGCCACTCAACCATCCTCTTAATCCGGATTTCTCAGAAGGCTTCCCAGAGTCTACCAAAGTTCACGCCTCAGCCTGGCAGTTAAATGCCTCTGTCAAACACCCATCCGGCTCTCATCCTTATCTCCCCCAACAACTCCAGGCCAAGCCTCTGTTGTCAAGCCTTTGAGCTGTGTGTGACTTTGTGCCTTGCCTCTGCTAATCACCTAGCGGGGAGTGGCCTGCCTTATTTAACTTTCATTCTCCTGAAAACTACTTAGTATCAAAGATACAGTGCAGCTCTTTTGCGGAATCATCCGTAAGCGTCGCAGCTGGCTTTGATTTCTGCACCTTTTGTGTTTCTCTATATTCAGAACACCCCCTCCTTTATTTACATGGCTTCTGAAAGGCGAGTTAGAGGTCTCTCCAGCTCTTCCTCTGCACTTGTCTCTGTGGTCTAACTCATCGGTGTGTTAATTGGGTATGTGCTCAATAATTTGTCCATTGATTATGAATTCACTTTTAATGAAGACATCAAAGGAGATCCCACCTACATTGCAAGCAGGACCAGCTTCTCTTACCGACAAACAGAAACACTGCATAGAACTTTACTCTTTTTCTGCTCATAAACGTTAATATCAAAAAGGTTCATGAAACCTCTTAACTATATATATACCAAAGAAAAACAGAAGGTTAAGGCTAAAAAAAATATAACAAGCCAGCTATTCTGCAAGTTTTAGAATTAGGTGTATTTGAAGTCTGGCAAATTTTTTTTCAGAGAATAATTCAAAGCACTTTCAATATATGAGAAAAAAACAGTATATTCTAACATTAGAGTCACTTCCTAATTAAGAAAAATTTTTAAACATTTACAAATAACTTAGCTATACTTGGCATTTTATTAAAATGAGGCTTGACTAGAGCAGCATCTTCATGGTATTTTTCTTATGTTGTGCCTGGAGTTTAGGATTTTTGTCTGTGGAAGGAGCCTATAGCTATTGAAAATTAGTGGCTCTCACATCTTAATAGGTCCTAGAAGCCCCAGGGAAATACTTTGACAATGAGGATTTTGAAGCACAGACTCTTCTAAAAGTTTCATTCAGCTAATCCTCAGTCTCTGCTGAGTCTGATGAAGCCCCTGAGAACTCACACCAAAGGTGAGGATACAGTCTTTGCTGAGCCTTGCTGAAGAAAGCAGCATGTGTGGATGGGGTACATGAGACCCAGGATGCTTCAGTCTGAGCCACTGCACTATATGGCTGCATTTGCCACTGGATGACCTATGTGGTTATTGTGGCTGGAACACAGCCCTCTGGCTGCCCTATGTGACCATCGCAGCTGGAACACAGCCCTCAGGATCCCTGATGCTGACCATCGTGGCTGGAACACAGCCCAGTGGATACCCAGTGTGAGCATTACTGCTGGAACACAGACCTCTGGATGCCCTATGTGACCATTGTCACTGGACTATGCCTCTGGATATCTGATGTTGAGCATTACCGCTGGAACATGGCCCACTAGGTGCCCTATGTGACCATCGCGGCTGGAATACAGCCCTCAAGATCCCCAGTGTAACCTTCGCTGCTGGAACATGGCCCTCTGGGTGCCCTACGTGACCATCACAGCTAGAGTACACCCCTTCTGAGCAAGCACTGTGGCCAGAGCAGAAGTTCTGATAAATAAAACCAGTGTGAGCACAGTAGGAAGGTGCTTCTCGCATGGCCTGCTCAGCAGACAGGTCCAAGAACAATTTGTAATGAAAAGGTTTGGTCAGTTTTCTCGTCTCTCAGCATTTGACTCTAAAACAGGGTTCTGGCTTTGGCAGATGAGTGTCAGTGTAACTGTGACTTTGCTTCAGAACATACCAGTGTATGGAATGAATACAAGAAGCAGTGTCCACACATGTACCTGTCAGAGAGATGGGAGGATTTTCAAGCAGGTGAATTCCTGTTGTTTCTCTTGAGCTCTTAAGTTATAGCCGTTGGGTTGTCATGACATCACTGGCTCTTTTAAATCTATGTATGTTTAATTTTTTAAAAATTGTTTTTCATACATTGTTATAATATTCTTTCCCCACCCCAGTTCCTGCCAAATCCTCCCAAACTCCCAACCCTCCCAACTTCATCTTCTTTCTCACTCTATTTCTCTCTCCAAAAAACAAACAAAACAAAACAAAAACAAAAAATCCTATAAAACCTAAAAACGAAGATCAAAATGAGCAAAAATGAATAAGACAAAAAAATAACCACACAACCCAGAAGCGAACAACATAAACCAAGCATGCAGTCTGTTTTGTGTTGGTTAGCTGGCTACTCCTGGGCCAGGGGCCTGCCCTGGAGTGTGCGTGATAGAAACCCAAGGACACTCCATTGGAAAAAACTGATTTTTTCCCCTTTGCCAACAGGTATTAGTTGTAAATAGCTTCTTGGCTAGGGGTGGTGTTTTCAATCTGTCTCCTCTATTCTGTGCTGGGTTTTTTTTCTGGTTTGAACTTGCATTAGCTGTCTGCAAGATGTCATAGTCTGTGTGAGCTTCTATATGTGTCACACCAACTTGTCTAAAAGACACTGTTTCCTTGTAGTTCTCCACTCCCTATGCCTCTCACAGTCTGTCCAACTCACCTTCTCAAAGATCCCCCAGCCTAAAGAGGAAGGGTTTGATAAAGACATCTCATTTAGAGTGGCTCCACAGTCATCTCTCAATCTCTCTATATTTTCTACTTGTGGGTCTCTGCTTTAATTACCACCTAATGCAAGAAGCAGAATATTTTTAGTCGATTTTCCCCGAAGGCCTATGACCTATCTAGTATAAAGTTCTTGGCCCATTTAGCATAGTCGGGTATGTATTTCATCTCGTGGAACGGGCCTTAAATCCAACTTTTTTTTTTTTTTTACAATAGTTGGTTACTCCCATAATGCCTGTGCCACTACAGGACTGCTGTATCCTGCAAGCAGGTCTCTATAGGACCAGTGTATCCTGCAGGCAGTGTCTGTCACAGGTTGCAGGGTTTGTAGATGGATGACATTGATGGATACCTCTGTTTTCACTGGCTGTGTATAAAGCACTTTCCAGCACCATGAATGCTGATCAGGAGAGGTGAAGCTTCTGGTTGGGCGCAAGCTTGATATCCTCATGTCCAGTGACATATGTAAGTAGTGTCTTCAGCAATAGACCGTACCATCAGGTTGTGGAGCATAACCAGTAGCCTTGGTATGGCCTGTGATTCGATGGTCATTGACTCCATTTCTGGCAGTGGAGTTTTTACTTGGTGCACTGTCTCGTCTTATATGGTGACATCATTTAAGTTGCATATGCGTGAATATGTGTGTGTGCGTGTGCGTTATATGTGCTTCTGCAATAGAAGGTTTCCATATACCCTTTCAATGGCTTGCAGTGTGTTAGTTAGTTAGTTAGTTAGTTAGTTAGTTGTTAGTTTTTCCTTCCTTTACCCTGCATCCTGTGAATGCCAATACTTAATCCTCCTGGTTAAAACATGGCAGAGAAATAAATTTAGGTGTGCATCACCTGTCTAAGAACATGAGCAGCAGGATGATGTATAAGTGTAAGGAAGTGTGAGAACCATCACTGTGACACCAAGCTCTATCTCACATGGACGTACACCCTTACAGCCGCAGCAGAGGAAGTTCAGCTATCTGAACTGCTAGACTGAACACCACTGAGTAAAGATTATCGGAAAGCCTATCAACCCACGTCAAGGAAATCCTCATCAGAGCAAACAAAGATGAACAGTGATTAGCTGAATGCTAATTTCAGCTAATAATAATTTCAGCTTGCGTTACAGATGAAGTGCGCAAAGACCTGCAACGTACTTTGAATTAGTTCTTCAAGCATGGGTTGATAAATGGGTGAATGAATTGGTCTGGTCTTTGACAATGTTGTGATAAAGCAAGGATAGCCAGAAATAAACACAGATTTGAGATGACAGGCAGGAAGTGGATGAACCCAACTGTAACTTTACTGCAACATGTGAATATTTTCATAATGGAATGTTAGGAAAAATATTGATTAGTAGAAAAATGGAACAGTTCTTTTTTTCTGGTTGGAAAGGAAATCGTCCTCTGGACACTCATGGTATTTACTTTCCAACAGAGCATCTGAAGTTCTTGTGCATACACTCTCTATGTCACCTTGGCCAATTTCATTTAGATTACTAAGCCCACAAATGTTGTCATTTGCAAAAGGGCTGTTGTGTAGATCTAAGAATTAACATGCATCAAGGCTGGAGCGGCGGCTCTGTAGTTGAGGGCACTTGCAGCCCTTGCAGAGGATCCTCTTTCAGTTCCTACCTCTGACATCAGGCAGCTCACAGGTACCTGCGGTTCCAATTCCAGGGAATCTGACACCAAGTACCTGTGGTTCCAGTTGCAGTGAACCTGACACCCTCTACTGGCACCCAAGGCACCCGCATGCATTCGATGCACATACATACACTTATGTCTACACACATTGTTGCAAAATAAGACAATAAAGCAATTTTTAAAAAGAATTAACTAGTATAGAAGTAAAAATTAAATAGTGTATGTGAGGTGTCTGGCAGCTAGCAAACAAAAATGTGCAAGTCATCTTTTAAAATTAAAGTCAGTAACAGTAACCAGATGTAATAAAATTCATCTTTATTTCACTTAAAATTCTTCAAAATTAAATTAATTTCAGTATCAGAAAGTATAAAATGTAATTGTTTTAGCAAGGAACGAAACGTTCTTGCCAAGTGATAGAGCATTTCGCGTGGGCTATCTTCAAATTCAGTAACGACTGTGTCACCCGTTGCCATAAATCCCATGATCTTTGATACATCACAGGAGTATCTGTAACAAATTTAAATCTCGACTCTAGTCCACTGCAAGAAAGGAAATATTCAGCATAAAATTCTTGCTGAACACGCTGTTCTCAACAAAATGGTTCATTCAACGAAAATAGCCCTTTGCTAGATGCTGTGGGAAAGAAAATGAAGTCACATGGCTCCCTCACCCACAAAAGGTTTACAGTGAGGTTAGGAAGAAATTTCCAGCTCTTGGGGAAAAAAGAACAATGAATGGTTTTTAAAAAATAAAAAATAAAACATGCAACAAAGAAGAAATGATTCAGAATCAAAAGAATAATGCAGATAATAGGAACTGAAAGTTGAGAAGTGGAAAACTTGTGCTTTTGGAATGATTTGTGGGATCCCGTGATCTTTGAGGCCTTCAGAACATGAACAGAAGTTACTGAGAACATGTGATGTAGACAGAAGGCACAACACAAAGACGGCTGGTTGGGACAGTGTCTTCTTTGTGAATCATGAACACAAATAGAGATTGAGAACGATACTTAGTGATAATCAGCTAAGACTTATAGCTGGGTGTTATCACTCAGGGTCTCGTTACTTAGAGACACTCAGATGTGTGCCGAGGCTGGAGATGAATATGCTCAGCTCCAGCTTCAGGAGGCTGAGATCACAATAACACAATCTCTGTATTGTATGCCAAGTGTGTGCCTAGCTGAAGCTCACAGTCTACCAGGAGAATTATGGGGGAAATCATGAGCTGCACACAAAG
The DNA here is from genome assembly GCF_011762505.2 of Arvicanthis niloticus. Taxonomy (NCBI): domain Eukaryota; kingdom Metazoa; phylum Chordata; class Mammalia; order Rodentia; family Muridae; genus Arvicanthis; species Arvicanthis niloticus. The sequence goes on from NC_047658.1 coordinate 163,934,673, forward strand.
TATAGTGTGGGTGCTGCCGTAAAGAAACCCTAAGGTGCCAGGTGACATGGGCATAAAGACTCCTCTTAAAGCTGGTGTAAGACAGCCTAAGTGCAGGCAGGAGGCATCACCAAGTTGTTCTATAAGCAGGAGTTCTGTAAGTGGAATGCACACAGTGAGGCGGTGATAGAGGAGGAAAAGAAGGCATCAAGGCATGGACTTCAGGCATGTGCGGCCGATGTGGGTGTGTCCACCGTACCACAGCCAGGATGGAAAGACCGTGGCTGAGACTCCTTGGACCAGAGGGTTAAGGTCCTAAGCTTGGTGTCTTCACCTATATTAAGTCGGCAAAACAAAGCTGTTTAAAGCTTCTAAGAGGAGGGATGAAGTGTCCCCAAAGGATCTTCTTTGTTACTCATGTTTCATGTGGTACCTTGAGTAGGAGTGGAATCGAACAAGGAAAATCCAGAGGCAAAAATGACCGCAGGCAATGGAGACCTAAACCAGGGCATTGATATTTCAGTGGGTTATAGGGCATCTCCTTGTATTTAACTTAATATCCAGGGAAGGAAAAGGTAGACTGTAGCAAGGGTGGAAGTGGAGGAGACTGGCATTATATAGAGTCCCCAACACATGGTAATCACAAGAAAGCCAAGAACTGTAGATGTGAAACAGCTTTAGCTAGCTCTACTACTGCCTTTTGATTCTCTACAGACAACTCCTCTGTTTTTCCCTGCACCCAGAGTCATCCTTCTCACGGCGCCTTGCCTCTGCAGCAATGAAAGGAGTCTTTCAGGATCTAGCTTAGGACCTGCAGGCTTGTGGTTTATTCCAATAGACATAGAAATCAGAAAAGTAGAAGCAGAGGTAGGAATGAGTTCAGCTTTGCACATAATACAAGTGAGTCATGCCTATGCCTAGGGTGGATGGATCTGGTCCTCTGATGTCATGCCTATGCCTAGGGTGGATGGATCTGTAGGGTGGATGGATCTGGTCCTCTGATGTCATGCCTAAGCCTAGGGTGGATGGATCTGGTCCTCTGATGTCATGCCTATGCCTAGGGTGGATGGATCTGGTCCTCTGATGTCATGCCTATGCCTAGGGTGAATAGATCTGGTCCTCTGATGTCATGCCTATGCCTAGGGTGGATGGATCTGGTCCTCTGATGTCATGCCTATGCCTAGGGTGGATGGATCTGGTCCTCTGATGTCATGCCTATGCCTAGGGTGGATGGATCTGGTCCTCTGATGTCATGCCTATGCCTAGGGTGGATGGATCTGGTCCTCTGATGTCTTGTCCTCTCCACTTTGCCCATGCAGATATGGACTTCTTTTTTCAGACTTTATTTTTAATTGCTGTGGTATGAGTTTTGTTGTTAGCTGCCTCAAACCCCTGTGGACTTTAGGGGTTCAATTGGGGTATAACTTAAACATACTGATTAAGAATTGAAAGTGTGGTACATGATGATATTTTTTAAAGGTCTGATTGAGGAGGCCATAAAAAGAAATATTAGAATTAATAGTACAGCATATGGGGAAGCACTATTTGGAAACTAATTGTTGTTTATTACATATTAATGACAAATACTCATAAACATGTTATAACTTCATAATCACCATATTCTCGTACTATAGATGAGATAATTAATGTACACAGAGCAAGTGGCTTTTAATAGTAGCAACAAGTAAAACTAAACAAATGTCTCATTCACTCCCAGAGCACATTTTTGTCTACTCACTAGGGTCCATCCCTAGAACATATCCAAAACGTTCTGCTTGTTACGTATTTTCTTTGGATCGCTAATGCTTGAGCAGACCCATAATCGGCTATAACTTTCAGATGCACACAATTTAAATTCTTAGCATTTGTATGACATCAGAGTCGTTTAAAACTGGGAAACAAATACAGCGTAAGATGTGTGAGGCCACACGAAGAAGGCAAAGTCATCATTAAGAGACTCAAAGGAAGGTGTTCTAGGAAATGGGGTGTGATTCTAGCTTCAAGAATGAGATGATCCAACAACAGTGGACCATAATAATAATAATTCCCAAGCTGAAATCAGATCCATTATAACCTAAGTCAAAAGCCTAGGAATATTCTTGTGGGTATTTACAAACCTAACTGATTCTAAAATATGTATAGAAGGGCAAAGGTCAGGGATAACCAAAGAAGAAAACCATGTGCTCCTCCATGCCTTGACTGTCTCAAGCTGGATCAAGTAAGACTCCGTTGGTATATGGATGGGAACCTGGGGATTCCTTCCATGAGAGGATTCCATAATCATCAGTAAAAACTGGGTAAGCAGATACTCAGATCCATTAGTCTTCAGGAAAAATCGAAGCCACCATGTAACCACTGCATGCCTACGAGAATGTTAAGGTAAATACAGACATCACCAGAGCTGAACAAGGACGCCACACAGCTGCTGTATTACATGGAGGGTACTGGTCGGTACAACTTGAGACCTGGTCTTGCCTCTGTGTTGTAAATATAAACATACACACTCCCATCTCCCAAGCACTTTCCCCTTCTAGACCTAAGCAATTTACAAAAGATAATAAAATGTCCATCGAAGTGATTTTTGTTATTGGCATCGCAATATATGAGGGTCTAAACCAGTGACTAGGGTAGGTTAAAGTATAGTGTGCTTACACAGGGAGACACTAGGGAGAACACGCAGAAGGACATGCAAGCATATACAGATGGCTCCCACGAGCACTGTGTCTAGGAGGTGACTCGTTCAGAGTGACCCATGTTTACCAAGTCACCAGCCACAAAACCTGTGTGTTAGTGCAGCTGCTCTAAGAGGACGAGGCAGAGACTGGAAGAGTAAATACGGAGGCGTCTTGGTTATCCTTTTTCCTCCTCATATGGCTGATGGTTATATCATGTGAAAGTTCATCACACTGCACATGTAAGATATTTTGTAGCTTTCATTGTGTAAGTATTATAAGAATCACCACCACCACCAAAACAGAAAGTAGTCATTTTTCTTCTCATGGCTCAAAGCAGGTTGAGCTGGTTATAATTAACTAAAACCAACACATCGTTATTAAAACATCCACAGTGGTTTGCATTCTTGGCCCTTTCTATCCCACGGCATAATTCCTCTCAATGTATGAACGTATTTGATAACTTATCTATGACAGATGATTCAGGGTTATAAAGGATTGAAGATACTATTTTATCTTTCCTTATATATAATATTTTATTACATATCATATAACTTACATATACTATTATATCTTTACATATATTAAAATACATAAAAGATAGATAGAATTACTTTGCTTTTGAAATGGAAGGACTGCAGGTCTCTGTGATTAACTGTCCTTATAATAATTTAACACATGCAGAGAGTGGTAGGTGAAGAAGCCATTGGCCACGGGGCCTGGATCTTCTTCAGCCAGGAAATATGTATCAAATAAATCTGTAGGTTATCTTACTGTCTTAGTTAGGGTTTCTATTCCTGCACAAACATCATGACCAAGAAGCAAGTTGGGAAGGAAAGTGTTTATTTGTCTTACACTTCCACATTGCTGTTCATAACCAAAGGAAGTCAGGACTGGATCTCAAGCAGGTCAGGAAGCAGGAGCTGATGCAGAGGCCATGAAAGGATGTTACTTACAGGCTTGCTTCCCCTGACTTGCTCAGCTTGTTTTCTTATAGAACCCGGGACTACCAGCCCAGGGATGGGGGGCCCTCCCACCCTTGATCACTAATTGAGAAAATGCCTTACAGCTGGATCTCATGGAGGCATTTCCTCAAGGGAGGCTCCTTTCTCTGTGATAACTCCAGCTGTGTCAAGTTGACACACAAAACCAGCCTGTACACCTACCTTCTTTCAACCTCCACCATTTACCTTGATGGTTAAGGGATCTTTAACCAAGATCCCTTAAGATTTATAATAGGGATGTCCAAGGTCATTTGTTAAATATGCATATTTTACTTTTACATCAACAAAATAAACAATGGAAAATAACCTCTTCTATAAATTCAGTCTGTCTTTAATGTTCACTGATGCAGTTAACATAAATAATGGAAAAGGGGGAAATGTCTGTCTGTCCATTGCTCTTTGCTTCATTGTAGAGGGGCCTCCTCACATCTCTGATCCCACCTACCTGGCTCTGGTGGGCCAGCTGTGGAAACGACTGAGCTTATCCTAAAGAATGGCCTGTCTGAGCTCGGGAAAGACAAAGGTCAGAGAAGTTTAAGTTGGGCATCAGATGCTTTCCTGATCTCACTGCTCACTCTGTTAGGACTTTCAGGGAACTTATTTTTACCTCTGTGCCCTTCAGATTTTCACTCTGTAAGCTAATGACAAACACTGGAATGCCTTGAACAGTGACTTTTAAGATAGCAGCTGTCATAAAAAATGTAAGATTATAACTAATAATCAGGTTTCACGGAGACACTCTCAGGACAAATCCTTTTGCTACACAGTATTTTCAAAGCGGTGTACTCATAAAAGATCCTGGAGAGTGCTGTTGTCCTAACCGATCAAGTGCTGTTAGAATTATTTGTATTATTACTGTGTTAATAACATGGGGTCTTAAACCAAAGTCTCGTACATGATATGAAAATTATGTAGTAATCTTATTCTCTTACAGAATGAATTTATTATCTAATGATAGGAGACAATGAATGTAATTAACCAGGTACATCTGGAGGCTAATGGCCCTGAGGAGGTGATGGGAAACTTGGAAGCTTGTAAACAGAATTTAGAAAAAAAAAAATAGAAGCTACTAATTCTTATCACCTGTACAACAGTAATCACACCCTCAGGCACACACACTGAAGTGTGTGTGAAGGTCATGCAGTAAAGGAAACAACACACCCTCTTAAAATGAGACTGATAAAATTCCATAGGGGTTTGGAATTCAGGTGCAATTCAATCAAATGTTTGGGTTTGGAGAGGGATAGATTCAAGCCCCTCAGAATTGTCTAAATAACCGTGACGACATCATTTAACCTCTGTCTGTCTCATCAGGCTTGTCTTTAAAAATAGGACAATAATTCCTAAGAGTTTGTTGTGAATGTTAAGTATGGTAATAAATGTTAAAATATGTATAAATTTCAGAGTACAAACGTAAGATATTATTGAGATAACCTTTGGGTGTTAACATTCAAAGACAATGTTATCTAAACCCATGAAGCTGCTCTTCTTCTGAGCTTGTCAGTGGATCCCTTACACGGGGTGAATGGGAACTCCTAGCCCAGGTGTCAGTGAGAACGTGGGGTGTAATTTAAAGTCAACTGTTGGAAGACCTAGTTTTGTCACCATGCTTTTGTTAAGGAAAGCAAGACGTTGACTCTCCTGGTTATCAGTTCTTTTTCTGTAAGCTGGAGTAATGCACCTTGTTGAAGTAATATTTTAAAACGGTGGCACTCGAATTTCCTCAGTTGAAAATTCTTTGTTTAGCTCTGTACCCCATTTTTAATAGGGTTATTTGGTTGTCTGGAGTCTAATTTCTTGAGTTCTTTGTATATATTGGATATTAGCCCTCTATCGGATCTAGGATTGGTAATGATCTTTTCCCAATCTGTTGGTTGCTGTTTTGTCTTATTGACAGTATCTTTTGACTTACAGAAGCTTTTCAATTTTATGAGGTCCCATTTGTCAATTCTTGATCTTAGAGCATAAGCCATTGGTGTTCTGTTCAGGAACTTTTCCCCTGTGCCTAAGTATTCAAGGGTCTTCCCCATCTTCTCTTCTATTTGTTTCAGTGTATCTGGTTTTATGTGAAGGTCCTTTATCCACTTGGACTTGAGCTTTGTACAAGGGGATAAGAATGGATTGATTGGCATTCTTCTACTGCTGACCTTCAGTTGATCCAGCACCATTTGTTGAAAATGCTATCCTTTTTCCACTGGATGGTTTTAGCTCCTTTGTCAAAGATCAAGTGACCATAGGTGTGTGGGTTCATTTCTGGATCTTCAATTCTATTCCATTGATCTTCCTGCCTGTCTCTGTACCAATACTATGCAGTTTTTATCACTACTGCTCTATAGTACAGTTTGAGGTCTGGGATGGTGATTCCCCGGAAGTTCTTTTATTGTTGAGAATGGTTCTTGCTATCCTGGGTTTTTTGTTATTCCAAATGAGTTTGCAAATTGCTCTTTCTATCTCTATGAAGAATTGATTTGGAATTTTGATGGGTATTGCATTGAACCTGTAGATTGCTTTTGGCAAGATGGCCATTTTTACTAAGTTAATCCTGCCAATTCAGGAGCATGGGAGATCTTTCCATCTTCTGAGATCTTCTTCGATTTTTTTCTTCAGAGACTTGAATTTCTTGACATACGGATCTTTCAATTGCTTGGTTATATTCACTCCAAGATATTTTATATTATTTGTGGCTATTGTGAAGGGTGTCATTTCCCTAATTTCTTTTTCAGCCTGTTTATCTTTTGAGTAGAGGAAGGCTACTGATTTGTTTGAGTTATTTTATATCCAGCCACTTTGCTGGAGTTGTTTATCAGGTTTAGGAGTTCTCTGGTGGAAGTTTTAGGGTTACTTAAGTATACTATCATATCATCTGCAAATGGTGAAATTTTGACTTCTTCTTTTCCTATTTGTATCCCTTTGACTTCCTTTTGTTGTCTAATTGCTGGTCGAGAAGCACCTTAAGAAATGTTCAACATCCTTAATCATCAGAGAAATGCAAATCAAAACAACCCTGAGATACCACCTCACACCAGTCAGAATGGCTAAGATAAAAAATTCAAGTGATGGTAGATGCTGGCAAGGATGTGGAGAAAGAGGAACACTCCTCCATTGTTGGTGGGAATGCAAGCTGGTACAACCACTCTGGAAATCAGTCTGGTAGATCCTCAGAAAATTGGACATAGCACTACCTGAAGGCCCAGCTATACCACTCCTGGGCATATACCCAGAAGATGCTCCAACATATAACAAGGACATATGCTCCACTATGTTCATAGCAGCCTTATTTATAATAGCCAGAAGCTGGAAAGAACCCAGATGTCCTTCAACGGAGGAGTGGATACAAATGTGTAAATGTGGTACATTTACACAATGGAGTACTTACTACTCAGATATTAAAAATAATGAATTTGAGAAATTCTTAGGTAAATGAATGGAACTAGAAAATGTCTTCCTGAGTGAGGCAACCCAATCACAAAAGAACACACATGGTATTTACTCACTGATATTTGGATATTAGCCCAAAAGCTTGAAATAGCCAAGATTCAACTAACTGACCACATAAAGCTCAAGAAGAAGGAAGAACAAGTGTGGATGCCTTGGTCCTTCTTGGAATGAGTGACAGAACGCTCAAGGGAGCAAATAAGGCAACAAAGTGTGGGACATAAAGTCAAGGGGGGCCGTCGGGAGACCACTCTACCTTGATATCCGTCCCATGTGCAGTCACCAGATAGGCGCTGATATGGATGTCAGGAAGTGCATGCTGACAGGAGTCTGATGTAGCTGTCTCCTCAGAGGTCTGCCAGAGTCTGACATATCCAGAGGCGGATGCTCACAGCTAACCATTGATCTGATCAAGGGTTCCCAATGGAGAAGTTAGAGGACTGAAGGAGCTGAAAGGGTTGGTGGCCCCAAGAGGAGAGCAACAGTGCTAGCCAACCAGAGCTCCCTGGGGGCTAAACCACCAGCCTGGGAGCACAAAGGGAGGCAGCCATGACTCCAGCTGTATATGTAGGGGAGGATGGCCTTGTCGGGCATGGGTGGGAGAGGAGATCCCTGGTCCCATGAAGGCTGAACACCGAGCCCGGAGGAATTCGAGGGTGGGGAGGGGGGTAGATGGGGGCACACCCTTGTGGAGGCAGGAGCGGGGGATGGGATAGGGGGTTCCTGGGTGGTGGGGGGAATGGGGTGAGGGGATAAAATCTGAAATGTATTTTAAAACAAACAAACAAACAAAAACGGTGGCACTCAGTCTGCTTGTGTTACAGAGCCGCCATGTTCCTGACCAGGCTAGGTCTGAGGTCACGAACAGCATGTCCTCACTGCTGCTGAGGCTCAGGCTGCCAGCTAAGGCGGCCAGAGACACTGGCCCTGCCACCCATGAGACGCCAGCATGGGAGATGGCTCTGCCAATCTAATGCTTAAAGATTAATCATAGGATTTATATGTTTGGTGATGCTCAATAGCAAGATGCCCACACAATTGAAGGTGTTTCCCAATTAACTAACCTAGATATAAGTTGTTACCCAGGACTGCTCTCCATACCTTCGTAGCTCTCCTTCCTCCTACATCTCTGCCCCCCAGCTCCTCCTCCTCCTTCTCCTCTTCCTCTCCTTGCTCCTCCTCTTCCTCTCCTTACTCCTCCCACCTTAACTCCTCCCAACTTGCGGGGAAAATATGCCGCTACAGCACCTTGTATAGCAGTATAAAAACTTTCAAACAAAACGCTTTTCTAAATCAGGATACACAGAGGCTTGTTACCTCTTAAGTCTTTGGCAAACTGAGAATATACATTTAAATTTTCATTGTTACACTCATACATATCTGCGTTGTGTACTTCACATGAGTATACAGGGAGCTCATTTTTGTTCAAGACAGTCGTAGATGCTATATGGATATCACAGGGAGAGACGAGCTCTGCTCTCAACCAGACCGTTTGCTGGGGAAATAACTTGATTAAGATAATATCAATACAGAATGTGAAGAGTCCTGATGAAGGTATGTCCAGGGAGTGATGAGGTCAGCTGAGACCTCTTACAGCAGGTGGGCTGTGCTGAGACCTGCCTGGTGAGATGTCACTTACAAACTGGTTCAGTATTCGTTTTCTACTAATGCTGCTACAAATCCCATAAAAATAACAGAACTTTATTTTCTCTTCTGGTTCTGGGAGCCAGAAATCCAAAATTAAGTCATCAGGTTCCTTGGAGAAACTCTTTGACTTTACCCTCCAGGGTTCTGGCAACTGCTGGCAGTTGCTGGTGTCACTCGTATCCTTTGTCCTGGTCTTCACCTTATGTTTCCTGCATTTCCTCATGTGGCATTCTTACAAAGAACGTATCTCTGTTTTTGACAGTATGTGCCCCTTACATGATAGGACCACTCAGAAGTTCTCACTTATTCCACTGGCATATCCATGGAAGCACCCATGCTTCCACTAAGTGCTTCCACCGCATGCCCCACAGGACTCCTCCAGCCTTATACGTCCCCACTCCAAAGATGTTTGCAAATGTTTTGATATTTGTCAAAGTACCATTCCTTTCTTGGCTCCAGAAACCATTATCGAGTTACTCATACCTGTCGTAACGTCACCACAGACTGGGTGACCTGAAGTCAGATGCTTGTCTCTAATGTTCTGGAAGACAGGCTGAACTCGAGGTGTCAGCCATGTCTCCTGGATGGCTCTGGGGAAGAATCCTTGCCTCTGTTCCCCTTGCAGTGGCTCCTCAGCATATCAGGATCTACACACCCTCTCTCTGTGATTGCCTTCATGTATGCTGGCCAGAAGGAATTAAATCATAAATCATGAGCTTCCTGGCCCACCCCAATCCAGTATAATCCAGTATAACATCACATTAATCAAATACATCTGCCGTGCCCAAGTAGAGTCTGGTTCTAAGTTCTAGTACACATTAATTCTGGAGAGGGCAAAGCACCGTTCTGCCTCCTACAAACCGCTGTGGGTCTTTGTTTTCCACTTCCCCTCTGCTTGGTTGACAACGCTAATGTTAAGTTGCTATGGTGATGGTTTATTCATTCAACCCACTGTGCTCCTTCTAATCCTCTTCTCCTCTTCCAGCTGTGTTTCCAAAATGCAAAACCCTTAACACTGACAGATACACTGATGGCCACATCTTGAGAAATCTGGACATTACGTCCCTCTGGAGATGGGACCATTGCCAAGATGAGGTCAGAGGCAGTAAAACACTGTTCTCTGTTCTTGAGAGTAATATGTCTGCCCGACAGTGGCTGTGGTTAAATCATCATCTTTGGTTTTGTTCAAGCTAGTACTTATTCAAGTCGATAATATCGAGTTTTGTTAACTGGTTCTTTGAACTGATATTTAATACATGGCCTGCCACAGTAACCAGCCTGGGATTTGTTTCTTTAATGTCTCTGTCAATGCCACGGCCAATGTGTGAGACGCTCATGAGTTGGGAGCTTGTGTTTGTAATCACCAGTCTTGAGCCTTGTTTGTGAGTGAAGGTCATGGTGTAAGAGAAGACTGATAAGGAAGACTGTGAACCCCTTGTGCTCCTTCAGCTCTGAAGAACAGAGATTTGCTACTTCAGTCCACAGGCTTCCCAGTCAGACCAAGACTGATGCTCATAGTGTCGGTCATTTTCACTGGATGAGGCTAATTCTCAGAGTGGTAACCCTTCCCTTCTTGCCCTGAGAGAACTTAGCTGTCTTCTCATTTGCACCCTATGAAGGAACCCCTCGTTTGTTTTAGCATCTGTCTCTTATCAGTGTTTGTGGGTCTAATCATCTTCACAGTCATGTATACACTGCAGACATTACTAGAGATTTCACCTCAGATGCTTATAACTGCTGATGTTTTGTTTCTTGAGGGTCTTGATGAAAACATGCTCCAAGCTCCTGTTTCATTTGGTTTTTCTTAGTGGGGCAGCAGTTTTCCCACTTCTTCCTCCTCCCCTCAAAATATCACATCCTACAACCTTGGCATCTATGGAGTTTACCCAGTGTAGTAAAAGTGCATTTGCACACGAGATTAGACTAGGAACCCTGACATAGAGATATTCCTGGGTGCTCTGAGGAGACTTCAGATGTGATTACCAGTGTCCAGAGACAAAGTCAAGGGGTATTGGATTGCATGCAGAAGAAAGGCCACGTGGCCTTAGAGGTAGCCTCCATAGGCAAGAAGCAGGCTTCCTTTGGGAGTCTCTGAAGAAGTGCAACCTACCTAGCCATCCCTTCACCCTGGCCAAGTGATACTAACTACAGAATTCCAGAACTGTGAGAGATGAAGCCCATTATTTTAATCCACCAAGTTCAGGTAAATTGTTTACCACAGCCTCAAGAAAATAAGTTGGCTGTGTGGCATTTTCGGTTGGAAGATGTGAGACACGCCCCGCTCCTAACAGAAGGGTTCTAGCAGTAGTTCTGTAAGGTTAGCACACCATACCAGCTAATCTGGGTTTTGTGTGATGCCCCTCTCTTTGATCTTATGCATAAAACTCAACCTTGCTCTCAAAATTAACCCCAAACTCACCTCCCCCCACCAAAAAAAAAAAAAAAAAAACAGATTAAGGAATAGGAGAGCATTCCAGTACAGTCCTCTCAAACATGGCATGTCTGCCCATACCTAGACACACATCCCAGAATTCCCAGGTCTATAAGCATCGACCCTTCTTCAACCTCCGGTTCTGTTCAGTTTTCATTCCACATTATAAATTACAGCAGATTAAACCAAAGCTTCCTTACTTTATGGGTGCAAAACTGAGGGAACAACTAATTGTTCCCTCACAAGGCTAATTATTTTTCTAGTTGCCTACTCAGAGGTCTAATTAGCCAATTGCATATGCTTTTGTGGGGACGAGGAGATAATTGGCATTCTAAAGCAGGTAATTAGAAAAGCAATTAGCATTGCCCACGACTGATTGCAAGAGTGGAAATTGTCCCCACCAAAATGGTACCAATGTCTACTGAGCAGAAAAGCCAGTCTCTGGAGAGTAACAGGAGACTTCATGTGTCTGGCAATATTAGAATGGAAGAGGTAAAACAAATTGCAAACTGGACTTGTCTGGTAACCCAGGAGTCTTCTGGGCTATCTGAAGACTTTCCATTCATCAAAACAGACTGCAATTAGGGCTCCTATGTTGTCAATAATAACCTGCCCATCCCTGTGAACTTGCATGGTTGTCTAAGACACTGATCTTCAAGGTCATCCCATCCTGGAAAGAACATTCTAGGCCAGTGAGATGCGTGCCAGTGGCATCCGGTTTTCATGTTATAAAGTTAGGAGTTCCTTGGGAGCATCACCTGACTGGGTTTGGTTTTCAACTGCATCTCACCAACCAACTGGATGTCAGAACTTCTTCACTGAAATGCTTTAGTGAGCTTGTCTGTAGCATCAAGCTTCCTGTGGCTAGTAGGTTTCATTGCTAAAATCCCTGCAGGTTTCTTCTCTTGTGATGCTTCTAAGGGCTCCTTGTTATCCAGCTAGTTATTCCATGTAAATGGGGAGGGGCTGAAACAAGAAAACTTGTTTGATCTGACAGCAAGCCAGCGAAATTAACTCTCAAGTCACAAGAAAATGAAGTTTACTAAGAACACTGGTGTCCTGAATACCTGAAACATTAAGCCTGCTGTCAGGCCTGACGGAAATGCCCGAATCACCACATCACCTGACACATTTCGGAATGGGTACATGCAGCACAAATTACAGAGTGCTTGACAGAGCTGGTGGTAATGGCATTCACTGCTCCTCCCAGAGCCCAAGCCCCACTGCTAAAAGGATTTGCCTGCGTGGGCTGTACGCTGACAGTTGCCTGCAAGAGCTAAGGAGCTGGAGGTCAAGTTTCTAAAAACAGAGCAAGTGCACCAGAAGAGCTAATGATGTGGCCTGGACTGAGAAAGGAGATGTCTTTGTTGTTTCTTGCTTTTTAAATTTCTTTGCCCTTACCCAACATTCTTCTTGCCCAGTCTGTCACTGGCTTTCATCAGGACCTCCTGCTCTGTAAGCCCATGTCAGGGGGTATGAGTCTAGGACTAAGGGGAAATCTCCCTTGAAGTTAAAAAGAAAACACATGCAAATCTGCTGTAATGGCAGTGATTTCAGTGCTGCCTCACAATAGAAGATTAAAACCCAGGAAAGGATATCCAGCATAAAGATGCAACCAAGAGCTGCTTTTGAAATTAGCAATAACTGGAGGATAATATTGAAGGCTTAAAGGCATTAATTACACAAAAGATAAAGAATAAACAGAATTTGCTCCAAATGAGTATAATACAGTCCTGTTTGTCAGAGAGTGTGAATATTTTTATTCTATTAAAGACACTTCATGCCATTAAACATTTTCTTTATGATATCATTTTTCTAAAACGTGTTTCTAGTATGCCTGTGTATGTTCACATATTCCCCATGTGGATTTGGGCAATCATAGAATGTGTGATATAAGATGTTATTTACTTACACCATCCCATCTATCTCTCCAGAGTAGTACACTGTGACAAATCACATCCAGCCTATACCGTAAATGCCTCCTTAAGTAGAATTTACTGGCTCGGTGATAACCTGTGATCACTGTGTTCATCCCTAAAACTGCCATAATTGTTTTACTACTGGTAGGGCAGCGACCTCTAAGGCATTGAAAATCCCGTGGGATAAATCTTCCCTACACCCCCATAAGGCAATCCTCCTGTGGCAGAATTTTTGTTGTTTTTCTATCTGTTCTTAAAATGTGGCCAAATAAGAGTTTAATTAGGCTGGTATACAACCATAGGTAATGATGCTATTAAAAGTGGGGTGGTGTAGAGTTGGGAAATGAAGGGAAAATACTCAGCTCTGCTAGCTGTAAAACATTGTAATTTGCCTTTTTTTAGCTGGATATTTTGGCGCTCCAAGCTTAGCGTGAATGCTTTTAGAACCACCATCCTTAGCTTTACGTTTCTTTCTCCTTTCTAGTTTTGCTCTTTTCTTCTTAATTTTATTTCAGTTATTTATTTTTATTTTATGTGTTTGGCTGCATGCATATCTGTGCACCAGGAACATGCCTGGTACCCACCAAGGCCAGTAGGGGGCATTAGATCCCATTGAACTGGGCTTACAGAGAGTTGTGAGCTGACATGTGGGTGCTAGGAACCAAGCTTGGGTCCTCTGGAAGAGCAGCCAGTGCTCTTAACCACAGACCCCTCTCTCCAGTCCCTCCCTTTATTTTAATTAGCCTAAATTTGAGGGTTCCAACAGGTACCTGTCTTCTTTGCTCTGCAGTCTCACTCTGTATACATCACGCTCCTCTTGGAGCTTCCTCTGTCAGTGCTGAGGAAGGAATTTAATGTGTGTACACCAGACACAGCTCCTCTCACTGTATGACCCCTCCACAGAGTATGCTTCCGTAGATTCCCATGAAGCCGCTCACTCCCTGAAGTCAAGCATCAGGCAAAGCCAGGAATCTGCCGAGTGTTGACTAGTGTCGACAATTTGGAGAGAAGCATGAGAGTTTTCATCTCAGAGCCTTTAGCTTCCTGTTTCTTTTGGTGGGAATCTCAATGCATGCTCCTTTACTGGCCAGAGACTGCTCAGATACCATCTTCCTGGTTAGGCCTGCCTGAGGCAGGCATTTCCCACATCCCACACTCAGTCCATGAGCCCCACCCCTTCCCTGCTCTTTCCCCCAGGACCCATGATCATCTGCCTGTGTCTTCTCTCATGTGTGAAACGAAACATGCATAGAAGCATTCAAAATGATGTGCACGGCTGGGCAAGGCTTGAAGGCCTTTAATCCCAGCACTCAGAGGTCAGGGGCAAGTGGATCTCTAAGTTGGTGTCAGCCTGCTCTACATAGCGAGTTCTAGGACAGGCAGGACTATATAAGGAGACCCCCATCTGCAGAGGAAAAACCTGCTCTGTAGTTTAGAACCAACAGCTGGGCCAGTAGAGACATGTATAACCACACTGAGCTTGAGAAATAAGCTGTGTAGCCTCCTCAAAAGTGACTGCTCTCTCAGCTTCTGGGAAGTCTTCCCTTTACATTCCTCTATTGTTTTATCATTTCTTAATATATACATTAGTTATAGCACATTCTTACTTACGTATGGCAATTAAAACGCCCAACCAAGAGAGCCTGCATTCTTAGTGCAGATGATTTCTAGGCATGCTCTCCAGCACCCAAGGACTTTCCAGTTTTTTAAAGTTCTGGATGTTGATCACGGCCTTGCATGAGCTGTTCATGAGCTCCACCACTGTGCAACGGCCACACCTTTTTAGTTTGTTTGTTGTTCTAAGGCAGGATCTAGCTAGTTTGCACAGACTGGTTTTGAACATGCTCTGAAACCCAACCTGACCTTGACTTTATGACCCTCCTGCCAAGGCTTCTAGAGTAGGTAGGATGATAAATTGGGCCACCGGGTCTGGCTCTTAATACATTCTTAACAAAATTAACTTCTTTCTCTCACTCGAAACCTTTGTGCTACATTACACACAACCTCAAAATCCTCCTCTCTGCCTTTCCTGTCTAGATTGTATTGACTTGAATCTCTAGAATTACTCTTTCTAGTTTTTTGATTCACCCCCAATTCTCTATATATGAGACAATCTTTACTTTAGACATAGCCTTGATCAATTGACCACATATTCCATGTTTGCTAAAAATAATTCAGCCTCAGGAACCTTCTGAGCAAAGACGGGCACTTGCTCTCATCCCTTGGGCAGGAGAATGTGGTGATTCCATTTCCGATGTTGTTTGCCCATTCTAGTACAGGAAAAGTAAGGCCTGTCCTAACAGTGACCCTCTGTTCTGTGGCCCAGTCCTCAGAATAGCACTGCCCCGCTGATGGCTCTCATGTGGACAAGCCACAGCTTCCGCTTCCATTTATTGCAGAGATCCCCTCGAGCATGCTGCTTCCCAGAGTGGCTCGTCTTGCTTCAGTAATGTACCCAATCATTCCATACACAATCCAAATGAGTAATCATGGGTTATGCAAATGAGACTGTATCATCCTCAGGACCTCTGGCATCCGTAAGGGTCCTTCATTCTCGTCTAGTTGAGGCTATTATCCTCGTCTCCCGAGTGTGCACTGGAACAATGTCCGTCTTTCTTCCTACACTGGAGAGTCCAGAACTGCGCTCATTTTCTTTCTGTGTTGTTAGAATTAGATGTATCATTCATCTATAATCTGAGCTCCACAATAGCTGCAATCACCGTGTCACTGGCCCCTGAAATGAATTCTCAGATCCAGCAATCACTACACTATCAACATATATTAGGTGTAGCATCCAAGCCTTGTGTTGAGAATATTGCCGTTTTTCCTCTCTACCGCAGCATGGTGAGTGAATGGAATCATATATGTCTAAATTAACATCCCGTGCAGCACTGTGTTCCGTCGCTGCCTGCCCTCTACACTGGCTGCATTTTACTAGGAACAGGTAGGAGCGTGGGCGATTCCACATATCGTCGGAGCTCTTCCGATAAAGAAGAAAGTTTTATAAGTTAAAATACAATTATTTTTTTTGTTTTGGTTCATTTCATCTTTAGCACTCTACATTTTTTTCATTATTCAAAGAAATATTTCATGTTACGTGTTTAAAAGAGACTCTGTTGCTGCTGCTGTTTGTCCTATTTAATCTTGAACTTACGCATTGCGTCTATTTGTTAGGCTTAGGTTTAAAAGGGATAAATGCCAACATATAAACCTTCATAAATTATAGATAAGATGTCTATTTTCAGTTTGAGAAAGTGGTTATTTTAGTGGTGAGTTAATACAGTTCTCTCAAAGAATTCTTACTTATTCTTACTAAATTAAGCACTTAGAACAAACATTATTTGGGAGGAAATAATTATGTAAACAATTATGTTCAGATACATAGGAAAACTTTAAGTAGTACTCTAAAGAAGAGGCTTAAACACTTTCCATCCTTGCCACAAAATAATTGACTATTTTTGAGTGCTCTGCACTAAGCTGATTGTAGAATGGTCTATGTGGTAGTCTAGCATAAAAATACAGTGTACTGAGACTGTGATTGATGGCTAGTCATCGTCTGTGACCCCACTGGCTACTATTTTGATCATAGGTTATCCCAGAAGAAATGTCTTCTTTTATATATTTGTCTTCAACACAATTGTGTGAGAAAGTTACCCTGTATTTGAAGAATTTTATACCACTGTGGACATCAACTGCAGGTCACTAATATGGCAGAGGTTGGGAGCTCAGTCATTAATAATAATAATAATAATAATAATAATAATAATAATAATCTGTGTTAAAGTGACCTCAGCACTTTCAAAACTATGTTGATATAATAGCAGTTCATCATCCATATTGTGTCATCCACAGTGAACGAGACACGACTACCTTGCACTTTGCAAAATGACTTTTAAGATGCTGCAAGCTCCGTTTGGTCTCGTAACTGGAATCTTGGGGACCCCTTGGTTTTAATGAGCATGCAGAAAACAGCCAATAACCTCAGAGTCATCCAAAGGTGCACCACACGCCTGTCTTCAGTCCACTCCTGCTACGGCCCATCCATTCGTTCATCAGACCATCAACTGTACCGTGGCTCCTCACTGTGTTTATGGAGCACAACCTCCTGTACCTATAGAAAACAGTAAGCTTTAGAATAAAATCAGCATGGGTGAAAATGAAGAGGAAGGGGTAGGGATTCTTGAGGGGAAAAAAATAAAAATGTTCTAATGACAGTTGTACATCTCTATGTGTGTGCTAAACAAATGAATGAGGTATGCATGGATTTTAAATAGGTGAGCTTTATGGTATGAGAATTTAATGGAGGGTTATTGGTGGAAGAAGATAAGATAATATTATAATGATACTACAATTTGTCACCCGTGACCTCCATAGCCCTGGTAGTGAAATGTATTTTTTCCTAAAACCAGGAACATTTTTCTTTTCTGTCTAACCACAGTACAGCTATCAGCATGGAGAAAATATCCATGTTGTTCCTGTCCACTCCTCAGATCTCATTCAGAACTCACCAGTTGCTTCAATCACTGGTAGCCTGTGGTGGTTTGAATAAGAATGCCCCTATATTGGTCGTATATTTGAATGCTTAGCCACCAGGGAGTGGAAATTTTCCAAAGGATGAGAAGGAATAGAAAGTGTGGCCTTGTTGGAGGAACTGTGTCACTGGGGTGGGCTTTGAGGCTTCAAAAGTCCATGCGAGGCCCAGTCTTGCTTCCTTCTCTGCTGATGGACTAAGATGTAGCTCCCAGCTAACATTCCAGCACCTGCCAGCATGCTCCCTGCCTGCCGTGAGGATAAGGGGCTAAACCCCTGAGACTGTATGCAAGACTCCAATGTAAAACTTTATCTTACAAGTCTCTTCACAGTAGTGGAACAGTGACCAAGACATGGCCCAGGTCTAGTGTAGAACCAGGGCCTGTTTCAATTTTCTTTAAACACTTTCTCAGTCTTTCCTTGACTATGCTTGACCCTCAGGAGGAATTATTTTATAGTACATTTTAGAATCTCCCTCCATTTGGATGCACCCAATGTCTCCTCATGATCAACGCCAGGTATTGTCATTATCAGTAGCAATGTCTGCTTTGCAGTCAATCTTAGGCCTTGTTCTTCTCACTGCATCTTCTCTCAGATCTGAGAGTGGCCTTTCTATAGACATCTGTAGCCTTTGGAAGTGGCCTTGTGTGGTATAAGGAGTTGGCTTCTGTGTCCTTTTTACAAATGTCCATAGTCTGTGGGTGTGGCCTCGTGGTCTGGTATGAGGAGTTTCAGTCTTGTTTGTATTTTTTCTGCCCTCACTGTTTTCCCACAGAGTTGTGGTTTCTTTCATGTAGATTTACGTTTAGAGGCTGCAGTCTCATTGGGCCTGTTTGCTGCCGTCACAGTGTGACTTTTCCTCGGCCTCTCAGGGCAGGCGTGTGACCTTTGTCTGGATACTGGAGATACTGGAGTGTCCACTAAAAGCTTCCATTCTAACTCAGTTTCCAGCGCTCCTTTCTCTCCTTCCAAGTGTATGACCGTCTTCTCTCACTGGGTGGACAGCCTACTTCCCGCCATCCTTCATAGAATTACTCTGTGGATTTTCTTTTGTTTCCTTTATATAGCAAGTCTCCTGTCTCAGCTGCCCTCCATTCCTAGTGTGGATTCCTTTCTCCTCCCCCCCCCCCAACTTGGTCCTCAGTGCTGTAGCTGGGCTGGCTCCTGCCCGTCTGATTGCTTCTTACCCTGGTGATGCTGTCTCACTGTGTGCTATTCCATTTCCACACCTGAACCCCTCCTTACTCTGCCTGGGCACTAGACCCTCGAGGCAGGGCTACCACCACTGCATGCACTTGTTCTCCCACTCGGGCTCTTCCTAAGTATGGGTGCATCTGGGATGCCATGTTTAGGCACATTTTGACTGTCCTTTTGCCTCAGCTGTGGATACCTCCTTTGTTCTGACCCCAAAAATGTCTTTACAATGAGATTATTCAGAAAAGGAAAGGAAAGTAAGTAAAGGATAAAGAGAAAGGAGATCACACACACTGTCTTAGCTTAGGGATCCAACAAAAGGAGCTCGTACCAGTCAGCCCTGAGCCTTCTACATATGGTGTGCTGATCACGGGAACAAATCTGTGGATTCATTTTCAAGTCATAAGTTTAAGAATAGCGACATAAAATTCACAGCGCTCACCTCTTAGTATCATAGAGCAGAAATACGCCCTATTTGCAAAGTACAATTGAGGACATTAACTTCTGTATATGCTCAATCTTATAGCCATTCCCAAAAGTGATTACAGAATATGATGTTTCGAGAAGTATTATATCACAATAACCAATCAGGGGCAGGGGTTATATCAGGAGAAGCAGTTAAGGTAAGGAGTGCTCTACTTATGAGGCCCCTGCTCTGAGGCCCTGCTGGCGGCAGGGACCAACTTTCATTTGCTTATCTCCTTCCTCAGAATTTTGTTCACCTCTCCAAGATTACTCAGGATCACCTATATAGTTTATGGGGCATGGTGAAAATGAAAATGTACAGTTGCTTACCCAAAAAGTTTTTGAAAAGGAAAGAGAAAGGGAGGGGGAGAGAGAGAAGAAGAAGAGAAAGAAAACGAGTCCTTTAATAGTTGTACACTGTAGCATTTTTTATCTTTCTCTATTCTCTCTTTAGCCTTACGGCGTTTTAATTTTCTGTGTGGTTTTGCCCTTCCATAGACAGGTAAACATACCTATGGCTGGACCTACAGGAGTATGGACACTCACTGCCTCCTACCTGTGGGAATCAGTACGCTAAAAACAGAACTGCTGTTCAGTCCAGCTATCCAAATATATCCAGAAGAATCTACATCCAGCATATTACAGAGACACCTGCACCTCCATGTTTATTACAGGTCTAACTGCAGTAGCCATGTATAAATTTAGTGTAGGTACTTATCAGCAAGTGGATGAATGACAGTGTGTGTGCACAATGCTCCTGTACTGAGCCACAAAGAACAATGAGATTGTGTTGTTTGCCAGAAATGGATGTATGGTCATCACGTTAAGTGACACATGCTAGACTTGGGAAGGAATACCATATTTCTTCTGTTATGTGGATTATAGACTTTATGTACACATTAGAGCATTTTTATAAATTGTACACGATACAGAGATATATGTCATGACAAGACTGGCTGGACAAAGGATGGAGAGAGATTATCAACAATGGTGAGGGCACATGAGATGGGAGTATCCAAGGATAAGATGTGTTTGAATATATGAACCTTTATGAAACCTACCAATAGGTACAGTGCATACGTACCTATACACTTTTAAATTTTTGCTTTTTTAAAAAAAATTATAAAGATATCTCAATCTAAAGATATCCTATCTATGGCTGAGTGCCCCAAATTCTCTCATTTTCTGCACATTGTTAATTATCATCTGTTGCAAGAAGCTTCTCTGATAAGGGCTGGGTGATGCTCTGCTCTCTGGGTATAGTAGTATCTCATTTTATTGCCATGTTATTTTACCAAAATAATAGCGTTAGGTTTTCTCCTAGGCCCATGGCCCATCTACTGTCAGGTTCTTGGCCACTCTACCAATGTCAGGTACTGGTTCCATCTCGTGCTCTAATTTCATTATTTTACAATGATATTATACTTTCATTATTAATGTGTTTGACTGCAGTGGTACGAAATTTTAAACCGATGCATCTAGATTTAAAAGTTAAATCTAATTTTTAAAAGGTGACTGGTTATTTCCATAACGTGTGTACCACTACTGCACTAGTGCACCTTGTAGGTAGGTCTCTATTGTCGGCCACAGGGTTTTCAAATTTATAAAATAGAATAGGAAAGGTGACTTTCAGGCAAAGATCAAGAGAAAAGATACAGGCAGCCATGAGGATACTAGAGCCAAGAAGACTGAAGAAAGAGCAAACAAATCAATGTTCTCTTCAGTAAATGCTACGTATTTCAGGTACAATTTCTCAGGACTGTGTTGCCTCCTCCGCTTCCACCTCTCTCCTCATTACTCATCCTGTTTCTGGGATAATGTTCCACGTATCTCTTCCCAATCCAATTATTCTGAGTAAAAGTTCTGACTTCTCAGCCATTAGACGGGCTTTGAGCTCCCCGCTCCAAACCTCTGTTCCCTCTGCTCTTTCTACTGCTGGTGCTGCACCCTCCCACATAGCCAATGATGTGTTCTCCTCAGAAAATCAGTTGTGTTTCACAGGTCTCACCAAAATGTGGAAGTACATATCCTCATGCTATCCCAGAATCCCCTCCACTGGTTCTGTGCTATCCCAGAATCCCCTCCGCTGGCTCTGTACTATCCCAGAATGCCATCTGCTGGCTTCTAAGCCATCCCAGAATGCCCTCCACTGGCCTTTGTGCCGCCCCAGAATGCCCTCTGCTGGCCTCTGCACCATCCCAGAATGCCCTCCGCTGACTTCTGCATTAATCCAGAATGCCCTTCGCTGGCTCTGTGCTGCCCACACCGACTTTATGCTGTTTCGGAACACTCCTTGCCCACTTGCCTTAGCCATGCTGTGTTATCTCTACTCTCTCATATTCTTCAAAACTTACTCTTAAGCCTCAGACAGCGGGTCTTCCCTTTGAAGCGTTTCTTGCTCCATCTTACTAGGGTTTTTTTATTTTGGCCTGGTCTCAGTTTGTTTAAGGTCCCTCTGCACATGGAATAAAAGGCAAGAAGTCATAGAAGCCTTCTCACTAATCTTTACATTCTTAATGAACTTAATGCACTTAATGAACAGTGGAAGCTCATTTGTTGAACTCAGTAGTAATGAAATTGATATTTTTAATTGAAATGACATGAAAATTTGAAATAACGCGCTTGGAAATAATGAAGATTAAAATAACTTGAGTTAAAAAATAGTGATTGTCAAAGAAAGATGTGTTTGCTTTGTCATTTAGTTCCGAGTTCCTCATGAGGAAGCAGAGCAACAAGGGGGCTAATAACCAGCTAACACTAACGCAGCTTTGGGATTCTTGTACCTCCTTATATTTTCCCAGCCTGGTCCTTCTGGATCAGGCCTAGAAGCTGTGCTCCAATTCCTCAAGCATGCCTGAAGTCAAGTGCCACTATCCCAGAAGTCAGGTCAGTTTGAGGTCTTAATTGTCCCCATCAATTTTTAAGTTAAAGCAACTACCAGTAGGTGGCGCCAAACTTCATCACAGGGCGGGTGGAACTGAATCAAAAAAAAAAAAGAAAAAGAAAGAAAACAAAACAACACAAACAAACAAACAAACAAACAAAAAACCCTGGACCCAGATGGAGCCTGCAGGGCTTACCTTGCTCGTTACTGACTTAGAGTGTGGTGCAACCCTACATTCTACACAGCTGAACTTTCTTGAGGGGAAAAAAACTGTTATGGCAGAGAATCATTATGCCATTTCCCAAGATCCCGCTGCAGATGGATCAGATACCAGCTACCAGCTTTGTCTCTAATGTTCACAGTAGCATGGAAAGCAACAGGAACTGACGTTAATCCCCTGTTTTCCAGAATGCGATGCTAAGAGAATCATCTCTTCCCCACGTTGCACAAAGTGCCAGACCTTAGGGCTGAATCTAATCCTCCCGACTCCTTTTTTTTTTCATTATTTTAATTATTTGCCTTCCAAATGTTGTCCCCCTTCCTCGTTTCCCCTCCAAAAACCTCCTACCCCATCCTCCCTCCCCTACCCTCTAGAAGGGTGATGCCCTACTCATGCACCCATCCACAGGACTAAGGGCCTCTCCTCCCATTGATGTCAGATAAGACCATCCTCTGTTATAGATGTAGTTGGAGCCATGGGTCCCTCCACGTGTATTCTTTGGTTGGTGGTTTCGTTCCTAGAAGCTCTGGGGGGTCTGGTTGGTTGATATTGTTCTTCCTGTGGGGTTGCAAACCCCTTCAGCTCCTTCAGTCCTTCCCCTAACTCTTCCATTGGATTTCCTGGTGGTTGCCTGTGAGCATCTGCATCCAGATTGGTCAGACTCTGCAGAGCCTGTCAGGGGACAGCCACACTCCTGTCAGCAAGTGCTTTTTGACATCAGCAATAGTGTCTGGGTTTGGTGTCTGCAGATGGGATGGATCCCTAGGTGGGGCAGTCTCTGGATGGCCTTTCCTTCAGTCTCTGCTTCACTCACAGGAACAATTCTGGGTTAAAATTTTTGAGGTGGGTGGGTGGCCCCATCCCTCAACCGGAGGCCATGCCTATGGACTGGATGTGGTCCCTACTTGTGCCCTTTTCATAAATCCACTGTACTTCTGAGTAGTCCATCAAAGGAGGAGTTTGAGCAGAGAGAGACAGGAGGGGACTGTAACTCTGATAGCAAGCTCTTCCCTCCGTTGCCACTCTGCTCAGGATAGATATGCTTCAAGCTTGTGCAACCATTGCCCTTCCTTCCCTGGCTGACCTCGCACTAGAGCCTTAGCTAGTATCGTCACGTATAGACTGAGTGTTTGTGTCTCCCAGAATTCACGTGTGGAAGCCAACCCTACACTGAGATATTAAGTGGTAAGGAAAAAAAAAAAAAAAACAGCTTTGGGTTAAGATTAGGCCATATGGTTTTCCTTTCTCGTTGACCCCTACAAAGATTGAACAGAAAGGGGCCATCATTCTGACAGGAAAAGAGATCTCACCAGAAGGAGGCCAGGCTAACCCACTGTCTCTGAGTGCCAGCATCCAGAACTCTTAAGAACCAGTGTTTTCAGAGAAACCCTGCTTCAAAAAACAAATAAACAAACGAACCAGTGTTTCTTGTTCAAGTGACTGAGTCTCTGGCATTTTTTTTTCCCCTGTATAGGAGCAACCGAAAAGTCTGGCTCAGTAAGACCCAGAGGTAGGCTAAGCGAGCGTTTTTCAGTGCTAGGCCGTTCTTCTCCTTGGTGAGTGTGACCCTTCTCTTGCTTTAATATTTGGATTTTTGACTGGTTTGTGGCTCTGGCCCCTGATGGCCTTGTCCACTGTAAGTATAATGATTCCCTGTTGTGACCATGAATAAGTCTGAGTTCTCTAGAAACTGTGGTTTCCTGTACTGCACTGCCACCCTCTTGAAAAACCTAAAGGTGAGTCAGAGTGACTAGACACAGAGGGAAGAAATGAGGAAGGATGGTGGAGACAAGTGTAAGGAACACAGAAATAAAGCCATAGAGCAGAAGGTTCTGGAACGCCAGTGCATTGTCCTGCTTCACCTGCACTTAATAAACCGTTCTGATATTGGACCATTATTATATGATTATACTTGAACTGTAAATTACATTCTAACCAATTTTTTTGCATTTCTAAACTCCTTAATTGTTTAATTTGTGGATAAAGGATATTGTTCTTAGATTACATCAGTTAAGAGCCAAAGTCACCCACATCCAAGCAGCCTCCTGTCTACATGAACATAACTTTATTATTCTAGTGTCTTGTCGGCAGGGTCTTACTGTTCCAGGAAACTCTACACCACAAAGATGAAGCCACTGAGCTGGTTAGTTCTTACCAACAAAGCAAGACACAAGAGAGACTCTTGGAGGGACTCCCTCCATCAGCCTGGCCTGTCTGTGGGGCATTTCTTGATTTCTGATTGATGCAGGAGAGCCCAGTCCATTGTGTGCACTGCCACCCCTGGGCAGGTGGTCCTGGGCTGTGTACGAAGCCTGGAGGAGCAAGCCAGTGAGCAGTGTTCTCCCACGGCCTCTGCTGCGGATCTTGTTTCCAGGTTCCCGACTTAAGTTCCTACCTTGACTTACATTCCTGACAGACTGTAAGCTATAAAATGATAAATCATTTCCTCTGAAAGTTGCTGTTGGTCATGGTTTCTGTTAGAACAATAGCAGTCAGATTTAGACAGCAACAAACACTTTCTCACTCCCTTCAGGAACTTTTTGAAAATCCATCCAGTGGGACACTGAGCCGTCTGCCATTCGATAGTCTGCATTGGCCGGTGACCCTCTGGTGTCTAACATTTATTTCAAAGCCCACACCTTCTGTGCCCACCAACCCAAATTAACAGATGCTTACTTCCCTAACCCCAACCAGATCCATCTCTATTGTGAAATCGGCCAAAATTCTTGCTTCTCAGATCACACTGTGACTGTGTGTGTCAAGGAAGCAGTCTCTTGTGGGACGGCACACAATGAACAGATTTGGTCTTCTCTGTGAGTTTTCTTTTTAAAATACAAAACCCAAAGCTGATTTTGTTTAGTTTGGAAAGGGTCACCATTCCGCACAGAAGTGACTGAAGCCATTTTCTCTCTGTTTCACGACATGAGGGTAACCTGAAGGTCTGATTTGTGTATGGGACATACAACCTGGGAACCTTTATATCATGTGATCTGTGAGTTCACCATGATTTTTCTTTAGAAAGAAAGCATGCTAACCAAATCTTACAACAGAGTCACAGGAATGGAAAAAAGAATCAGTCGTCTTTATCAGAGAGAACTTAGTGGGAAAATTATAAAATCATTATAAATATAATTTATCTGAAGTTATATTTTAAAATTACATTATTTTCTCTCTGGCATCCAGGATCCTGAAACTCACATTAAAATATGTTGGTGAACAGTTCTCATTCTACAGAAGTACCTTTTAAAAACTGCAATATTTCATAAGAACAGCATAAAATGAAAATAATTGACTGTCTCTTGCCGTGTGGGACTCAGCTTTTAATCTAAATAGATATGAAACATAATGACATTTTTCTATATGAGACATTTGTAGACTTAAGAGAAATTAAGTCACAAGACTCTAAGGCCAGCTCATAAATCAGCAAATCAGATAAATGGGTAAAACTTTCTCAGAACACTACCCAGGGATTCCGAACTCCTTTTGCAATTTGTTACCAATTCGGTGTCTCCTTTTAGAGAAGGTTCGTCTCCTATTGAATGTTTGGCAAAAAGATTATGGGAAATTAGAATTTATAAGAGCCTGCGACATTTATGCCATTTTTGATTTAACAATTTAAAAGATTTGTTCAAAAATTGCCCCTGATTTTCATTTTCTTTGTAGTTTACTAAAACGCTGCTGCCATCGGGAGATCATAAAACCACAGCAGCCACGCCACCATTAAGGCCGTACAGAAAGGAAAACGTTGCAGCTAAAAGTATTTTTAATGACTTGAAATTGCTTAGAGTGCTTTTAGAAGTAAAAGGGGTGCTGATTTATTTAGCTGCTACACTTACCTAAATTAATTTGGCAGGATGACTTTGGTCCAGATCCTCGTACAATAAAATTTATATGTTAATATTTTTAAATGATGCATCGTTTTTTTCCTGATGGATATAATGTATTGCAATGACTCAAATCTACCAGCAGTCATTTGAGAAAGAGGTGAATTAACCCATCACTTAGATATGAATAAAGGCTTCATTTTTTACATAGACTGCATTTGTGGTTGTGTGTGACCTCACAGGAAAAAAATGTCACTAGGTGAACACTAATGAGAACAAATATTAGCCCATTATTAGTTCCTCTGGACAAGAACTTCTAAAGAAATACAGGAGGAGGGGTTTTTGCATAATCTCATCTTAGGACTTTTGCATATTTTTAACAAATGATTTTTAAAAGTCTTCCTAATTTGTCATATTCTTTACTATGGATTGGATGTTAATGGAATTCTTAAGAAACATGAACCTTGGTTACAAACATATAAATATGTTTTCCAACTGGAAAGCCTATCAGGACGCATTATGTATTCTGTGTGCTTCCCGACAGGTGTGAAGATGTCCTTGGTACTTAGGGGCTCGGCCTGATCATAAACTAACTGCGTGGCTTAGGTTCATGTAGCTGACTGGTAATTCTGGGTACACTGGTGACTGTTCTGTCTTTTAAACTTAGTTGTCTCGATTCTTTATTTAACTACCACCTTCCCAGGTCAAAAACACTTGAATACAAAGTATCTGAGCCTATACTGGTGCAGTCTATGTTGGCCTATACTGGGAGTCTGCGAGGTGAGTGGTCAGGAGGATGGTGTCCCCGCAGAAGGGTTAATTCCTTTCTCAGAAGAGCACACAGTGAGCAGGAGGCTGCCTGCAAAGCAGAAAGAGTTCCCCCATCACGCACAAACCTACCACACCATGGACATAATCTCTCCAGCTGTAAGAAATAAATAGTTGCTTTTATTTAACATTTATATGAGCCAAAATGACTGCAGCTCGTGCATATCACAAACAGCAACAAGGCTCAGGAACCTTAAACCAAATCTGGGCTTTCTACTGGACAGAACTATTGTGTCACAGGGGTAAGGCTCCCTTGCTCCATACTTCCTTCAAATATGAAACTTATTAAACTTGTAAAGACATCAATCTTAAAACATTCTTTAATATGCAATGAATGCATTCTTTACAACTTCTTTAGAGTACACCCCTATTGGTTTTATGTTGGTTTAAAGGTTAGTCTATACAAGGTATAAGTCCAGAGAATAATTGTAAAGGTGGATTTCACTGACTTCCTAAGAATATGCAAAACTATAGGAAATCTTTTTCAAGGGGACCTGTTCCAAACCTAGGTGCTCTCATGAATGACAAGAACAGATGCACCTCCATTGCTTAATGCAGCGATGAAGGGCAGCCTCAACTGCAGTCCCACCATCACCCCATTCTCTTGACTGTAAAAGCTTCGCCCATCCGAACAGAGCATGCTCTGGGGCTGTCCTTCAATGCTGTCATTACCAAGGAAGTGAGCTGGGTTGGTTTTAATATGCTACATATATTAGAGAGGACCACAAATCTTTCTTCTGTGCTATGGTGTTGTCCACATCCATCTATCTCCTTTCCCTTCCCCTCCTTCCCTCTCTTCATCCCTTGCTCCCTTCCCCTTTATATTTGTAAGATCTCATACGCATATGAAACACCAGCTAGGTACCTCAGAGAATCCGCTCCTGTTTTAGCTTTCTTAGGTCATGCTTTTGCCCGTCTGTATTTCTTACCATCTGTTCTACTCCATCTCAGAGTCACCCACTTGACTCTGTTGTGCTTCGAGTTTGACAGGAGAGTGTCAGGCAGTTTGTAATCCAACAAACCCCAAACAGCTTTCCTTTGACAGGGTCCAAAGGTGTGGCTTCGGAGGGGAACCTTATGATACAGGTACATTCAGGCATCCTGTGCAACTTGCAGACATGCCTGACATGGCTGTCAGGAACTTTTAATAACTAATTGTGAAATCGTCACAATAATAGCCTCACATCGCATGAGAGAACTATAGTAGAATTCGTTTTCATGTTCAGAAATTATGTGCATTTCCCCAGCATGATATCCACTTACCTATCTCTTCATGCCGCATAAAACGATAAATTATCCAGTGTGATCCGGAGCCATCAGACACATTTAAAAGTTTTATTGCACAGTATTTTAAAGTTTACTAACCATTATATAAAATTAATAAGATAGTTTATACAGCTTCTTGCTTTATTGACTGCGGGTAATAACCTGTAGATGGGTAGGATGTGACTAATAGCTTTCAAAAGAAACTTACTCAAACTTCAGTAATGCATTGCGGTGTTTTTCTGTATTCCTTTAACTTCTGAAGCCTTAGGAGGAGCGGTCAGACACCAAGTTGCTCTCTTTATTCAACAATTCATGGAGAATTGTCTTAAGTGAAGATGAGGGTTTTAATGTGTGTGTGTGTGTGTTTTCTTTTTCCAGCAGACTATTGAAGTTGAAATTCCATTTCAAGAGTCAGTCAGCTTTGTTTAGTTCTGTATTTTTAGCATCCTGAGCTACTGAAGCAGCTTCACTCTAATTAATAACCGTAGGATGAGGCAGTTCCAGTGCTGCTTTTCTATTAACTGTGGTTTCCTGTAGGAAATTAATAAAATGAAAGGGGGTGGGCAATCAGAATAAATAATGCTACAGTTGCAAGCCACTGAAATTCCTCAGAATAGAATACACTGCACTACTTTTGTTAAAAAGAAACCCAACAGAGTAAGAGAAGATTCTGTAAAGTTTCTCAAATCTTTTCTCCTTTTATTGAAAATAGATTTTTTTTTTTACATAATACATTCTAATTACCATTTCCCCTTCCTCTACTCCCTCTCCACAGTCTGGATCCACTCCCCTTCTGTCTCTACTTAGCAAACAGTCTTCTAAGGGATAATAATATGGTAAAATATAGTAAGATAAGAACTAACTCATCAGAATTGGACAAAACAAACAGAGTTTGGAAAAGAGCCCAGGAGAATGTGGGGGGAAAAAGACCCATACATTCATACACTCAGGAATCCCATAAAAGCACTAAACTGGAAGGCACAATACATATGCAAAGGATCAGTAGGATAACAGAGAGAATATAATATGTATGCATGCATGTATGTACATAATAAAATAATAATAGTGAGATTAGGAAGAAAGGAAGGGAGGGAGGAAGGGAGGGAGGGAGGGAGGGAGGGAGGGAGGGAGGGAGGAAAGAAAGACAGAAGGCCCTGAGATGACGTTACAAGACAAGGAACCTTCAAAAGTGCTGTTGAGTTTGTTGTCTGCTGACCGTCTACTGCTGGGTATGCAGTCTACCCTTGAGTAGTTTGTTTCTCTAAAAAGATTCTCTTGAAGGAAAGTAAATTTTCATTTGCAAGTACTCACTGTCTGGAGATTGCTTCTGGATTAGAGATTTCTCCCATCAGTCAGCTCTAGGACCCCTTCTGATGCAGACCTGTGCAGGCCCTGTGCACGCTGCCTCAGTCTCTGTGTGCAACAATCCTGTTTCTTTAGTGGTTCTTCTTTTCTTGGTGTCGTCCAAACCTCTTTCCACCACTTCTTTTGTAGGGTTCTCCAAGCCCCAGGAAGGGCTTTGATGGAGAGATCTGAGGCTGGACTTGAACTGCCTTGTGGGTTCCTCTTTCCTCTGTGCCCAGTACATTGTTGGTTTGAAGTGGTTTGAGCCAAAACCCTCCTCTCATTTCAAATTAGAGAGGGGAATGTTTAGTTTGTACCTACCTGGTCAAACAAATTTTCCTAAGATATATTTATATTCTGAAAAATCTCTATTCTTACACTGCTAAGAATTTTTGCCAGGAATAAATATTAAATTATGTCAACACATTTGAGATTAACTTATAACTTAAGTTTCTGGTTTGCCGCAATGGTGAGTTAAATTGCTTGGTTTTGCAGATTCAAACTGAAATTGCCTTTCTAGGGCTAAAATCATGTGACCACAACATACCATTTTATATTTATGGCTAAATTCAGTTTGGTAATTTTTGTTTGCAATTATGTTTATAAAGTATATTGTCTTGTAGTTATTATGTCTCGGGGACATTCTAGCATCCGACTAATAATGGTTTCATAAAATGTTAGGGACATATTACCTTCTCATGTGTTTCCTGAAGAGTTTGTATAGAATATTAGGAGTATCTCATCTTCAGAGACTGCAAGTTTCCCAGTAGAACCAGCCAGTTCTTGAATTTCTTTGTGGGATATTTTTAAATAAAAAAGGTTTTCTGTTTTCTATTTTTACAAAAAGAACATAGTTGCCTTTATTACATATTGACTTTTAACCATGATAGTTTTTGCAATTCCCTTAAAGCAATAAAATGATAGTTACAAAAGTAATATATCATTGAAAAAAATCCTTAACATTAATAGAAACATGTATATTAGTTCTTGGTTGTAAAATAACAGATGTTTATGATAGATGAAAGATGATAGATAGATAGATAGATAGATAGATAGATAGATAGATAGATAGATGATAGCTAGATGACAGACATATACATAGATCTGTCAACTCTTAAGTAGTTTGCACTCTTAGCACATACGTGCTTTTCAGCTCTCTTCCTCCCAAGTCACTTTGGCAGTTTGTACCTTTTTGGAAGCGTCATTTTATCCAGGTGGTCGAGCATCATTGTCATTCCTTCACAGCTCTTTCCTGTCCAAGTTATTACAACTACTGTGCACCACGCCTCATGGGCTATAGTGATGTCCTGCCCTTCCATTCCTGTCACGTGCCATCTGTCTTTAATACCTTGACCAGTGTTTATCAAGTGTGATATTTTCTAAGAAACAAGTTGTGTGGACTCGGCTTTTTAAATTTTGTATAAATTTATGTTTGTGTCTTTAATGCTATTTCCTCCCTGATTGGTCTAATGAACTTTTTTTTTTTTTTTTTTTTTGCTGTTGTCATAGGGAAACTTGATTGTTGATTCAAGAATGTTCTTGCTTGGTATAAGCCTTTGATGCTCTAAATTTCCCTTTGCACGCCTTTTAGCTATATTATGCAAATTTTAATTCAAGATGTTTTTATTGAATTCAATAAGTTTTGACTTTTTATAAATAGCTACTTGATTCTTGCTAAGAAGTGTGTTTTTTAAATTTCTATATATTTAGTGTTTTCTTTAAAAAACCTTCATATTATTTTTTCTAGCTTATTTCTTTTATGGTAAGAGAATATTTCTATATGATTTTTATTTCTTTAAATGTCTTGAGTCTGCTTTTGGCCAAAAAAAAAAAAAAAAACATCATCTGTATTGGTACATAATCCCTTACCCTTGAATCAAATGAATCTCACGCTTACATACAGATTTATAGTTGTCAATTAAGTCAACTTATTTATGTTACTAAACTGTCTTGTATCCATGGTTCTACATTCTTAGTGAGTCTTAGTGTGAGAGAACTGTTGACATCTCCAATAATTAATGTGCCCTTGTCTTTTCCCCTTTGGCTTCTATCAAGAGTAGTTTTATCTAATAAGAAGCTCAATTGTGAAGCATGTAGACATTTGATACCGTTATATTTTCATGATTACTTCTTTGTCATGTTATTGCTTTCTTCTGTTATTAATATTCTTTAATCTGACATCTGCTATTACTATTTATATAGCCATTAAAACTTTTTCTTTTCCTTTGTACTTTTGATATGTCCAGTCACAAAACTATGTCCAGATAAAGAGTAACTGCAAATGGTCAAAACCAGGAAGATGGATGCTGTCTTGACCAAAGCAACTTGGGGAGGAAAGGGTTTATTTGGCTTATGCTTCCAATCACTGTTCATCCCTGAAGGAAGTCAGGACAGGAACTCACACAGGGCAGGAACCTGGAGGCAGGAGCTGATGCAGAAGCCATGGAGGAATGCTGCTTACTGGCTTGCTTCCCATGGCTTGCTCAGTCTGCTTCTTATAGAACCCAGGACCACCAGCCAAGAAGTGACACCACCCACAATGGGCTGGGCCTTTCCACGTTAATCACCAATTAAGAAAAAGCTTGGGGGCTGGAGGAATGGCTCAGCGGTCAAGAGCATGGACTGCTCTTCCGAAGGTCCTGAGTTCAATTCCCAGTAACCACATGGTGGATCACAACCATCTATAATGGGCTCTTATGTGCTCTTCTGGTGTATCTGAAGAGAATGACTGTGTACTCGCATACATTAAATAAATAAATAAATCTTTTAAAAAAAGAAAAGAAAGAAAAAAAAAGCTCTACAGGCTTGTCTATCTTGTGGAGCAATTTTCTTAAGTGAGGTTCCCTTCTCTCAGATGACTTCAGCTGTGTCAAGTTGACATAAGACTCTGTACAAGGACATACATTCAGATCCCCAGACCTATATAAAAAGATGGATGTGAGCATGCTCCTGTAATTCCCATGCTGGCGAGGCCAAGGCAGGAGGATCTCTCAGGCTTGCTTAGAATGTGTGAACTCCAGGTTCAGTGAAACATCTGTCTCAAAAAGTAGGGTGGTAAGCAATTGAGAAAACCATAAATGTAGACCTTTGCCCTCCTCATGCACATCTGCCTGCACACCCCACACACATGCATGTACAAGAACACATAAGCACACACACACACAAAAGCAATAGTAGGGAGATAAGTCAGTCATAAATTCAGTTACTTGTTACCTTCCCAAACTGTGTTCAGCTCAATGACAGGTGGAGCTGTTTACTTAGTACTTAGCATTGGATCAGTGGCAAAATGCCCTCATTTAATGAAGTCTTCAAGAATAAAAAAAAAAAAAAAACAATCATTGTTAACATCTTGGTGCATAACTTCTAGGAGTGTGCATGGGGGTGGGGGGTGGGAGTGTGTGTGTGTGTGTGTGTGTGTGTGTGTGTGTGTGTGTGTGCCTACATACGTGTGATTTGTTTATTGTGATTAAATCTCCATGACTTGAAATTCATCATCTTGTTCCCAAGAGTAAAGATCAGTGGTACAACGACAGTGCTGTGACCCATTGCTCCAGATTTCTTTAGTTCCCTTCGTCACAGGCTTGCTTTTTACATGTTTTATTCTTTCTCATACAACTGTGTATTTACAGTTACTGTGGATTGTCTTTTGTGTTTTTATTCAAGAGAACTGTCTTTGTCTTTTGATTTATAAATTCATTTTAATGAAACTGATATGGTTTGGTTACAATCTACTATGTTATTATTTATTTACAAAGCAGTCCAGAGTTCCTGCTCTATGTCCTCAGTCTCTTATTTTACTCAACATTTCTTTCTCCATCACTGTGTACACTAAGTCTATTCAATTCTGCCAGTAGGAGAAATTGTCACAGCATCCTGGCATTTCTATGCTGTCCATCTTCCTACTTAAATTTCTAGTATTCTGTTTCTCAGTCACACTGAACTGATTGACTTTCTGCTTGCAGTGAGATACTCACTCAAGAGACCTTCATTATGTTTAATCTCTAGGATGTGCACCGTCTGTACCATACCTACCTTGACTTCACCTGTATGTGATCTTATTGTGTATTGTCTGGTTTAAGCCTTGTTAAGAAGGGGAGGGAGAGGGGAGAAAGAGGGGAGAGAGAGGGAGGGAGAGGGAGAGAGGGAGAGAGACAGAGAGAGAGAGGGAGAAAGAGAGATTGAGAGAGATTGAGAGATTGAGATTATGGTAGAATTCCTAAACAGGTTGCCAGGACAGTGCTACACTGTTGCAGCCAGTGCCCTGCCCCCCCCAACTCTGCTACACTGTTGCAGCCAGTGCCCTGCCCCCCCAACTCTGCTACACTGTTGCAGCCAGTGCCCTGCCCCCCCAACTCTGCTACACTGTTGCAGCCAGTGCCCCGCCCACACTTTGCACTACTGCAGCCTTTATTCTAACAAGCATCATCTCAGTTAAACTTCCAGATCTTACGTATAATCTGTCGAATTATAAATTTGTAGTTTTGTTTCCTACCATTTTGGAAACAACGGCTAAGGGAAGATTGGCTTTTGAACAGATAATTACTTATCAAACCCAGCACACCTGTGTATTGGGTTGAGCCAACAGAAAGTGAGTTAGTGAAAACAGTCTGTTTTTCCCCAGTGTCCACCTGCACAGAATATCTGGCTGAGCAGCCGTCTGACTTCGCACTGTTGCGATAGGCTACCCTTGCTTGGACCCTCACAGAACACCTTCTGTATCGGTTATTTAACTTACTAAAACTCAAATAGCTTTTCTAAGTTATTTGTAAAATTCCCCCAATAAAATTCATTGGCAATAATACCCGAAGCTGGTCAATTTAGTAGCAATAGTACCTTGCTACTAAATAACAGATATCCGAGGAACAGTATACAGTTTTCACAAAGTGTTTCAAACAAATTATAGATTAATAGATATTGACAAAAATCATCTTTTCTCTATAGACAACATAATTATAGCAGTCATTTAAAATATTGCCTTTAATTAGCTTTATTCAGATATTTGTAGAGTACATTGTACCCACAAAAGTATGTTCCTTGACAACTAAGGGAAACCTTGTGATATGCGTATTTATTCATTTGACATAATCGCTGTATCACGTTTGCTTTATGTTAGTGATATCAACATACTAGTATGTTTTATAGAAGAAGAAGAATGTCTTGATTAAAAGTGAAAAATTAGGTAAGAATCTAGTTCACTTCTTAGCATTGTACAAACATCAACTCAAATAACTGAATGATTTAATTATTAAGCCTTCTAAATAGTACTAAGTTTCAAATAAAGGAGCAAACGTGAAAGTAAAATTTGTAAATCAGTTAATATTTCAGAATCCTGCATAAGTCATCCTGCATAATTATCCATACAGGAGAGGATACCATGGTTACATGATTACCAATAGTAATTTTCCTTTTCACCAAATATGTTTTTAATCAAAGACATTTCTCAAAAATTGTCATTGTCTAAAAATCAGAGTGTTAGTCTCTTAATAAGATCTTACATGGTTTTCTTAATCATTTTTGTATGAGCACACTGAAGGCGATTTGCGGGAGAAAGTGTCAAAATAGGCTTTGTGTTTACCTAGAAAAACTAAGTCCCTTATTACATAAGAAACAAAAAGAAAAAAAATTCTATGAAGATTTCCCATGAACCAAGTTAAGACTTGGCATTAACTAAGCTCACAAACTTTCTGTTACTGTTTATCTCGTTTAGTAGTTAAGTTTACAGGCACACAACCTGTGACAACCTCTGACAACCCGTGACAACCCATGACAGCCCATGATAGCCCATGACAGCTCATGACAGCCCATGACAGCCCATGGCAGCCCATGACAGCTCATGATAGTCCATGACAGCCCATGACAGCCCATGACAGCCCATGACAACCCATGACAGCCCATGACAGCCCATGGCAGCCCATGACAGTCCATGACAGCTCATGACAGCCCATGACAGCCCATGACAGCCCATGACAGCCCATGGCAGCCCATGACAGGCTCCTTCCTTCAGTACAGACTTTAGCTTTGGTTTCTCCCCCTTATGTGTCTTTCCCCTCTTAGTCCGTAATGACACGTACGTGAGGTTATCTGTGCTCCAACAAAGCTCCCGTGTGTCCTTGCCTGCGGTTTCATCAGTGAGGAGCTATTTTATAACTAGTTCTGAAAGAAAACGCTCCATTCATTACACGGCCCCCTTCTCCCCTCACTCCCCCTGAGCTGCTCCATTATCTGTGAAAATTGCCTTCCGTCTTATTGCTGCCCAAGGCTTCTAACTGCTTGTTTAGAAACAAATTTTAAATCCAAGCTGAAGTCCAAGATTTATTTGATTAACAAAAAAAAAAAAATCTTTTGACCATGTCCCAATTCTTTACTTCAGTTTCTGTGAGTAAATACCCAAACCATAAGGCTGAAATTTTGGGAGGATAGCCCACTTTTGTTTGGACTGAGATGCCACAATCTGCCTCATTTGCCTTCCTTAAACCGTGTTCAGCTTGATGACAGGTGGAGCCTGTTTTGTACCTAACAGTGGACATGGACGTGGTGAAACGCCCTTGTTTAATGTTCTATCAACCATAAGTTAGTCTGCTTTCTGTTTTCATGAAAGTTTTGCAATTTGGAGTAGTTAACACAAGGTGACTCCACTTTAGTTAGCTCGGAGAGTTTGCTGGGCCCAGTCTGATGGGTCTCACGTTGCTGTGTTCAGGAGTGGGTTATTAAACCCACTTGATATTCCTCATATCCCAGTTGGCAGTCGACTGTTCCTTCCTCTCGGTGTCTTATTTGTCTTGGCTGTAGCATTTTATACCACTGGCGACTCCTACACCCTGCCATCCACAAGTATCTATTACAGACGGCAGAGAACCTTCTCCGACCACTTCTGTTCCACTCCTTCTTAGTCAGCTTAAGCATTGGACACACTCAGAGTTAATGAAGCTTTTATGACTCTCTTCCTTGCCACAAATGTCACGTGTTCCTTTTATTCTCTGGTCCTAAAATCTTTACCCTGTCAATATGGGAGCTGTCATGTAGTCCTTAACTGGACAGCATTCTTCCCGATTTAAGCCTTTTCTTGCTGTGCTGCACTTCTATTGTTGAGAGCACTTGAAGCTCTAGTTTACAAAGCACCCAGTACAAATGCCTGAGGGGTATGCAGGCTCTGCCCTGTGCTGTTTCACCTTGACCACAGACAGCAAACACAAACTGTTCCTTCATCTTGTGAGCTCTGTTCCTGTTAATTCTCTTCTTTCATTTGCAAAGTATAATTCTTCTTGTAAATAAAAACTTTTTTATAAATAAAAAATTAAATAACCCCTTTTTAATCTAGTGTGTTTAAAGTGCGGGGAAAGCTGGCAGAGCTGTTGTTGGGTGAAAGAAGCTAGAAAATGCTCACAGGGAGACGGCTCAGAGTTCATCCTGACCCGTGCTCTGCTCGCCCATTATGCAAATACCCGTCCAGACAGCAGGTAGGACACACCTCTTCCCTGAACCAGACTCAGAAAGAGCCTATGTTCAACACTGACAGAATCTGGTAAGCTACTGGAACATGAGATTCATGTTCTCCTTCACCATTTCAGTGTCAGGTTTAAGCAAATGGCATCTCTATGCACACAATTCACTCTGGTATAATTGCTGGGGTTTGTTATTACAGAGTAAATTGGTCAACCTTTTTACCCTCGTAAGTAGGAGAACATGTGGTATGTATTCTGCTTCATTTCACTTACCATAGCTCCCTCAAGTTCTGTTTTGGTGTGTGCCACAAATGAGAAGGTCTGATTTTATTTTTAGGACTGAATAATGTTCCATTTTGTCTCTCTCTCTCTCTCTCTCTCTCTCTCTCTCTCTCTCTCTCTCTCTGTGTGTGTGTGTGTGTGTGTGTATGTGTGTATGCTTTTATATATAGTGACATTTGACACCCAGTCTCACAGATACATGTGTTACTACTATGTAGCAGTTACATGTGAAACCGTTCTAAATGGCAGTGTGTTTCTGGCCCTTTACAATATCTGCTAAAGGAGATATACCACCTTTGAGCTGCAGTGTTTTGAGTAGTTCCTTCAAGGTTTACAATAAATGGCCATAGAACCAACTGTCTTGGGGGAAGTTGCAAGGAGCCTCCTGCAACATGCAAGACTTTGGGTTTCTGTGCATTAACAAGGATTGTTTTCCAGCATGGCAAACCTGAGCTTATCATTTGCAGTTACTACAACTGCCTGGTTCCTGTTTTCTCTGCCAGCCAATCCTCTTGCCTGCCTAGCCTAGCCTCCTCTGAGACAAGCACAGAGGCACAAACCGTCCTGATTCTCTCAGGCCAGCTTTGCCACTTGGCCTCTGTCCCCCTGTGTTTCAGAGGCCTTGTTTCCTTAAATACTTAAAGGCCAAGCAGATATAAAATATACAGATTTGAGTAAAAACTAGCTCCTTGGAGAATGATTTCATGGAGGCACATATAGCTGGTGGCCATCCCTTGAGTACTTCCAGAAAGGCATCAAACAATGTGCTATCTCATCTTTATAAAATTAGTTTGCTTCTGAATTTCTTGGGTTGTTAGACATTGGTACTCTGTGTTCAAAGAACAGCAGGGAGATATGTTTTATCAGAGCAAACCTCCCCACAGACTCCTCTGCAAAACGGGATGTGATAATCATGCTGGCTGCCTCTCCAGGGTTGCATGGCAGGTCATAGCCAAGGTCAGAGTTCTGGGAGACAGTGTCCCAGCCTTTGGGGAACCTCCAAAGTCTGCAAATTTGACAACATGATCTACACTTGATACGCTATAGAAACTCTAAACTAAACCTCGGAGGCAAGAGCCAAATAACAGAGCAGAGGCTCCGGCTGCACAGGCCACATCCTGCTCACTGGTTCTAGTCAGAAACATCCTAACACTGGCCTGTGCTGTGAGGCTTCACAGTTTAAATATGCATTATTGATGCCTACAGCTATTGTGTTGTCTAAGGATGCACATACCAACTTAGCAGAGAAAGCTGGCAGAGCTCCAGATGTCTCCAGAATACATTTCCTGTGTTTTGTTGCATCAGTCTGAAGGCCTTTGAGGTCAGAGGCAGAGCACTGGTTGGTGTCAATGCTGATGATCATCCAGGGGAATGACCACATCGGGAGTCTACTGCACAATGTGGTATGGGTTTAATTCCACTTATGAACAAAAGAATTGTAACAACATCCTAACAGCTGTACTAGCCTGCCGCCTGGGATAGATATTACATCAGGAAGGAATGAGAGTCCCCTTGTCAACATAAGGGCTTCCATGTGCCACTTGTTGGCATAGTTAGGAGATGACGTAAGAACAGAGATAGTTGTCAAATCCTGACACAAGGAAAATTTTGTTCAGTGAGGATGCAGGCCATCAGACAAGCAGCTTGACTGAGGCTAAAGCAGCCATCACAAGGAAATCATGGCTAAAGAATGCCCTGGAACTAGAATGCCGCCTCCGAGTACAAGATCTCAAAGATGGTTCTTGCTCAGCACCCAGAAGTCAGCTAGTGGGAACTGCAGCAGCACAGCGGGTGGGACAGAAACAGAACTAAGGGCCAACTCATGCAGACTGCAGGGAGCCAGGCTGGAACAGGCCTGCACGCAGCTGTTAAGGCTCTGTGAGAATGGGCTGTGGAGAGTGGGGATCAGGAAGATAAGGTGGAGATTCTTCACGGCTTGTCAATGTTTTCACTCAAAAGGATATTTCAATTCCAGTGGAAGGTTTGACTACGCCCACAGCTATGCATGGTGCTTGCTTCTCAGCTCCCACTTGGGCTAGCACCAGCTATCTACCTGCATGGGCTAGCACCAGCTATCTACCTATGTCTGTTGTACTTGATTTCCAGTTTATGATGTTTCTTTTAAATGTTTCCCATTTGTGTATTCTTAATCTCAAATCCATCATTACATTCATCTCACTACATTTTATAACCATTTGAGCAGTCTGGGGGGGATTGTCCGTGAGTCCAACCTTCACAAAAGTATATGAATAGCAGCAAAGTTCCCTTCCCACCCTGAAACCATGTAGCCCGTGTGAGTAGTGAGACACATGCAAGTATGTCAGCCCATGGGTGATGCATCTGTTTTCCTGGATTCACAAGAGCATCACTAAATTTCTTTTGAAAAAAAAATGCAATGTTTTGTTAGCTCTCTCCAAATTCCTGCTGCAACTAGAGACTTCAATGCATGCATATGCACGATGCTGTTTTTGGACTCTCCTGCTCCAGGTGGGCATTATTTCATGCTCCTCACTGCAGTTTTTTTTTATCCACAAAGATATCATATAAGGATCCATAAGTGACAGTTTACAAGTAGTTTGTAAATGAAAGTGGTTTATCACGTAGCATTTAAAGAGAGATGCAAGAAATGACAGGATATGCAGTCCTTTATCGTCATAAGTTCCCCTACTCAAAGGAGCCTGCGTCTCTGCAGCTCCTTCACTCCTCAGTGAGCATTTCCTGCAAGCCAAACACAAGCCACAGTGCCCCTCTGGCTTCTGCTGCTAGGAACTCTGCTTCAGAAGGTGCTGGGCCAGGTGAGCTCTTCCCTCTTTGCAAGGTTCTGTGACTCCAGAGAGGTAAGGTGGAACAGAGTGAACCTAGGGCCTTGAAGGAGCTCTCTCAATGGCTCAGCCTCCTCTCTGCTTGTTCTGGGGTAGCTTCTGCTGGGAGACTTCCTTAATGCGACACTTTGGATTTAACACAATGAATGCTCTGTAATTTCTGTTACATTGTAGCAACTCCATTTTATTCCGGTCTGACTGGGTTTATTCTACAGTAACTTGTGTAAATTCTAATTACTATGTAACCAACTGGATCTTCAACAAGGCAAGCCTTCATTTTACTGCAAAGTCTGCCACCTTCATGCTTCCCAAAGCTGATGTCTCCAGCAGCACATAAGCAATGGCTAGTATGTCATAAGACCTCAATAGATACTTGACCGTGGATGTATAAGTGAACAAAGGGTTTTCAGTAAAACTGAATTCATCCCCTGAATTATGAATACACAGAGACAGCTATAACCAGGATAAATTCTTTTTGCTCCTTACATCCTTGGCAACCTCTGAGGTATGATTTGAGCCATCTCTTCATTAGGAATTCAACAGGACCAACTTTCTCATTATGTGGGGCAGCACACTGAGTAATAGGGAATCTGGCTTGGCTACAGTATCCTGCACAACGGCCATGGTCAATAAACATTTATTGAATGACTGTCTTGTTACCAAGACTCTGCAGCAGTAAGCATTAGAGGCTTCAGCCTGACCATCTGCTTGAGTGGGATGCCTGTGACAATAATGTTTCATACTGGGTGCATGTTCTCCAGTTCCCAAAATTCAAGAGAGCTCAACACAGACCCTCCGTCAGAATATGCATTGGTAGCTGCAAGTCACCTGCGTGTCAAATTGAGGTTCAGAGATGTAGCTATTTTTGCCTGACACCAGGGACTCTCAGAAACATATGGACGATGCTGTCACAACTGGACTTTTCCCCTGGAGAAGCATTAGCCAAATCTGATGTCCTTATGGCCATTTGTGACAAGATGGCTACTTGACAATCCATCTCTTGTCACCTAATTTTTGTCCATTAGTCCTCACTGCCTGAGTGACTTTTCCCTAGCTCAACATGTAAAGGTACAGGTAGGGAGTCATTTAACACAGTTCAAGAGTTGCTTCTGCTCCAAGGCTGGAAGCAATCTGCTCACTGCTCCCTCCCCCACCTCCCTCCTCATAGATCATTCATGTTGTATTTTCCAGAAAAATTAAAACACAAGAAGAGTAAATATCTTTGAATATGTACCTCTACTTCCCACTGTTCATCAAAATACCCCCAGGAGTTACCTTGTGGGGTTGCTGGTCACTTTCTTGTCTTGCTGTGGCTCCATGGCCTCCCAGTGGTCTCCCTATGCACACCTCTACCACCTGCTGCTAGAGAGAGCGGAAAGACAGGACCCTAGTATGGCGACCTCTGTCCTTCCTTTCCTTGTATGTGTTTTCCAACATTATCTTCATCGTACCTCTTCTGTGTGTGGGCTCGCACACAGCTGTGAACTCAGAACTGCTAGAGAAGGGAGAGCCTGGAGCCTGGTGTTGTCAACAGATTTTCTAGCCCCTCCCCCCTCTTCCGGGAGTCTCAGTATCCAGCTACACAGCCTTACTGTGCAGCTATGGATGGTCTGGAACTATAGATGAGGTGGCCTCAAGCTCACAGAGATCTACCTGTCCCCCCTGCCCCTGCCCCTGCCCCTGCCCCTGCCCCTGCCCCTGCCCCTGCCCCTGCCCCTGCCCCTGCCCCTGCCCCTGCCCCTGCCCCTGCCCCTGCCCCTGCCCCTGCCCCTGCCCCTGCCCCTGCCCCTGCCCCTGCCCCTGCCATGCTGGGATTAAAAGACCATGCCACAATGCTAAAGTCTCCGCCCCCCTCCCTCTCCCTCTCCCTCTCCCTCTCCCTCTCCCTCTCCCTCTCCCTCTCCCTCTCCCTCTCCCTCTCCCTCTCCCTCTCCCTCTCCCTCTCCCTCCCCCTCCCCCTCCCCCTCCCCCTCCCCCTCCCCCTCCCCCCTCCCCCTTCCCCTCTCCCTCTCCCTCTCCCTCTTCCTCTCAAGACACTCCCGTGTGTGTGTGTGTGTGTGTGTGTGTGTGTGTGTGTGTGTGTGTACTGAAGACTGAACCCAGGGCTTCACACTACTAGGCGTGCATCTTGCCAGCACTACTTCCCAGCCCAATGTGTTTTCTAACTTTAATTAATAACAATAAATGTACGTGAGTATAGAATGAATGACCATCGTGATAAAACCCAGCACACGCATGAATGCATATAAGTGTTCTTCCAGATGGAAGGAGTTGAAGGTGACATGAAGTGGGATGGAGTGTGCCCACAGATAGAGAAGGAGTGTGCTAGCTACACTGTGCCCACAAATAAGTCTTAACTCTTGGGGCCATGTTGCTGCCTTCTGTGAAGACAGAGGATGCAGTGTACTTTCTTGTTCCTCTTATTCACACAGTAGCTTTCAGGGTCAAACGAGATTTAGTTGTTAGAAAAAGAACAGTAAACTGTACCAATACTGAAAGAGACACTAAAGTTTCCTTAGCTACCTGCTGTTAACTAAAGGCACTACGAAACTTTACACAAAATACTGAGGAAAATAAATATGATTAAATTCTCTGACAAATAACAATTTCACCTTATTCAAATAGTCGTCTTTTGAGGTGATCTCAGAAAACATGGAGCTACTTACAGAGATTAGTGGGTGCAAACTCCCCTTTTATGAAGTAAATAAAAGCCAAGGGAAAAGCCAAGACCCTGGAACCTGTGAGAGCTGGGAGCTGCTACAATTGAAGAAGTTCGTGTATATTTCTGTCTTGACCTGGTTTAGACTCTGTAGGTGACATGTGACCCTTTGAAGGTGAAGCCAAGCAGCAGAACATCCTGGCTGGAGGTGAATTCCTAGGAAGGGAGTGACGGTCATCCCTGCCCACCTCCACCAGCCTCATCACCAGAGCCAGAGGGCAGTGCTGAGGGGGAGAGGGAGGGCTCGGGATAACTCCTTCCCGGCCTGGGAGTCTTCTCGCCTTGCTTCATTTCTTCATGTCTGAATGACACTCACCTTTCCAAGTTTCAGATCTTGAACACTCAGGTGTCCCAGCGTCTCCTGTGGGCCTGGGTTTTGTCCAAACTTGGCCACTCCATTCGCAGGCAAAGAAACCTTAGAAGTTATGTCCATCCTTACTATGCACTTGGGTTCTACACACAGTGACTCCGTCCTGTGGTCCTCTTCACTTGTGCGGTGCTTGCTGGTTCCACACCCATTCCTTCCTGATGCTGAGTGTGCTTTAGCCTCTCACCCACTCTCCCCTGCACTGGCTAACTCTCATCTACTGTACCCTACACTGTGTTAGCTCTCACCCACTCTCCCCTACACTGGCTAACTCTCATCTACTGTACCCTACACTGTGTTAGCTCTCACCCACTCTACCCTGCACTGGCTAACTCTCATCTACTCTACTCTACACTGTGTTAGCTCTCACCCACTCTACCCTGCACTGGCTAACTCTCATCTACTCTACTCTACACTGTGTTAGCTCTCACCCACTCTACCCTGCACAGGCTAACCCTCACCCTGACCAGAGCAGGACTCAAAGTTTCCACATGCAAAAGTCAAGTCAAGAGAGGCCATTAGGCAAGAAGAGAATTCCATCCAGAGGGACAGTCCTAAGTGGTTTTGTGCGAACATATGTCATTGAGGTTTATTTTTTATTTCCCTCACATGTATGGAAAAGGAAGTTGGGGTAGCAAAGCAAAGATTATGGTGTTTAGTTATAATAAGCAGGAAGGCTAAAGGGAAAAGACGGGTGTTGACTGAATGCCTGCTCTGTGCCACACAGTGTGCGTGTGGGCGCTTTGTGTAATGTATGTAGCTCGCCACTGCAAAGCCCCGTGAATCACTGGCACTATTACTCTTTTATTTTCATGTGTAAAATTTCTTGGGACTAGAAATAATCAACCATTTGCCTGAAATCCCACCTTCTGTTAGGTTACAGAGCCAGGCGTCAGGC
Source organism: Arvicanthis niloticus (assembly GCF_011762505.2). Classification (NCBI taxonomy): domain Eukaryota; kingdom Metazoa; phylum Chordata; class Mammalia; order Rodentia; family Muridae; genus Arvicanthis; species Arvicanthis niloticus. The sequence continues at coordinate 163,978,845 of NC_047658.1, forward strand.
TCACTTTTGCGTTGCATTGAGAGCCTGCCCACAAGAGCTTCCCCCCATGCTGGGGTTACTGCACAAGTGTGCTTTTGCCGCTGGGTCCTAAAACACTATAGACGGTAAGGGGTTGCAGGTATTCAGCATTCCCTGCACCAGGCAGTGTCCTGAATTCACTCATCTGTTGATTTATTTCATCTTTATTCTTCACAGCAATCCTGTGAAGTAAGTGAAAACCATTTTGTCAGTTCACAGATGAGGAGACTGAGCAGCTAGGGCCATGTCAGGATCCCAGTGGCAGAGTCAGGAAGTAACTCCAGGTGGTGATGCCTGTCTCAGTTAAGGGCTTTATTGCTGTGAAGAAACACCACGACCACAGCAACTCTTATAAGGGAAAGTATTTAATTGAGGCTAGCTTCAACTGAGAGATTTAGTCTATGACCATCATGACAGGAAGCATAGCATCTATCATGCAGGAAGACATGGTACAGGAGAGGTAACTGAGAGTTCTGCATCTGGATCCGTAGGCAGCAGGAGGAGCCTGACACTCTGCCTGGCTTGAGCATTTGAAACCTCAGAGCCTGCCCCTCTGTGATACATTTCTTCCAACAAGACCACACCTCCTAATAGTGCCCCTCCTTGGTGAAAAAGCATTCAAACACGTGAGTCCGTGGAGGCCATTCCTATTTAAACCAGCACAATGTCTGAGCCTGTACGTTTGACCTCTCCCCCAGTTCACCTCTGTGATTTCTGCTCGAGCGCATCATGCCTGCACCCAGTGGATGCCTGTCTATAACCAGACGTATTGTGCCTAAGTCGCCTCAGGCTGGCACTGTCTCCATATCTCTACATTTATACTAGGGCTGTGCTCAGCGCGTTGCCAGTCCCGCTGGAGACAGCTTCCACCCGCTGCACTATTTCTTCATGTTTGTTATATTCTCTATAACATATCTCAGAGCATCTTATCCCTGAGCCATGTCATTTTAGATTCTGTAGCGACCGGATCCAGCTCTAACTCTTTTTCTGACCCTTAGAGCTCACGTTCCTGGTGCTTGTGTACTTGGTCAAGACTGTAGCACTCGGGAGCAGCCCTGTTCTCTAAGACTCCTCTGCCTTGCATTCAGGCCCCAGGGGCAGTCATTAGAGAACGCCTTATATTCTCAACTTCTTTGGACAATCAATGTGTGTTCCATTATTTTAGTCTACCCATAGCCTGACAGGTTCCTACAGAAGCCACTTCCTTGGGCGTTCCCAGGGATGGTGTCCCTAGAACCCCGGACAGGAGGAAGTGGGACCCATTTGCTGAACTCCACAGGTCCTGACCCACTTCTACCCTGGTTCTCCAGCACACTTCTCCCTCCTGAGCTTGGCCCCACAGGCATTATCGATGTCTTAGTGCTGACTCTGATCTTGCTTGGTGCACCTACATCGGTTTCCCTGTCACATCCATCAAAGCCTTTCTCTCATTTATTTACCTTTCAGAAGTCTTCCAGCTGTGAATCTAGCTCTCCCTTTCTGCCTCCTGTCTGCATCCCAAGTAGCGTAATGAAGCTGGAGAAACACACACACACACACACACACACACACACACACACACCACAAAATGGCAAAAATGCATACATATACACATACAGGCCACCATATCCTCTCACACCACACAACCATATACCAACACACACACACACACACACACACACACACACACACACACACACCATTCCCCAAGTCAATCCATTAATCTTCTTGCTGGGATATATGTCTCTGTAGCTTCTAGGCCGTAACCTGACTTCATACCCTCATTTAAGACATGCTCAACCTGACTTCTGCAGGGTGTTTCCTAATCGCCATTTATAATGCAGCCCTCCCATCATTTGGGGTTCCCCTAGTATCCTGTCCTCACATCTCCATTGTTTCTTAGTCATTCTTTTCACTTCTGTGAAGATCCCCTCTGTCATGTCCATGACAGTGCCTAACGGTAAAATGATGTGTCCAAAGTTTGAATTTAAGAATCTGCAAAATGGAATACAATACATGTGTCCAGGATTATAGATGATAAGACATTGCGGCCACTCGTGAGGTGAGGAACTTACCATATTGCTGTTCAGTTCCCTGCTGGTGAGTACCATACTAGAGTATCTGCCTCTGTAGACTCATTCTATAGGCTTCTTCCTCTGTAGGCTCATTAGGCTTCTTCCTCTATAGGCTCATTCTATAGACTTATTCCTCTGTAGGCACATTCTATAGGCTTCTTCCTCTATAAGCTCATTCTATAGGCTTATTCCTGTACAGGCTCAGCTTGTTGAGCAGCATGTTCAGTCTCTACACATTTGAATGAAGAAGAGTCCCAGCAGATATGAAGCTGGTTCCAGATCTGGCATCTGAATTAAGCAACAGCACCTTTGTTTCTTCTCTGATCAGCTGTGTACATTGTAGCACAACAATCTGTTGCCTCATACGGCACTCCCCTGCCTCCTGCCATGTTTCTATCTCTGAAATTTGGAATTCAACATCAATGTGCATCCTCTTTCCTTGCAGTGACAGAAACCAATCGTTTCTTTTAAAACATTGATGGAAACGTTTCCCCACCCCCACCTACTGTTCAGTCTTCCCAAAGGAACAGCCAGCAGGTGATAAATGTCAATAAACAGGAGTTGGCACTATTGTTGTCATAAAAGGAAAGACACAGAGTTTCAGTTTCTGGAAAGAATGTGACAAAGGGCAAAGAGAAAGGAAAGTTGATGCTTCATAGAACCCTGAGATCAGCGGGTGAGCTCAGCCTCCACTGTTCTGCATGCCAAATAAGGATGGCCACCTTCCCTGGAAGCTTTGTGACCTGCAAAGTAAGGTGGTCCAGTGAATTATGTGAATAACAAGTATGAAAAAAATTCCAGGCACTGCCTACTCCGTTCTTTAGGCTGCTGATCTGGCTATAGATTTAGCAGTAAATAGGTTTTGTCTTTTCTTAAAAAGAAAAAATCACCATCAGAGTTGCGAGTCCAAGTAGAAAAACTATAGAGGTGAGCTATGGTCCTAACGAGCAATCTGTCTTCCTGGATGATGACAATGGCAGCTCTGTAGCGCCCTCACCAGACTCTATGAGAAATGAATGTACAGATGCATCACAGCATTTATTGGTGCATAGATTAATTAATTTCCATCTTCTGATTTTTGTTTTCTGAGAAAAGGTTTCTCTGGTTAGGCCTGGCTGTGCTGGACCTTGCTTTGTGGACCAGGTGTTTTTTGAACTCAGAGGTCCACCTGCCTCTGTCTCCCAAGTGTTGGGATTAAAGGCATGTGCCACCATGGTCAGGCTGAAAGTAGTATGAAGTAGTATGAAACTTTCTGATTGTTTGGTTTTTGTTTATTGGTTTGTTTTTTGAGATAGGATTTCTCTGTTAACCGTGGCTGTTCTGGAACTCACTTTACAGCCTTGAACAAACTCACAGAGATCTTTCTCCTCCTCCTCCTCCTCCTTCTCCTCCTCCTCCTCCTCCTCTTCCTTCTCTTCTTTCTCCTCTTCCTCCTCCTCCTCCTCCTCTTCCTTCTGTTCTTCCTCCTCTTCCTCCTCCTTCTCCTCTTTCTCCTCCTCTTCTTCCTTCTCCTCCTCTTCCTCCTATTCTTCCTCCTTCTCTTCCTCCTCCTCCTCCTCTTCCTCTTCTTCCTCTTCTTCCTCCTCTTCCTCCTCCTCCTCCTCTTTCAGCTGTTGTGAGGTTTTATTTCCCTGATTTCTTTATCAGTCTGTCATTTGCATAAAGGAGGCTCCTGATTTTTTGTGTAAGTTTTAAATCTCACTACTTTGCTGAAAATGTTTATCAAGTTTCTTGGTTGAGTTTTTATTGTCCTTTATATATGCAGTCATGTCATCTCCAAATGAGATGCTGACTTCTCCCTTTCCTAATTTATACCTTTCATCTTCTGTTGTCTTATTGCTCTAACTAAGAGTTCAAGCACTGTGTTACATAGATCTGAGGAGAGTGGACAACCTCGTCTTGTTCCTGATTTTAGTGCAATTGCTTTGAGTTTCCCTCCATTTATGTTGAGGTTGGATGTGGGTATGCTGTATATTGTCTTTATTATGTTGAAATATATTCTTTGCATCTCTAATCTCTTCAGAATTTTATTATGAAGGGGTATTAAATTTTGCCAGAGTCCTATTCTGTGTCTAGTAAGATGACTGTGGTTTTTGTCTTTCAGTTTGCTTATGTAGTGGATTGTGTTTATTGATTTACATGTGTTGAACCACCCCTGCATCTCTGGGTTGAAGCCTATTTGACCATGGAGGATAATCTTTTTTTAATTGAAAATAGATTCATACAGTACATCCCCAAAAATGTTTCCTCTTCCTCCACTCCTCCCAGATCCCTCACACACTCATTTCCCCATTACCACAGATCCACTCCCACTCCATTTCCTCTTCAGAAAACAGCAGGCCTCCAAGAGATGACAGCCAAACAGGACAAAACAAGATAAATAAAAGCAAAAGCACTCATTGATCCAACCCATTAAGGTAGTAAAAGTGCCAAGAACAGACAAAAGAATCAGAGATATACCCACTCCCACTGTTAGGAGTCCCAGTGAACTAACATATACACAGAAGACCTGATGTAGTCCCATGTAGGCCCCATGCTTGCTACTTCAGTCTCTGTGAGCCCATGTGAGCCTTGCTGAGCTGATTTAGTGAACCATGTTCTCCAGATGTTTCCTATCCTGTGTGACTCCTACAGTCTTTCCTTCCCCTCTTCCATGGGGTTCACCAATCTCTGATAGGAGAGACCCTCTGGATACCTCTAATTTAGACTCACTGTCTGTGTAATGTCTGGTTGTGACTGGACTATACAAAGAATCAATGAAGCAAAGAATTGGTTCTTTGAGAAAATCAACAAAATATTATTATTAATACTAACTATAAGATGGAGAAAGAATATCTAAATTAATAAAATCAGAAACAATGGGCTGGAGAGATGACTCAGCTATTAAAGACTAGGCTCCCAAACCAAAAAAAAAAAAAAAAATTCAGAAAAAAGGAGGGACATAACAACAGACACTAAGGAAATTTAGAGAATCAAAAGGATATACTTTAAAAACTATACTTCACCAAAATTGGAAATTTTAAAAGAAATGTGTAGTTTTCTTATTATATATCACTTATGAAAGTTAAATCAATATCAGATAAACAATTTAAATAGACCTGTAACACCTAGTGAAATAGAAGCCATCATGAAAATCTCCCAACCAAAAACTCCTAGGGGCCAGAAGGTTTTAGCACAAAATTTTACTAGACTTTCAAAGAAGTATTGACACCAATACTCCTCAAATTATTGCACAAAATAGAAACAGAAGGAACACTGCCAAATTCATTTTTATGAGGCCAAGGTCACCCTGATACTGATACCCAAACCAATAATGACTAAGCAAAAAAGGAAAATGTACAGATCAATTCCCCTTATGAATATAGATACAAAAATATTCGATATGTAAATAGAACCCAAAATGGTGGTGGATAATCTCTTAGATATGTTCTTAGATTCAGTTGATGAGTATTTCATTGAGAATGTTTGCTTCTACGCTCATAAGAAAAAATGGTCTGTTTCTTTGTTGGGTCTTTGTATGGTTCGTGTATCAGGGGCACTGTGGTCCCATAAAATGGATTAGGCAATGTTTCATCAGTTTCTCTTTTGGAGAATGATTTGAAGAGTATTGGCATTAATTCTTCTGTGATGGTCTGGGAGACTTCTAAGCAGGAACAATCTGGCCCTGGGCTTGCTTTTTTGTTTTGTTTTGTTGTTGTTGTTGTTGTTGTTTTGTTTTGTTTTTTTGTTTTTTGTTTGTTTGTTTGTTTGTTTTTGTTTGTTTGTTTGTTTGTTTTTTTGGAGAGGGAGTTAGGTGAATTTTAATTACTGATTGTATTTCACTAGGGGTTATGGGTCTCTTTAAATTGCTTACCTGATCTTTATTTAATGTCAGTGGATCATACCTATTAAGAAGCTTATTCATTTCTTCTCAGTTTTCCAATTTGATAATATGATTTTAAAAATATGTCCTTATGATTCTCCTGATTTTCTTGGTGCATGTTGTGATCTCTCTAATTTTGTTTGTTTGGATCTTCTCTCGCTTCTAGTTGATCTGACTAAGGATTTATTAATCTTATTGATTTTCTCAAAGAACTAACTCATTGTTTCATTGACTCTTTGTACTATTTATGTTGTTTCTAAGTTAACTGGCTTCAGCCTCAAGTTTGACTAATTTGTACCGTTTATTCCTTTTGGCAATTTGTTGTTCTGGACCTTCCAGTTATGCTGTTAAGCTGCTAGCATGAGATCTAATTTTCTTATGTAGGCAGTTAGTGCTATAAATCTGCCTCTTAGGACCACTTTCAGTGTGTCTCGTTTGTTTGTCGTGTTATGTTTTTACTTTTATTCAATTCTAAAAAATTTGAAATTTCCTTCTTGATTTGTCTTGACTCACTCTTTTATTCCATAGTGAGTTTTTCAGTTTGTATTCATATACTTTCTATTGTTCTTTTAGTTGTTGATATTCGGCTTTAATCCATGGTGGTCAGATAGGATGAGTGGTGTTTTTTTTTTTTTAATTTTAATTTATCTGTTAAGATTTACTTTGTAGGTCTGGAGAGATGGCTCAGCTGTTAACCAAAAATATAAGATTTACAACCAAAACTGTAAGATTTACTTTGTGTCCAAGTATATGGTCAATTTGGAGAAATTTCCCTGGGCTGCGAAGAAAAATGTACTTCTTATGTGTGTGTTTGTATGAAATGTTCTGTAGGCATCTGCTAGGTCTGTTTTATTTGTGGCATTATTTAACTCTGGCGTGTCTCTGTTTAGTTTTTGTCTGGATGATCTTTCTATCTGTGAAGGTGTTGGACTCTCCCCTTGTCAGTGTGTGAGAGTCATTCTGTGATTGTAGATGTAGTCATGTTTCTTTTTATTTATTTGGTGCCCTAGTGTTTGGTATATAAGTGGTTATAATTGTAGTATCCTCCTGGTGGATTTTTCCTTTGATGAGTATGTAGTGTCCTTCCCTATCTCCTCTGATTAGTTTTGGTGTGAAGTCTGTTTTATCAGTTATTAAAGTAGCTCTACCTGCTTGCTTCTTAGGTTCATTTGCTTGAGCCTGGCTAAAGTTCCTTCTCAACTTATGAGATGTTTTCTTTAGAATTTTAAATACTGTAGTAAGGTTGGGGTGTACTAGCCCTTTGGGACTGAGCTTCCCATCCTCCCAGGTGAGAGCACCTTCTTTCTGCAGGGAGCCTGCTCCTCCCATGGTTTGCAATCCCATCCTGGGGAAAGCCTTATTCCACAGGGAAGCGCTAATGCTTTCAGAAAGACCCATTTACTCAGATCAGGCCTCACACCACAGGTGGCCCGCTCACTCTGTGTGAGCTGTAGCCTTAACCCTACACAGATGCTACTCCTGAGGTTGCTTGCCCATCTTCACACATCTCAAAGTCTCAGAATCTGTTTCCTAGGGAACCTCACATTCAACATAGCCTGTGCCTACATTCTTAGAAACAATTATGATGGCTTCCAAGTTTATTAATGTCATTAATTGTAGGCTGATCACAACACTCTCATAGTTCTGTGAGCTTCTCTGCTGACCTTTGCCCTTTTGTCAGATATTTTGCTTATTTCTCAAATGAAGGTAGCTGAATGACCCCAACAGTGAATGGGTCACTGATTCAGATTGTACCAACATGGTCATTTCCTAAACAATGGAAGAAGATAACAGGCAGGCAGTGTTGCCCAGCTCCTATAATAGAGGTTGGTTTGGGACTAAAGACACTGCATTGGTTCCCCAAGGCTGTCGTAAAAAGTTCCCACAGATTTGCAGCTTAAAACAGCAGTTCTCTGGGTCAAGAGATATGAAATTAACATGTTGGCAGACTTGATTCCTTCTGAGGTCCTGAAGGAAAATGGAGACCTAGTCTCTTTCATGACTCTGGTAGTTGGCTGCCTGCAAATCAGGAGCATCCATTCCCTGCGGTCTCACCTCTCCAGGGCCAGGCTTCTTCCACGTATGATGTTCTCTTTGTATCATCTCTGCGTGGCCTACCCTCTTAAGAGAATGTCACATCTACTCTGCTACAATTTTTTTTAATTATTATTATCCAAATTAATTGCTTCTGAAAGGCCCTTGCATCTGGCAGTTTTTGGTTACTGTGACTAAAGAGCTTAGGAAACTTATAGAAAGAAAATGTATTGGCTCACAGTTTCAAGGGTCTCAGTTCATGTACTTGACTCACGAATTTGAATGTCTCCACTTATGTTGCCGGGCCCATTGCTGTGACCTGGGGTGAAGCAGAGGTCACAACCAGGAGCATGTGGTACAGCCAAGCTGGATGCCACAGAGACTAGAAAATAGGACAAGAAAATATGCCCATAAAAGGACACCCCTAGTGGCCTTCCTTCCAGCTAGGCCACTTTATGAAGGCCTACTAAGATGTTCCACCACCTCCTAGTAACCCATTAAGCCATGAATTAATCAGTGAGTTAAAACACTGAGCTTAAAGCCTCATGATTTAATTACCTTCTGAAAGCCTTACCTCTGGGGATCAATGTTTCAAAACTGAGACTGTGTTGGGGAAGTTTTCAAACCCAAATTGTTAAAACTGTATTTTCAAACAAGGGGCCATTCTTAGATTCTGCTGATTGTGAATTGGGGGGGGGGGGGGAGAGGGGTGGTATATCTGATTTACCACAGACCAAAGGAAAAATATCCAAGATTTATTTACTCCCTTTTTGATACCTATATTTATGCTGTTGATACCTTCATTGTCCTGTTCTGGTCTTTACAGAAGGCACATTAATCCAGATGTGTGCAGTGGCCACGCCCAATGACAGAAGGCTCCTTGTGGCTTAATCAATTAGATAATTACTATCACCAAGAGAGAGTTTGTAAAGCAGCATGAGTGAAACCAGGGTAGGGATCATTACACAGACTCTGACCATTAATTTTTAGTCATACTGAAATCAGAGCCTTGGGATTAAAACAAACCAGCTTTGGGGAAAGGTTTTATTCACGCTCTAATACAAGTGGTGATGAAGTAGTCAAACACATAGCGAAATCATGTGAGGGAAAGCCACAAAGGAGTGCTGCTTCAATATATTTAGTCTTGCCATATAAGGATTCTACACTTCAGGCCACGAGCAAGTGTGACAAACGCCATCTTGCAGGATCCATTTAGCCTAGCAATGACATATATGCACACAGGGGAATCATATGACCTTTTAGATACAGAAGAACCCCCTGCCTCCATAAATCTTCCATCACCTGTTTCTGTTTAAACCCATTTCCCTATAAAATCAAGGATATTTTAATTTAATTAATAATGGAAAGTGGGCAGACAAGAGGAGGTCTCCTGGGCCAGTCAGAGGTATTGAGAACACACCTAAGAAGCTATTGGTAACCATGCCCACCCATAAAATACTTCTATTTCTGCTTTGCAAGCAGCAAGGTCCCCGTGCCATATATATTTCGAGGAGGCTTTACCTCAGGGCTTTGTAACATTTGCATTGATGACTGACTGTCTTCCACACTGTTGTGTAATGTCTGAACTTGGAACTCACTTCCTACTTTAAGACACTAGAATATTGGTCTCATCCATTGAGATTGTGTTTGAGAGGATAAAAGCATCCAGAAAGACAAGAAAAGATCTTAACACATAAAGCCCCCTTGCTGCCTCCCCTCTGACCAAACCAAAGTCAGTGGAGGGGAAAGAGAGTCAGTGAGATTGACCCGGATGAAATTGCTGATAATCAATTAATTTGACTAAAAAATTACACTTATGAATTACTTGACCCATTATAAACATTTTTAAACCTGGTTTTGGCCAGCCACATTTATTTATGTATTACCTTTTATAACCCTCAATATAATCTCAGAAGTTGGGTTTTATAATAACTTCAATTTTCCATATGGAGAACTTGGGGAACAGGAAAGTTAAATAATATGCCCAAGATCATGTCTGATTTAAATATAAGTTTGGTTCCTGTGCAAAAGGATCATTTGGGTCTAATGAAATATTTCTAGACATTATAGTCTGATTGTTTCAAAGTTCTATTGTTAGGGGTCTCAAAATTAAAAAGGCAAGTCTGCCTGTGGTCCATGGGCTTGGGACTGGTGTTAACAGGGAATACCCATATCCATAGCAACAGAGGAGAGTGGAGAAGAAGAATCCTCGAGATCATTTCAGCCTGTGCATCACTGTGCGTCCTGTAGAAAACCATCCATGCTGCTGCCCAGTGCAGGAGTCTCTCCTGCCTGTATAAAAGGAGCAAATAAGCAGCTGGCAAAATGGTGTTGGTGGCTCCTAGGCAGGAAGGACAGGAGGAAGGAAACAGCTTCTGCCATGACACCCTCTTATAGTCACATTTGCACCCCCCTGTATCAGCAGCGTGCATGAGTATTAAATTATACTTAATATTTTATTGTCTGGTTGGGAATCGGAGAAACCATTGTTCATTTCACACTATTTTCTTAAAGATTTATTTACTTATTTAATGTAAATGAATATATTGTCACTGTCTTCAGCACACCTGTTGTGGTTGTGAGCTGCCATGTGGTTGCTAGGAATTGAACTCAGGACTTTTGGAAGAGCAGTCAGTGCTCCTAATCGCTGAGCCATCTCTCCAGCCCCACACTATTTTTTTTTAATGCTCCAAATAGTGAAGCTTTGGTCTTTGTAGGGTTAACGTTGAGCTTTCTAGGAAGACTGTCATGCAGAGTGACTCATTCTCTGGGTCCAGGCAAGTCTTACTCTACAGTGCTGACACGTGCTTCTATATGAGTTAAGTAAGCTCTTTCATTCAGAGTTTTGACCATGTTCTTCTTACTTATAATAGGTTGTGATCGGTGTAATAATCATAGCAGAAAGTCATTTATTATGCTGGATCTATTAACATTTGATTCCTCATTAAGAATATTGCCAAATCTGCACTTTCTGTCTTTCTGCTGACGCTTAGTTTTCACAGTGCCTCTTGATTTACTTTTATGATGAAAGTTTCAGAAGTAAATGTTTTAATTTAATGTGCACTAAGCCTAACATTTCACCAGAACGCAGCGCTTTCCTGAGAAGGTTTCTGCATACACTGTGCTACACCGCACCTCACCACGTCGGTCTAAGAACATGGCCGTGACCCCAGCCCTGTCTGAGGGATGTGAGGGGACTTCTGAGGGACCTGGGCTTCTTGAAGAGCCCTGTCTTCTCTGGCTTCTTATCCCTCTCTACATGGCAATTCCTATTATGTGTCCCTGGAACTTCTAGCAATTTCCCAGACA